>NW_023494786.1:12880287-14080287 GCF_904425465.1 Colossoma macropomum | reverse complement strand
CATCATGACGCCAGTGCATCCAGGACACTCCAAGAACCTCCCACAGCACTTTACTAAATACAACTGATATGACGCATTCCCCAATAGAACAGTCACAAAAGAGGGAACAGTTTTAGTTAAGCATTCCTCACTGCAGTGAACATTTAATTAGACTGAGTAGACTTCAGTTCATTATTTGACATCATTTAATCTTAATCTGTGCCCTGTCAGTGGGAGTAATAAACAGAATGATCCATTCCTGCTTCTCTTGCCAGAAATTAAAAGCAGACATCAGTGACCACTCATAAAAATAATGGTTCCTAAATGGTTCTTGGCTTGGATGAAGCATTCTAGGAAAAATCTTTTAATGATATCGAACCTTGACATTACATGGTGGTTATTTAAACTTGAAGGTTCCCCACATTTGCACGTTTATAAAAATCCGTTGAAAGGTGGTTTAGGGAAAAGTGGTTCTTCTACAACTTAACTTTTTTTGGCACTTGTATCTTTGATGTTTTAAGTACTTGGTACCACATTCAAGTCTAGGGAGGGTTTGTGGTTTGATGATCAGTCAGAAGTGACTCACGGTAACCTGTAGTAACCTGTAGTAGTAACTGTACTTGACAGCATCATAAGCAAATGACGTACAAACACAGTCATGCACCTCACCTTAGTCTTGATTGAGACAGCTTGGCCAGACTGAGCATAGTCTGCGAGTTGAAAACAGACTTTATTTACCTGTCTCTTCCAGTAAAAGCCACATTGTCTCTACTCTAGGCTTCCTGAAGTTCATCACAGGACATCCCAACCACATTAGTCAGAGTCTGAAAGAATGGTGGACTTCCTGTGCTTTTGGGCTGATCTCTCTGAGCTGGACCTTAATGAGAAAAGAGGGAGAAGGGGCCTATGGCCTGTTCCTCAGCCCCTCCGCCTCAGAGGCATTCCTCAGCTACGGAGGAGGGATCCCTAAATACTGCTTCCTGCCAAGAACAATCATTCTTCGGCATTCAAAATGGTCTCAGGATCCAAATATAGTGCATCTATACCCCCAAATCTCAGCCCCACACACATTTTCATGTCTCCAATCGAGAGTTAGTCCAACAAGTACTTCCTTTTAGTTTCTAGGAAATGTGAGCAATGACTCTGAAACACAGACACAAAGGGCATGAGCCATCAGAACCTCTGTCTTCATTCTTTTCAGGCCCTGCCTCACACAACATTCCTATGACAAAGGCAAACATTATAGTAAACTTACTGAGACACCAGTTACAGGCACCAGGTACAGGTACCAAGCACACCTACCAAACCCTGTACAATACAGACATTTTTCAGTGTTTAGTGTGTCCACCTTGTATTTAAATTGCAGCTTTCATTCTGTTCGGGAGAACTGCTTTCAGTTTTTCAAAGAAATCTGCAGGGATACTTCTACACACCTCCAAAGTTCAGTCTTGGATGAATTTTTCCTTCTCACAATCAGAGTAATCCCAAACACATTCAATGATGCTGAGCTCTGGGCTCTGTGGTGACCTGTCCATTGTTCTGGGGACACCAGCAGCTTCTTTGTCTGATTTACACATCTTCCTTTTGCTTATTTCCTTTTCTCAGTAACAGTTTCTTGACAGCTATATATACTTTCAGACCCATAGAACTGAGTTGTCTTCTCACAGTGGAAGGATGGACAGAAACACCTGCAGATTTTTTTCAGATCTGAAGCAAGACTGAAGCTTGATTTTCTCTGTATCTCTCAAAGATAAAAGTTGACAAAATCTGATGAAATCAAAGATGAAATCTGACTTTGACACAGGTAGGTGAACCACACAGATAGAAAATTACTGACTGTAGCCCATCTGTCACTGCACAATGTATCACCCATGCTCTATCCCTTGCTCCATTTATCCATCAATGGAAAAGGACTACCATATGACCAGATATTATCTGGGTGGTGAACCATTCTCAACGCAGCAGTGACATTGCCACTGTGGTGTCATGTCAATTGTGCTGGTATAAATGTATCAGGTACAGAATTGTATCTTATAAAATGTGTGTACCTAATAAACTGGCAACTTAACATATGCTACTAATGCTGAGATAGCTCCAGTCGATTTTAAATCATCCAGTAATAAGCACCAGTACAGGATCAGTTAGAGAGGTGGAGCAGCAGGTCCCATTTTAGACCTGTCTCTAAAGCCAGCCGCTCCAGTTTGCCTATTGTTTGGCCATTATAGGCTGACCACTTACAGCTCCTCCTCTTCTTAAGTGATGACCATACTGTTGCTGTTTGTCTTTCAGGACAAAAGCAGCTGAGGATGTCTCCTGCTGCTTTAGTGAGGCCCACAAATCAGGCCTGCGCTGCCAGCATCATGCCGGAAAACCCAGGCTTCCAACAGGCTTGCGCTCGCCCAGCATCACGCACAAACTCTAACAAAGGCCCAGCTCCAGTTCCTGTTTGTGTGCTCTGCTCCAAATGTATTCCTACTCATTATGACTTGCTGAGGATATTCCAGGAAACCCACTCCTGGGTGAGGACATTTTACGCCCAGAGTTATTCCTTTCCCAAACTGTGGACTACATGTGGCTGCATAGGGCTCCCCAGTACACAATCGCTGTGGTAACAGTTTGTCTTTCATTACAGTACTGTGACACAAGGATGCCTGAACCACTACCCACACAGGACACAAAACAGAGCTCCAAACCAGCCTGGAATCTGACTGATGAGCATGAGGAAATAAAGGAATAACATTATGACTTTCTTTTCATTTACATGCAGTCTCAGCAAATAGGCTTCATTATAAACCTTTTAAAAATGGTTCAGTATAGCACTACAAAAGTCATAGAACCCTTTTTGTACTATATAGAACCATTTTTCTCACAGTTCTTTTAAGAAACATATACAACAGGTTTTCCATCATAGACAACCATTTTAACCATGCAAAAAATGAATCAATATTAGAATTCTGGGATGACTTATGTCCAATATTTTTCCATGCACACATCTGCCAATGCCGATACACCCATATACACTTATAAAATACAGAAAATGGACCTAAATCCATCTGGAATTGCAATTATGGAGATATGTGACTTATTTCTAGTGTTACAGATGCAGTAAAAATTATATTAGAAAATGCATACATTTTAGCAATGTAGCCTGGCATCATCTAAACATTCAGCTCTTCTGACAGCATATAATAAATGTCACCAAACTTTGGTTTGAAATATAGGTCAGATCTAAACATCTGCCCAATGCCAATCATTTGTAAAGTAACTATTTGCCAATACCAATAAAATTCCAATGTGCATGGCTAAAAAAAATATTCTTTGCATTCAAACAGTTCTTTGAGCCTTCACAGTCCATATATATAAACACACACACACACACACACACACACACACACACACACACACACACACACACACACACACACACATGTACACACACATATACACACACAGATACACATACACACAAACCACTGTCTTTACTAAAGAACCCTTGAGGGACCTTTTTTTTCCAAGGGTGTTTACTGCCAATATACCACGGCCAAAAATTCCATCTAAGTGAAATTAATTCTACTCAGTTCTATTCAGTATTGAATTTGGAGTATCCACAGAAAAGATAAAGAACTGGATGAACAAATGAGGGGGCAAAGGGTAAAACAGGGTAGTGTGGGACAAAGGAATAGCATAGAATAGGGTACAATGGAATTGAATAGTTTTAATCCTGGTAGAGAAAGTGAATTAGAGTAGATACAGAAAAACTTTCCAAAGCCACACTGACAACATCGACATTACGCTTATTTACCAGAAAGGCTAATATCATTAACAGCAGAGTGATGTGTATTTTCAGCAAGATACTGAGGACTGATCAATGAACAAGCCCAATCAGATTAGACTGACATCTGATAGTTTTCTCTTCAGACTGATGGTGTCACAGGGCAAAGGAGTTCTTAACACCCCCACCATGCCGAAGCAAAGCAACATGCCAAAATAAGTAAAGAGGGAGGTTGGCCTAAAGCTGTGCAGCCAAGCAAGTCCCTCTTTGTTTGTTGGTAAAACCCAAAATAGAACAATAGAGCTGCTCTGGTATGAGAGGCGCTGCTGGCGCTCGCCTTTCACCAATTTGCAAGAAAAGCACATTCTGCATTACGATTTGTCCCCGGTGTTTTAAAGTCACATTCTCCACATGGTTTGTGTCTCCAATCTTCAGAGGTTTCATTTCTGCAAATATGGGATCATGTGAATGCTGTGTTCACACGTCAGAACTTTCCAGGCCTGCAATCACTTTGCGATTGAGAATTCCCATGAAAGCATACTGTTCTCAGGCTGAAGCTTCAATAGGAAAAGCAGCGGAAAAGCAAAGCCCAGGATTATTCAGACCTCGTTACATGGTACTGAGATGCCCCAACCAAATGCTCTTAGAATGCTCTGTCACTCAGCAACAAATACATTACCCACTCACCCTCTTCATTTAGTTCAGTCAGAGCAAGACAGCAGGCTGGGCCATGTCTTATAACAGTCTTGTGGCAGCCTTCAGACTTTGGGTTACATGATGTTCCTTATTACTGTCCTACAGTGTTATTAGCCTGACACTGGTGCTCAAGTTCATATTAATCATGGACGCTGTGCAGAGGTTGCTTTCCTCAAATTAGGGCATACGTCTTATTTACTGTCGCTCATAGGTTACTATGAGGGGGAGTGACGTCTCTCTGTCTGAGCTGTCAAGGGCCTGCGGACACACTTAACTTGCAGAAGTGCAGCTGCCTCAAGTATGCTTGGTTCATGATTTACAGAGAGAGAGAGAGAGAGAGAGAGAGAGAGAGAGAGAGAGAGAGCATTTCGAGATAAAATTCCATTGATTTTCAAATTCCTGCATAATGGTCAAGTCAAAAGTTTACTTATACAGAGATTTTTACAACAGACGTTGTCACAAAAGGCTTCACAAAAAAAAACAAAAAACAGGTATTTAGATTAACCAATGATAACCAATAACCATCATAGAAAACCTACAGTTAGCTAAAGCTGGTGCCCCTGAATGAGAAGCATCATGTGCCGTAAAAGAGAATCACCTATAACCTGAGCACTTTAAACAGGCGTCTCAGAGAAGTCATTCAGAGTGGTATAAAATGGTTAATTGTAGAGAAACTTATGAATTCTGATTTTTTCTTACAGTGGTGGGGATAGGAACCAGGAGTTGCGAAGTCTACAACACAAATAGAGCCATTTTATTCACTACAAACAAAACAACTAGTGAACCTATGTCTTATGAGTTTTTATATGTAATATTGATGATTGCTTGACCTCTTTTGAGATGATTTTCCCTTACAACACCCGCATATACCTCTCTGCCATGAATGGATGTAAAAAAGAAAATTAGGCCAAAAACGTTATCATAAAACCATCATAAACAATATCTTAGGCATCAGAAAGTGTATTCATAACCATCTCATGTAGTAGCGATAATTATCATGATATAACTTTTCCTCAATAGAACAATAAGAAATGTTTGATAAATTTTCGATATAATACACCATTCTCACACTTCCACGTTCTACCGAAAGCCCTGGTGGCGTTTTCTACTGCAAGGAAAGCGACACTACCCTGCTGTCGCCAGAGAGGGAGGGAGCGACAAGTTTAAAAAAAAATAAATAAAATAAATAAATAAATAAAAAAAGGGTCGCCAAACATACTTTAGCAAAGTCTGAAACATGGAGTTATACATTCCCTGTTTGAGTAGAGCAATCGGTGATCTGTTCTCCTGTGACCGAGTGTGAGTGACGAGATAAGTGACGTAACTGTACTGTCCTACAGTGAACTCACCTCTTTCCTAACATCCTAACTTAACAAGTCATATTTTAGTATTAGTGCATTCCCAAGCAATGAAAGTAAAAGAAAGAAGTGGGTTCATGCAAGTTACAGCCCCAATTTAAACTAACGTAAACTGAGGAAGCTGTGAGGCATTGGAAAGCAGGAGAGCGCTATCTTTTCAGGATAGCTGTTTTTAGCAGCTGGCTAACTTGAAGCAGCGCTCGGTCACTCACACAACACGGCGAATTGATGATACTGTACATCAAACAAAACACGAAAGCACCGCTTTCAGTTTAAACGTACCTAAAAGGGGGGCGTTTGTCTGGTGTTAGATATACTGCGGTTCACCCCTCAAACTACTATACAGAAATCCAGACGTCTGCTAGCTGGTGTTTGAATACCGTGATATGCTCTGACATGGATGTGGTAGGAGTGACAGCAGTAAGGCAGTGTGATCCATCACTGACATACCGAGCCAGCTAATGTTTGCTGTAAAAACTGCGGCCGTGCTTTTCCAGCTTATGAAAACAGCTCACCAGAAAAAGTGAGTTTAAAAAAACAATTAACCACTCAGAAGCAAAAATCAGCCTTCAAACTTGACAGAAATAATGATTTGACATTTATCGTGATATGTATCGATATCGAACAATATGAATTTTGTTTATCGTGATAACATTTTGACCATATCGCCCAGCTCTAATATATATATATATATATATATACACACACATACTTTAAAATGTATGGCTATTTTTCTTTTACTGTTGTCACCAGTCCACACTCAAAAAGGCACCACTCCATCACTCCTACTCCTCTTTTATCATGTCACAAGATCAGTTCTGCAGCACAAATCTAAAAACAGCATACAGGCTCCTCAAGTGTAATTGAATTACTTTCAGCTATTTTAGTGAATAGTAGGACAGAACATAGAGAGCAATCTTGTGAATGTAATTACTCAAAGGTGTTTTGCAAAAAAAAGCATTCAGCAATTAGCACACAAGGAAAACTGCTTAAGATATCGCTTGCCATGGAATTACACTCTTAAAAAAAGTGACACAAAGGGTTCTTTGCGCAATGTCACAGGAGAGCCATTTTAGGTTCTATAAAGAACCAGGTTTAAAAAAGAGATTTGTGAGTCTAAAGAACCTCCAAATAAGGTTCTACACAAATGTAATTAATATTTCAATTTACATGACCATAATCAAACCTCTCTCAGAATTAAACAGGCTGTTTTTGTTACTGTGCCTTTAAAGCAACATTATGTAACAATAACAGCTTCAACATCATTTTGTACACCGACTTATAATAGGGAGAACGACATCTCTGTCATTGCCAGTCCGGGCCCGGACCACCGCTATAGCGCTATGTAACTTTGGAACAGCAAGCACGAAACCTCTCACAAGAACTGCATGAAACTTTATTGCACCACGTCACACAACAACAACTCAGCTAGCTAGAAGATACCTCAATAGTCCCAACACAGACATTATTACAGAGGCTGCAGAAAGACTCAAGAAGACCTTGCCGGAGAGAGCGAGGAAGAGAAAAAGTGGCCAAATAAAAGACTGGACAAGACTAAATCTCGGACCGGCTTTAACTAGTTAACAAAGATAAAAAGATTCAAGACAGTCTCACAGCCAACTGGAAAAATTCGACAGCAGAGTGCACATCCCTGCCAATTTATTTATGAAAGATTGTGACGTATGCTGATGTAGTCTCACAGAGCATTGTAGTTTTTCCAGATGGCAAAAGTAATCTAATCTCAATTGCGTTTCAAGCTAGCATGCAAAGAAATAAATTCATCTCACCCCAAAAAGTTTGGTCAGTGTTTGTCAATCTCACGCCAAATAAGCCTTGAAAGTTTGCAACCTCCTATAATAAAATCCTGTAATATTACTCTCAAATCGCAATTTGCATTTACAATAGTGTTGTAAAAGTGAAATACACTCTGCTACTGTAGGGGGAGCCCAAGAGCAAAAAATACCAATTATGGCATAATGCTGTTTTAAGACTGATATATGTAAAATACCTCTGTTCTGATTGGCTGCCCTGTAATGTGCCTCATTCAAAAAGCAGTCTGGGGTGAAATACTCCTTATAATTTCAGCATTTATGGGCTGATCTGAACTGTTGTAGGCTTAATATATGGACATATGCATAGTGTCATCAAAGAAACAGCAAATTCAAAACAGACTGTGTTTTCAGCTTTATTTCAGTACAGACTGTATAGATTGGATTAGTGAACTGTACATTTTAAAACTTAAGCAATGTTTACAGTACTACATTAAATTCATTTCAAGAAAGTGAGGACAATGTAGTTTTCCATGATATGGGCCCCTTAAACTGCAAAAAAGGCTTCTTACATTGGCACTTCTCATTTACAAAAATGGTCTTCTGAATCTCTGAATGGTTCTCTAAATCTCTGAATCCACTGAAGGGTTCTTTAGGGAACCAAAAGCTGTTCTTCTATGGCCCCCATAAAGAACCCTTTATGGTATCTTTATCTTTAAGAGTGCATGACATATTTCCAAATACATTTCAATATAGTATCCTCTCCATGCAGACAAACACACACTCCAAAAATTAAAATTGAAGCCAGAACCCAAACCTAGTAACTATAAAACCTAGTAACTCCATGAGGTCTGACTGGTACTGCTAAAACTGAAACCAGAAATTGCATCCATGAACAGAAATGGATTATCATTTTTTTATTACTAAGAGCTTGAGATGACCTACAGTAAATGTCATGCTAAGATAAACTTATATTACAGATCTGTAAAATACATCAACAGTATTTATAATCAGTACACTTTTGTGAAATTGTTGTACCTGGCAGAGAACAGAATCAATTGTTAGCCCCTCCGCACTAAAGTTCCTCTCAATACTGCTGCAACTGCATAAATGAGCTTAGCACACCTCAGGGGAGTTTAACAGGCAAATGGGTAAGATCTGCTGTGACCTTCAACCAACAAAACACATCTCTTTCATCATTCGCTTTATGACTGTGATTAATGTACCCAGTCCTCAAACTCTAGAGCTATCCCAAACATGCTAAACAAATCTACTATATAAAAAAGGATCCACTCATTAGAAAACAAACCTGAGCCTGATCCAGGCACAATGTTGTAAGCGAAAACACTGGACCGAACCTGGCACAAAACCTGATATTCGGTCGGTCCCCGTCTGGCTCGGGTTATGTAACACACCTCTAAAGCGCACACACACACACACACACACACACACACACACACACACTCATTTAGCACAAAGAAATAAGCACAAACTCTGGACAGTAGTAGAGCAAAAATCTATGACACTAAAATATGTGCCATTTTTATCTGCTATCCAAGATAAAAGATAAAGATAAGCTTCAATTGCTTCCTGCAGTACCATATAACAGTCCACCACAACACCACAGTGTGGTGTGGTTCTTTTGAGTTGTCATCTTCAAAGCTGCCACTCCACCAGCACCCCCACCCAGGACAGCCTAGCAGAAACACTTGAGCTCATTCAGGGCTGGGTGGCTGTGACCCTGGAGTGAACATCCTCCTTAAACACAACGCTTAATTAAACCAAGTGTTTAGTTGAGCCATAAAGGAACTGTGCTAGTTTTTTTTATTGCCATAATGGTGGAAAAAGAAACACTGGACATTAAAAAAATGTGCAGACTCAACATTAAGTACTATTAAGATCCATTACTCCTGGGTCGCTTTTAAAAGAGATCTGAGGTGAGGAAAATACTCGTTAGATTGTAGTCCATCCAGATGTCCACCCTGAAAAAGTGGTTTGTTTAGTTCATATGGACATGTTCATCTAAATCAGTGATCACCAATGTTGTTCCTGGAGATTTACTAGAGTTCAGTGTCTAACACAATGCATCCCCTTTAACCTAATGCTAATGTACCTCATTCACCCAATAACACGTTAATTAGCTGGTGCAGTTGTTGCACACTGTGCAATATGGGCAAAACACCATATTGCGATAATAATGCTACATACTGCCAAGCAACACATTACACTGTGGTGAAATCTTAAATATTAAACCAAATGATCTTGAGGAAAAATATTTGTTTGTGAATCATGAAACTGCTTTGACTTATGAAAACCCCACAAAAACACTTATACACTGCAGGACAGCAGACCTCCAGGACCAGGTAGATCTCTACAGACCATTGATCTAAATGATGCTTATTTCAGAGGAGAACCACTATGGAACTTTTTCCATGTATTCGGGGAGTGGCTGCACTGCCGGCAAAAGTAAAGACAGAAAGAAAAGAGGACTTACATCAAAGGCCTCACGCCGCAGCCCTTCCGTGTTCCTCAGCCAGCAGCGGCTCAGTTCACTCAGCTCAAGGATGGGCTGCACCTTCAGTCGCACAGTGTCACCTGACTGCCGGATCATTTCCACGATCTCATCTCTATTCTTGTTCTCCACATTTCTCCCATTGATCTCCACTAGTCGGTCTCCAGGCACCAGCCCTAGGGCCAGGTCCTTGGTGCCAGCTCCAGGCTCTGCAAAGTGAACCACGCGTCTATACACTCCTCCATCTGTGCCACGATCCAGCATGGTCGTTCGGCGCAGAGAGAAGCCGAAGTCACCAGTATTGCGTCTCTGGAGCTCCAGCTCCCTCACCTCCGGCTTCGGTGGAGGGACAACGGCAGGCAGGCGCATGTCTGCTGGAAATGTCTTCTCCACAACCTCTGGGATGTGAACCTTTTTGGCAGGAGCCACCTGCTGCTGCTGCTGGAGGCTCTGCTTCCGCTGCTGCAAGTCAAGGAGTTTGACCTCCACCTGAGGGGAGGGGGCGGCCGAATTCTGCCCAGATGGTGTAGAACCTTCCGAAGGACTCTCTTCTTTACTCCTCTGAGAGAAAGAAAAGCGTTTCATGATCTGGCCCATCTGCGAATTCTGCATGGCCAGAGAACCAAACCTAGCTGCCCGCTCCTTTACGGAAGCACGGTGCCCATCTTGGCCATAATCCCCCTTCAGATCATCACTGGAGCTGGCTGCGCTGAGCTGGTCTGCATCCAGGACCATGCTGCTGCGATTACTAAGGCCATCGGATTCTATATCGGTCAGACTGAGCTCGGTGCTGCTGGCTACTTTGATGGGGATGGGGTTGGAAATCTCTAGCTTGTTCCTGGAATCCCGCTTGGAGCTGCGGTTCAGATTGAAGAAGCCCCTTCTCATGCTCATTTCATCAAGGCTGCGAAGCTCTGCGGCAGACATCCTCTCTCGCTTATCTTTCTTGTCCTTCTTCTCCTTCCTCCCCACATCCTTCTCTTTGTCCTTTTTCATCAAGTTGAACATGATTTGTCTTTTGAGACAGCACGTCCCACAGCTGTGGCCCTGATATCTGTAAATGTAAGGGATTTTTCCATACAGGGACGGGGTGGCTAATGTCACTCCAAACTGGCTTAATTAACGAAGTCTGGGAAGAAAAAAGACAAAGTCAGGTCATAATATATATGAGATAAGAATGTGTTTTGGGTATTTTATAAACATTTTACTGAATAGCTTAAATGGGGGTGATGGAGGCCTAAAGGCTGTGAGCGGCGTTTTATTGTAAGAAAAATGTTTTATTAATAATAACAACAACAATAACATGCTAATAACAACAAGTTCAAGCATAAAGGCTTCACAGGGGACTTATGAAACCCACAGGCCTCTAAATACCAGCTTTAGCATTCCCAGATTCCCACCAGCGGGAGACCCCAACATCCAAACAAGTTCCATTAACAAATTCCTCCCCAAAAGACAGCAGACTATTCCTCAATAACTATAAAGAGCAAGAGAGACTGTTTTTATGTGAAACGTTGCTGTTATTCCTAAGACTAGGTTTACAACACACAAATTCAATACAAATCACAGAATCTCCACATTCAAAAATACTTGTATAACTTTATTATGGGTCTAAACTCAAAAAGCACTACAGTCTTTAAATATAAACGACTACAACTCTATTAAAGCCATTCAGTATCGACTTAAAACAACAAGTCTGAGGTATATCAGGCTTCAATGCTAGTCTGAGTGAATGTCCACTGCCATATACCTTTCAAGACATATGAGCTGAAAATGTTAGTCAAGATATGCATAGTCCAGATGTCCGGTTCAGACAGGTAACTTGACAACGTTATAGAACATTACTGGCTCGATTTTTTCTACAAAAACATACACTACAAAAATGTGCACCCCGTTTCAGCCTTTTAAATGGAAAATATCCACCCAGAACACGAACATATCATTTACCACATGCGCAGCGTGTGGATCAATACTTTCCTCGTTGACAGCATGTCTCGTCTTGTTGGACTAACAACCTCAAGTCTTCACAGGCCCGACCAACATGACGTTTCCAAATAAATACCTACTGGAATCTGGATCACAGTCATATCACCATCTCTCAGGGTTTCTTACAGATTCTGTTTATTTATTGTTTAACGCGAGTCAGTCAAACAGGGGATGACAAAGGAGCAGCACTGAAAAGAGGCACCGCGTTTAGTGTCCATAGATAAAAAGGCCTACCAAATATTCTAGTCTTCCGACTATAAAGTAAATCCTTAAGGATATCTGAACAAATTGACAAAAAAACTACAAAAACCAATAAAGTTGACAATTGAGGGCTGAGCCGTATTATAACACAGCTAGCCATGCCAGAGTCAGAGCCCCAGCGGTGCTGTCGAAATTCGGCCGTTAAAAGGCAGGACCCGAATTTTCTCAAACGACATTATGTAACGTCGCTATAAAAACCAGTACGATATTCTGAGAAAACCAGAAACCCACCGCTTTATCATCTCTCTGCAGTTAGCTAGCAAGCTAACAGCGGTTAGCACGACTAACTGCCAGACTGTCCTTTCTCTGCCTTAACAATATGCAGGGGCAGATCCTGCTGCTGATCCCACTACAAACATCACTAAACGGGGACTTTGCTTCCCGAAAACCTCCAAACAATAAGACGGCGCGCTTTCCAATGAACAGAAGCAAACCCAAGATTGTGTGTAAACCTGCGCTGGACTCACCGTTATCCGAGGACTGTGTTTATGCGGAGAACAGGGCTGTGCTGTGTGTTAGCTGCTCGGTGTGTCTCCGATGGGCGCAGCGTTAAAAAAGCAGCGGCCGCGCTGGAAATGTAGGATGTGATAAAGGCTGGCGGTCCGCCTCGTGTTTCCCACAAAACACGGCGAAACGGCGAGCCCTGCTGGAGGGATGTGGAACTGCAGGATACGTTTCATCCCAAAAATAAAAGTAGCAAATGAACTACGTGAGGAAAAACACTGCAGTAAGAGCAAAAAACACTAAATAGTAAACAACTAAATAATAAACTAAGTAATAAATGTTAAAACAAATTTAATAAAACTAAAAATTTAAGTAATATTAAAATGTTTTTGTTATCAATGTATGGTGATAATAATAAATACAGTTTACAAATAGGCACTGCAGCTGTAGGACTATTTTGCAATCCATTTACTGTTTAGTCCCTACTGTCCTGTACGTAATGGGTGCATAGTTTATTGTATAATGTTTTGTATAGTTTATTGTTAGGGGATTGATATTCAATATGATGATATTTCCCAAATACATCATGGTATCTCATTACCTTCCTGACACCTTCTCCTCTGTTCAAAAAGAATGTCTTATAAATCTGACGTACACTGTCAGAAAAAAGGGCACCGTGCTGGCAGATTTTAGTCCCTCAAAGTATATATAATGTCCAATTGCATATCCAAAATGAGTTTTAAATGTACTTTACATTCACAAAGATGCATATTTGTATCTATTCTTAGCTTAAAGTAAAAATCATGTCACAACATGGTATACAGAATCAGTGTAACTTAAAACATAATTGCATATTACCATTAATTTAATAATATGGTATGTTTACACACAGTAAAAGTTCCATATTAAGTGAATGTTATCTAAGTAAAGAACCTCAAGCTGTACCTTAAAAGAGTCATTTGTTTTGATTAAATATTTTGGTTCCAGCTAAACATTTTGTGTATTTTGTTTCTCACTCAGCATATCTCTGTAGTGAGATGAAATAAAAAAAGTTGGCTTTGACTTGATTGATTGATTGATTGATTGATTGATTGACTGACTGACTGACTGACTGACTGACTGACTGATTGACTGACTGACTGGCTGACTGATTGACTGAATGACTGACTGATTGACTGATTGACTTACTGATTGATTGATTGACTGACTGATTGACTGACTGATTGACTGACTGACTGACTAATTGACTAACTGACTAACTGAATGACTGATTGATTGATTGATTGATTGATTGATTGAGTCACTGATTCACTGACAGACTTTCTATATAGTCACCTAAGAATATTGTCTGGAAACATATGAACACTTTAAAGAACTGTCACATATAAATGGATCATATGATTTACCAGAAATAGAAAGAAAGGCAGAAGAGACAGGAAAAGTTTATTAAACAGCACATACAAGGAGTTTCATTCCTAAACACATTTTTAAAATAGATAAACACCTGACTTTATTTTTTTTCTCTACTGAAGGTGATATTATTGTTGTTTTCTGTGTGTGTAAACTCCACTCCCAACAATGTATGTGATATACATTTTTTTAAAGTGGTCTAAAATGTGTTTTGTGATTAAACCCTTCATACTTTGCTCAGATCTCCTGAAGTATAAATAATGTTGTTTGTTTAGTATCAAGGGTCTGATTTCACTTTTCCTTTGTTTCCTGCTACAGCATTTTTGGTGCAGTAAGTCTTCTCAGAAAGCTTTTCAGTGGAGGCTGTCTGAAGGTCTTATGCTCTACTTGTGCTGTTGTAGCAGAGGTGGACATCAACCGATCACTGAGAGTTTAATTTCACAAAGCTCAGTGATGCTATATATTACTGTTATCATGTAAAATCTTCTATTTAGACTGGCACAAATGTGTCAACTAAGCACCCTAGGGATAATATAAAAACAGATAATGGTTCAATTTCTATCTCTTTTTGTTTTTTCAATCTTTCAGTGGGTTACGGAGTGAATTAGGATGCATTGTATAAAGGCATTTTATATATATGATGCACCTAAAGATATACATTAATAAAATAGTACCCTCAAAAGATTGGCGAAAGTTCAAAAATAGCTCATGGCTGCCAGAATGACCGGAGTGGGTGGACATTTTAACCAACACTTTTATAAATGCACTGGGGGATGTCTCACCACTTTTGACTTCAGGCTGCTTATTTCAATAAAACATAAGGCCAAACTATGTGAAATTGACTAAATGCCAGTTGCAATATTTCATTGTGCTACAGTGCTAAGCTATATAAGCGTATATATAAACTATATAAGAGACCTTGTCGTCAGTCAGGCAGCTGCTGTTGTATTAGCATGCTTTTTATTGTTATTTTACTGTTATTCTTTTGTAGGTGGGGTGCCACCCCTGGTAATGCACTAAGGTTTTAAAATAATGGCTGCTCCAGCCAAACAGTGCATAGAGTGTCTAATAAAGAGACATTTTTTGATTTAGCCACAGTTCCTCTCTGAGTATATAGTGCACTATTTTGGGTAGAAGCCAAAATATCATTTCACATAGTGCACTGTATAGGGAGTGAGGAGCTAGAGATTTAGCTCTAGTTTTCCTAGCATGTACAGGCTTTTTGGATTTAACTCATACAGAACTCTAATATATGGCAATGTAATGGCTTCTTATATATGACATATATTAGCATATATGAATTTCCATTATGTCCAACTGATATTAGTCACATATGGACATACACGCAACATATATGCCAACTTATTTAAAATGGGCCATTTTAAAAAATGGGGCAAATATTCAAATCATATGTCAACATATATCTGCAACACATGTTTAACAACATATTATAGAAAACATTAATCATATACAGATAACAAATTACTGCAGTTTTTTATTGCCTGTATGTTTCTGGTGGAGTTCATTTTGAATTTTTGCTTTAAAAAGTCTTTCGGTGTTTGTATGCATTGAAGTGTTTTATCAAACATATACAGCGGGTGAAATAAGTATTGAACACGTCACCAATTTTCTAAGTAAATATATTTCTAAAGATGCTATTGACATGAAATTCTCACCAGATGTCGGTAACAACCCATCCAATCCACACATGCAAAGAAATCAAACCATAGAGGGCCATAAATTAAGTTATGTGTAATAATGAAAAATGACACAGGGAAAAAGTATTGAACACGCTTACTGAAATTTATTTAATACTTTGTACAAAACCCTTTGTTGGTGATGACAGCTTCAAGATGCCTCCTGTAGTTGCATGTACTGCTCAGGTGTGATTTTGGCCCATTCTTCCACACAAACACTCTTCAAATCCTCAAGGTTCCGTGGGCTCCTTCTATGAACTCTGAGCTTTAGTTCCTTCCATAGATTTTCAATTGGATTCAGGTCAGGTGATTGGCTGGGCCATTCTAGCAGCTATATTTTCTTTCTCTGAAACCAATTGAGAGTTTTCTTGGCTGTGTTTGGGATCATTGTCTTGCTGAAATGTCCACCCTCGTTTCATCTCCATCCTGGTAGATGGCAGCAGATTTTTATCATGAATGTCTTGGTACATTTGTCCATTCATCCTTCCTTCAATTATATAAAGCGTATCAGTGCTGTATGCTGAAAAACAGCCCCACACCATGATGTTCCCACCTCCAAGCCTCACTGTTGGTATGGTGTTTTTGGGGTGATATGCAATGCCTTTTGACCTCCAAACATGGTGAGTTTTATGGCATCCAAAGAGTTCAATTTTGGTCTCATCTGACCAGACTATATTCTCCCAGTATTTCACAGGCTTGTCTAAATGTTGCTGAGCAAACTTTAAATGTGCTTCAACACGCATTTTCTTCAGCAATGGAGTCTTGCGTGGTGAACGTGCACACAGGCCATGGCGGTTGAGTGCATTACTTATTGTTTTCTTTGAAACAATTGTACCTGCTGATTCCAGGTCTTTCTGTAGCTCTCCACAAGTGGTCCTTGGCTCTTGGACAACTCTTCTGATAATTCTTTTCACTCCTCTGTCTGAAATCTTGCAGGGAGCACCTGGTCGTGGCCAGTTTATGGTGAAATGATGTTCTTTCCACTTCCGGATTATGGCCCCAACAGTGCTCACTGGAACCTTCAGTAGTTTAGAAATTCTTCTGTAAGCAATGCCATCAGTATGTTTTGCAACAATAAAGTTGCAAAGGTCTTGAGAGAGCTCACTGGTTTTACCCATCATGAGATGTTTCTTGTGTGGCACCTTGGTAATTACACACCTTTTTATAGGCCATCAGTTGAACCCGCTGATATTAATTTGCACTATGTGGCAGGATTGCTTTCTAATTACTGATAGATTTCAGCTGGTGTCATGACTTTCCATGGCTTTTTGCACCTCTCTTTCTTCATGTGTTCAATACTTTTTCCCTGTGTCATTTCTCATTATTACACATAATTTATGGACCTCTATGGTTTGATTTCTTTGCATGTGTGGATTGGATGGGTTGTTACCGACATCTGGTGAGAATTTTATGTCAATAGCACCTTTAGAAATATATTTACTTAGAAAATTGGTGACGTGTTCAATACTTATTTCACCCGCTGTATGTATGATCCAGTATGATCCATATATTACGCATAAATCTTACAATAAAATGTTAAATATTACAATTACTTTTTTCATTCACAAACTTGCCTGACTGACCTCGAGAAGGACAATAATTGAATCATTTAGTTACATGGCTCGAGCGTAGGAAAATATGAAACAGGGCAGGGCAGCGAACTTCATGACCGGAGCTGGGACACAATGGGCTGAACGGTTCTGCCTTCATCTCGGAGCTCTGCAGAGATGAATTTCTCCAGTGTGCCCAGCAGGTGTCGCCGGTGAGAGCGTCCCGTCCCTCACGTCTGCCCCTGTACGTCACTGCGTCGAGCAGAAAGAGAGAGAGTGGGGGGCGAGAGAGGGAGAGAGAGGTTTAAACATGCGATTATGACGGGTTTGCGTTCATAACCCGAACGACAGTCTATTGGTGTTGGGCTTTCAGTGGAGAGGTGTATGAGGAGTGCCGGAGAAAAGACTTTTACCTCGATCAGGTAGCGGAGGAGGTGAGAGCAGGAGGAGGCAGCTGGATTTGGAGAAGGAAAACAACATGGCCGCTGTGGAGCTCGAGTGGATCCCTGAGACGCTGTACAACACCGCGATATCAGCAGTGGTGGACAACTACAGCCGGTCGCGGCGGGACATACGGTCTCTACCAGAAAATATACAGTTCGATGTCTACTACAAGGTAACAGGGGGCGTTTATGGGTCGGATTTAACGCATTAAGACTTTTGTCGGTGGGCGAGCTGGGTAGCTAACGTTGACTCTGCTAGCTAGATTAGCTAACGCTGGCTAATTGTAATGTACCTATAGGTCGCAAAGAAATGAGTGTTTTAATATTAGCGCGTTAGTTGGGTTTAACAACAGTGGTAGAGGTTAGTTTGAAACAGTGGCAGGATATAAAAAGAGACTGTCACATTTTCTGAAAACGGTTATTGCGGACAGTCTGTCTTTTTAGGTATCAAATATGAGCAGTATGAGCGGCTAACTCGGTAAGTTGACTTAATAGCTGACCTAACGTTAGCTAGCTAGTGTCAACTAACGGTAGTCAAGTAGGTTACTTTCTGTTGCATGTCACAATTTTAGTACGCTTGGTTTGGTATAATTATAAAGCAGGAAAAAACCCTTCATAGCTAGTTGGCTCAGGCTGTCCTCATCATATTGTTAAAATGAAGAGCTGAATGAGTTTGATGTCGGGCAGGAATAACACCCCTTTTTACAGGCTGTTTCACTGAGGACTCCACAGACGTCGGTATTTTACCATGGGCACGTTTAGTTCACTGTTGTAAGTTAAGTACGTTGAAATAGGAAATAAATGGGTTATATCGCTTTGTCAGTTCTTTGTGTCTTCCTTCTTCACAAAACAAAGCGTGCTGCGTTCTCCCCCAGTTTCAGTGTTTGAATATTTCACAATTAAATAGTTAATTGTGCATCGATTTCCTTTTGTATGTAATTGGCTCGGTAGGCAAATAGAAGATTAATAATAGTGCACCTTACGTAAGTGTGTTTACATCAAGTTCTTCTTATCAGGCAGGCTGTCAACTGGTTTCAGAGCAGAATGCTGTCAAGAGGGTGTTGACATTGTTGGACATTATAAAAATCAAGCAGTTGGTCAGAGGTCTGGTCTTGCGCAAACTACTTTTCAGCTGTTTTTCTGTTTCTTAGTGCCCTGTTTGTGTTCCTTATGCCCATTTTCTGACTATTTCTTTCCCAAGGGAATTGTCTACTTATCTCTCTGTCAAATGGACAAAAAGAGTTATCATTCTCACATGTCTCCCTGTTTTCCAGCTTTACCAGCAAGGCCGGCTTTGCCAGCTGGGAGGGGAGTTCTGTGAGCTTGAGGTCTTTGCCAAAGTCCTACGAGCCTCTGACAAAAGGTATTTGACAATAGAACCCAGCTGTACACTGTTTGTCCACTTTGCATGGTGTAAAGTATGGGCCTATTTTACTGTCACAAAGGAGTGATCTTAGTGACTACTGTCTGAGACTGAATGTGTGTCAGCTTGGACATTTGGCATTATGTGGTATTTATAGAAAATTAGGATTGTTGGAAAACTTTAAGTCTCTCTCAGTATCACTACTGGCAGGGGTGTAATTTAATGCCTCACATCTTCTTGCACTGAGATATTGTAATGTTTTGTTTTATTCCTTTAACTGAGTTAAGTGGTTAAGCTCCTTGCGGTGTCTCTACAATAGACATGGCATATAGCTATCAGTGGGTATCAGGCTGATATCAACAGAACATTCTGGATCAGATATCAAAGGGGAAAAAACAATGAATCCAATCCAGTAACAAATCTAGCTTGAAATATCATACCCGCATTGTATGATGTCATGTTGTTGGCGGTATATTTCTTCTTATGGGGTGGGAGAGTTTCTGGTTTACTCATCTTAAGTGCTTGAGTTAAAAATAGTTCATTTTGAAACGTACTGCTTCTTGTAGATGAAATAGCACAGTACTCAGTTTTTGATTTCAGAATTGAAAGTCTGTCAGAAAAGAATGTGTTTTTGCGCCATCTTTACAACCATGTCTACTCTAGAACCATTGGTTGCACTGAGGGATTCTAATGTAATGGTTACAGATAAAAATATAATGTCTTAAAAGAGCATGAAGACAGAATGTTGAAAGTCCTTTTTCTGGATCACTGAGTAATTTTTTCTTCATATCTTGTCAGTTCTTTGATCTTTCCAGCGTCTGAGTATTGTCTTTCCTTTCCCCCCCTCAGACACCTCCTCCATCACTGTTTCCAAGCTCTGATGGACCATGGTGTTAAAGTGGCCTCAATCTTGGCAAACTCCTTCAGTCGTAGATGCTCATACATCGCAGAGTCAGATGCTCATGTTAAAGAGAAAGCTATCCAGTTTGGCTTTGTTCTAGGTCAGTCACACTCTTTTTCTGAGTAGCCTATTGTGTAGCTTTACACTGACATTGGCAGTAATAAGTCTTTTTTTTCCTGTTAGGTGGTTTTCTGTCAGATGCTGGCTGGTATGGAGATGCAGAGAAAGTCTTTCTCTCGTGTCTGCAGTTGTGTACGTTACATGATGAAGTTCTGCACTGGTATCGTGCAGTGGAGTGCTGTGTGAGGTGAGTTTAAATGTCCTTAGAACTTCCATCTCTTTCAGTAAAAGCTGGTGAGGGCAGGGCAGTCACTACTTGTTTTAAGGGCCGATCACATTAGCATTTTGAGAAAATTGTCCTTGTCATGGGTTTCATATTGCAGACTGCCAGCAGCAAATTTAGTATGCAAAACTTCATTTAGTTTATGTATGCCATTTTTGTGTACTTCCTGACCTATCTATAAATTTGTTCATAATGAAAAAGCTTTGTACAGTAAATTGGGAGGCAGGATTAGATTGGTTAGCTAGGTAATCACTGCTGAAGTACTAATAGCACCAGTAGGATTTTTTCATTGCTGATCTTTCATCTCTAAAATATCCAGCATGGTCATGCCTATTTCACATGGAGACTCAAATTGCAAATTTCTTCTGTGACTGGATCTCTGAACTGAAGTCATGAGACTAAATGAGCTCTCAGATTATTTCATGAAGACGTAACACCAGTGATCACTGGCCTGCTCTACTCACTAAGCTACAGTTTTGATTCTTCTTATTGTTCCCTCTGTTTTAATTGTGTCAGGTTGCTTCATGTACGTAATGGCAACTGCAAATATCACCTGGGAGAGGAGACCTTTAAACTGGCCCAATCTTACATGGAAAAGCTAGCCAAACATGGCCACCACGCTAACAAGGCTGCCCTTTACGGAGAACTCTGCGCTCTTCTCTTTGCCAAAAGCCACTATGATGAGGTAGGGAGTTGAACACCAAGGCATAATAGGTATTCTGTTTGGGGAATATTTGGAACTTACTGTAGCTAAATGTTTTGGTGTTTCAGGCATACCGGTGGTGTATAGAGGCCATGAGGGAGATCACAGTAGGTCTGCCTGTGAAAGTGGTGGTTGATGTTCTGAGACAAGCCTCTAAGGTATGGCTTTAGCATTGTGGGATATTCATGTTTATCTTTTTAGAAGTACATAAGAACTGGCAAAGGTTGTCATGGATTTGATGATGATGTAGTTTTATGATTTCATGGATAATTTCACAGGCACATGTTAAACATATAATTCATTCTAAACACCAGACTACAGTGATAAAAGGCGGACTTTGGCTGTATAGTGAATGTAAAAGGGAATTCCACAAATTTTTCAAAATGTCTGTGTAATTCAGTTGTTGCAATGTAAACAAAATCATTCAGAGTGGTTTGATGTGAAATGGTTAAGTGTAGAGAAATTTACTGGTTCAAATTTCTTTATAATGGTGGTGATAGTAACCAAAGCTTGCAGTGTCTACAACACACACATAGCCATTTTACCCACTGTATAACAGGTGAACACATGTATGTCTTCTGAATTTTTATATGTAGCGTTGCTTTATAATGCCCTGCATGTTTTTGTCTACCAAGGATGGATTTGAAAAAAATATTTTGGGCCAAAAGCTTATCTCAGAAGTGTTGTAAAACGATGTCTCGGGCATCAGTCATGGTATTTATAAACGTTTTATGTAATGGTTTTCTGTGAGAGGGCCTTTCGGGGAATTAAATGCTTTGGACGTCTGATTCCTATCATGCCCACTGTGAACAATTTTGTCTCTGTAACTTTCTCTAGATTGGCACTTTCACATCAAGCTACTCTGAAAGACTTTGTTTATACATGAACCATTTAATAATACAGAATCCCCTTTTATCTCTTCATTACCATTGTTATCGTTTTTGTAGGCATGTGTTGTTAAACGGGAGTTCAGGAAGGCTGAACAGCTGATAAAACATGCAGTATTTCTTGCACGGTGAGCTACCTCTAACACTTATTTTGTCTTTGTATTTTGTTTAATTGTACCAAAAGACATTACTAACACAAAAATGTATTTTTTAGAGAACATTTTGGACACAAGCACCCCAAATATTCAGATACACTGCTAGATTATGGATTTTATCTACTAAATGTGGATAACATCTGCCAGTCTGTTGCCATATATCAGGTGGGTTTAATGTAATTTTTCTCAAAACTGTTCACACCTTTTGAGAAAAGTTCTCTGGTTATTAATTATGTTGATACATTCTGTTGTCAGACTGCCCTTGATATTCGGCAGTCCGTATTTGGAGGGAAGAATATTCACGTGGCCACAGCGCATGAAGACCTGGCGTACTCCTCTTATGTGCACCAGTACAGCTCTGGTAAATTCGAGAATGCACTGTGAGTAACCTGCTCTATTCCTGGACCTGCTAATTGGTTATTTGGATAGAAAGAGAGAGCAGATTGTGATTGTTAGATCTTATTTAAAAAAATATGAGAAAGGATATTATTTGTGTTTACTTATTTTTGTACTGCTAGGAAAGGGTCTGATAAATATTATGTAGGTCAGAGGCAAAACTGCAAGGATGTTCCAATGCAAAAATAGAAAGCATGCAAAACAAATTTCAGTCTTCCTAAATTCATTGATTGCCAAGTATTGCTTTTCACAAAATGGCATGCTACTCCCTCTAGGAACAGCACTACTTGTCCTACCCTCTAACCTAGTTAAAGTGTTATGTCAGAGGGGATGTCTTTATTTTTATTAATGGAAAAGTTTATTCAGGAAGATAAAAATGTGCCTATTTCATGTGTAATGAGCTCTGTGGTCTTACCCAGGACTTGTGCTGTTGTGTTTAGATTTCACGCAGAACGTGCCATAGACATCATAACTCACATTCTCCCAGAGGACCATCTGCTGCTGGCCTCATCCAAGAGGGTGAAAGGTTAGAGTCGCACTCGCAACAGCTTTCATAACTTTCCTTATTCACAGCTGCATCTCTGTAAAGACGACATGGAGACAACCCTTGACAGTTCAGAGTAGCTTTGTCCTCGTGGTATCATAGTTCTCCCTGGGGTATTGGCTCTGTTCAGCAAAAGAACAGAACACTTATTTCACTCTGTTACAGTTTCAGCAGGTCTTAAATTGCTCTTGATTCACTGTGTGTGTGACCCCTCTCCCATAGCCCTGATTCTGGAGGAGATTGCCATTGATTGCCATAATAAAGAGACAGAAGAGCGCCTCCTGCAGGAAGCCCATGACCTACACCTCTCCTCCTTACAGCTGGCCAAAAAAGCCTTCGGAGAGTTCAACGTCCAGACAGCAAAACATTATGGCAACCTAGGCCGCCTCTACCAATCCATGCGCAAATTTAAGGTTAGAGTTTCATAAATCTCTAAACCAGCCACTAACAGGTCAAGCTGTTTTACCCAGCTAAGCGAACGATAAATCCGCTTGCCCAGACAGGTTTTTAATGTGGTTGCTTGTAATTTAGAGAGCCTCACTTTCCTGACAGGGCAAGTCAGTGACAAGTTTCTCTAGCCTGATGCATTTTCAGCTGTCCTCCACAATCGGGCAGACACTATTTTTGACAGTTGTAATGTACTGTGTACAATGTCTGTACATGGAACAAAATGCATTTCAGTCTTGTGTAACAATGTTGTGACATTGCTATATTGTAATACAAAAATGATAGTGTGATAGTGATAGTGTGCATTGCAGAGAATGTGCACTCTATTAATTATGGCATCAAAGGCAACTGTTTTGAGCACCAAATTTGTAAATAACCAGCTCCAATCAGCAGTCCACACTAATTACTTTATTAGTAAGCTGTATAACAACATAAATTCAGTTTTGAATTTTGTTCAAAATATCGTAAGAATATTGAATCATAAATCCAGTATTGAGAACCAAATTAAATTGTGGGCCTAATGTATCGTTACATTTCTAGTTTGAGGTTGGTGTTTTACTGATTCAGCTCCTGCACACCCTGTTCACGGACAGATTAAATCAGACTGACTTTTTTATGCTGCTCTTTTATTGCAGGAGGCTGAGGAAATGCACATTAAGGCTATCCAGATCAAAGAGCAGCTGCTGGGGCAGGAGGACTACGAAGTAGCTCTGTCTGTGGGGCACCTGGCCTCTCTCTACAACTACGACATGAACCAATATGATGACGCTGAGCGCCTCTACCTGCGATCCATCGCCATTGGTGGGTAAAGCTAACAAATATAAACAACCCCCTTTGTTCCCACACCTTAGCATTCCACCATTTACCATGTGACTTATATATGCCCTTTAGGTAAAAAGCTGTTTGGGGAAGGCTACAGTGGACTTGAGTACGATTATAGAGGCCTGATCAAGCTTTACAACTCAGTGGGCAACTATGAGAAGGTTTTTGAGTACCACAACATCCTGTCCAACTGGAATCGTTTGAGGGACAGGCAGTTTGCTGTGGCAGATGCACTAGAGGACGTCAACACAAGCCCCCAGGCCACAGACGAGGTGGTGCAGTCCTTCCTGCTCTCACACAGCCACGCTGCAGGACGCTCCTGTATGGGCTAATGACAGAAACATGCGCTCTTCACTCCATATTCTCTCCACTCACCCTCAAAACCATCCACCTTCTCATACATGCCCACTCGAAATTATTCACATCAAACGACACCTGGCTGGGAGAGGGACCAGATCCCGAGGTCACCTATGCCAGCATGTCCATCAGCCCTAGTCACACTCATGAACCCTGAAGAAAATACATGGCATCTCTCCCAACACACTCAGCACTCATATTGTGGGGGGAGGGGAGAAGCCTTCTGTCATCACCAGGCTCACTTTCCTACAGAGGATCTTCAGACTTCAGAGGATCTGACTACTTCTCTGACTTGCTAAAGAAGACAGGAAAAATAGGTTAAAAAAATAAAAGAAACAGAGGGCAACCTTATATAGTTTTGCTGATTAAAATGTAAAATGCCCACTGTTTGGTTGTTGGGTTTATTTTGTTTGCATCTGAAGCATTGCTCCACACATCCACGCCCTCAGAGTTCTCTACGTGTGAGGCTGGGACAGAGCGCATCACCCACTGAAACAGGCCCGGTGGACAGAAAGGTCCTTTTCACCAAGACAAGTGAAGGACAATTACATGGGCACTTGAGTTTCTGTTCTTATGAAGGTTCTCCCTTTTCTTCGATGCAGAACCCTGCATTAAGGATTACATGTGTTTGCTATTTTGGCAAGTGCGAGGAGCCCTGTGTTACTCGATCATTTCTGAATTTTTTTTTTTCTCTCTTCTCTTCCTCATGCCATGTTGAAATCAGTGGATTCTATGGACCAGCGGATTTCCTTTTGCTTTAGATGCAAAGTTTTGTTCTTTCTTCTGATTTGTATTCATGCATATTAGTACCAATATAGCTTAATTTAAAATGCCAATAATTTATATGCAAACTGTGCTATAACCTTTAGATGTATCGTTGCAAGTGGATGAGCCAAATTCAACTTCTATTAAAACAGGAGATGAGACCATTGCTATCAGTTTGAGTGAACAGAGGTGGAGAGGAGAGGCTTTGACACACTGACCATGGCTCAGTGAAATAGCCCCATGACCCACACGGATGATGATTGTGAGGGTTGGCAATCATGTGGCTAGCTCTCATTGGTCGTCATCATTATCCTTTCAGAGCTCTATCCAGATCTGCATTGATCAAGACCTTTGGCCCTCTACCAGCTGTCGGGGATCCATAGAAAAGAGCTGATCGCTGCACCTGGCTTTGTGAGGAGGCACCACTACAGAGGGACCAATTGTATGAGGGGCGTACGCGGTTTGGAGCACTGTCATGGTGGCAGACATGCTTAAAAGTACCCTGTTGTACAGTGTAGACGACGAGTGCAATCTCATGCCACTGTACTCTTGACTGCTGAGTCAAACACCTTCACCTCAGTTACTTACTGATGGCTTCTCTCCACATATTATGTAACTCAATAAAAAAAGGCTCCCGGCAAGGCTTTGCGTAAAGCACGTTTACACAAAAACACATTTGTTACTTCTAAACAGGCAGTATTCTCAAAATTACATTTCCAAATTACATATTCAAAAACACAATTGTGTGTTCTATTTTACAAGACTATTGTTTGAACAGATGTTTTCTTTGTCTTAAGTGGCGAAACGATATTGTGAATTCAGTACTTTCCTACATGCACACACAAAATCACGTGTGTTTGTATGTATACAAATGATTAAAAATGTATGTGTGTATATACATAATAGCAAAGGCAGAGCCTTGCCTTGGTCAGTGGTCGCAGTGGTTAGGAATGTGCTGTCACGCAGCAGTGCATGCTGCCTCTGGTGGTACCCCAGGGTCCCAGCTCAAGCTAAAGTCCTAGCCTTAGCCTTAAAGGACGCTCGGCTGGTGGCACTCTACTCTGTCAGCCTTTCGCAATAGCTTGCTTCAAACCAACTCCCACCACAGAATTACAAAAGAGTTCAAAGACAACACTAACTAAGCTAGTCCCATACCAGCTCACACCTCCATGGCCACCTGGCTGCTGTGAGGGTACTGAGGTTAGCCTCACTCCTGGGATATATTCTTGAATTTAAACCTTTTTCAGCCACTCCATACAGACGTCATAAAGGGAATCAGGATGGAGAAAGAGTTTGCCTTGTTCACACTGACAAAAAAGAAGAATCGAGTGGAATATTACAAATCATCAAATAAAATAAGCTGTGATTTTAAAAACTGTATTTCCATTGCGCTGATAATTTGTAGTAACGACTGAATTGTACCATTCAAGTCATATCAGACATTTGTGACAGAAGATGGAAGTGAAACTCTTGTATCAACCTGTTGATGTGATTTTTAAAGTTTTAAGAGTGCATTTACAGCCCTCACCTTTTTAACATTTGTTGCTGTATTAGTTCGTACAAAACATTTAAGACGAAGGAAAAAAAAAGAATGACGTATTGGAGTAAACTTGTCTCCTCCTCTTCTAAATGATGCTCCTCATTTGAGAATATGTAGCTCTGAATGCTTTCTAATGAATGTTAAGGGCTCATTTGTGAACCTTAAGTGGTATTCCGTGGTGTGGTGTAACAGTGAAGAGCAACGGAGATTTTTGAGACTGTTTGAAACATCCAAAGGGATATCTTGTCTCATTTTTAGTGGGGCTAAAATGTAGTTCCCAAAAACAAAGGTGCTTCTTTGTCGATTCTGGTATTTCCTTCTTTCTTTCTTCTTTTTTTAAGAGGACACCTTGTAATAATCTTATTGCATGTTTGAGTAACTACATGTACATAGATGTAGATGAAAATGGTTGTCGTCTCAGAGAGTTCATAATCACGTACAAAGAGAACCATCTACTGTTACACTAACAGGAATCGAATATCCCTGGAAATGAAATTTGGAACATGAACTTTGTGCCTCTGAAAAAGGTGAAACACCCTGAATGAATGGCTGTTAATGACCAAGTAGAACATTCTGGTGGATGGAGAACTGTTGAATGCTGGGTTGATTTATTGCGTAAAAAGTAGTAGGAACGTAAGGCTGACTAGTTTGCTGACCTGTCTAAATTTGAAATGCAAATAATTTCAGTCAAGAGTACTGCTGAGATGCCGGAACGGTCTTTATTGTAGACTGTGCTGGCGATAGACTGCACACTGCATGTGTTATGATTCTGAAAGCATAGGTATAAAGACAGCTCGCGCTACTGTGTCTGTCTACACAAAAGGAGAGTGGCCTTTTTGAATTATGCTGATTGGGTGTGTTCATGAAATCTTTCATCATTCGTTCTTGCAAGTTGTACACACTGCCGCAAACAGGTTACAGCCTAAGCGGTGTTGGGGAGAAGCTGCAGTGCTATGCTACTAGTTTAGTTAGTTTGATCTACTTCATTTGTTAAGTTACTACATTTTTAGTATTGTTTTGAGATCAATTTAGTTTTAAAGTAGTTCAATTCACTCCTCTCATCAAGTAGCAAGGTAGCTATGTCAAAGCTGTTACATTCTGCCTGATTTAAATGAAGTTTCATAAAATCCCAAGTTTAAGTCATGTTTATCATCAAGTAGTTTCTCATTTGTTTGTAGTTTCAATGTACTGCTTTTCTACCCATAATGGCTTTGTTGTAGCCCACCAACTACCACCGTAGAGCAGCTGGTAGCTTAGTAACATGTTTTAAGTAGCTTCCCCAACACTGAGCCAAAGTGCTATTTCTTTTTACTTAAGCTTATTCATTTTTGCATTGTGGTGGCGCTTAAGCAACTTTAGCAGGAAGGACTGTTTCCTTTGTCAAAAATAAATGTATATACACACAAATGAAACTGTCCTTTCTTCCATTTAATCACTTTGAGGGTTATGAATTTGTCTTTGAGTTTGTTTTATTGTCACTTTTTTTTATTATTATTTAACTCCATTCATGGAACAAAGCACACCCTTAAGTCAAGTCTTGGGACAAGGTGGAAGAAGTACACTTGCTCATTAAATTATGACTAAATGTCTCTGAAAACCGTGTCCGTTACCCGTGCCACAGTGAGCCTCTGCTCGGAGATGTTTTCACCTTGGATTCAAGTCATCTGATGTGTGATGTGTGTAACTAAGATTATTTCTGACTCTGTAGGGTCTGCTGTACATTGTACATCTGTAACCATCAAATCATATTAAACTCATTTGTATCCACAAGTTGTGAACACATGTAACTACTTCTAACTGGGGAGAAAAGATCTAAAGCAGATGTAGACTATAATTTCCTTTTTTTGACACACTGATGAGAGCAATATTAAAACACATTTTTGTCCTATCACGTTCACGTTCGTTTGCAAATGAGTATGATGAGTCTTGTTGTGTCGAGTGTATCTCTCAAGTATTAAATGCAAACAGATAATATTCTGTGCTGCTTTGAGAAAAACAAAAATGAAAGGGGTAACGTTAGTACATCTAATCGCATATTAGGGCTGGGCAAATTATCAATACTGTGATCGAAAAGACAGTGAATAATTAGGCATGTTTAACTGGATTTAGTGGAGTTTGTCAAATGCTAAATAAACATTTATATTCATAGTTTATTTTTTTGATAGTGGCACTACTGTTTTTTTTTCTCTGTTCCAATAAGGCCTGTCACAATTTTACATAATCGCCTGATCACAGTTTTTTGAAATAACTGCAATTATTTGACTTGACTGTAGTTATTTTCCATAGTCGTTAGATTTCACAGTTCATCATATTGTTGAGGTGGATGAGTTTGTGTTTATTGAGCCAAATAAATGTAAATAAAAGAAATCGCTTCTTTCTTCCAACTTTTCTTGTACTAACAAGTTCTACCTTTTAACTGTGCTATAACATGTTTAGGGGAATGTATGTTAATTTAATAGCTAGGATAGCTAGCAAATGTTAGCATGTATTCTGGCAGAACAAGTGTTTTTCACTCACATTTTCACAGTCTCTGTTGAAAAATGTAAGCGTTAGTTCATTCTGTAACTATAACAGTACAGTTAGCTGCTAAGTAAAGAGCTAGGAAGCAAGACTGATTTAAAGTGTGATTTATTAGTTGCATAAAATGAAAAAAGAGACAGTTGAATTTTTAATTACTTTGTCATTACATTTATAACAATTGATTACCAGCTGAATCTTGATAATTGTGAGAGGCCTAGTTTCAACTGTCTTGAAATAATGTTGTGATACTATATTTTTGCCATATCATCCATCGCTACTGCACATATTAAATATCAATAAATGTTGGAGGTATTTAATCCTGTCACCAAAAATAAAAGCGTAAGATTTTAAGGGGTTAATAAAAATCTGCGTCAGGCAGAAGTTGAGATATTCCAAATCGATATCTGATGATGCTCACTGTCAACTGGTTCAATTTAAGAGCAGCATAGTAGCTAAACACTGCTTCTCCATGTTTAGTCTTTACCTTCAGGAGGACTAACTGACTAGGTCCTAATGATCTGAAAGTTTGCTGGAGCATATCAGATACACACACTGGTCCTACACCATTAAATAATTTATAGACCAGTAACAGTACCTTAAACTCTTTTCTGTAATTTACTGGTAGCCAGTGTGAGGATTTAAGAATGGGGGTGGTGTGTAACACTCTGGCAGCTGCATTTTGAATCATTTAGGAGACCATTACAGTAACCAATCCTGCTAGAAATAAAGGCGTAAATAAGTTTCTCCAGGTCTGCTTTAGTCAGAAAATCTCTGATCTTCTTGATGTTCTTAATGTGATAAAATGCTGATTTAGTAGCTCTGAGATGACTGCTAAAACTGAGATCAGAGTCCATTAGTACACTAAGGTTACGTGCCAGGCCTTTAGATTTTAGGGCTCTCGCTTCCAGACAGGCAGCCAGCCTGTGCCTCTCATTTCTATTCCTGAATAAAATAATCTCTGTTATATCTTTATTCAACTGCAAAAAGGTTTGTCCCATACAGTTAGTGGTGTGGTCAAGGCACTTACCATGTTGAGATGTTTAATTATGATTAGAGTTTGAGATTTGAATTTGATGTCTTATTTTTCAGAAAGAAAGGCAGTCTTTTACATTTTTACCGTTTCTCTCAGTGTTTGACATCCAAACAGAAAAAGTCAGAAGCGAGTCAAACTTCGATACAAAATGTAAAAGTAATTACTCATGTTACTAACTGTCATTGAATATTTTTGATTATGTAATTGCATAAAGAATGAAATGTGAATCAAATGTATAGCATAATGATAATAACTCTAGATTTGTAGGGATTATAAAGAGAGTGACCCGTACCTCAACGGCAAAGCACAGCAGTTGGCCTGCAGCCAGCAGCAGGAGGCAGAAGATCTGCAGCCAGTGAGGGACACGGAACGACTGAGTGAGAAATCCGTGTTGGACACCATACAGCCACACCGGCAAACCATGCAGACCTGCTATCGTCAGCACACCCACAGGAGTTCTGAAGCCTGCAGACTTCATGAACTTACTGTGACTTTTCTTTATCATATTTTGTCCAATCAACACTTAAATCAAGTACATTATATCTATAGCACCAGTTTGGACATTATATCTATAGCACCAGTTTGGAAAAGGTTTAAGAGTTTTATTTATTTTTTATTGTTTTACATATTTTATATATGTATATATTTGCAGCATCAACTGGAGAATATTTTCAGTTTTGATATGACTGAGGACAAGATTCAATTTAATTTTCGATATTTATGTGTTAAAATTGTCTTTGTTCTACAGAGCTCTAATTACATTTTACACTATATATTATATTTAAAGTGTAATATATAACCAGATATTATATGTAATTATTTTATATATTAGATTACAATATACAAATTCATAGGATTATAAACACATATTACAGAGGCTGTAAGTGACATATATACAGTTTATCAGATATGTCAATATTTTTGACTGGTACTATATATTAATACATAACACATAAACTGCATACCACTTGCCATGACAGCCTGCACCCAGACAGGACTCTCTGTAAAGGAGCTCTTCCACTGCGCACCTCTAGTGCTGTGGTTGCAAACAAATATGCACCATTCTACTGAAGCCACCATCCAGCCCCACTACAGAAGAACAGGATCACACAATCACTAAGTAAACAAGAGCATTTCAGCATCTCAGCTGAACACATTCACTTAAATTATTAGTAATATAATAGTGGAACCAGGTTTACTTCATATAGCATCAAAACTACCATGAAACAATGTCTGAGGCATCAGGCAGCATACTTGTAATTATTTCATATAATGACTTTTTGTAGGGAAGCTTTTAGATGCTTTAAACTCTTCAGTTGCCTGTGAACAATTCTGACTTGAGGGCATTTCACATTACATCTCTCTGAATGACATTATTTACATCGTAATCATTTATATGTGCATCATTTTTGAAAATCATTCCCCTTTAATCATCACATACTTGCCTCAATGTTGTTCATGTTGGATTGTTAAGTAATCTAGACTGGTTTGTGCTGACAGAAAGGCTATGATAACTCAGATAACCACTCTGTACAATTGTGGTGAGCAGAAAACCATCTCAGAATGCACAACACATTGAACCCTAAGGTGGATGGGCTACAACAGCAGAAGACCACGTCAGGGTCCACTTCTGTCAGCCAAAAACAGAAAGCTGTGGCTACAGTGGGTCTGATGAATCCGAATTTCTACTGAGGCACACAGGTAGGGTCAACATTGGGGGCCAACAGCAGGAATCCATGGACCCAATCTATCTTGTGTCAACAGTCCAGGCTGGTGGAGGTGGTGTAACGGTGTGGGGAATGTTTTGTTGGTACACTTTGGGCTTGTTAATACCAATCAACAGCTTGAATGCCACAGCTTATTTTTGAGTATTGTTGTTGACCATGTGCATCCCTTCATGGCCACAATTTACCATCTTCTAATAGCTACTTCCAGTAACCAGATCTGAATCTAACAGAACACCTTTGGGATGTGGTAGAACAGGAGATCCATGCCACGAAGAATTGAGGGTGTTTTAGGAGCAAAGGGAGGCCCTAACCCCTATCAAAACAGTGTTATAATAAAGTGTTTACTGACTCTATATGACAATGTTATACGTCAAAAACCACATAGGCACATTCTTGCTGTCTGAGGCAAATGTGTGACGATTCAGGCATGTAGTTTACACAATGCTAATTGGAGGGGTGCACCAAATTTGTTAATTAATCTCATAGCTCCAGTGCAAAAGTGAAGAAGAAAACTCGAAATATCAGACATGGCTGATCAACTACAGTTTGGATAAGGGATAAAACTTAGTCAAGACCAACAATACATGAGGCTGCAGGAGAACTCGCGGTACACCTTTTCTATCATTTTGAACATGCTACTTGTTATCCATTTTACAATATCACACTATATATTTATAGGCTTAAATGGTGTTTGTAAATCCTTACCATCTAATAGAGCAGATATAACATACACAGGAAGAAACAGTGCAGGCTGACTGTAGACAGACCAGGCGAAAAGCACCAGAAGAGCCCGAATGTAACCTGTTGGTGAGAACAGTAACCATGTCTGCACCACCACCACTGGAATGCTTGCAGTTAAGATCATGTATGGCTTAATAAACATTCACCTATTATATTGCGGACATACAGACAAACGTGAAGGTCCATGTTAAAGGTGATGCTCTCTGTTCTGTAATGTGTTTGTGGACGAGCAGGCTGAGACAATAAATAACTTACGGTGTTCTCACACCTGGAGGTCCGAGCCAAGGTTCATGTGTCGGTCACGCATTTGATCCTGTTAGTTCTGGTTTCTTATTGTAATTAAGCGCGCGGACTAAACAACATCGCATGAACGCAGGACTTACCTGCGTCCTCTCGTCATCACCTACGTGGGCTGCGTCTCCCTATACACGGCGTTGATTGGTTTGTGGAGAAGCGTGCCTCTGACGTCAGCGTGTTTTCAATTCAGCGGGTAGTTTTTTTCCCGTTTGTTTTAATTGTAACGTCTGTTCTGTTCATTTTATTTTGAATCTGATGGGCTTTTTGGAAAATACTACTTACACAAGACACATTTTGGTAAATCTGAGCCTCGCCTCAGTGTTTTAGTTGAATTTAATATATTTATTGAGTCTCTTAAATGCTTTAGCAATAAAAAAAAGCTATGTCTACATTTTGGTCCTTTGTTCCGGACCGTGGTCCGAAGCACCTTTCGCACCTGCTATTCTGGTTCGGACCAAACAAGGTGAAAGCACCTTATTCACCCGCCTGTTCTCCGCTGGGTCGGTCCCGAGGCAGACGCTTACAGACTAAAAACAGATATATGTTGTTTCATTCTCTGATCGACTGGCCGTCATCCTCTTTTCTCAGACACCTGGCGTTACCTATACGTCTCGTCTTCCGAAGCATCTTGACCGATAAACATGTTACCGCCACTTGCTGAACACGCAAAGCTGTATTCTTCTGCTTCCAGCGTGAATTTTGCAATTAGAAGAGTTGGCCACAAGAGGGCGCCAAAAGAGCGTTATCAGCACCAACGAACTCTATGGGCAGTTTGGCCATTGTAGGAGAATTCCACCGACTTTTCAAAATTTCGATGTAAACAATATCATTTACGTGGTTTGATTTGAAATGCTAGAGAAATTTTCTAGAGAAATTGTTCACAGTGGTGGTGATAGGAACCAGACGTCCAAAGAGTTTAATGCGTCTGAAAGCTCACTCACTGAATGTTATTGCATGAAATGCTGTGTCATGCTTGATGTAGTGTTTGATGATAGTTTTGAGGTAAAGTTTTGGACTATAACATATTTTTTAAAAGACTTTCACAGCAGAGAGGTATACGCAGGGTGTTGTGAGGCAAAATAATTCTCAAAGAAAAGTTGTTTTTACGTTGCAGACATTATGATCAATTATCAATTAAAAAGCAACCATTATTCAGTTCACTTTCACTGACGAATATTTTGTCATTAATTATTTTAAAGACCTATTTAACCCCTGGCTGTCTTTTCCTTTCCTGTTTACTAACAGATAAGTTAAACATTAGACAGTGGAAAGTATCGTTATGTAACTGACCTTCAGTTTATTTATCATCTTGAAATAAACACGAAAAACACATGCAGTGCCCTCTTGGAACACAATAAGGCCCAAAAAAGCAGAGACATCATCATTTACAGTTAAAATCATCTCTTTTTGTGGGAACAAGTAACTCTATCACCACATTTATTGACCATTTAACATAATTTACACAAATTTTCTGGCACATACCAGAAATGGCAGATATCACAGTAAACTGAATTTTCCTCACTTTTTTGAAAAATAAAATATACGTGTATAGAAACTAACATATAAAAATGAATTCACTGTTTTTGTGATGTCAAAAATCTACATATATCCACTTATTTAGCCTACAGCAATTTATCCTACTTGTTCTCACTAAAGTTATAATGAGTGTTTAGCCTGGACTGCTTTTTGAACGTAGCGCAATATAGAGCAGCCAATCATAACAGAGCTCATTTACATATATATAATTTTGAATTCCCTTTTTTAAAAAAGGTAGACCAGACATTTTATTGTTTTATGTTACATTTTTCTATTTTTTTTAAAACCCCATTTCAGTAATGTTACATTCAGACAACCCACCAAGAGCATAACTTGATTAATTTTCAAATAATTAAGAAAGAAAAAAAACTGCCCAGGATTAATTGAATTAAAACATCAGGAATATCAAAGTATAATTATAAAATACAGGTTTCACTACTAGAAAGAAAACAGCTGATATCAGTAATAAAAAAGTGCCCATTCTTCAGTTCACTTTCACTGAGGAAAATTCGTCAGTGAAACTGTTGTTTTTTTGTTGAATATTACCTCAAAAATATTGTGAGACAGTGTCCCGGACATCAGGCAGCACGTTCATAGCCATTTTGTGTAATAACTTTCTGTGAGGCAGCTCACACACTTCGGACTTAGTTCTGGTTCCCATCACCACCACTGTGAACGATTGTGACTCGGGGAGTTTCTCCACAATGGAGCTCTTTAAATCAAACCGCTCTGGGCGACTTTGTTTACATACTAATACTATAATTATGCAGGAATTTTGAAACAGCCAGTGGATTCCCCTTTAAGTCACCTAGCTTCCCTCCACACACGCTGCTACACCACCCACACCGCCACAACAACAACAACGCCTCTACTATCCGCTGCTCCTCTCGGTTCGTCAGGTGACGTGCGGAGTCGAGGTCACGTGACCGGGCCGCCGAGGCGCGTCACTCGCTGCAACCCAAAAACTGGAGTTTAGAGAGAAACGACACGGATCTGATCGGAGAGTCACGGGTACCGAGGCAACAGGCGCCGCTCCCGCGCTCAGCGGCTCTTATTTATATCACAGTCCAGTGAAATGAGGGCAACATGGGGGCCAAAGAGTCACGGATAGGCTTCCTTTCTTACGACGAGGCCGTCAAAAGAGGTAACCGTTAATCGCGGATTGCCGATGCGCTTTACCTGGTTAGCTTTAGCGGACTGTAGCTCAGCGAGAAGCTCAGCAGCGCTAACGCGGCTCGGCTTTAACCGACGCTCGGCAGACATGTTGAACCGTTAACGCAGCTAGCTAGCCGTACAGCTAACTGTAGCTAGCCGGCTGCCGTTGTTTGAGGCTGGGCTTGAAGGTATGAGGCTGAAGTCAGCTTCTTGTTCGAATTATCCCGTTCCACCTTAAAAGGTGCAGCAGTTACATTCTGGCGCCTCGGGCTGAGGAGCCAAAATGTAACTGCTGCATCATTTAAGGTGGAACGGGATAATTCGAACACGAAGCTGACTTCAGCCCCGTCCTGAAGGTGGGGTCCGTCTGATTTGGACGCGCCTTCTCTTTAAGCGGTTCGTACAGTCCTGCAAGCAGCAGCGTGTTGTGTGTGTGTGTTATTGGTATGTGGACTGGGAGCGTTAGCTAGCTTTGCTCCCACACAGACACAGCCAGGGCAGGGCGGCCCGACTCTACGGAGTTTTTCGTCTCGGCTGTGCGCTCCCTCCCTCCGTCCACCTGGTCACGTTGCTGAACTGTTTACGTGTCTGCTTTAAATGTGTTTCGTGGTTTGAAGAACCATGTGAAACATGTTTCTTGATACAAAGAACAATGCGGCTACCTGTTAAGCGCTGTAGTTTCTTTTGAGCAATCCGAGTTTGTTTACCCCCCGAGTTTGTTAACTCGCTGCTGTCAGGCTCAATATGACACTCAGTGGTGAAACCTAACCTGAGGGCTATAGCTCTGTAACACTGTGGGTCGGTTCCTGGACGAGGATTAAGCCCAGTCTTGGACTGCTAAGCATTCTGAATGAGGATTCTCTATTGTGAGGAAGGTCTTGTCCAGGACTAACGTTAAACTTAATCCCTGACCGGGAAACCGACCTGCTGTGTAGTTTGTAGACACCTGCTCATCTTGTGAAATCAAGGGTATTAATAGGGAGTTTCTTCACCCTGTGCTGCAGCAAGAGCCTCTTTTGTTTTGCGATATCACTAAATGTTGGAACATTGCTGTGAGGATTTGATTGCATTCAGCCGTAGAAGCGTTGGTGAGGTCAGGTACTGATGTTGGATGATTAGTTCTGGATCACTAACGCCACTACAGTTTAGGGGTTTGGCAATATGACGGTATTTTATCATTATTGTGATATGTTTTGCCACAATACGCCTGTCCGTGGATATCGTCAGTACTTCAAGTACACTGAACGACTGCGTGTTTCATCACTAGGAGAGCATGATTGTCCTGTTTAATTGTATTTAGTGCAGTTAAGGATATGAAACAATAATCACCGTGTTCATAGTTTTTCATTGCATATTTAAATGTGACACTGATTCTATTAGTTATTATTAATGATATATAACTTATCTCAGAAAAACTAAATGTTGTGATACATATTGTGTACTGTAAAATTGTCTTTGAGGATCATGATGTTATATGTCATATAACCCACATATACTACAACTCATACTGATTGCTGCTCCACAGTCTAATGCTGGAGAACGTCATAACCTCTTAAGTCATCACTTGCCATTTGTCATGGTACGGCTGATCCAGTGTCCCATTCTGTTGGTCATTGCTTTTGTATGGAGACTATACAAGCTGTGTGCTTGTAATTTACACCTGTGTCAGCAATGGGGGCACCTTAAAGTAGCTGAAGTCACTAATTAGACAGGCTGTCTGGATGCTTTTGGATATTTTGGGTTGGTTTTCTGGACAGGGATTAAGCCTTGTCTTGGACTGCACAGTATTGTGAATTGAGGTTCTCTTTTGAAAGAAAAACGTAGTCCAGGACTAGGCTTAATCCCTGACTGGGAAACCGACCCAGAATTAGTATCCTGACCCAAATTCTACTTCATAAAGCAGGTACTACCTTGCCTTGTCAAACAGCTTTTATTTATTCTCTCCTGTCTGCATGTACACTTCATCCACAAGCATGAACTAGTCATGAATAGTTTGAAAAGTATGGCGTGCTGTATAGTGTACACAAGAAATTGCGTGAAATGTTTCAGCTCTGTACATGTTGATAATGTCCTTGGGACTGACTGTCCATTGTTTTGTTTTTTTTTTATAATAAGGCATTAAATTTTACTTGTACGGCCTTTGTCTCCAGTTGGAAATGATCACACTATTAGTGTCCTTGGATGTACTGTATAGGTCAGAATAGCACTGATTTAAAATATGTGATTTTTGTAAAAGATCCATTTATTCTTTAGATTGTTTGTTAATGACTGCAGACGTGGTAGTGTGTCCATTGATTTCAGTGACGATGCCACTTCCAGAGGCCCTAATCAATCATCGATTACTGAAAGAATGAAGAAATCGAGTCCCAGACAGATTCTGTGGTCTTTTGTCAAGCAAGTGATAACGGTTATTCTTACATAAAAGGTGGAAGTGCGTATGTGTAATGATTGTCTTTCAAGCGTTCAGGGTCAGATTAGAGAAGTTGGAGGAGCTGGTCACTGTGAACTACTATATATTGAGGTATCAGGAAGTAGAGGTGGGCAATGGGGCAAGATGTAATATCACAGTGATTTAGGAAGACTTTAATGATGTACAATGTGTCACAATATATTTTATTTTTGACGTATTAAGTTACAACAGACAAAGTAGTGCTACGTTTTTAAAAATACTATTAAAAAGTAAATTCAGTTATTTGCATTCAGCATTTCACACATTGTTCTGTGCTAAATCCAATTAAACAGGACTAGTTATGTTCTAAATATTGTCATATTGCCTGGCTCTGTCAGGGAGTGGCTGTAGTGTTCTTTGGTGTCGTGTTCCTTTTAAAACTTATTGCAGCATAAGAATGTATTAGATGTGTTTTCGCCAAAAAGCAGAACTTTAAGAAGGTGTGCCTTTTATGATACTTTCCTACTTCTTCCATTCTGCTTCTGATAAAACTGAATGCTCATTTTGTTCCTCAGTACCTTATGATAACAGGAAGGCTATGGGAATTTTGCATCCAGGATAGAGTCCTATACAACAAACATCAATGTTGCTCCTGTACTTTGGAGAGAAGAATGAAGGCCTTACAGAAGTCTTGGACACACAGATGGTGCAAGCAGTGTTCCTGAGGCGCTCAAGTCAGAAGGACACTCGGGTCAGTGTGCTTGATGTGAACAGAGGTGCTTGTCCATCTGACGTTTGCAGTCCAGAAGACTGACACTGTCCGAGCAGCCCCCACCTTGATGAATAAGCAATATGCCGCTGTTTGTTTGCATTCATTTGCATCTTGTTCTTGCCTTTGCCACAACCACAGGTTAGAGATTTTCATTACCGTCAAAGTGACAACTGCTTTGGTGAAAACCGATTTCTGTGTCCCCTCTGTATCTGCTTGACATTATCCCATACTTGTTGACTTTCTTGACCTTCAGTGCCCCAAATTGATGTGGCTGTTGGTGCATTAGGGAAAAACAGGCCTGTACAGTTATTTCTCCTTGTCTAAATATACCAGTGAATGGAATCCAGTATCTACCAATTAGCATGATATAATTTGTTTTAGTTTATTGATAATAACATTAGCTTCTTGGGTTGCACTACTCTGTAGGTCCAAAAGTATCTACTAAATAGTGAATTCAGCTGCTTTGTGGTGCACCCATTGCTGACATAGGCATTCACACAGCTTGTAGAATGTCCACAGAACAGAGTGGGACACTCTGGAGCAGCCACACTTGGGCCTAAGGTCATCTAATGTCACCTTATGTCCCTTGAGCATTGGCCAAAGGGGTATAAGGTTCTCCAGCATTGGGCTGTGAAGCAGTGGAACTGTCTTCTCTGGAGTGGTGGAGCACCATCCACTAGCTTTGGGAGTGATCTAGAGCTGATCATCCAACATCAGTACCTGACCTCAATAATACTCTTGTGGCTGACTGCAGTCAAGTCCTCGCAACAGTCTTCCAAGATCTAGTGTAAAGCCTTCCTAGAAGTGTAGATGCAGTTACATCAGGAAAGGAAATACATACTCTCTATTAATACCCTTGATTTTGGAAGAAATCTTTTGGACTTTGGGCTAGTACCCCAGATGAAGATTGAGCCTAAACCAAGGCTAAAAATGATTTGCTGTAAAGAATCATCATTAAAATTAAAAATTTCAAAGACTAGCCTTTATTTGTGTTTTGGAAACTTGTCCATAGTGTGTCTGTTTTCTGTTTCTTCACAGCAGAGGTGTGTCTGAATTGTGTTCTTATGAGTATGAAACGGACTGTCTTTTAGCTTATTATGTGTTTTGGAATTGCTGCATTCACCCAGTGGCGCATTTACGGTGCAGTCATGATTGTGTTACCTAGTTTTTATGTTGATGTCATAGCGTCATAATACAAATAGACAACAAACAGTGACTGTTTTCCATTAGGTGTTGTGTTTTCACTTTCTGGAAACCCTCCTAGTTGCAGGATTCCATTGACACCTTTTGATGTATTGCAGTTTACTGTGTTCTGCCTCTGTCCTCAGATTTCGTCATCCTCTCTTAGAGAGGTTTGCAAAACAAAGAGGTTTGCTTGCGTTTAATAATCATCGTTTTTAAATCACTATAGGCACATGTTCATGAATATCCATGCTTGTTTGGCGTGAGAGCACCAGAAAATTATAGGATGTTCAAATTGACTTTCAGGGCCTCACCCCTGCTGTTGGTAGGCCAGCTGACAATGCTGTCTCTTTCTCTCTGTTGTAGAGTGAGCTGTAGTATTTCTGTTTCAGAGTGGCTGAGAGCATGCCCTGGCAGGTTACACACTGGAGAATCTGGCTGAGATGATACAGAATCAACTTGAGAAATCAGTTTGCCTTCATGTAGGCTAGCTCGCATGTCTTCTCCTTTGAACCAGGCCTGAGCCTGGAGTCCTCTGCTTTGAATTAAAGGTTGCCTGTACCTACAGACCTACATATTAGGAGCATACTGGGAGCTCAAAGTAGGTCACGTTTCTGTGGAAGAGAGTTCTGGAATTAGTTTAACTGTAAAATACGAAGCATCCTGAAGGCTCAAGTCACAAAATAAGGGTGAGTATTATAGAAGTAGCAACCCTCCCCCTTTTCAGACGTGACAGTCTTTGAAATTGGGTGGAAGCAAAAGAAATCAAAGAGGGTGGGAAGGCTCTAGCAGTCAGTTTATCTAGCTCTGTTGCAGTGGCTGTCATTTCAAAGTGATAAACTGTCACACGAGTCCCCAGCGGAAAACCGTTTTACATTTTCTCCTCATTTTCTCCACCGCATTAGCGAACAGCACTCTGCGCCAGTGTTTCATGTGAGCCTAATTAACCATAATCTTGAAAGGATTATGAACGCGACTAATATTTTATAATACTCTTTTCAATAAGGAGGAATAAGGCAAGCGTGTGGTTGGCAATGTTGTCATTAGGCTGCTCAATACACTGTGAAATAAAGATTTCTAAGGTTTTGTATCAGCTCTCTCTACAGCTCATCACATTTAGCATTCTTTAACACTACCCTGGCAGCCGCTTCAGCCTGAAGCTCTGTTCTTTATTTCAGATGTCCTTTTGACTTTGGACTCTGAAGTTTAATTTGTATTTGATGAGTTTCTGCTGTACACCCAGGGAGTGATCAGCCGCTGAAATTATTCTGGTAATTCAATTTGCCACGACTTTCAAGCAGGAATTTATTTATTTATCTTTATGCACACTGGAATAGCAGAGGTCTCGTGCTATCGCTCAGAATAATCTGCCATGGAAACTGGTCTTATGATTCGCTTAGCACTTCAGCATTTTCTCATACTCTGGCCTGAAAATTGCCAAAGCAGACTGTTTAATTGACCCTTAATGACTTGGGAACTGAGAGAGTTCCCTCACTGAGTGCGACTTTCTGCAGTTGTGTGGAAATGAAGTCAGTGTTCATGACTTCCGCACAGGGACGATGTTCCTCATATTGTGTTTATTAATGTGGAATAGGATCTCCTTTGTGATATTGTTCTCCACTGGCAAAGGAGACAAAATGATCAGATGCCTTTCTGTTGAATTAAAGGGGAATTTCACATATTTTTAAAATGTATGCATAATTCAGTTGTCTTTGTAAGTCAATAAGAGTAGTTTGATGTGAAATAGTTAATTGTAGAGAAACTTGCCTACTCAAATTTCTTTACAGTGGTAGTGATAGGAACCAGGCTTTACGATGTCTGCCATTTTATTCACTGTGTAAAACAAATCAGTGAACCTACACATCTCTTTTTTTTAATGTGTAATTTTGAAAATGTTAATATAGTGCTAAATCCAAAGAAAAATGTTAGGGACTGTTTAGCATGACACCCTATATTTGAAAAAGAACATTTTAAGGTCAAAATCTTAACTTTTAAACTATTGTAAAGCAACATCTCAGGTATCAGCAAACATATTTGTTGGCAGTTCATGTAATAACTTTGTGAGGGAGCTTGTAGTGGAATTAAACTCTTCAGGCATCTGGTTCCTATCACCACCATTATGAACAATTCTCAAATCTAGAACAGAGCATTTCACATTAAGCCACTCTGATTGATATTGTTTACACCTTAATCATTTAATTATGCAGAGAGAAAAAAAATCAGCGGAATTCCCCTTTAAATGTGTTGCTGACTAGGTGGGGCAGTAATACTGATATACCTCAAAAGACCTACCTGACCTTGAAGGTTGGAAGGGAAAGAAAGGGTCTACCCAGAATCTGTGTCTGTGTGTGTCTGCTCTACACCTTTCTTCAGCAAAGAGCAATGCTCTGTGCTCCAGATCTTTGGAACAAGAGATTTTTGTATCTTTGTATCTTTCGACCATCCTGCCTGATTGAAATACCTCTGGAACTTTTAGCCCAAGGCCTTTTTTATAACCCCACAGGCTCTGGAGTGTTTCCTTTTATTCTCCACTCTGTTGTAAGTTCATGAAAATGTGAGTTCCTTGTGTCGTCATAACGCAACATATCCCTTCCTTCCTGCCACAGAGAGATGGTTAATGTTTGCATTGTTCGCTCAGTAGGAGAGGATTATTGACCTTGATCACTGAGTGACTTAAGACCTTTGTAAGTGGTAAATGGTCTTTTACGATTTGGAGGACATTTCAGTGCATAAAAGCAAAGTGTTCACTGATGCTTGCTACTGCTGTCCTCACTGTGGATTTATCCTTTCTGCAGATGAATAGCCACTGTAGGTCAGGCTCTTTTTTCTTGGACAAAACTATGAGCGGTGCAGCCTTCTTTTCTCTTTCCCTGAACCTGGCTAGTGCTGCGAATAAGAATATGGTTGAATATTATTGTCTTGTTCAGCTTGACATGTCAAATGTTTTGAAGCTTGTTTCATCTAGGTCAGGTGAAAGTGTCCACCCCGCACAGTTAACCTCAGATGCAGCTCTTTGCTGCTCATTTAGCCGGAAAACATCACAGCGGATCCAGGAATAGAGAGAGGTAACAACAAAAGGCAGGAAAGTACTAGCAGTATGGGGGCTGTTCTGTGGTGGGGCCCATAATGCCCAGCTTCACCAGCGCTGTGAGTGTGGGAAAGCACATCACTCCCAGTCACACTGTGCTAGATCATGGGGTCTCAAAAGAGCCTTCTTTTCGTTGGTGTTGAGCACCTCTGTCTCTTCAGGATTTCATGATTGCAGCACCAAGACTTTTTTTGTGGTTGCGCAGAGCTACGTACAGTCCCCTAGGTCTCCTTTGTTACCAAAATGGTTCTTGCAGTGGAAAGTCCATTCTTCCCCCACTCTCAGGAAGGCATGGCTGAGAATGCCCCACCGTACATTGTGTGCTGCAGAAAAGTTATTGCATCATGCGGTGAAAGCAGGGGTCTCACTTGGCCCTGTGCGGATGTGGCAGTGCCTCAGCTGATCTTCATAGTTGTAATATATTTTACCAGCAAGCAAGGGTTGGTGATAAGGTAAAAATATACCATCATGATATTTGACTACATTTTCATGATGCAAGAGAGGTGTAACAATTTTTAGTTTATCTGGAGTTTGTGAACACCAAAAAACAGTTTAAAAAAAAAAAAAAAAAAATATATATATATATATACACTGTGTGTTTGATTAGTTGAGTATTTACTACTGATGCACCAAAAAGAAAATCCTTGGCCAAAACTGAAACCGAAATTCAGCCCAAACAGTTTGCTTTGGAAAGAATACTGAAATCAAAAACCAAATAAAAACAGTTTACATGACATAAACTAAAATGACAGTATGCGGGCTGCGGTATGTGCTGTAAAATCAAACAACAGATAATGGATAGTCGTCCAAGGCAAAGGATTCTATTACTTTTTTTACTCATACTTGGCACTTCCCTAGTTTTTGCCAAAAACAGAAGAAGAGGAAACAGGAATAAAAAATAAATATTTTAAATATTTTAAAAATATTTATAATAAGAGTGCCATAATTGGCTGTCATTCTACTTGTTACTATGCAGTGTAAGCATAACTATGCATTGTTGTTTACAGACTTTCTATTATTGGCTTAAATGGTGTTTTTTTATTACATTTTAATTGATGCATACCTTTTATTTATTGTGTTGAGATGCCTGACAATACCCACAGTATACTCAGAAAAGTGTATCATCCTGTAATTCCCTCATTCCTACCAGACACTACAAGACTAGAAATGCCAAGAATCAGTGATGGCCTTTCTAAATGCTTGGGTAAAATTCAGGCCCAAGGGCCTATAAACTTTAAAGAGCTGGGTGTGGGTGAGTGTGTGTGTGAGCCTGTGCAATTAAGACAAAATGCTGACTCCAGCTTGTCCCTATCATAGTAACTCTCAGGCCCTTCAGAATGCTGTGTTGATGGCTTTGACCTTTCAGCAGTATGAGTTTTCAAACTTGGACACAGTGTGGTATTAATGTTATCTTATCAGGATGTGAAGGCTAAAGCCCTCAGCACCTCCTTGCACCATCTGGTTAAATGACTTGCCTTTTGTTTTTGTTAACAGTTACCGATGTGGAACTCAAAAGGCTGAAAGATGCCTTTAAAAGGACCAGCGGATTGTCCGCCTACATGACACAGCAGTGCTTCTTCAGGGAGGTGCTGGGAGACGGCGTTCCTCCGAAGGTCGCAGAGGTAAGCCAAGCACCAACACACAATCAGCATTTAACTACTGTACCTCTGGCTTCGCCAGCTGTAATTTGTCCCCTTTACCAGCTCACAAAAATGTGTGATTGCTTCTTTCAGTCTCAGAGCCATCCTCCCACTTGTTGGTTTGTGGCTCGGGGTAGATGTTTTGTCAACAACAAATTTCCTGGCTGAGTCATTGTGCTGTGTAGAGAAGGATTGTACCCATGAATCTGTCTGATATAGCTCACTGCAGCTACGATGGTGGCCTTCCTGTGGTTTAGCTTTTCTCAGAAACAAAATACAGCTCTAATTTTTTTGATATTTGGATTTCAGAGTTTGCTTTAAGCAAGGAAGGCAGGCGTGACCACCAGCTTACTTGCACCTTCTTAATCCTGTGTATTCAGTCCTGCTTAAAAAGAAACATAGCAGTCTGCACTTGTTCTGCATTGTCTCCATGGCTTCCAGAAGCCCCCTTTTTGCTGGGCCCATTTTGTTTATCTATCATAGTAGACAATTTAAATGGCCAGGAGGTCCAAAGGAAGCATCAGTTAATTTGGGTTGGCATATGGAGACATGCCTCAAACAGAAAATTGAGATCAAAATCTCAGTCCAGCTGAATCCTTATTCTGCTCTTTAATATCATCTGTTTTTTTTTCCTCCCGAAGTTGTCTCAAACAGCCATCTGTGAGTTAATGATGTTTCTCATTAGGACAACAGCGAACACTCCAATTTCTGTGGAGAAGGGCCTTCATAACTCTAATGCTCAGCTTTCAACTTTCAAATCACATCCCTTAATTCCCAGGAGCTTGTAATTAGATCTGAAATTGCCACATGGTTGCCCATGTTGTGGACTAGCCACTGTCAGACTTCATAGTGTGCCAATGTCATTGTTTTTATTTCATCCATCCATCATCTAAACCGCTTATCCTTCTGGGTCGCGGTGGGGTGCTGGAGCCTATCCCAGCTGTCATCGGGCGGAAGGCAGGATACACCCTGGACAGGTCGCCAGTCCATCGCAGTGCAGGGTTTTTATTTCATCAGAAACCAAATGTTTGCAGAGGGGAATTTTCACATGGATATTATTTGCTTTTATGTATTTCCCTTTTTTACTTCTCCGCATTCAAACATAGCCTGATTTTGCTGAATGCCGCAGACCTGTTAGGGTGATGCCACTGAAGTGATGCAGGTAACAGGAGCGATTTTCGTAAGTGGTCTTTGTGGGGCCAACAGCAGGTTGCTGTAAAATGTAACTCTTATATGTACCACAGTCTTTTAATTTGCCTACCCTGCCTGCAGAAGTACACCTGCCTCACCCTAAGAGCCTTATTACTCTGCATTCAGAGAGCTTTCATAAAACGCATCCCTCAGTATTGCACAAAGAGCTGGGCTTTTGTACTTTTAGGAACCTGGCAGGCTCCTGCCTCTGCCACAGTCAATGGTTGTCATAGGAACCAATAACTAAAAGCCTGTCATCATATATTTTTTGTGTTGTGGCTGTTGATTCGGCTTTTGAAGAGCAGTGCCACACAACAAATTACTGACACTCAGAGGTTAAACTACGGCTGCCTCTTTAAATTCTTGGGTTAAGTTTCAGGAGCCCCCTCATGATTCTTCAGCAACTCAAGTTAATTAATTTAGGCATAAATACAGCCTTTCACGGATGGCTGCTGTCCAGTGAAATTCCTTCGGCGGAGCGAAAGTGCCACTCATTCAATATAAAAAAGCTCGACACTAGAAATAGAGTGCCATTTTGTAGCAGTGGAGATATATTTAGCCCCGCTTCCTCAACCTTTTTGTGAGTTCTCCTCACCCTAAGCAGCATGTGATGCTTTTATCAAGAGATTCTTCTGTTCGCAAGAGAACTGCTGATGCAGACCTAACCTGCTACAGTGATTCAAGCATGTGCATTCTCATCTTCAAATTATCAGTCCCATCTAACACGTTTATCACAAGTGCAGGGTCAAAAGTAGAAACCATGTATGCATATAGGCAACACATTGTTTGCTTATAGTCTTACTTCTTGGTCGCACCCTTTCTTCAAACACTTCCACACTTCACATTTGCATGCCTAAGTCCAAAATCTCCCTATAGGCATTAAAGCAGCATCAGAAAGTAATGAGGGCTGGAGCAAAAATGCCCCTGAAATTTGAAATGTAAAGGGAAAATGCCCCTCTATGAATCCTATTTAAAACAAAGAAAACATGCTACATTTTTTTGTCTCTCTGAAGGCACAATAGTCACCTTTGGCTGATTTGATTAGTCAATGTGATAGTTTTTACAGTACTGTGCAAAAGTCAAGAAACCACCCTTCATTTATTTGACTTACAGTCAAAAGTTTCTGAGGGGTATAGATATAAGATAATCCGCCTGCAAAAGGAAGGTGAAAGTCAAAGGAAAACAAACAAAAAAACAGGCATTTTCAAAACTGAAATTATAAATGATAAAAATATAGAGACGAATGGGACTCCTAAGAACTGTGCAAGACCTGGTAGAGCACTAAAACTGTCACCATCAGATCAACAGCTTGATTTTAGGAGAAAATCAAGCTCCACTCTTGCATGACATCTGAAAAAATCTGAGAAGAAGTGTTTTTGTTCATCTTTCCAATATGAGAAGACAGCTCAACACTGTGGGTCTGAAAGGATGTGTAGCTGTCAAGAAGCTGTTACTGACAAAAAAAGCCCCCCAAAAAAGAAGAACATTTGCAAATCAAACAAATAAGGTGCTGATGTTCTCAGAACAATGTACTGTCCACTCCAGAGACCTTAACATTATTGGGATTGTTTGGGATTACTTGGATGGTGAAAAGCAGAAAATGCAACCAACTTGACTGGATTTTGGAGGTGTGGAAAAATCTGGAGTGGAATCTGTGATAAAGGTAAAGGGTGGATACACTGAAAATTTGATGATATATTTTGTTGTTGGCTATTGTGTAATTTTCTGATTAATATGTATTTTCGGCTCTTTTCCTGATGCTGACAAAATTGACTAGAAATAAAAAAATGAAGGATGGTCTCAGACTTTTGTATAGTTCTGTAAAAAGTCACTGGATTGCGACACAGACGAATGATGTGGGGAGTGTTTTTTTGATTTAAGGAGCTGAAAATCCCAGAATTGCCTTGAAAATCAAATTCAAAAATACTGAGCCAAAAAAATTTCTGCAAACATTTTCTAAAAATTTCTGCCACTGTATTAAACCCAGGAAACATATACCGACATACACATTATCTGTCTCGCTTGTGGAGGTAGTTGTGTGGTCAGGTCAGAAGGCAGTTGATCTTTAGCCTGTAGGCCGAGGGTGATGCCTAGCCCTCTGTCCATCAGTGGTCAGTGACAAGAGGAGCCCACAGCTCATTCCTTCACAGTAATAAGTGAGCCTGAGGGCACTGATGCAGTCTCATTTAGTCTCATTGACAGCTAGCCAGGCAGCCAACAGCACCCACTGATTTCTAGCTTCCGATGGTCATTAACGCCATCGCACCCTATCAGCTTCCTGCCTGCTCTTGTGGCAGTTTAAGGAACATTCACCTTCATCATTTCCTGCTTTATTATCAGCAAGTATTGGTGTAATTAAAGGGCAATGATCACTCGTATATGCCAGTGGCACGTGAGGTTTCTTCTTATTGTTCCACTAAATCAGGGCAGTTCAGTTTATAATTGCCTTGTACGTGTCATATTGTACCTCCTCGAGGTCGTTTGTCATTGAGGAAGAAGAATTTGCTTCTGTAGTGACACGTCCTCGTCTGTGACGGGCGTGTGAAGACCTCTTTGTGCAGATTGATATACTGTCAGTGCAGAAACACACCCTTCTCTTTCTAAAAATCTATAAGTCTTCCAACTCCTCCTGATTTGAAATGAAGCAGGGCAGACTGCTCTGAATAGAAAACGCACTGCCGTATCTCTGTGAATAGTGCTTTGTATAGCATTTTTTAAATGGGAGTTTTGTAGAGATATGGCACAATCCCCTTAACCTTGGACTTCAAAAATGCAATTCAGTTTGCTGCTCGTTTGCCAACAGTCTCCTTCATCCTCGGCCTGGATCACATGGCTGATCTCACTTTGACTCTTTCATGCAATAGTGTAACACACTGGCACAGCAGCCGATATTTTGGCAAAACTTCAAATTTACAATTTTCCCTGTCTGAAACCATGTTAAGTAATCTCATGTAGACTTGCTTATGTGCTTTCTTGCACTGTAGACATACTGTTACCTGTACTGTTATCCATAAAATATCCAGTCCAGGTTTCAAGATAGCTGTGCTACCTGTCCAAAGGTTTATAGACACCTGCTTATCTAAAGCTTCTTTGAAAATCAAGGGTTATTATTTGGGGGTCAATGATAGGTGGAAAACATGACATCTGAATTTTTTTTTTAACTAAGCTACTCTTTTTTGCATTTTCATTCACAAGCTCTGAATGGGTTAAATGTCTCCTCTTAAAACCTCTTAAAACAGTAAATAATGTGGAAAAACAGTAAATAATGTGGAATATAATTAAAATAGCAGATTTCGATATAAAATTGATTTATTGTTCAGTCCTAGTCAAATAGGGAATGTGCTCCCACTTTGCTGCAGTTAGGCCTCAACTCTTCTGGAAAGGCTTTGCACTAGATGTTGGAACGTTGCTGTGACAATTTGATTGTCTTCAGCCACGAGCGTTAGTGAGGTCAGGTTCTGATGTTGGTGATTTAGCTCTGAATCAATTAATTGTTCAGTCATAGTATTAAAAGGGAGTTTGACCCCCTCTTGCTGCAGTAACAGCCTCTACTCTTCTGGGAAGGCTTTACACTAGATGTTGGAACATTGCTGTGAGGATTTGATTAGATTCAGCCAAAAGAGCATTAGTGAGGTCAGGCACTGATGTTGGATCATTGGTTCTGGATCACAAATGGTACTCTAACTCATCCCAAAGGTGTTAGATGGTGCACCATCACTCCATCTCTCTTAAAACCAATTCTTCAGGGCTTAACACCTCTCTAGCTGACGCTTGACATTGGGCATGGTATCCTTTGGTTCCTGTGTAGCTGCTCCATAGCTTCCAGTTCTATTGGCAGAGCTTTTCTACAGAGACTATACAAGCTGTGTGCATGCAAGTGGACACTTGTGTGAGCAATTGGTCCACCCTAAAGTAGTTGAATTTACTAATTAGAGGATGTGTCTGAACACTCGATGGATGCCAAACTTGGTTTGGCTCATTGACTGCGTTTGGAAGTATGGGGAAAGTTCTGTAAATTAGATTTTTTTTCCCCCAAAGTATTAAATTAAATAGGCTGCAGTGCACTGGTGGTTATGCCTGGGGTTTATACTGTGGAGAGGAGACCTGAAAACAGAGGAGAGAATCTTAGGGGCCTCAATATTGTTATGGGCCAAAATTGCACTCTGTCCTGCTTGAATCTATTCAAAAAGATGGGAAATACAGAATACTAAATGAAAATTTGTAAGTTTTGATATTTTTTCCACATACACATGGAGTGTTTTAGTTCCCTTTTAACTTGCAATATTTCTGTTCCCTCTAGGTGATCTACAACTCATTTGGAGGCACACCAAAAGGGCTACACTTCAACAACCTCATAGTGGGCCTGGTTCTATTGACAAGAGGACGAGATGAGGAAAAAGCCAAATGTAAATCTTCAAAACCACTACTTCCCTTTCATTATATCCCTAGTAGCTTAAATATATCTTTTTTAGCAAAGCTACCCACTTTAGTTTAAATAGAGCATGCTGTTGTTCTGATAAGCCGGAAGCTTATCTGTATTTTGCTTATTTTGCATAGCGCACTGTACTGCAACTGCACTCAGTTCCCAGTGGGTGCGCCGCAATGCCCTTTAAAAATAGCTGCCTAGCAGCCAGCCCTAGCCTGGTCTCAGCATATTCACACATCTACTGTAAATTTCCTTACTTTTGAAAATAAGCCTGAAAGAGCTGTTCTGCTTCATAGAGAGAGACAGATATCTGCAGCTCTTGGCAGCGTATGTAGTCAGGTAGTTTTGAGGAGGCTCTTGGATGCCTTTTTGCGAGCTCGCAGTTTGACGTTCCCTGTGGATGTAAGGCCCTGCAGCAGTGCCACACTTTGACAACTGTGATTGATGTGGAGGTGCATGAAGCTGAGGGTGTCAGGCATACTGCCTGCTGGACTCTGATAAGCAGTGTGTGTGTGAGTGTCTGACAGAGTGTTTTAGTGCATTTTCAGGACAAAATTGTCCCAGCTATGTTGGAGAACCAGAGGCTTTTTTATATATATATATATATATATATAGGGGGTGGGTGGTTATGAAAAAAATGACATTTTCTTGAAACATACGTATCACAATATTTATTGTTTCTGAGGTTTGATAAGTTGAAACACAGAAAAAAGAATGAATTGAAAAAATAATGTTAAAAACGGTAAATGCAATGACTTTTGTTCTGCGTTCTGCATTGCTCTAAATCCAGTTAAACAAGATTAATTATGACTGTATTCCATATAATTTTCAACCATTTCTATCAGGCAATTCATCACGAAATGTTCACACAATGTAAAGAGCAGCTGCCATGTTTCTGATGTTATGTGTGGTGATGTGTATGTGTTTGTGAGAGAAAGAGAAAGTGAGAGCATGGATTGACCGCTGGGTTTTCTGTCCACAGACATCTTTAGTCTGTTCGCCAACGACTCGGGCAGCTATGTGGTGCGAGAGGAGGTGGAGAACATGCTTCGCTTGGTGGACGGGGAAGTGCCGCCCTCGCTGAAGAAGTGCTTCTTGGAGGTCAGTGGCGGGCGCATGTCAAGCTAGATTACCATCTCTGCCTGACGCACTAACCAGCCTCTCTGATTTACCTCCCACCGGCAGGGCCTTAACTCTCCCCTGCCAGTCAATACCGCCTACACAGGCTCAGACCACAGAGGCTCCTAGACAGAAATCATGCTTTCTCAATCAACACCAGGCAGGAAATCAGGCAGAGGTTTTGATGGAAAGCAGAAGGTGTAAAGAACACTGTCCTAAAATGTCAACAGCTTGAACTGTATCCGCTCCAGCATAAACCAAAACATGTTTTGAGACAACAAAACAAAATTAGACCATTTCATTTTCATTCTGCATTCTTTAAGAGAAAGTTACTTGCATGAAGAGAGTTGATTTAGCAGGAGTATTTAGCCCAGTTTGGTGTTAGCTTGGTGATAACTGGATTAGACAGAGCTTGCTGAATTTTAAATCCGGTCTCTGCCTGTCGCGTTAACACCGACTCTTGTTGGATGTCTAACTGTGTATATATAGTATAACTGTAGAGCTGTCTGGCCTGTTTAGCACTGTCAAGAGCCTTTGAGAAGTGACACCGCTTCTTTAATGCCGAGCTTAGAAGGTGATAGTGCAAATGTTTGCCCGTTTTATCATTTGTTGCCAACGAGGTCACTTAATGCTCTGACAGGCACTCTCTCTCTCTCCTGTATTTCTCTCTCTCTCCTGTATTTCTCTCCTGTATTTCTCTCTCTCTCTCTCTCTCTCTCTCTCAGTCTCTCTCTCTCTCTCTCTCTCTCTCAGTCTCTCTCTCTCTCTCACGCTCTCTCTCTTCTGTATTTCTCTCTCGCTCTCTTCTGTATTTCCTTCTGACATCTCCCTCACTCTTTTCTTTAGGGATTCCACCCAGAGCAGCAGTGTTATTGATATCTTTAACAGCAGGGTTTTGTCACTTTTTTCCTGTCAGTTCAGGAGACCAAAGTGTTGTATGTCTTTAATCCACATCCAGGATTTCACTTGACAGTAGAAAGGTTAACACAGTTTGCTGTAAATTGTTTTTATATCCATTTAAAATGATTAATAGCCTGATAATCTTAAAATAACCTCTCTACTTTTTGGCCAAAGACAAGTCTTAACCATAAATAAATCATTAAATTGTAACAGTAAAATTTAAATGTCGTACCTTGATGCATCAGAACATGTCTTAAAATGTTGCTCTTTACAGTACTGTGCAAAAGTCTGTCTGTTTATTTATTTATTTATTGAATTTCCAGTCAAAAATGCCATTAATTAAAGTTCATTTTATACAAATGTATATGGTTTGCGCATACACAATCACTGTCTTTTTGTGTTTCTCTGGCAGGGTGAGAAGGTAAATTATGAAAAGTTTAAGAGTTGGCTCCTGCAGAACAAAGAAGCTTTCACGTTCTCCCGCTGGCTGCTCTCGGGTGGCGTGTGCGTCACCCTGACCGACGACAGTGACACGCCCACCTTCTACCAGACGCTGGCTGGAGTCACACATTGTAAGTGGCACTGCCCAGTTCTACCCAGGCATAGAGGAGCACAGGACCACTGAAATAACTAGTGTCTTATTAACTTAAAGCTCATACTGACACACACAGATCTGTGAGGATTATAAGAAGATGGCAGTGCTTTCCATGTGCTTGCATGTGTTTTCAGAGCTGTGTTGACAAAGTGGCTGGGTTGTTGATGTTATTTGGGGACAAGCTGCAGGCTTTCCTGGGCTTAGTTTGACCGAGTTTTATCAATGAGACTTTTTGTTTCTGAAGCCGATGATGTGTAAGCTGTCTTGCACCCCCCCTTCCCCATCGGTACAAAGCCTGTGTTGCAGCTGTCTGTGTGAGGAGCCGACCGTTCAGCCTGTAGCCTTCTCCCCCGACACACGGCAGGCATGAGCGAAGGCCCTCTCCTTTGCCGGGAGAGAGGCGTCTGAGTGTGATAATAGCAAGTGACAGCCTCCACTTCCCACTCGGCGAACAGGCACACGCGCGCACGCACACATACACAGCCCTGTTGTAAGGAGGGGGACATCGCTCCACAACTCTGCAGCTGTCACTACCACCCAGCTATTACCCACTGCCTGACACACTGCAGGAAATGACTGCATTCGTTCACTGTCTCGTTATCCCTTGGACAGCCTCCCTCCGGCATAGCCAAACTGAGCAACATTAGTGATGATGCATTTAGGGGTCAAATATGCTTTACCCATGCAGTCACTCAGTGCTTTTGCCATCATGAAATAGTAATGTCTGAAGCCTGTAAGATATTCAGTGAATATTAGCTGAACTATCCTTTGACCTCCATTTGCAGACTTCTGTAATTTAGCCTACAGATTTTTGATGCTCAGAGCCACTTTTTTAACAAATGCAAATGAAAAGCACTGTAAGTTGGTTCACTTAGCCACCAGCCTGAAATTGCAGCATATTAATGAGATGCACAGACTTGGCAGTGTGGATTTGTGATTTAAAACAGTATAGATTGTTTATGCTGAGAGAAAATCATTATTTGGTGATTGACTGTTGCATAGAGCTAGATAATCCATAGAGTATTCATTAAGGCTTGATTGGATTCTCATAGCTGTAGAGATGCCACAATTTTTTATTGTTGAAATTCACTGGAGATGTCTCATTAGATCAGCACTATTTAAAATATCTTGTTCACTTTAAAGCACAGTAAAATACAGTTGTTTTTTTTTCCCATATTTAATCTCAAATGCTTGAGTAATGAGGAGGCCTCTTCTGTGTAAGAATGTCATTGCATTTGCAAGTGAGAATAGTGAACAGGCTAAAAGATGGTTAACAGGCAAAACCACTCCATCATTAATATCACAGACTTGAATTATAGTACTTATGATTCAGTGTAAAGCTGCAAAATAAAAGACTAAAGAATGTTACAAGAATGGCTTACACGCTTCAAATGTCCGTGTTTCAGTCAGATCTACCTTAAATAGGCTCAAATCCAGGCTAAATCTCAAACGACTCAGTACTCCCTAAATAATGTGCTGTGGAAGTTTTGAAATTTGAGCTTCTACAGCCAAGTAGTGCACTATTTGTCAGATATGGATGCAGCTGAATCCCAAATGGCTGTTTGTTAGCTAAACTATGCACTGTTGTAGTGCAGGAGCCAGTATTTAACACTGAGTAAAGACCAACGGAGGAATGAGTGGTGAAGGTTTAAAGGATAGGTGTATTGAATGTTCTTTATGACTCTGCACATTGTGCTTGGTTGCAATTACGATACTGTGTTTGTTTTGTGCAACTTGTTATTACACTATTTGTTATTGCTTATTTGTTTCAGTTTTGTTAATAAACATATTCATATTCAATTAATTCATTTCTTAATTTTGTGAACCAAACGTTTAAAAAAAAGTGTGCAGGCTCGTGCACCGGCAGTCAGTTTCTGAGAGGCAGAGAGAGAAACAGAGGTGGGGTTGTTAAGATACTGCCTGTATTATTTGTCTGTGCTACACAATGTTAGCTTTACCGCACAGATTCTTTTTAATTTACTTCACATGAATGGAATCATCGGTAATCACAATTTTGTTTGTTTTTAACTAGAAAATATCGTGCTGTTTATTTTTAGACATTACCCAGGCCTGGAGTTCCTTCCCACAAAGATGCCACACCTACATATTCTGTCTTCAGTCTTTCTCCATTGTCTTTTTTTTGTTGTGGTGCCAAATGTAAGATGTAACACAAAAGCAGTTGGCTTATGCAAATGACCAGGTAAATTTAGATTGGGTTTGTTTTGTCAATCAAGGACAGAGCTGGAAAGTTCTTATGCTGTGTTCCTGTCCAAAACCAATCAGAGAGGGAACTTGAGAGCCACGCAGTAATCTGCTGCCTGCTCCAGATTATCCTCTTAACGAAGCAAGGCGTGTGTATGTGTGGTTGATGTGAAGTGGTTGTGATCTGTACCTGTGTGTCTCCATGCACCTTCCAGAATGTGCCTCCTTGCACATGTCCCAGGCCCTGTTGAACCGGGCAATGGCTGGCTATCTAGCATTATGTAGAAATTCAGAGAAAAGCACTGGTTCAGGTGTAACACCCCGATGGCAAGTTTGTGTTTTTTCCTGACGTGACGCAGAACTGTGTGGAGTTTACTATGGTCCACACCACCTCCAGCAGCCCAAGCCGTGATATGTACGGTGGAATATGGTATGGTTCCTCTGTTGCCACTCTGACAGAGTTGCACCTCTAGGTGGGTACTGCGTTTCTGCATTTCTGATTAGAATGTCTCTCAGGAGTAGCTTTTTTTGGTTGTTGTTGCTTTTGTTTAACAAACCATTCTTAGACCTACAGCTATTGGCATTGAATGCTTTCTAGCTTTTGGATGGCTATTATCAGTTAATTATTTAACTTAATGTTTTTAATTTAATGTGTTTTTCTAGAACGTCTTTTTAATAGCTTTGCCGTCTGCTGTTTAGTGTGATTGAGACATTAACACAAAGTTGAAGGTTCTGTTTTCAAAAGCTGAAGCAAACTGCTCAGTGCAGACCCTGTTATTTGTGCTCAGTCAGGGGCTATCTGCTCAGTTTGACACGTTTATTGAAAACAAGGTGAGGTATGGAAATGTAGCAGAACTAATTTGCAAAAACAGGCTTCAACAGCATGATGGGCCAACAATTTTGGGCCGAAGGATGAAATTATGCCTCAGCTCCCGTTTGGTACATAAGCCGTTATTAGTTGACATTACTGGTGCATGAAATGAAATGGACTGCTCATGGGCAGATGAGGGGCTGCAGAATGGAGGATGAAAGATGGTCCTGTGCTGATCCATACCATGCGTAATGGGTTTTATAGATTAACAGTCACTCCTCAATGCAGCAGCCATGCATAATGCTCAACCAGGTGCTTATTTCCCCCAGATACGCTTTACTGCTGAAGTAATCATTGTGCTTTCCGAGCACTCAATAACAATGACTGCTGCTAACTGCATTTACTAATTTACTCGACATTTATATTTAATCACAAACTCTGATAGAATGCGCGTTATTGGGAGCTCTGTTGTTAAATGTTGTTTTGGTGTTCACCAAGTGGGACAGTGTATCATGTGGAATTCTATGGACCTCTTGAAGATACTTTATGCAAATGGGAATTCGCCTGCTCCACTATCCTATGTACTCTTTAATTATTAATCTGCCTCATTTTACTTCTCATGCCTTAAAAATAACATTCTGAATCATTGATTGTATCTGTGCTTTAGTTGGTCTGTTATATTGCCAGCTGTCCAATATCTGCACTAGCCCTGAATTGCCATTTCGCTACATCCCTAAAGATTTGTGTTTCACAGGTAGTGTTTGGTGATGTGATCTATACCAGTATACTACTACTGGTGCCATACAACAATATTGATCTTTAGTTTTAGCAGTGCTAGGTATAGGTTAGCAGATAGATAATGAGCATTATATCCATGGATCTGGTTCCATAAAATAGCACCAGCCCTGTCAACATGTAAGTAGAAATACACTGAGGAATGTTCCTGTAATTTTTAATCTAGCTGAAACACTCTTCATCATGAGCAGAATTAAACTGCTGTAGACTGAATAGATGGATGTATGTGAGTGAGCTGGTTTTCATGACATAACAAAAGCAGTGAATTCAAAATGGGCTGTTTCCATATATAGGACGTATGGACTGGGGAGTGAATAAGACATTTTGAAAATGTACCAGTGTTTACGTTTTATGTCAAACTTTTTTATTTATAAAAAAAAAGGAGGAAGAAATTGGCTTTCCATGAGATGGGCCCTTTAAGACAAAAAAGAGACAAACAGTTACATCAAAACAAGTGATATCTTGTTTTGTAAAACATAAGTTTAGCATAGAGTACCAGTATTCAGGAAGCATGGGGTTATTAATTCAAGCTTAATACCATGAAGTATTTGGAAAATATTGTGATATTTTATCAATACCACTTAGCACTATGCACAAGTATACTTGATGACATGTGTATAAAGCGAGTGAGTTTCTAACTACAGGACTACCCAGAGCAACATTCACTTCTGATTTGGCTGACTAAGCCATCTGTAGGCCTCAGGGAGCAGTGCTGTTTATTTTCTATTCTGGCTGTATGCTGTTAATTAATGGTGTATGTTTTGCAAATAGCAGTGGAGGAGAGGTTTGAAAGGAGCATGATGTTTGGCAGAGAAATGTGATTTGTGTGGTTCTGTTTTGACACCTCTGCCTTACGTATGACTCTGTGGTTTGAACGGGGCCCTTGGCATGGATGGCCCAATCCTGTTAGCCTAAGCTAGAGATTATGCTGATGAAGGGGGGAGTCATTCTAGGGCCACTTATACCGCCCCAGTGCTTTGTATAGTGCTGTCTCTGTCATTGTGGTTGAGTCATGCTTTCACTTAGTAGTGAAGGCTGAGCTCTTATGTAATGTTCCTTCAGATTTGCATGAAACAAGCTCACATTAGCTGTGCGTCAAGTGACAGCTTATATTTGATTAATACTGTGCTTCTGGACATTTATTCATTTTTAATTAGCCACTAGGCTATTATGCGACCTTCGATAAAGTTGTTGGATGTTGTTGTGACTATATGGGAAGCGACACTTTCTAATTAAAATGGTGTATCTCTGACTGGGGCGCGACAAGTACTAACTAATCTCTTCTTTAAGCAAATAGAAAGAATTACAATAGCACTAATCATTGATGTGCAAAGTGCAAAATAACAATATTGAAGTACTAATAGCAATTCGCATCATAACTGCAAACTTTTTTTTGGTGCACTTTAAGTATGGTAACTTTTCAGGAGAAGGAAAAACCATTCTTAATTTATAACAGAATTTAACATTAAAAATATTTATTTATTTATTTATTTTACTTTGGCCCATTTCTGTTGGTACATTCATAATGATTTTTTTCACACAATGTAAAGGGTGGCTGGTGTTCATTAATAAGGTAAAAATAAATAAATAAATAAATAACAAAAATTGAGATTAGATGCTTTGTCCTGATAGCATCAGTATTTTTTTATATGTATAAGCCAACAGAAAGCAATACAATATATATTTAATTCCCTAAAATTGGTCTTTATGGAGTTTTATCGCAAGAGTTGTCTTTTTTACACAAACTCTGAAATTGAAAATAGTCATCACGTTTGATGTGTTATTATGGGTCAGAAGTTAAAGAGAGTAGTTTTTGAGCTGTTCATGAATGTATGCTTTATAATTGTCTCTGCAGTATAGTAGCTAAATTGCTCACTCCAAGTGGTTCAAGCCCTGGCTAAGGCAAGCACACCACTAATATTAGACACAGCTACTTACGCTACGTTCCTGCTAATCTAATTATTGTTCTGCAGTTTGATCTGTCGTCATCACAATCCTTAATGATCGCAATAAAGATAAAAAAATGTGGTTAATCTTGCAGACTTATTAGCCACCACATGATTTAGAATGACCTAAATCAAATCAAAATGCTTCCACAAAGGACTGTGTGTGATTTCCCCGTCTTTTCTCTTGCAGTAGAAGAATCGGATATTATTGACTTGGAGAAGCGCTACTGGCTTCTAAAGGCCCAGTCAAGGACCGGCCGCTTTGATTTGGAAACCTTTGTCCCTCTGGTCTCACCCCCTATTCATGCATCACTAAGTGAAGGTAATGCAATATTTATGAGTCTGGGTTTTAAGGGGACCCCACCGAGCTGTTATCCAGACACACATGCACTCATGCGCACGTTAGACTTCTAATGCACACTCAGACACACCTGCTACTTCTGTTCAGTACAGCACTCACAATATTGAGAAATTTCATGGTTCGGTAAAGGAGATATTACCTCAGTAGATGGAATTTGCTTTTGAAATCTATTGGGTCATCTGTAGATGTAAAACATCCTGAAAAATCCAGTTATTTTCTGAGTCAATCTGAACACTGACATTTTCTCCCATTTCACAGGCTTGTTTCATGCCTTTGATGAGAATCGGGACAATCACATTGACTTTAAGGAGATATCCTGTGGGCTCTCAGCATGCTGTCGAGGCCCTGTGGCTGAAAGACAGAAATGTAAGCTATTCCATTTCTTTCTTACATGATGGGAAAAAAATCAATCCACCAAACCTTTTTTTTAATACTAAAATGTGCCTTATTAACACCCATTTCTTTTGTGTGGGTTGGAAAGTGTGAATTCTGCCTGTGTTCTGCTTTTTTATTTTTTATTTTTTTTTCTAGGAACCATTTATCTATAGCAATGCAGCATGCTTTGTAATTAGTTTTGATTGATGTGAGCATTCTTTGATTTTTGCTATCTTTTATATTTTAATTGAGAGTTGATTCAGCAAGACTTGAGATGTTTATCATTTTGGTACATAATTGCTGCTAAAGCTCTACCTCCTTGTTCTTTGCAGTTTGTTTCAAAGTATTTGATGTAGATCGGGATGGAGTTCTGTCTCGACACGAGGTGCATGAGATGGTGGTGGCCCTGCTGGAAGTGTGGAAGGACAACCGCACCGACACCCTGCCCGTAAGCTCTAAACACATAACCAGCTTTAGGAATACAGAAACTGCAGAAAGCACATGATTGGGGTAGTACTGCGGTCAGCCTTTTGTTGCTAAAACAAATCTGTTTTGGCAAGATCGGGTGTTGGCTACAGGTGCCTTGGCATCTTCACTGTGCCATTTTATCATTTCTAGCTAGAGAATGGCATAGAAGCCTCTGTACTGAAAGGCATCTCTAAATCCTTGTGTGTGCTGTCTGCCTCATTGGTTGTAGTAAATTAAGGATGGCCGTGTTTGGGCTTGGTTCCCAAATAAGATATACTGTTCTTAATTAGCTCTGTGACTCAGAGTTTAATAAATCCTTTTGGTTTAGCTTCATGTGCCTTAGGAGTGTGATACAGAGCTATGGTTCTTAGTTGTTTGTTTAGTTTCTATCTCTTTCTTTTACTCTTTTAGGAATTGCATTCCAATGTTTCTGACATCGTAGAAGATATCCTGAAGATGCATGACACTACAAAAGTAACTCAAAATTTTTTGTTGAATTGATTTTGAGATATATGCAAAAACCTTTTGGACCTGTGTTAGCATATCCTTCATCCTTTTTCTTTTTTTTTAAACGTTAATATCTCTCTCTGTCCCACCACACAGCAGGGGCACCTAACACTAGAGGACTATCAGATATGGAGTGTGAAGAGTGCCCTTGCCAACGAGTTCCTCAACCTGCTTTTTCAGGTAATGTAAATGTGCCTATAGTTTAAAGATTTCACTTTCAGTCAAATGTTCTTCCTAGTTTCAAGCCTGTCATCTCTCTGATAAGGTGTGCCACATAGTCCTGGGTTTACAGCCTGCTGCTCCCGAGGAGGAGGGCCAGATCATCAGGTGAGTCCGGGCCAGTGTGCAAACAAAATGTACTAGCAAAATCCTCTTTTATCTTCACTAGTTTCTAACCTTTCTGCTGACCGCAATAATATACGCTGGAATTGGTTTTTGAATTGCATTGCCCATCTCATCCTCTCATGGTTATAATTATGTCTATTAAAATTTAATGATCGTGATCATTATGTATCTGTCTCTAGACACCCACGATATTTGCTTAGCTTTCCATGGCACTCTTTAGTTTAAAATTGTACTTATGTAGAGGTCATCAAATTACAGTGTGTTATGATGATGACATTTAAGAAGCTGCAGATTCATAGTTATTAGCTTTTGCCTAGTTAATTTCTGGTGTTCTCTTTAATTTGTGGTGGCTGTTGTTGTTTTTCACCTCATTGTGTGAAATATGTGTATATTTGTAATAAACTGAGAAAATGAATGCTCTCTCAGTGCAGTGTTGGGTTGGTTATGCATAGCTTGGCAAAATGTCTGTTGGGCTTTGGTTACATCTGTATGTCTGAGTAGGGGATGGCTGGAGAGAGAGAGCAGGCATGGACTGCAGCCAGGCCAGAACTGGTTCCTCATCTCCATGCAGTGGTGGCAGCTGTGGAAAGACTATGTAAAATATGTAAGTGGCATAGCTAAATCGACAAGTGCTGCAGTGGTGCTTCATAATGGTTATAATCCTTATAGACAATCAGGATATATTGTGTTGGTTGACCTTCTTCTGTCTTCAAAGAACAATAAATCCATCGTGGTGGAACAGCCTGGTATGCATGGCAATGGCAGGAGGAGTCCCCAGTCCACCACAGCTGCTGACCCAGCCATGGCCAAATCTGGAGCGGTGGCTCGCTCACTCAGCTCACCAGGAGACAAATCTCCAGACAGAACCTGGGAGGCCTCAGAGAACACCACTACCAGTGAGTAAAGTTTTTAGTATTTGTTTGAGACCCAGCAAGACTCCATTATTCATTCAGTTGAATTTTCGGAACAAGCTAACGTTACCGTTGTAATTATCATTAAAACTCACAATGTTACATCATGGCAATGTTAGTCACTAACGGTAGTCACTAGAATATTCTTAGCCGTCTGTTTATTAGAAGTATTTCACAGCTGCTTCAAAAACTATTTAACATTCGGCTGCTCATCCACAGCAGTAAATAGATACATTAGCTAGCTAACGACGAACAACTGGTTAATTAGCTTAAAATACAACTCCCTTTGTAAACATAGTTCTCATATGAAAAAATGTCATCCACTTATCCTGGAAACCTGTTCACAAACAGTACGTTGAGTGAGCTAGCATGTTGAAAGACGCTTGCAGCCTGAAGAGCTGTAAGGTTAATCTACATATGTATTATTATATTACTTATTTTAGCTATTGTTTTATTAGTGCAGTACCCCAGAGCATTTCCAAACATTTTACTGTTACTAGCTCTTTGCATTCATAGATCACGTTTAACTAGATTAGTATTAGTCAATTTATATATATGTATATATTTTGTTGATTTTTAGTTTTCTGCATCAATCCAACACACCAGCTGTCCTTTACATTTTATTGTTTTTTGAAAAATTTATGTCCATTTTGAATTTGATGCCAAAAAGTTGGGATGGGAACATGTTTACCACTGTGTTTCATCACCTCTTCTTTTAACAACACTCTGGAAGCGTTTGGGAACTGAGGAGACTAACTGCTGTAGCTTTGAAAGTGAAATGTTTTCCCATTCTTGTTTGATATAGGATTTCAGCTGTTCAACAGTTCAGGGGCTCATTTGTCGTATTTTTCATTTCATAATGCACCAAATGTTTTCAGTGGGTGACAGATCTAAACTGCAGGCAGGTACGGAGCTGTGCTGTTGTAATACATGCAGAATGTGGTTTGGCATTGTCTTGCTGAAATAATCAAGGCCTTCCCTGAAAAAGATGTCGTCTGGATGGCAGCACATGTTGCCAAAACCTGCGTATGTTCATTCAGCATTAATGGTGCCTTCACAGATATGCCAGTCACCCATGCCATGTGCAAAAGTGCACTCCTATACCATCATGAATACTGGCTTTTGAACTGTGCACTGATAACAAGATGAGTGGTCTTCAGCCCAGAGGACACAGTGTCCATGATTGCCAAAAAGAATTTAAAATGTTGATTTGTCGGACCATAGGACACTTTTCCACTTGCCCTCAGTCCATTTTAAATAAGCTCGGGACCAGAGAAGGTGGCAGTGTTTCTGTATCCTGTTTATATATGGTTTCTTCTTTGCATTTTGAAGTTTAAACTTGCAATTAAGGACACAGCGATGAGCTGTTTTCACAGGCAATGGTTTTTCAGAAGTGTTTCTGAGCCCATGCAGTGATTTCCTCTACAGAATCATGTCTGTTTTTAATGCAGAGTACCCAAAGATCACAGCCAGCAAATGCTGTTTTTTGGCCTTGTCCGTTGCATACAGAGATTTCTCCGGATTCTCTGAATCTTTTAATGATATTATGTACCGTAGATGATGAAAAGCAAAAGTTCTTTGATATTTTACGTTGAGAAACGTTATTCTTGAATTGTTGCAGTTTGATTTGATTGTGCAGTCTTTCACAGAATGGTGAACCTCTCATCATCTTTACTTCTGTAAGTCTCAGCCTCTCTGGGATGCTTTTTTATACCCAATTATGTTACTGACCTGTTGCCCACCACCAGGTGTTTTTTTAGCATTAAACGCAATTTTACCAGCCTTTTGTTACCCCCGTCCCATACTTCTATAACCTTCTTAGAACGGGACCAGAGAAGGCGGCAGTGTTTCTGTATCCTGTTTATATATGGTTTCTTCTTTGCATTTTGAAGTTTAAACTTGCAATTAAGGACACAGCGATGAGCTGTTTTCACAGGCAGGTTTCACATCTTAGGTTATAGAAGTATGTAATAAAAGTTTGGTCCTGCTCGCAGGTCCTGGCCATTTAAGACGTTAACGAATTTTGACCGGCATTAATTTTCTCCCTACCTTATTCTCTTTTCCTAGTTTTAAAGTTTTCCTAGTTTTAAAGTTTTCCTAGTTTAAGTTGTAAGGCCCAATCACATTTCTTCTTTTTACCCCTACCCCTTGTTTTCGAGTGTCACCCTAACCCCTTGGAAAAGAGTTACAAGGGGTAGTGGTTGAAATCTTGACCTACAAAATGGGACAAACTCTCAAATAAAAAAAAATAAATAGAAATAAAAAAAAGCATTGCCTCATTAATAGCCTACTAGCAGTGCTCTGTAGGTGACCCGGACCATCTTCAGTGATAGCAGAGAAGGAAAAGCAACCTCACTGCTGGGGTTTAGTTACATTTACTGCATCAAATGCTTTCAAGGAGGGGGGATAAGACAATTATTTATTATCTCCCCCCGCTAATTCATTGGTGATACGAAGCTGAAGTCCGTTATTCACCAGCTTCTTGTTCGAATTTTCCCGTTCCACCTTCAATGGCGCAGCAGTTACATTCTGGCGCTTCAGGCCTCAGAACTGCTGGACTATTTAAGGTGGAACAGGAAAGTTAGCTAGCTAGCTACCGAGACATTAGCATGCTATTAGTGATTTTTTTTATTTTTTATTTTTTTTTTATGCTTGTTATGAAGAAAACGACCATAATACATTGAAACTACATTAAACTAAGATAATACAATGGTAATCGTAGTTATTTAATGGAGAAAATACTTACATTTGTGGGTTTCTTTGGTCTCTCGCGCAGCCATCTTGCCAGTTTTTCTTTTTTTTTCTCACTCTGTTTGGAGTGTGACTCTGAAAAATCTTCGTTTGGAGGGCCATGTAGCCCTACCACTTCGCCCTACCCCTCCATCTCAACAAAAATTGGGACACCCTAACCCTAGACGTGAACGTGCAAAACAGAGGGCTAAGTGGTAGGGGCAAGGGGTGAAATGGGATTGGGCCTAAATCTGGCACTTGTTGGCAGTGTTGTTGGCCAGCCTGAGAACAATACATCGTGTAAAGCTTATCCAGCCTTTTTCAAAAGCGTTGATTTGAATACTTTTGATAAGGTGAGGTTTAAACTTTGAGTTGGATAGTTGATAATTAAAGCTTGCTTTTTGGCTTATCATTGATCTTATAATGCCTGTCATTATCACTTGGTTACTTAATGTTTTCGCTTAGACTGCAGTAGCAGCCACTTATCAGTAGTGGGGAGTTTTATTTGGTCTACTGTTTGTGGTGGTTGGGCTCGAGTCTGTGAGCCGGTTCGGGCAGAATTTTAGGCCTGATTAAAGCTCTAACAATAAGTATGTATTTTTGCTCTGATCCTGTAAGCTGCTCAATCTCTTACCTGCTGTGTGATGTCACTTTCTTAGGTCACATGCCACATGTGAGCTCCTCTGCCACAGACATCTGCTTCGCTCGGCAGCACAATGTTTTGGACAACAACAACCAGTGTTTCTCTTCCGCCAATGGCCACCTGCCCAACCACCTGGCTGCACAGAGGCCAGGCGCCATTGACAACCAGCCCTTAGTCACCACTGATCCCATGAAGGTAGGGGTGGATGTGAGTTCATTTGTCAGTTGTATCTGCAGATCAGGACAGACAAGGGTTTTGCAATCTTCAGCCTCCAAAACACCATTCTTCTGTTCAACATTTATTTCATTTCACTTATTTTATTTATTTCACAGGGACAGTGTTCATTAACTAACAGAAAAAATACTATAAATGAGACAGAGTTAGCCCTATAGGCTAATTTTCATCTATTTTCCCTAGCCAGTTCTTAAAATGGCAACCTAAAATTATAATAAAATGATTTCTCAAAGCTAATAAAATTTCAGCCATCAGCCAATTTTATTTTTTAAAGAAATCAAAATCTGAATCAGCTATTAAAATTCATGATCGAAGCATCTCTAATTACGTGTTTTCTATTAGCATTATTTTAGATTTAGAGCTTTTTGTTTATTTAAGGTCTGCAGCTGGAAGCGTTGTTTTTTGTTTTGTTGTTTTTTTTTATTATTATTTTCCCCTTCTTGCTGCTCCACTTTTGGGACATCAGACAACACTTTGGGAATTGAAGCAGCAGTTGCTCCCAAAGTGTTTATAACAGGTGCTTTGTGAGATTCACAATTCCATTACTCCCCAGTTTCAGTGGAACATTGCAGGGAAGCTGACACCTTGATATTGTTTGTTTTTATGCCATCTGATTATATAGACTGGAAAACATTATTGTTTTTTAAAGTCACAAGCTGAGAACAGTCAGGCTGCAGTAAATCAGTATGAATTGATTTTTAGGAAAATGGATTTGGATGTGAGGTTCATGCCGTTGTTGCTTGTAACCAGTGTTTCTTTTCTGCTCTGTAATAACACCTTGTCATGGTTACTGAATCTCTCTTGTTGTTAGATTATATACCACTATTTAACAGCCCAGTCACAACAAATAAACCTTTTAAAATGTGTCAGCCTTCGCCTTAGTCTTTCTGCATAGGAATGATTCAGCAGACAGTAGCCTGCCTGTGGTTTTTGAAAAAGGTGATGCTTCAGCGTAAGTGGCTGTGTATCAGGAGAAGTTGTATATGCATTGTGCGTTTTACACAAGAGAAGTAGACAGAACTGAATGTCTGCCGTCTTTTTTTCTGCAGGCACCCACGTTAACAATGGAGGGTGGGCGACTGAAGAGGTCTTTGCACTTGATGGCTGGCCGAGACTTTGAGACAGTACCAGAGCCGGTATGGCGGGCGCTTTACCACTGGTATGGAGCAAATCTCAGCCTGCCAAGACCGGTATGTTTGCTTGTCTTTACCACAAAGACCAGACAAGGCATTTCATCTCAAGGTGTTACTTGTTTATCATCACTGCTTTTACCAAGAGTCTCTTGTTAAACATGCCTGTGTCAAGCAGCAGCTATAAACATTTATTTGTAATATTGGACAAAGCAGAGGTGTAGTCTGCATCAGGGGTTCTCAACCTTATACATCCCAAGGCCCACCTGTTCATACACACAAAGCATAGCGGCCCACGGGAAAACTAAAATCAGCTTTTTAAAATGCAGATTTCTGTTTCTTTTCTTAAGTGATAACACTGAAAACCTGAGTGTTTGGGTCTGTTTTTAACAGCTGCAGCTGGTGCTGCAGAAACAACATGAAAGCGTCTGTAAAGAGTCTGACATTAAAACAGGCAGAACGCATTTCCATCAGCAGTGAACTGAAGCAGGGTTTGTTTGGAAGTGGACCAACCTGTGTTTTTTGCCAGTCCTTGATTTAGATGTTTATTTAGCTGAATACGGGTGACATATTCACACATGAAAATGAAGCAAACTAAAGAAAAGGTTTGATAGGTCCTTACCAAACAAGGTAGGCGAAAGCATCTGGAGAAACTTCTCTGGCATGCGCCTGTGCCCAGTACAGACTGCTGCCTCCCCCTGAGCACAGGCCCGCGGACCACTTGAGGGTTCTTCACGACCCACTGGTGGTCCATGGCCCACAGGCTGAGAAACCCTGGTCTACATGATACACAGGTATATATCGCTATATCTCACAAGAAAACTGCTAGGATTTGCATGTAGTGATATGTAAGAGATTCGTATATTTGGCCGTTACTACTGGATGTGAAATTCTGACACAGGAAGGAAAACTAACAACACTAAAAAGTCAGTGCTGCACAGTCATGGAAATAAAACTCTCTCTTAATTATAGTCAAGTTTGTTAATGAACTGAAAACGAACCTTAAGGTGCTCTTCAGGTGTGAGACACATGGGCATTATAATGAATAACTGCTAGGAATGCTTACAAAATAAAAAAAGAAAGAAAGAGAAGAGTTTTGCTGTTACAAGGCTGATAGCCTGGGGCAGAATAGGTCAGTGCCTTTTAGTATCTTGTTCTCTGTAATATCAAAACCACTATTTCTCACTGTATCTCAACAGTGAGAAAATCCCTAGGAAAGACTTGTACGTATGCTTTCATGGTCCCTTTGCAGATCTTCATTTAACATGAATGTTAGCAACACATTAAGCTATTTTAACTAGCCTTCTAGGTTGTAGCTCAATTTTCCCCAGACTGAATATTAATAGAAAAATCATACTAAATGAAAAATGTCTATGATTACATTTGAAGTGATTTTTCACCACAAATGTCATGTTAGTGAGTTATACATATTTATTAATCTTGCATAATTAAATTGTAATGTGTTATCTAGGCTATTCCTACAGAGTGATACAGCTTATGAATTCTTCCAAAAATGTTAACGTGCATTAGCTTTGCACGAACATCCTACCAGAATCCTATAGGAGTACTTACAGAAACTAGTATTATTGTATAGGTGTGGATTTTTATTTTTTATTTTTTGCCTTTTTTTTGACCAGGTTTTGACATTTATTGTTCTAACTGAAGGCTTAGTTCTAATAGTCACGGTTCGCCACCTACTGCCTACTAAAACCGAATGGTCTACACCACTGAAATTTCTTGTTCTACCATTCACTCAAGCTGATGTGTAGCTCATGTTCTACACTTTTCTCTGTTCATGCGCCTGCAGGTAATCAAGTCTGTTGTCACAGACCAGACAGAGCTGGAGCTTTTCCCTCGCTACCTGCTTTTCCTGCGGCAGCAACCAGCAACGCGCACCCCCCAGTCCAACATTTGGGTTAACATGGGTATGACCAGCCTGCGAATGTTCCCTCCACACTTTCCCCGAGGTAATGTAAGCCTGCAGCAAGAGAGAGGCTCTCACCACCGTCCTGGGCAACCTAATCTCCTAAAACGCACTCTGCGGGGATTCGGCACAGCAAACACTGCACGTTCCTGACTCGCAAAACTAAAAATTCAAAATCCTGATTGATCCTAGCACCCATCTCTGCCTGCGCTGTGCATGCCTGCCGGTGAACTCTGCTTGTTTGTGTAAGGTCATATTAGGCTTGAGGGCTCATTTGGTTATGGAGCTTGTTATCAGGTTTCCTGAAAAGCAGTAAGTAAAGAAAGGATGCAAAGCACAGCACTAACTTGATTGCACAGTGCTGAGGCAGTGTGTTGGTGAGCATTAGAGATCCACTAATCTGATTTTGGCTATCCGATGCCTGACTGCTGTGGGATTGGTTAGATGTTTTAACTCTGTCACAGTGCTGTTTCTATCAGTTGGCAAGCTGTGCGTTATGGTTAGAAATGGGTGCTCTCCAGTTGATTGCCTCTAATGATCTTGCTTAGGGGTTCAAAGGCTTTTAATTTATGAAATCATTAATCAGCATTCCTGTCTTGATTTTTACTTTGTTTGTTTGGCTGGTTTTGTTTTTCATGCCTTTTTTTACATTTCTCCTGATCACCAGACTAATGGTTGGTTGGTACTTTTAAAATCACCTTTGCCCTTTCTTGCTGCTACCTTACAACTAATCCTCACTGTTGTGTAAATTTGTTTTTTAAATGTTTTCTGTAGTAGATATGGGTTCCTTATGACAGAATGTTTCTGTTCAGTTCCATTGATTTATCTTTGTATTTTAACTTTGTATCTTTGAATGTTTAAAAATGGAGAAAGTGAGAAGTTGCTTTTGGCAGTTAGGTGGTGAGTCTCTGAGTCGCTGATTTGCCACCCTACCAGCTGGAGAATAAAGAGCAGGCTCCATTTTCTCACTTCCTTTGCACAATTATATTCATGATATCTTGACATCCCTTTGAGGCCACTTCTGTGAAATGACATGTAGTCCTGAATTCTGTATGAATGGTATGGGAGTACAGTGATGTCTCAACTCTTCCTGGAATGCTTATGTTTTATTGAATTGCTGTGTTATCTAGAGAGTGCTGAGGGCAATTCCGTTTTCCGTTTCCCCCCACAGGCAATGTGCCATCTCCTAATGCTCCTTTGAAGCGCGTGCTGGCCTACACAGGTTGCTTTAGCCGCATGAGCACCATTAAGGACATCCATGAGTATCTGTCTCAGAGGTTACGCATCAAAGAGGAGGACATGCGTCTCTGGCTCTACAACAGTGAGGTTAGGCCCTCTGCAGCACCAGTCATATGGAGTGGGGAGTTAACAGTACCTGAAACAGTCACATTGTTTATACTATATCAAACTCTCTTATTTCAAAAAAGTGATAAATTCAGTTTTCTATGAGATGAGCCCTGTAATTGACTGACTGTCGGTGTGTAAAGAGGCTTATGTGTCATTTTAAGCATCATGTTCAACATATACACTCGGTGAGTGCTTTATTAGGAACAGCTCCTTGTATATACACTCATACTATATTCTATACATCCATTTTATCAGCTCCACTTACTGTATAGGAGCACTGTGTAGTTCTACAATTACAGACTGTAGTCTGTTTTTCCTGCATACTTTGTTAGCCTCCATTCACCCTGTTCTTCAATGGTCCGGACCCCCACAGAGCAGGTATTATTTGAGTGGTGGATCATTCTCAGCACTGCAGTGACACCTGACATGCTGGTGGCGTGTTAGGGTGCTTTCACACCCTAACACGCCAAACCAATCAAGCAGTTGTGAAAGGTTCCTCGGGCCATGGTGCGGATCAAAGGACCAAAATTTGGTCGGACCGAAAGAGGTGGTCTCGGTCCCGATCAAACTGAACCATGGTTGGGTTCATTTGCAGTGTGAAAACACTTTTTTGGATGGTTCAGACTTTCGGACCAATTACGGAAACTTGAGGCAGGCTGTCATCAGCCATTAAACAATAGATGAAGAAAAAGAACAAAGAGAGGAGTAAAAATGAGCTGCAGTATCACACAGAGAGAGGAAGAGGTGAAATATGTCATTGTAATTTGTTCCAACAAAAAAAGTAAAAACTTGAAAAAGCACATAAGATTGCAGAAACTTATTTGTAAAAGGAACATTTTTTTTTCCATTCAAACTGAAAAGGCTACCAGTCGAATTAACAACACTCTGATGTCAGACATATAATGTAAAAAAAAAAACATGAACCTTGGTTCGGACTTTGGTCTGGACTTTGATGTGTGAAAGTGCCCTTAATGTCTGCTGTGCTGGTACGAGTGGATCAGACACAGCAGTGCTGCTGGAGTTTTTAAATGCTGTTTCCACGCACTGTCCACTATTAGACACTCCTACCTTGTCAGTCCACCTTGTAGATGTCAGAGACGATAGCTCATCTGTTGCTGCACAGTTTGTGTTGGTCATCCTCTAGTCCTTCATCAGTGGTCACAGGATGCTACCCACAAGACGCTGCCCACAGGATGCTGTTGGCTGGATGTTTTTGGTTGGTGGTCCAGCAGTGACACTGAGGTGTTTAAAAACTCCAGCAGCACTGCTGTGTCTGATCCACTCGCATCAGCACAACCCACACTAACACACCACCACCACATCACTGTCACTGTAGTGCTGAGAATGATCCACCGCTCAAATAATACCTGCTCTGTGGTGGTTCTGTGGGGCTCCTGACCACTGAAGAACAGGGCTAACAAAGTATGCAGAGAAACAGATGGACTACAGTCAGTAATTGTAGAAGTACAAAGTGCACGTATGTGGTAAGTGGAGCTGATAAAATGAACAGCGAGTGTAGATACAAGACCAGTGTACCTAATAAAGTGCTCAGTGAGTGAAGCACAGCTATTAAAACTGTGCTTTCTTCAAAAAAATCTCCTCTTTTCAGAATGACCTCACTCTTCTCGATGATGAAGATCACACGTTAGAAAGTTTGAAAATTCAAGACGAGCAGCATTTGGTGATTGAGGGTATGTCTCTGACTTTGAGTATATCTGAGGGTATATCTCTTTCCTGGTTAGTTTCATCTGCTTTCACATATGCTCAGCAGTACAGATGAAATAGCAAAGTATGCATAAAAGAAAAAGATTAGGAGGAAGAAAATAAAATTCTTATCCTTTCTCTTCTTGACAGTTCGAAATAAAGATATGAGCTGGCCCGAGGAAATGTCGTTCATCGCAAACAGCAGCAAAATCGACAGACACAAAGGTAATATACAGAGGTCAAGGAAGAATATTGATTTTCATCTGAGCTTGGTGTTATGCATTCTGCACTAACATAGGTTCATAATAATTGCCATATCAAGGTAGATCATTAACTTGAACCCATATAAGCAGCACATTGCTTTGTACAGCAAAACAGTGTGTAACTGATAAGAGGTTAAATATCTGCTGAACGATGAATGTTAATCTTTTGTCGCTGAAACAACCAGATATACCAGTTAGTTATTGAGGTACAAAGAAGCATAACTTGACTGACCCATCCTGTTTCCTCTCAGTGTCTGTGTTGTTTGTGGGGTGTTTTCTTTATTTTTCAATTATAAATTGACAGAATTTTGAAAGTAAAATGGTGTACACTGCCTCCTGCAGTCCCTACAGAGAAAGGTGCTACAGGCCTGAGTAACCTGGGAAATACGTGCTTTATGAACTCCAGTATTCAGTGTGTGAGCAACACTAAGCCCCTCACAGACTACTTCCTCTCAGGAAGACACCTCTATGAGCTCAACAGGTGAGAGAATTAAGCTAATACAGAACTATGCTTAGCACTGAATTTGTTGATGAAGCTGTAATTCAAAGCAGATGTTCTCAGCCACTGGGCCGCAGATCAGGCTGTGGACTGTTTGATACTAGGCTGCAACAATGCGGCAGTGAGCAGTCGGCGTTAGTAGCCCCCTAATAGTTTTATTATCTTTATGTAATTAATATTATTATATATAATAATGTGAGTGCATGCAGGTTGCTGTTGGCTGCTTTTAGCTAAAGGCTAACATAAGTGAAGAAGTCAAAAGTGAATAAACTGACAGCATTAACAAAATTTGTATTTTCACTTATGTTAGCCTTTAGGTAAATATTAAAGGCAATATTGAAGTTAGTCTTTAGCTAAATATTAAAGGCAGTTCAGGAGAGAATCAGCAGAAGAGCCACATTTCAAACCACTTAATATATACCATTTTAAGACATCTGTCTGCTGGTTTATCTTCCCACAGCCTACAGTGCATCCCTAAAATGCAAACAGTACAAAGTGGTGCATTCAAACCCTGTATGTTAATTGTTGCAAAAGTGCACTCAAACTTTGATTGTTTGCCACAATAGATTCATGTTAAAAAAACAGTGGGGGTTAGTATGACATGATGATTGGCTGGTGGGCCAGCATATGCTAAGCATGCATTGTTAGATTATATCCCTTCTGTGAATGAATGACATTCAGTCACTTACCTCGACAGAACTAATCCCATTGGAATGCGAGGTCATATGGCCAAATGCTATGGAGATTTGGTACAGGAGCTCTGGAGTGGAACACAAAAGAACGTGGCACCTCTGAAGCTCAGGGTGGGCATCTTTGTACCTAGTTATTTATTATTAGTTTAGAAATCCTTCATTTTTGACACTTTTCACAGTGCACATACTAAGCTTCATTTTTTTGTTCTTGATTTAGTGGACGATAGCAAAGTACGCACCAAGATTCAATGGCTTCCAGCAACAGGACTCTCAGGAACTGTTGGCGTTCTTGTTGGATGGGCTCCATGAGGATCTGAATCGGGTCCACGAAAAGCCTTATGTGGAGCTGAAAGACAGCGATGGGCGGCCAGACGCTGAAGTGGCCACGGAGGTCAGTGTCAGGCCATTAGCTTTTTCCGTGGGATGTTATCTCCCAGCGCTCAGACGCGACTCATACCCTCAGAGGTCCTGACTGCATGACTGAAGCTGCTCAGTGAAAATCACTCCTTTAGCTAAGCACTCCTTAAGGGGTTGATGAGCCTTAATGTGCTCATATTGATGCTGCACTAATGAAAAGACAGCAAGAGGCCTGTAGGCAGTGCGTAAAAGTGCTGTACCCTGTGGACATTAAAGTGGAATTAACTGGATCAGCAGAGTCTGATGAATCTGGTGTGTGTGTGTGTGTGTGTGTGTGTGTGTGTGTGTGTGTGTGTGTGTGTGTGTGTGTGTATGTGTTTAGGCCTGGGAGAACCATTTGAGAAGAAACCGTTCCATTGTGGTGGACCTGTTCCATGGCCAGCTCAAGTCCCAAGTCAAGTGCAAGACGTGCGGCCACATCAGTGCCCGTTTTGACCCCTTTAATTTCCTGTCTTTACCTCTTCCCATGGACAGCTCAATGCACTTAGAGATCACAGGTGAGGAGAAGCAGAGCAAAAATGCAACTCAGACACATCGCTCCTGAAACCTGTCTGTCTGCATGAATCTCACCCACGCGCCTATGTGTTTTGCAGTCATTAAACTGGACGGCTCCACTCCAGTACGCTACGGCCTTCGTTTGAACATGGATGAGAAGTACACGGGCCTGAAGAAGCAGCTCAGTGAATTGTGCAGCCTGAAGCCAGAGCAGATCCTCCTGGCTGAGGTCCACTCATCCAACATTAAGGTGAGCTGAACATGCACTACAATTCAAATTTTTAGATTCGCTTATCACACTAATGTGAAATCAATAATACACTGAACACTAATAAAGGTACTTTGGGAGCAAGAAGTTAATAAATGTCTGCCTTGACATGAACACAATTTTGGAGAAATGTCCAGACCTCAACATCACTGAATGTGTTTGTGAGTACTTCATGTGTGACGAGTAGAAAATGTAACCAACTTTTAAGACTGAACTTTGGAGGTGTGGAAACGCATCCCTGCAGATTTCTTTGAAAAGCTGAATGAGGTCTCCCAAAAAGAATAGAAGCTGCAAAGAGTGGACGCTCTAAACAGCAGTGACACTGAGGTGTTTAAAAAGTCCAGCAGCACTCAGACCAGCGCAACACACACTAACACCACCACCACCACCACGTCAGTGTTACTGCAGTGCTGAGAAAGATCCACCACCAAAATAGTACCTGCTCTGTGAGGGTCCATGGGGGTCCTCACCACTGAAGAACAGGGTAAAAGGGGGCTAACAAAGTATGCAGAGAAACAGATGGACTACAGTCTGTAATTGTAGAACTACAAAGTGCACCTATATAGTAAGTAGAACTGATAAAATGGACAATGAGTGCAGAAACAAGAAGGTGGACATAATGTTATGCCTGATCAGTGTATAGTTACTTGTTGAGGCTGCTATGTAATTTTCTGTTAAATATGTTTTCTGCTTTTTTTACTGTCTCTGAAAAAAATAATAACTTCTACCCAATGGCCATTTTGACTGGAAATAAAATGAAAGGTGGTCTCTGACTTTTGCACAGTAAAAATTTGCTTTAGATTATTGATAACATTGATTCGGATTTAATAATAATGATAATAATAATAATAACTTTATGTATAGATTACTTCATAGCTGGGGCAGCTCCAGTTGCTTTACAGACAGCTGATGAAGTTTAACTGTAATGATTCCAGTGGTTGTTTACTTTTGAAAAGAAGTCACAGTCATGGCAGACATCTAAGTGAATATGTCTGTGTCTATAGAACTTTCCTCAAGACAACCAGAAGGTGCGTCTGTCTGTGAATGGCTTCCTGTGTGCTTTTGAGATTCCTGTGCCTGGTTCTCCCACTTCAGTCTCCTCTCCTGCACCTACAGGTGAGGAATACCCCTGACTTGGCATTCTGTTCCTCTTAATCCATGCATGCCCTTTTGTATTTCATTCTGTTCTAAATGTGTTCTGTGTAGACACTACACTAATGGCCAACGGCACTGCTGGGAACGGTCATGCCGAGAAACCTGGCCTGATTCCAAATGGCACGGCTGGTACACCCGTGCGCAGTGGCTCTGAGAAAAACTTGGCCAACGGTATGCCCAGCACAGTGGTGCCTTCTGCGTCAGACAGGAGCCTCACCAACGGCATCCCCAACGGCCACATCACACCAGTTCAGGACAGCCCCTTCATTGGCTACATCATAGCCATGCACAGAAAAATGGTACCGTTTGATTACATTTAGCCTGAGTTCATTTTTTAATTATTTTTCTGTCTCTGTCTGTTCACTGAACCACCACCACTGTAAAGAACCCTTTTGTTTTTATTCTTTATTTAATTTTTTGAAATCATAGGTTTGCCTGTAGCTAATGCTGATGCTCTGTCTTCTCAGATGCGGACGGAGCTGTACTTCCTCTCGTCTCAGAAGAACAGGCCCAGTCTATTTGGCATGCCGCTCATTGTGCCTTGCACAGTGCACACCAGTAAAAAAGACTTGTATGATGCAGTGTGGATCCAAGTGTCCCGTCTGGCCAGCCCTCTACCCCCTCAGGAGGCCAGCAACCATGCACAAGACTGGTCTGTACTCATATACATACATTTACATTATATGCAGCATTATCACAGTTGTACTCACATATGCATTATCACAGTTGTCAAATAAACAGTTGTTCAACCAATGTTATTGGTTAAAAAATATTAATTTAATTGAATTTCATTTCCAAAAACAACAGTTCCTATTTGAATAGATGAATTTATCATTCAAGTTTAGGAATGTTTTTGAACTATACGCATGAGGATGCTACAGGCAAATGGTTCTACTAGAAAAAATAAAGCAGACAGCTAAAAATAGTGGTGTTCTGAACCACTTTTCATAAGGACAGTAGCACAACCACATGACTACACCAAACATGACTACGATGTTCCAAACATGGAAAGCAAACATCTACAAGCTATAAGACAAGCAGTGTTATCCATGTTGTCTTATAAAAACTGCATGCTTGGCAGTGTGAGGAAATCACTCATAGGTGTACAAAATGGAAAAAAATGTGCATCTCTAGTGCACTCGTATATTATGCGCCAGCATTAAGGGAAAGCATGTGAAATGCAAATGATACCTGGTACGTATTGAAGAGGTACCTCCAGGAATATGGATTAGAGGTCCAGATACTATCACAAATACTTCAGGGCAGTGAATTTTGTATGTAAAATGTATTTGATTTTTAAAGTGTTGTCTGAAGCTTTTATTTTAAGTGTATCTCTATGTATTGTTGTTTTTTCTTGTGAATGTTTTTTCATATAATGACATGCATGCTACTGTCGTGTAGTGATGACAGCATGGGTTACCAGTACCCTTTCACCCTGCGGGTAGTGCAGAAAGATGGCCACTCCTGTGCCTGGTGCCCGTGGTACAGGTAAGTCATTCATCATTGTGTGTGTGTGTGTGTGTGTGTGTGTGTGTGTGTGTGTGTGTGCATGCGTGCGTGTGTGTGTGTATGTATGTATGTGTGTGTGTGTGTGTTGGCTGTTTGTGTGTGCGTTTGAAGCTCCCATGTGGTCGACAGTGACTGATGAGAGCTGTCATGTCTTTGCCAGGTTCTGCAGAGGCTGCACAGTGGAGTGTAACGAGGACAGGGCAGCTCTAGGGAATGCCTACATTGCTGTGGACTGGGACCCCACTGCCCTGCACCTCCGCTACCAGACCTCCCAGGAAAGGGTAAGAGCCTTATTATAAATGTAGTAGTATAATAGTAAGCAATCTATGCTGAAATCACTGGCCAAAGAGTTCTTAATTAATTTCACAGATGAAAACAGTATCCAGACTGATAAAAAGAGAGATAAAAAATTGCATTAGGTATTAGGTTAGTAAATTTTAGGGGTGGCAGTATGACGATGTTTTAGCATTATGATGATAAGTTATGTCACAATATGCTTTTCTGACAAAATACATGTACAGTAGTAAAGAAATATCTGCAGAAATATCACTGTAGTTTAATTTCTGGTCGTATTTTTTACATGTGGCACTACTAGAGCTTTATCTGTTCTATCTTACCAAACTTTAGAAGTATAGATTTTTCTTTGAAAATAGGACGGTTTTTCCTCTTTAAATTTTTAAAGCAGCGAAGAATAGACGAATAAGGCCATCCACAATACATACCGTTATAGTCAAAATGTCTTGAAGTATCGTGATAACGCAAACCCGATTCCAAAAATGTTGGAATGTGAAATGCAGATTAAAAACAGAAAACAGTGATTTCTAAATATACTTTGACCTGGAATACATTCCTTTAAAATCCTTTATGAGCAAGAATAGTCTAGGCTTTCCACTTTGTCTATGCATCAGCAAAAAAATTCAACAGTTTAAACATAATATTGCTCAGCAAGCGATTTCAGGTATTTCACCCTCTATAGTGGATAGTGGATCAACAAATTCAAACAAAAACTGTGATTATAGATTATATCGCCTTCCCACACACCAGCACACTTCTTAAAGAAACATGAACCCCAATTTCCCAACATAATTACAAGATGTTAACAGTAAGTTAACAGTAAGTTATTCCTCTATAATTTTCTGTTATTTTTTTTCACCTTTTGCACAGTCACCGAGTTTCTTGCCCATAATCGACATTATTTGATTACAGCAAATGAGACTAATTATACATACATACATACACATACATACATACATATATATGACACTTTAAAGCATGAAATGACAGTGTTTATTGCCTGCAATAAACACTGTCATTTCATGCTTCAAAGTGTCATATATTAACAGCATCCATAAATGCTGTTGACTTTTCTGGAATTAAACTCCTCTCGACTGAGGCACAGTGGAAATGTTTTGTGATCTAATGAGTCAACTATTCAGATCATTTTTTGTAACAATGGGCGTCATGCTTTCTGCACCAAAAAAGAAATAGACCATCCAGACTATTATCAGCATAAAATTCGAAAGCTAGGGTCTGTCATGGCATGAGGGGGTATTAATGGGAAACTAGCACATCTGTGAATGCCCCATTAACATTTAAAAACATTTTGAGCAACGTATTCTGCCTTCTATGTGACATCTTTTTCAGAGACATCTGTGCTTATTTCACAATGACAAAGCTAAGCCGCATTCTGCACACATTACAACTGCATTGCTGTGTTTTCAAACAAGTGTGAGTGCTAGACTGGCCTTCATGCAATCCAGACATGTCTCCCATTAAAAACTAGTGCAAAACACATGGTTGCGCAGCTGCTAAACATATGGTTGCACAGCTGAAGACTTGTATAACAGAAGAATGGCCTTTCAAAACTGAACCGGTTTGTGTATTCAGTCTCCAAATGATCATTATGTCCTGATGTAACACAGTGGTAAACATGCTCCTGTCACAACTTTTTGGAACATCTTGCATGTATCAAATTTGGAATGAGCACATATTTACAAAAAACAATGAAGTTCATAAGGTTAAACGTAAAATATTGTGTTTTTACTGTTTTCAGAATTTTCTATTCATTTCTTTCTGTTTTATTAGCAATTCACGTACTGTCCCAGCTTTTTGGAACTGGATTTGTATATTTTTGCCATATCACCACTTCTGCTATTGCATTTTTATCTCAAACATTGATTTAGCCCCCTCAAAGGACTGGTTGTTCTGGCTCAGCACTGTGAAACATTGTTCTGCTTAAACAGGAAGATTAGCCATTGTTCTTACAATTTTACAGATTTGCTTCTGTCCCATGCTAGGCCTGAGAAATCCCTTGGCAGTGTAATTACCACTTCTTACTGCTGTTTTACCTTATTATAGAACTTCAGATACCCCAGACAGTTTTAAAGCAAAAGTCTAACCAGTGAACTGGAATCAGCCCTCCTGTTTTGAGGTATGGGGAGCGTGTTTCAGATGCAAATCAGTCATGTACTTCTAGCAAATTAAATACCCACAGAGATTACATCTGCTCTTCTTCATTTGCACATGGTTCTTAAGCAGTCAGATTCACTCTAGTCGGTGTCACGTGGAATATATGGAATTGCATAACTCTCAGTAGCTGGAATTGAGACTAGATAAATCATGACCTTCGACCTACTAATTATTAAGCTGTCTTGCAAAGCTGTTAGAGTTTAGATGCATCTTGGAATTTGAGTATTACGAAAGCCAGAGCAGTTGCCAAGATAGGCTGTGTTATTTACCTGCATCATGTCTCCTAAGTAGAGTTCCTGAGATCAGAGTTGAGAAAGTAGAAAACCTGTGTGTGTGTGTGTGTATGTATGTATGCATGTATGTATGCATGTATGTATGTATGTATGTATGTGTGTATAATTAGTCTCATTTGTTTACATCAGTGTTTAACTAGTGCAGAAAAGCAAGTAGCATTTAGTGTGCGATGACTGGGTTGGATGCTGACCTCATTGTAATTCCAGGTATACTTGTGAATGCAGCTTAAGGTGGACGTAGAGTGCCAGAAAAAAGTATTCAGGCCTCGACTATTTTGAGTCTGTCAGTACTGTTCAGTTGGTCCAAATCTAAATTAAGGACAGATGGCACTTTCTCTCCCTTTAGTTTGGTAGGTATCATGCATGATGTACTGTGAGTGATGTGAGTAGAGAATGTGTTTTGTTCCAAATTTGGATGCTTATGAGTTGTTCAGTGCCTTTAAATGCTAATTTTCTGCTGTCTGGATATTGTGCAATATATGTTTAGAAATGTTGGTCAACTGCTTTAACATTCAGTTTTTATATTAAAGCATCTGTCACAGCTCTGGATTAACTTATATTTTCTTAAGACTTCGAATATTTAAAAAGTGTTAAAAAGATTAGCTGACTCTTTGTCCTTTAGGATTCAACAGGCTATTTTTGGTACTGTGCCATTAAGACTAATATGTGTGAATGAGTTCTGTTCTGATTAGCTGCTCTGTATTGTAAAAGCAGTCCAGGCTGAAACACTGCTTAGAATTTGAATAGGTGGTGCTAGACTGATATAGCCTGAATAGTTGGATATTTGTAAATGTGTTTTTGTGACATCAATTCATTAAAAACAGGCCGGTTTCACAGCCTAGTTTCTGTACATGGACTGTTTAGACTAGGGAGTGAATGGTATGTTTTGAAGCAATGTTTATATACCACATTAAGTCTTCTATTTAAACAAAAAAAAGTGAGGAAAATTCAGTTTTCAATTAATATGGGCCCTTTAACTAAATCTTCTACAGCTTATCTTTGCATTTTCAGTTATTAAGTAATATTTTTTTATGTAGATAGTGGAGGAGCATGCCAGTGTGGAGCAGAGTCGGCGTGCCCAAGCGGAGCCCATTAGTCTGGACAGCTGTCTGAAAGCTTTCACCAGTGAGGAGGAGCTGGGTGAGGATGAGCTCTACTACTGCTCCAAGTGCAAAACCCACCGCCTGGCCACCAAGAAACTGGACCTCTGGAGACTTCCACCTATACTGGTAAGAATGGGAGTACAAGTCCATCTCCATCCACTGCCTGCTCCGTACAGTTTTGCTGCATGTTCATTTCACCTGATTATCAATATATATGAATAGTCAAATCTAGATGTTCTTTATCCTCTTTCAGATTGTTCACCTGAAACGGTTCCAGTTTGTGAATGGGCGCTGGATCAAATCTCAGAAGATAGTGAAGTTTCCACGTATGGGCTTTGATCCCAGTGCGTTTCTGGCCCCGCGCGAGGCAGCCCAATGCACATGGAGCCTGCAGAGCCAGAGCGAGTGCCTGGTGGAGGAGCTCCAGAGGCTGGACAGAGGAGACTCCTCAGTGTCTTCCATCTCCACCACCACCGTTGCAAGTCCACCCATATCGGGCAGAGGTCGGTCTCTCCTTAAACAATATTTCAGAGATGACCCAGTTCTTCTTTCTTTTGTTTCAAACACCCAATTTGTGAAAAGCTAGGGCAAAATACAAGCTTCAAGATGGCTGCTTTTGCAGTTTTTAGCTGGATGATATACTTTTGCCAAATTTGTCATAACAGCATATCATACAGTGTAAGAAACTGTTTGAGATTTAATATAGTTCAACAGAAGTGATTATTTACTGGATTGATACCTGCACCAATATTGGCGTTATTAAACGTATCAGATATTGGATCTACATTCAGTATATCGTTATATAATGTAGTAATATAATTAAAAATGTGTGTACTCCTAAGAGTAATGGTGGTAGTGTTGGATATAGTGATTAAAAATATTCTGAGCAAAGACAAATATTAATGCACTCATACACATTTGCATTGCTATCGATGAATTTTACTTATTCATTGACAAATGTTACCTACCTTCTAGTCTGAGTGTCGCATTAAAGTCAGTTTGAAATGGACCTTTTTCGCCTTGTTATTTCATGTCTCTGGACATATAAAGCATGATTCGTCATAAACTATCGCTAATCTGTAATCTTCCATTAAATACAATAACTTGCCTGCCACTAATATGTCTTCTGAGCTTTCACTGCTTTACCACTTGCACGCAGAGGAAAATAATATTAACCAATAATTTTCACTATCCCCTTCCACCACACCTGCCTGTCAAGTGAAAATGCTATACTGCGTTTCAGTCGGAAACATATTACAGTACGGAAAGAAAATGCATAATGATTTCCGATGCACATTGACTTTGAGACAATATAGTGTCTGACTTACTGTGTATGACATTACTTTGATGCTGTCAAAAACAATACAGCACAGCACTGATGTTGGATCACTAATTAGTATCCGCCAAAACCCTGATATATCATACAGATATTAAAAAGGGAGAAAAGGTTTTGTGTGTGAATTTAGGCATGCAGTTTGCACTGTGCTAAGAGGTGCTGTTTAAGCTTCTATTGGTTTAGTTGAATTTATTTAATGATAACACAGCAGCTGTTACACCCATTGAAATCATAGATGATTAAAACCCAATAAATCCCTAGAGCTTTCCACTGTGGTTTGTTAGCTACATTAGCCTCATAGCACCAGTGGAAAACTGAAGAAAGCAGACACAAAGCATGTCTTGGCTGATCCACTACATTTACACTAATTACACTAATTAAAGTATGGTGTTGACTAAACTGAACAGCTCTTTGGCCCCTTTCAGTGAAATGTGAAACGATATGATTTGTCATTCCAGGCACTCCAAGTTCGATCAGGAGAGTGAGCAGTCCCTTGAGCAGAAGCAGTAGCCCGAGCAACAGCCCTAAAAGCGCAGGACGCAAGCAGGGCCGACTGCGTCTGCCTCAACTGGGCAGCAGGCACTGGCTCTCCAACAGCAAAGAGAACTTGGACAGCAGCAGCAACAGCAGCTGTAAAGAGAGCGGGCTGGAGCCAGAGCCCAGCACCATGACCGAGGTGGAGCCTCTGGGGCCAGGGACCCATACAGAGTCCAACACTCAAGACTCCTGGTCAGTGGATGCATCCAGTACTGACTGTGATATCATCATGGTTAATGGGCTGGGCCAGGAGAGCAGCCAAAGCAACGGGCACTCTGAGGCCAGCACAGAGCTGGACAACTCTTCTCACCAAAGGGATGAAATCTGCCTGGAGCCCATATACAATTTATATGCAATCTCAGTAAGTCTTTCCTATCCACATATTCCTTTGATGTTTAAAAAAAAAAAAACCTCTTTGGCTGGTATTGGTTTGACAACAGGCAATATTTATTGTTGAATGAACACATGATGGGCAAACTATTTTTTTATTTGATTATTTGAATATCTCAACAAAAAAAAATTATGTTGACAAATACAAAACAAAAACATGATTGGTTTAAGATTTGTTTATTATGTGTAGCTAACAAAAAACAAGACCCGTACTGGACGTTCAGTTGCGTTAGTCGTTTGTTTTTGTGTTTTAGGTGTATGTTATTTAACGTGCTATCAACTGGAATACAGAATGATTACCTGGAGGCACAAATGCTGTACAAATTTGTTCCATATAGCTTTTTTATAGATGTTGCTATAACGTGAATATGAACTGCTTAACTCTGAGTATTCTATTATATTCTATATATTGCAAGTTTAGTCACAAAACATTTTTTATATGACAAGATATGATTTATTTCATTAAGAAAAATTTCCAAACTACACATTCAATACTCAGTTAAAAAAAACAAACATTAAAATTAGCTCAGATATCCATATTATGGATGTTAATAATGAAACGATTTAAAGTTAACTGAGAAATACTAAAATTTGACCAGTGCCTTTGGTTAAAGGTTAATTTAATTTCCGATAAACAATTTTTATCTGAATAGTAAGGTATTCCATTCAACTTGAGGACCTTTTTTTGAATCGTATACTAGAGGAGTGCAACTTGTTCAGGTAGCTCCACTGTTATGCACTATCACAGAATGTGTAGTGAGGAGAGTTGCTAATCAGTAAACTCAGATTAATCACAGACTAGTAATAGTCCATTATTGGTCAAAAGATTTAACAGATATTTGTATCCCTAAGCCATATATTTCAAGAACCCTGCCCATCTTTAATACAAATATACTTAGAAGCCACTGAAACTTCACATTTAAGCTTGCAGTGTTTTGAAAATGCATGTTAGCACATCAGGAATCTGAAATTGAATTATTCTTATAAAGATTTGTCCTTGTTAACTTCTATTTTCTTTACAGTGCCATTCAGGAATAATGGGAGGGGGTCACTATGTGACCTATGCTAAAAACCCCAATGAGAAGTGGTACTGTTACAATGACAGCAGCTGCAAGGTAACATACCACTGCTTTTTCTACATATCCTCCCACATTGTAACTGATAGTTTATTTTACCTCTGTTTACATCGTGATATGCAAGATTAAAAGCCTTTGTTGACTTCTCTCTCACATCTCCAGGAGGTTCACTCAGAAGAGGTCGAAGCAGATTCAGCATACATTCTCTTCTATGAGCAACAAGGAGTGGACTACTCTCAATTTCTGCCCAAGACTGACGGCAAAAAAATGGCAGACACTACTAGCATGGATGAAGACTTTGAGTCAGACTATAAGAAGTACTGTGTGCTTCAGTGAACCCATGCTCTTCCACGCTAAAGGCACTTAGTAAGTTTTGTCAGTATCTTCCCCTGTGCAATGAAGACTGTAACAGCAGTGTGGCCAAGCTGACACTGCTCAGTCGAAACTGAGGAGCAACAATTACTCTGAAGCACAAAGAACAGTTCACCGCCGAAGAGGCTCCACTGCTGCCCCCTGTTTCTGAAAATTCTGAAGACAGGTACTTTACTGCTGGTTTGAATGTGTTGCGCCAGCGAGTGGCGGAGTGCATTTGAGAAAAAGTGAATGAGGTAGAAAAATAGAACTGTTAAGATGGTTGTTGCCAAGTGAACAAAATATCCATTCCCTTGAAGTTGATTTAACTGGACACACTCTTAACACTGCGAAACCCCAAGTCTGCAGAATCACATACATACACATGATATTTATGTATTTATCTTACCATAAGGTTTGACAGCACTCTCATCTTCCATATGCTTGAGTTTTGTATATTTATATGATGGAATCATAAGCAAAGCTCTTACAGGCCAAATGCATTCACTCAGTCCCACCTTTAATCACCATCTCTAATAGAGCGGTTTCGGTCACTGATTGAATGTTAAGTTTATAAGCGCATAGTCTTCACAGACTGAAATGTGTAGACTTAAAGGAATGGTTTGGCAAAAAAATCTAATTTACACAATTTTCACTTAACCCAGACATTGTTGATCAATTCTTCAGTTATAAAACTATTTGTTGCTAACAAATACTAGAAATATTAAGTCCCGACTAATATACTAGTCAGTAGTCACAAAATGTTTTGTATACATCCCTAAAACTTCTCTCAGCCTGCTCAAGCTGCATCCCGGTCTTCATTAAGGTTATGCAAACTTGTGTCATACTGTGTCTTAAACAACATTAACAAGTCTGCACGGTCTTTAGGAAGATCTGGATATGGTTTGAACCAGTTGAGGTTCAGCAGAAAAGATTTGGGTGACTGTTGACTTCTACTGTTTGTTAGTAACGTTAGCCTCATAGCTCCAGTTTAAAATTGAAGAATTTTGGATGAGGAACTACATCTGAGGTGAGTGGATTTTTTTTTCCCCCTCACCAAACCATTCCTTTAACAAGCTTAATGCTTCCCAAAGGCTTGTTGGATTTTCCTTAATCAGAATCAAAGGTTTCTCAGTAGAAGTTGTACACTACCTCAGTTTTTTCCAGTTAATTGATTGATTGTTCATGGGAAGTCCCAGAGACAGTATTACAATGTGAATGGCTCCCTAAAACGTGTGTCTGTAGAGTCATCTCGTATAAGATTATGACATAAATAATGACTGGGTGAAGTCCTGCACATTTCACTGCCAAATCAGCATTTCAGTGAGCAACAAACAAACCACTTGCGTATGCCATTTGCTAAATTTTGATTTAAAATTTGAATTTTTTTTTTTTTTTCCGGTTGTGTGCCAGAGTGTCGCTCAAAGAGCCAGTATATCTCTTCAGTGTGTTGTCTTTGTCTTAAACAAGTTTTAACTTTATACATTTTATTTTTCAGTGATATTTATTTTTAATAGTGCTGATTCATGTTGCCCAAGCACAGCTTAGCTGTTATGTGACTGTATGCTGGCAGCGAGTCTCAGCATTCCACTCCTCACAGTGCCAGCCCACCATTACGACCATTCAGCGATGCCATTACAGCTTTTAGAATGTTATTACTGATGTCACTTTATTTCCTGTTAGAAAGGTACAGTAAATGGTAGCCAAATGCCTGCATATCTGATCAGTGCACTCTAATGGGAGAGGTTCACAGTATCAAGCCAAAGTTCTTAACAGGTGATATGTTGTTGCATAACATTAAACTCTGTCGGCAGAGAGCGAGAGAACGGTGGTCTACGTGAACTGTATTCTCTGAAAGAATGTCTCGTCAGCCCAGCTAACCTTTTGAAGGCCCTGTGCTGAAAGGAAGCAGCGTCTGCAGTGACCTGCTGAAGGTTGCGTGTCTTAAGACATGTCAGATTAGTAGCAACTCTGTGGAGACTCTTCATTAGAGAGCCGTCTTAACACTGTGAAAAAGGTTTTGAAACAATTAATGATTCTTGTTGTTTTTTTTGTTTGTTTTGTTTTTCCCCATTACTTCTAATCACTTGAATGAGGTCCTCATTAAGCAAGAGTTCATTTGTCCTTCAATGGCATAGTACTATAAGTTGGCCTATAGGACTGTGCTGCTTCACATAAAAAAAAAAATGTGAAATGAACGTAAATATTACTGTAATTCATCAGTCATGTGACATGATGAGTCATGCAAATTATTTGTATCAGCTGTAAGGAATGTTTATTCTATAAACATTAGAGCTGTTCCACACTGAGAGAAAAATACATAATGCACATTAGGTGAGAAGAATATAGTCTGTATTTGACAACGGTGATTCAGATCCTCTCGGTTTGAAATTTGCATTCACTTGTAATGATGAGTGGCTTGCTTATTTTATTTGAACTGGAATCTTCCCCTCAGCTCACAAGTCTTTGGAGGCCACAACTACACATGACTTTTAAAGACTTTTTTTTGATACAGGGATAATTTATTAATGCTTCAGAAACATGATTGGTTGGCAAGTAGTGCAATCAACTACTGACGTCTGTCTTTGTTGTTAGTTGGTTTTGTTAAATTAATTGGCAGAGATGTGTTAATTTAATGAACTTTATTTTATAAAGTGTTTAAAGAATAAAAATGACGTTGCACTGACCTGAAATGTACATACAATGTTTTGTAAATATGCCAATAAAAATGATGTATTTGAAAATGAACTGTAAAAAAAAAATGTAGTTGTATATGGAGTGATGCGGTTGATCTGTAACGACTATTCAAGCCACTGATTAAATTCAGCCAATGCAGTTGAACAACTGTCTTTTTGTTGTTTCCAAAAAAAATTGTGCACTTTGCTTTTTGCTTAATGCAATTCATTTGCAGAGAGCAACAAAGGCTGTAAGCGAGGAGAGGAAACCACAGCCCGCTGCTGTTTTGGGCCATGTGCTGTGTAAGTGCTGCCTGTAAGGCTAACACCTTCTCCGAAATGAAGCCGCAGCTACGTTTTTTACTTAACTGTGTGCGGGGCCTGTCTCTGATAGTATCCCTTTCATTTTGATCCCTATTCAGGACAAGCTAAGGTAAAACAGCATTGGATCCTGCAGGAGAGTAGCATCAAGCTCACCTACTCAAACAATTGAGGCCAGAAGTAAGTTAGGAAGTGCGTTGGCCTGCATGCCACGCTGCTCGCACAGTGATCCTGTTCTGCACCGCAGTTGTCACCGCCGGCTGCCGCAGCTTTGCTTTCTAAAGAGCACCTGGCTGCCTGTGGTCTTCATGCTCTCATGGCAGCAGCCTTGCACACGAGAAGGTCAAGTGGACTACGTCTCAGCATAATGTCTCAGAGGACCTGAAGGACTGCCACACTTGAAGACTGAAAAGGTGAGTGGTCTCATTTATTTCTCTCTTCAATCTCTTCTGCCTTTTGCGTCTTAGAACGATAAAAACTTCGTTGATGGATGTGTAAGAGGGTCTTCATGCTGGTTCAGTCTGAAGTATTGCATAGTGATCTTTTTGTGATAATAGTGAACAATTAGTTACATCAAGCCAAGACACTCTTAAGAATGAACATCGAAATATAGTGGGTTACTAGCTGACTCCTTCCTGCATGGGCTTTCCATGGTTGGTTTTTCTGAGTTACGTCAAGGGAATCGTAAAAGAATTCGATCAAAAAAATACATATAAAATGTGGCCTGTGCCAACGTTATAGCAAATTTAGAATTTTATGTTTAATAAATAAAATAAATAGAAATTAATAGAATTTAAAATTAGCAGAAAAATGCCATATTTAAATTCTCTGTAGAGGATAGTGTTGTAGTACTCTAGTCCGGTCTCTAGAGCATAAATTACACTCTTAAAAAAGAAGGTTCTTACGTGTAAACACAGTGGTTCAATATAGAACCATGAAATACATAGAACATTTAAAGAACCATTTGCATGTTTCAGTGGTACTTTGCATGGTGAGATCGTTCTTCAGATTGACGAATGTGTTGTATATGGTTATTTTTAAAAAACGGTTCTATATAGCACCAGAAAGAGTTCTTGACATCGTAACCCTTTTTGGTGCTATATAGAACACTTCAGAACCCAGTTAAGTGTCTATATATGTATATGTTCTTGTAATGAGGTGTTGGGGCATTTGTGTGTACAGTAGCTTCCCTCTATACACATTTATTTGAACAGTTCAAAGTAGGGAATTGTTGTTTCCCGACTTCCAGCACAGTTTTGTGGTTTCCCCTTTTCATGCATGTGTATTAAACTTAGTCATTAACTAAGGTGTATTTGAGCTGGGACACCATCAAACTGTACTGGAGTTCAGCCGGCGCTCCGGGAACAACATCAGGCACGCGTGCAAGTGAAGGTTTCATTTTGGTGAATATTTGGTGAACAACTGTTTTTTGTTTTTTTTATATATATTTTTATTTTAATAAAAATGTCTTTAGCTACAGTTGTTGTTTTTTTTTATTTTTTTACCGCATGTTTACACAGTGTATATCAGATGTGTGAGGCCAGTGTCTTAAACTGCAGCTGTGTTATTCAGTTAAATTATATTATGTGCCATAAATGAGTTATGAGAGTGAGGAACTGAAGCGTGGGCCCATATATGGACCCTTACAGTTAAACTGAATGCTGCGGTCACTTTTTAGTCTGTTGTGTGGTGGTTATAAACTATTCTGTTAAGGGTCTGTGTATTGGTGTTTGTGAAGCCCTACTTTGCCATTGTTTGTTCTTCCTGAGGCCATTTTAAAATAAGGTCGTAATAGTTCTGTCCACTGTATCGTTGGCTGTTGTAAAACTCCAGATGCTATAGTTTGGGCACTTGACTTTTCGCTGTCTTTCTTAAATGACTTGCCTTACTTTAGTATCATAAAACAAAAATTAACAGTTTTTGAAGAAGCATAATGGTGTTCAAAGAAATAACATTATAGTAAACACTGATAATTAAATAATACTGTCGTTACTAAATACTAATTAATTACATCTTAAAGATTCTTATTCAGTAATTACATGGAAAATGATACAAACTAAAGTTATTCCTAAGCTTTAGGAGGGTGTATAAAAGCCTGGACCCGCTGGCTGATCCTGACCATTTAATTGGGTTAGTTAAGATTTTTGTCAGATTGAAATACAGTCGTATGTAAAAGTTCACACACTCCTGACTAATCTGGTGCACAATTGTATTTATTTGTTGAGTTTAACATATTGTGAAAACATTAAAAAAAATAAAAATCACACATTTTATGTTTTATTTTTTTCCTAATTTGTCAAATTCAGTAAATAAACAGTAACTGTATATTAAAATGTGCTGAAGTGTGTTCTCTGCAGAGGATGTGTTAACTTATTTTCAAAATGAGTGGGGGTAATTTGAGCGGGGATGCCCATACTTTTGCATATAACTGATGTTGCCGGTATAAATGAATTATCAATCTTGCTCAAATATTGTAACTTTTATTTAATATTTCAAGTATTTTGTTAACAGCAAGAAATGATAAACCATATAACTATCTATGTAGAAGTCATGTTTTGGCCTCTTTTTTAACACAAGGCTTTATAGAAGTTCATTTTAATTTCATTCTTAATGTTACACAGCTTTCTTAGTCATTTTAGAATCATCTATCTTTTCTTGGAATCTCAGTTTAAATGATATGAAACCTATGAAGGCACACAGGACTGGCATATTAGATTAATTTTATATACTTATCTACAAACAAGTGAGATTTTTTAAAAACGTTGGTTCCAAACTTTTGAATGTTGAAAATTGATTTTGAATGTCAATTTTCATGTTTCTCACATTTGCTCCCATGTTCTTACTTTCTGTGCTCATGTAATGCCATTAGCACGTCAACTGTTCACGAAACTTTACTTTCTATTTACTTCATTACATGGTGATGATGACTTGGTTAATCAGATGCATCTGAAGAACAACAGCATTTTCTCTTTCTGTTTCAGGACGCCTGATAATGTACGTGGAATGTACGGAAGAACTCCCGCATTTGTCCATTTAGGGAGATCGCAGTATGCTTACTTCTGAAAATTCAACAAACCCAACAAGCCTCACTGGCTCACCAAGTAAGTACATGGCAGACTCTACATGAATCTCAACAGCCCACAAGCTCAGTGAGTTCATTTCTCCATATGACTCAGCTCATGAGCTTTTATGACTGATAATGTACAGTGCGCTCTGTAGGTCGTCTGACAGTGAAGTTAAAATGATTTCTGCTGTATAATCAAACGGTGCACATTAAAGTTTTAAAGACACACATGAGGCAGTGCTGAAGAATGTAAGCTTTCAGTCTTGGACATAATACATGTTCTGTGTTCTGTAACCCCACTGCCTGCACAGTTGAGTATAATTAAATTGTAAAGCAGATCTGATTGACTGAATTGAGCCACATCTGAAGTTGTTGTATAATGTGTGATCCTTGATCCAGTTATTAATTTTATAGACTTAATAATCATAATAATCATAATAATAATAATCTTTATTTATAGAGCACTTTTCATGCAGTGGCAGCTCAAAGTGCTTTACAGACAGGTGATAAAGCTTAACAGTAATAGTAGAAATTACAACTATTAATTTAAAATCATATAAAACAATGACACAGATCAAATTAAAAAGATAAATACCAAGAGAGGCAAACCATTTAAATTAGCACTAAATGAAAGAGATACATTTTTAAAAGTTTGACAATGAGCTTGACTGTCTAATAATAGGTGGAATTGAATTCCACAGTTTATAATCATAATAACTGCAAGAGTATTTTACAGAAAGTATTTGCAGAAGGTCAGTATCTGCAGATCTAAGATCAAGTTTTGTAACATAAACTCGCTATATATAAACTACTGTGATGTAAATAGGTGCTTTAAGGTCATTTAGAGCCTTAAAACAAGTAGCAGAACTTTAAAATCTACCCTTAAAGATATAGTTAGCTAGTGCAGTTCTTTCAAAACGGGAGTAATATGATCTCTCTTTTTTGTTTATGTTAGGATGCGTGCTGCCGCATTTTGGATGAGTTGTAGAGGATGTATTGTTTTCTTAGAAAGTCCCGTTAGAAGAGCATTACAATGATCAACTCTGCTTGGAACAAATGCATTAACAAGTTTCTCTGCATCACTCAGAGATAGAAAAGGCCATATTTTATCTATATTTCTCAAAAAATAGAAAGCTACTTTACTGTTTACATGCAGGATAAAACAGAGCTCAGTGTCTAAGATCACACCCAGGTTTCATACTTCAGGTTTCATTCTCATCAGCTTTCTCTGGGTTTTAGTACCAGAGATTAGTATTTTAGTTTTTTCATGATTTTAGTTGTAGAACATTTTGATATCTGACGCACAGCTGGTAAGCCTGTCTACAGAGTCTTGATTATCAGAAAGAATGGAAATGTACAAATGTTTGTTGTCAGCGTAGCTATAAAAATTGATGTTATGTTTCCTAATGACATCACTAGAGGTGACACATACAGAGAAAAGCAAAGGCCCTAAAACTAAACCCTGTGGGACTCCACAAGAAATGTTGATGAATGATTTCCCAGTGAAACCATGAACTGTCTATTAACTAAATATGATTTAAATCATTCTAAAGCTGTGCCTGTGTGGCCTACCCAATATTCAAGATAGTGGATTAGAATCTTGTGATCAACGGTATCAAAAGCTGCAGTAAGACCAGATAAGAAGGATTTTGTGCATCAGCGCTAAGCCTGAGATCACTGACAACACAAACCAGTGCTGTCTCAGTACTATGGTTGACGAAAACCTGATTGAAACTTCTCATATAACTTGTTTGATATTTGATATAACTTGCTTGATATTTGATATTAGATACAAATATTCATAATATTACATATTAGACTCCTGGCTGAATTTGTAAGATATTTACTATTTTAGAAAAAGAGTGATCATATTTCTTTATTTAGTAACAGTGCTCAGATGAAGCTGTTAATCAATGTGCATGTAATCATAATAACAGAAATTACACAGTCAAAGGTTTACATGGTTCTTAATGTCATGTGTTGCCCCCATTAGCATCGACGTCAGCTTGGAGCCTTTTGTGATCGCTGTGAATGGTTGCTTTCATGTTCTCAGAAGCTGCCTAATCTTCTTGGCAAAAAGCCTTCAGGTCCTATAAATTCTTTGGTTGCTTTGCATGTACTGCAGTAGTTCTCCTCAAAGTGGCTCAATGATGTTGAGGTCGAGTAATCATCTGAATTCATCTTGCCATCAATTTGGACCAAATTTTCTGCACCGCTGTAGTTCATACACCCACAATACGGCAGAGATCCACAGCCATGATTCATGATAGGGATGGCGTTTTTCTTCATGGGCCTTGATGAGTCCTTTTCAAACAAAACATTTATGGTTGCAACCATGAAGTTCTGTTTTTCTCTGTTTAGCTTATTTCAAACAAGCTGTTTTGTGGTGTGGGCGCTTTTGTTCTGGCAGCTCTACTCTGCAGCCCACAGCCTCTCGTGGCTCATTACTTTATTACTGAAACAGCCACACCACTTTATATCAGAGAAGCCTGCATTTGGCTAGAAGTTCTTCTAGATTTTTTCATTTTCAATTTTTATTTTTTTGGCACTGCATCCCTTAAAATATTAAATGTTCTTGCTGACTGTCTCAGAAATCTTTCTTGGGTCTACCCGATCTTGGCTTGGTATCCACAGAACCACTGGTTTTCCTCTTCTTTATCAGAGTTTGAACAGGGCTGGTTGCCATTTTCAAATCATTTTAGAACTTTCTCCTAATTTGTAGAGTTACTTTTCTTACTTTTATAGTTCTTTTGCTTTCCCCATATTTTAATAGCCAGGATATTCAGTGCGGGCGTACACCGAATGCACAAAGTTTCTTTATGAGCTAAATAACTTTTTATACAGTTACACCATTTACAGTCAAACAGGGCACAGGTGCAGCTTCTTAAACTTAAGTCATTTTAATGTACTTGACTCTGTAGTAACAGGCCTGTCATACAGGGCTATGTTAACTATGACTGTGTAAGTTTGTTTATTATTTTGATTAATAAAGTGATAATGATAAAAGAAATGTGTTGTATGATCAGTGATATTTTCTAAAAATCGTAAAAATCTTACAAATTCAGCCAGGGGTATATAAACTTAAGAGCAGAAATGAACACACACACACACACACACACACACACACACACTCACACACACTCACTATATGTCAAGGTTTGTTGACACCTTCTCATCCAGTGTTTCTTTTGAAATTAAGGGTACAAATAGGAGATTTTCCCCCTCTTTGCAGCAGTAGCATCCATTAATCTTTTGGGAAGTCACTAGATGCTGGAATATTGCTGTGAGGATTTGGTTACTTTCAGCCACAGGAGCATTAGTGAGGTCATTTGGATGATTAGTTCAGGATCAAAGGTGTTGGATGGAGTTCCACTGATTCCACATTGTAGTGCTGGAAAGCTTTATAGTCCTCTAGATGACGCTCAGCTTTGTGCATGTATGGCTGCTCCAGAGTGTCCTATTCTATTGGCAGTGCTTTTCTAAGGAGATTAAACAGGCAGTCTTTGCTCAGTTGAATGCCTGTGTCAGCAATTGGTGCATCTTAAAGTAGCTGAATTCACTAATTCGGAGGTGTCTGGATACTTTTGGACATGTGTATATGTTTTTTGTAGGCCTACAAGCAAACAAGCACACATTACTTTTAATAGAAAGCTGATAAACAAGGACAAAATGGCTTGACAAGTCGTCTCAAAGAAAGATCATGTGAAGGTTGCAATGTTAGTGGATAATAATCACGTAATTTTGCTTGCAAGAGATACAGTCGTAGGCAAACCTTTAAACACCCCCAATGAAATTACACCCCTAGTTGATACAAAAGTAGGTTAACACAATCTCTACAGAGAACAAACTTACAGATGTGTGTTTTTCTGCAAATTTTAATGCAGAATTTCTATTTATTTGCTGATTTTAACATATTGTAAATAAAAATAATAGTAACATATGAAATGTACCATAACCTTTGTACATGTCACTTTTTTCCAATTTGTTCAGCAAATAAACAGTAATTGTGCTTTGACATGTGCAGAAGTGTGTTCTCTGTAGAGGATGTGTTGGCTTATTTTTACTTTGCTTTCAGTTTCAAAACGTCTAATTTGACCGGCGGTGCACTAACTTTCTCATATGACTGTGTGAGCAAAAATTAACCTCTGTATGCTCAGCAAAAATAGAAGGTGGTACTCAACACAAAAGTGCTGTATTTCAAACTAAAAGAATTTTTTGTACTTTTGCCAAACTTTCTAAGGTTACAGGCAAAATGGACGTATTTCACTGTCTGAATACATCAAGCAGGCGCTGTGTACTTATTAGGTCAGTCAATTAGCGGTTCAGGTCACTGTTGAAGCACGAGCTCACCAGAGCATCAGTGTTTCAGTGAGTGACCTAGTTTACTTTCCTGTTTTCCTGCTGTGTTGCATGATAACCTAATCACTCTCTCTTCACCTGTGTTGTTACAGAGTCTGATCATCTGGACGCCATTCACTACACTCTCATCTGCATCTCTGCTTTCACCGTCCTCACCATTGTTCTGTTTGGAATCCTGTGGTTCAGAAAGTAAACTCAGAGTCTTTCCTTAAAGAGGAGTTTCAGAGCAGAACTTGAAAAAATGAAATGACTAAATTATTAGATCAGTGTTTCTTGCCACCAGCCCTGAAGCAGAGGAGAATGGGGCACAGCCTGACACATTTTGTACATTTTTTTGTACAAGCAAATTGCTCATCTCTGCTACTAAAGAAAACAAACTTTTTTCCCCAGCACTGACCACTTACAAAGTTACAAACTAACCCACAAGGTGGGGTTAATTGTAACAGACTGAGGGGTTAATTGTAACAGTTGCTATAAAGCCTGGTAAATTGATGTAAAACACAATTCAGTATAATTCTATGTTGTTTATATCAGCGTTATTATAGTTTAGTAAAACTGTTACTAAAAGCCCGACCTTTAGTTTTATTTTTTTTCAGTGCGTGAATGAGTTCAGAAGTGGAACTGTTCTGTGTTCAGCTTTCTTTAAGGAAAGCTGGAGCCATGCTGGGCTCAGTCTACCGATGTGATAATTTTATTCTGCTCTTATCAAACACCCACTATCACAATGTTTGTCAAAATACTAAAAAAGAATTAAAACTGAAACTAAATAACCCTGGATTAAAACTAAATGCATAAAAGTATAGTCATCAAAAATATCATTAGTGAAACTCGGCTAGGTCATTTATTTTTGGCCTCAAAGTAAATGAGAAAATATCAAAGTATATTTTATGTACATGACATATTTAGCATGTTTTGAATTTAGATGGAGAAATAGGGTCTTTTCTCGTTGTTTACTTTAGGGGGCTTACTGGGGGAAATACTGTGTTAAAACAAACCCCGTCATGTGGAGGCTGTACTCTAACCTGACTAGCTCTCACTGTAGGTTATTTATATGCTTTAGAAAGGTACTGTATTACAGCCACCAAGAGGACGATTAAAATAATACAGGTGTTGATTCTGTGACATACACACAACTCAGCAATCGAAAAACACTTGCAATGAAAAAAGTTCTTCAGGTCCAGAAATATCTGTCCGATTGCTGTTAAAATTTAACAGCCTAGACCTCTAGTGAAAATGCTTCTTTATTGTTACAAATTATATTATAAGCATAACAATTTCACTGAAGTCCTTAACATGGTCAGTGTCACTAATCTGCCTCAATTTGAATAGTGATCTAGAAATAGAGCAGAATCTTGAGGATTTCTTCATTTTACTTGTGATTTAACTTTTGTTTGGTTTAAAATATTTCCAAATTTACATCTTTTACAACATTTGTTTTAATGATTTCAGTTGTCTCAGAGTTTCAGACCCCTCTGTGTTTCTGAAATACAGTGAGGGTCTCTGAGCTAGCTGAGTATTTTCACTCAGTGATAAGTAGGGGCGATGGGAAAGGGGAGATATGATTTTTTATTATTATTTTTTTCCCCACTTGCTGGTGCACAATGACAATCAAAAATCAGGAGTGGTGAGAAAAAAACATCAAGAATTTTGTCATTTAAATGATGAAGGTAATCAACGTAATCAATCGTGCTTATGACCAGGGACATGGACTAACAAGGTAAAAAAAATGATTTCAGATATATAATTATAATTTAAATTGAAATTAAATAAAAAAAAATAAATAAAATTACATTTTTTTTATTCAAAAACAAAGAAAAGTTCTGACATGTTAAATGAAAATTGTTTAAGATTCTACACTATTTCTAGGTCATCATTCCAATTAAGGCAAGTTTGTGAATTTGACCTTTTTTATTCAGACTACTCTGAGGTGAATTTGATCTAATCAGAGGCTTTTGGTCATAAAGCAAAGGGGGAAAAAAAACACTCAGAAATTTTAAAATCCATGTGAACATTCAAAGATTCTACTTTTCACTCATTGTTATGCTGATATAATTTGTAATGACAAACTTTGTATTAAATTAGAAAGGAATGCAAAGTAGAAGCATTTTCACCTATGCTCTCAGACTTTGGACCTCATTGTATGAACTCTGTTCTGATTGCCTGGTCTTTATCGTGCCTCATTCAAAAAGCAGTTTGGGCTGGAATGTGAAGTAACAAACCTTATCACTTCACGCCCTCGGCTGCTGTAAGCTGAACTGTCATGGCGGTTATATGTACATGTATTCATGGTTGCAATATCACAAACATGATAAAATCAAGATGAACCAGTATTACAGCTTCCATCTATTTTAAAACAAAAAAAAGCAAGTAATGTTTGGTTTTCCATGATATGGGCCCTTTAACTCATGATCTTAACAATAATGGGTTGCACCTTGTTGCGTCAGTGCAGGGGAGCTGTAGTGCTCTAGATCATGCAGCCAGTTACCAACACTGCTACTTCTTCTCTCCAGGTATCGATCCCTGAATAAAACCATTCAGCAGCTCAGACAGAGTCTATCAGTGAAGGGTTCTTCTCAAGACCCCCTTCCTTTGTCTCCCACCTCACATCAAATTGACGATTTGACAGAGACGTACCTAGATAGACCGAAAAGCAAGCCCAGCACCAAGTTACTATGGAAGCCACCTCAACAGGTCTGAGCTGTTATAATTCAGTCATATTTTTATCTGAAACTGATACTCTTGTGTTTTTACAAGGAAAGACAGAAGCCCCACAGCTAGACACCAGCCTGTTATTAGGATTATGGAGTTATGATGAAGTAGATAGATAAGTGAAATGTAATGTCTCGAAGATGTGTCTTCAGAACCCCCAGGTGACGAAAGCGGACCTAACCCTCATTCAGCTGATCAAGTCTGGGAAAGAAGGGGCCTTCTACAAAGCGAAAATGTTGCGGGGCACATGCAAAGGCCACACCCTTGTCACATGCAAAATTGCAAAAGAAGGTAGACAGAAATTGGCAAATGTTCCTCCTTACTGTACTGTCTCTGTCAGCATTTAATTAACAGTAACTGTTGCCAAGATTTTGTTGGATTCTATCAGGCTCTGCTATAGACAAGGGAAGCTACTGGCATCATTCTCCAGCCATTAGTTTAATTACATGACTGTGTGACTGTCACAATTAGGTGTCGGCGCTAAACAAATGGAGAAAGAAGTGTCTATTATGAGGAAGCTGCTGTATCATAAGAATGTGCTGCAGCTGCTGGACTGGAACACTGCAGAGGGTAAGAGATCTGATTTAGTGTGCACTCTGCGCACTACTGTTTAAAAACTTTGAACAGCTTGTTTTATTATTAATTTTCCCTTTTATATAGTGATGTCTTATGCAGTGTGGGTTCAAAATATTACGACTACGTATCAGCAGGCATTTTAGATGTTTTATTCAATATTTCAGGTTTTGGGGAACAACACAAAGTCATTAAATGATAAATAATGTATTGTAATTACCTACTTATAGTCATTTTTTAGCCAAGTTATGTGTCGAGATCTGATCAGAATTTTCATCACTCAATTTCCCTGTTCATCACTCTGGACACAACAAAATTTTCTTCCTTTTTTATAAAGTTTTACTGTACCAGTAACATATTTGAATAATTGTATACATGTCTGCAATGTTCAGAACACGTGTACACAACCATTCAAAAGTTTGGGATCATCATTGTCATATTAATTATTGCTGTTATTTAATAGTAATTCATACACCAAAAGCAATTTCAGGAGGTTTTAATGTTGATATATTATTATTTAAAGGTTTTTGTGAACAGCAAAAACTAATTATTATTATTATTAGTAGTAGTAGTAGTAGTAGTAGTAGTACCATTATTGTTAAATTATAGAGCTCTGCCTTGATATTTGATCACCACTTTTCAAATGCAAGGCATTCTAGGCATTTATTTTATTAAACCTTCATCCTTAATGTCATGTATTCTTCTCAGTGTTTTACACATTTCTCAGTCATTACATCCTCTACAGCTCTGTTCATCATTCTGGACACATCTTCTTACATCTTCAACTAATTACATAAAAATCTATGTAGTTGTAGGGTGGTAAAAATTTATTAGAATCATTTTATACAGGTATTTGCAACAAAATCGGGTTGTTGTTGTTATCATTATTATTATTATTATTATTATTATTATTATTAAAAACAGTGATTCCATTTCGTTCACAGTAATTCAACAATGGTTGAATGGTGTGCGCATATATAAATTCAGCACAGTTTGTGAGTTTATGTTTACGTGATTTCCTCTTTGTGGTTACATCTTCGTAGAGCCCTTTGTGTTGGTCATGGAGTTTGTAAGTTATGGGACCCTGCGTGGCTTTGTACAGACACATCATGAGAAGCTGAGTGCTGACCCTGAACTCCAGAGCCTTTTCACTATTGCCTCCTATCACATCGCCCTGGCCATGGAACACTTGCGTTCCAAAATGGTAGGCTATCTCTTTCCTTCAAGTCAGCATCTCCCAGCCCTGGTCCTGGAGTACCCATGTTCAGCATATAGCTGTTGGGACAAAACCTCATATCTCTAAACGGTCATTTTACAGGAGAAGGAAAAAACTTTTTTAACTTTGTATGGTAATTAATGGAACAAGACGTATTGCCAAGAAAATCTGGGCCATTTCTATTGCTCCATTTATCATGAAATTTTAACTCAATGTAAAGACCTTTTAACAGTTTTAAATTCTATAAAAAATGAAGATACAAGGAGATAAAAGTTCTTCCTTTTTCCTTGTTGATGATTTTGGTATTTTTCCTGTTCTATTACACTCACCTCAACTGAGGAAGTGCTTGTTCGATCAGGTGCGTTGAAGTAGGCCAAACACCAAAATATACAGGAATTTTGGAGCATTTCTATCAGTCCAGTCATCAAAAAATTTTGACACAATGTTGCCTGGTTCAAGTGACATAGAAAAGTGAAAAATTTCAAAATAGAGCTGTATGTTTTTCTTTGGACAGCGACAATGTATCAGGTTCTATAGGGAACCAGTAGAAGTTCTTATCAGGCAGGGGTGTCAAATCTTATCTGCAGAGGGCCAGGGTGACTGCAGGTCTTCATTCCAATAAAGCAGGAGCACACATGATTGATTTATTGAAGACTCAGACCAACTACTTTAACAAGTAGAATCAGCTGTGATCCTGCTTTTATGGACTGAAAACCTGCAGCCACACTAACCTAATCCTATTCGTTGATGAGATTGCACACCCCTGTTCTATGGCATCACTCAAAGCACCTTTTATACTCATGTCTCCTTTCAAATGTTTAATGTACCCATTAAAGATAAAAACAAATGTCAGGAGTCTGGGAGTCTTACATGTTCTCTGCAGGTGGTGCACTGTGACCTTGCCTTAAGGAATATTCTGGTGAGCCGTTTCCCGTGGGAAATCAAGGTGGCAGAGTTTGGCCTGGCCCGAGACCTGACACGTATGAGAAGCAGACGTAGCACCAGAAAAAAACAACACAGGGTTAGGCATTGTTCACCATAATGTCTACAACTACAACAAGCTCAGTTAAAACTTCCCAACATTCACTGAAAGTTATTATTGTGTCCTTTCAGGAACGGGTGCCCTTGCGTTGGTATCCTCCTGAGTATTTCCGGAACAACTACTACAGCTTCAAAGGGGATGTGTGGTCTTTTGGCATTGTGTTGTGGGAAATGCAAACATTTGGTGAGCTCAGTACAATGTCCTATGAAAGTTCCACAGATTAGACCATCCATTTGCCAAAAAAATCAAAAATAAAATAAAAACATCTGGATTCCTTTCTTTACAGGCAGCTTACCCTACCCCAGTCTGGAAACATCAGAGCAAGTGGTATATTACATTTGTGCTGGACACAGGAATGTAGCCCCTGACAGCTGCCGGCCTGAGATGTGAGCACTGTAACTCTGTTCTGCTTGAACCTGTTAAACTACATGAAAACTCCATGTTACATTGTGCTCTGTTAGTTTGTGCCCTGCTCCCCTCTTACAAACAGATCTCATCATTTTGAGACTAGATATCTAATGATATCTAAGATGCCATGACCCAGCGTTGGTCCTAAATTGCCTCTGCACTACACAGTTTTATGTTTTCTCTGATCCAGCATACCTTATTCAACTCACTAACGACTTGGTAATTAGCCAATAAGTTGAATTTTGTGTGTAGGAGTATAAAACAGTGTGCAGTGCTAGTGCAATTCACTACTAGCTTTTCAAAAACATTGCACTCAAGAATAATCTGATTTTCTCATGCAGAGTGCAGATCATGAAGAACTGCTGGCTGGAACCTTACACTGCCAGACCCGCCTTTTCAGAGCTTGTCAGTGTCTTGGAAAATATCATTGAGAATGACTCGGTGGGATGTGGCACTAGCAGTAACCGTATCATTCTCAGATAAACGATAAGGAGCTATCTCTTGTATTGCAGGATTACGTGGACGTTGAATCCCGAGGAGTCATGAATACAGCAGAAGACTGAACATCATGGATCAAGCTGGAGTTCCAAGAAACAACAGGAATCAGCATCTCCTAGCCTGTAAAAAGAGTGCACCTGGCTCCATGCAGACCTGAGCTATCTCTGTGTAATCTCATGTGATTCAACTAATGCTCTGCACAGAAAGGAACCTAATGTGGTGCATAATCAGGCGCTGTGGTTCACAATTGGAATGAATTCCAGCTATGGCTGTAAAGGGCCAACAAGTTCTCAGGCTCTGTGTTGGCTGGGTAAACCATACGCATTGATGGCTGATTTGGCAGCCCTGTAATTTAAAGACTTTTTTTTTTAGTTTCGCTGTCATGCACATGTATTTATTTATTTTCGTTTTAATGTCTTAACTTAGCCCTACAACGTTGTAATAATGGCTCAGTGGTCAAAGGCTAAACCGTGGTACGTTATCTCTTGATTGAACTTGGTCCTACATAGCAAAGGCTACATATCTGCTTTCTGCTCTCCTGACGTCACCCGACGCTGACATCGCCCCGCCCCCTTTCCGATCAACCGAGGCGAAGAGCCAATAGGAAGAGCGTTTCCCTCACGCTATTGGACGTTGCCTAGGTGCCATTCCCATGGATTCTCCCTGCCGTTAGCGTTAGCATTGTGTACGAACAACTGCGGAATTCTCTCGTTTGGGACGTGTTGGTTTATTTTTCACGTTCGTCTTAAAATGTTTCTCCGCTTCTTAGAAATTATATTTTTCTTCTACTTTGCGACGCACATTCCCATCACCCTCTTCATTGATCTTCAAGCACTGCTGCCTGAACATGTGTACCCTCAAGCAGTAAGTTTTCACTCAAATAAGTACGAGGCTGAAGTCAGCTTCTTATTTGAATTTTACCGTTCCACCTTAAATGGTGCAGCGGTTTCATGCATTTGCTGCACCATTTAAGGTGGAACGGAAAAATTCGAACAAAGAAGCTGACTTCAACTTCGTCAAATAAGTTACGCTCAAACTAACTGGTATTCGTTTGTCGTCTAAACCAACATTAGGTCTTCGTTATCGGGCAGTTTGTCTCTTAACCATCCTTTGCATTGCAGCTGATAGATGTACTGCACTGGTATGCTGCCGATTTCAAAGATCCGATGGTGCTGGATCCACCTTTTTGGTTCAAGTCGTTCATATTCTGTGAAGCTCTTGTCCAGTTGCCTTTCTTTCCCGTCGCTGCATATGCGTTCATGAAAGGTCAGTGAAACGTAAAAAAATGAACTATAGCTTAGCCCACTGGTACTATGCAAGCCTGATCTTCCACTGTCTACAATGACAAGGTTAAAAACTACTTTTTCTTGTAGGGAACTGCAGATGGATCAGGACTCCAGCGATTGTGTACGCCACACATGTCGCCACCAGTCTGATCCCCATCCTAGCCCACATCCTTTTCCATGATTTTCCAGTGGCACCTCACCCGGGCCCTCGAACGTCCAAGGAACGTCTGACCCTCGTGTCCGTTTACGCTCCATATCTCGTCATTCCCATCGTGCTGCTACTTACCATGCTCTTTAGCACAGCCTATAACACTTCCCCTCCAGGTGGGAAAGCTTCATCGAGAGCCAAGAAACTGAAGTAGATGACCTGAATCTTAAATTCACCATTTCTACACGTTCCAGTTTTACAGTACACCTTTATCATTAGGGATGCAAAAGGTTTTTAAAGTGCCTTATGTGAGACAGTACAATCTACTGAGACAGACTTTTTTTTAAGTAAGATCAAACAGTATTTGACCAATATTCTGTATTTTTCGTGGAGGAATGAGTCACTATGCAACATGTTTCCCTGAGAATTTAACTACCTGAACTAATACTGACTTTGCTAAAACAATGTTATAAAGCATGTGTATAAAATGCAACAGTTGTGTTGTCCACACCAGATTGCTGTTTGGAATATAGCAGATGAAGACGTACATAAGCAAAATAGTTTTATTCAAAAGCACATCAACTTTACACGGCGCTTGTCAAAGTAATAAGGTCCACTGATATAATCTGTAAGGTCTGAATAATGCACTGTAAACAAATAAATGAATGCACTGTCTGGTTATATAATTTCCTGAACTTCTAATGCACCTTATTTTTTGTGGTCCCAAGAACAAAAACAGGGGCATACAGAAACGGAAAATGTACAATACAACAAAATTTTAAATAACTAAATGGGTGTAACACGATCTACAGAAAATAAAAAGTCTTAAGAGATGTAAATTTACAGTAACATGCAGATACTGTATTTGTTTCCTGGTAGCAAAAGGTATTAAATCAGATATACAGAATAGCTTTTATATAAATAGTATAAATATTTTAATTTCTGTATAAATAGTATTCATTTGAAATTATGACTCAGGATAGTACAGATATGTTACACTTGTAACCCCTGGATCCAGCTATGATAAAGCACTCGACTTGTATAAATGAAGAGGAGTAAGTAGAGGTTGTATGAGGGACACCTGGTAAGTCCATGTAGTGAATTAAATGACCTATTTGATTCCCAATTCTTACTAGGAAGTCATTGTGAGTCAGATGCACAGCATCATATTTTCTGTCCACTTGACAGAATGAAGAAGACACTCATTTCTGCAGTATAAACTGGTCAATGAATTCATTCTGCTCTGCCTCAACTTTGGAGAGAGCTTCATATTCAATCCGATACCTGCCAAAAGAAAAACTGTCTACTTAAACAGGCACACAAGAACATGGAGAACAGCAATTATGGCTGCTTTTTGACTGATGTGAATGCACTTAAAAACAAGCAGAGGGCACAGTACTAATATGATTATACCTTTCCAGCTGCATCTTCTTTTCTGCTATCAGAGCCTGAAGTTGCTGCTGCTGGGCCTCTCGTTGTTTTGCGACTGATTTCAGCAGATTTCTAGCTCCTATGGCCTGTAAAACAATTTATATGTCAACATGATTTAGCTTTGTACTAGTTGTTTTAAATCATGATTTTAAATAGAGATACGCACCTTCATTTTTTCTTTTTCTGCTTCCTTGGCCAGTTCATCCACCATTTCGATGAGTCCACCAACTACTTTCTGAAACTGGCCAATTTCTATTTTCCAAAAAATGAGACGAAAGCAGTGTTCGATCAACGCTGTGGACTGCTGATTTTAAAAAGGACTGATACCCTTCACTCAAACAGGATTTTACATATACTGTAATGCAATGCGCTGAAGTACAAAGCCAAAGGGACTGTGGTTAAAAATACTTTTGAAACCCACTGTACATAACCACGTTACAGTCAGAATGTAACCATACTTACTGTCAACAAAGTCCTTGCACTCCTCTTTGAGCTCTGTGGTCTTCTGACCAACATCAGGTTCAAGTATTCGTAACTTGTTGAGTTCATCAAAGTGAAGCCCAGCTTCTGACAGTGGATCTTTAGCCATGACCGGTGGCCTGACAATAGCTGGTTAAGACCAAGAAGCAGACGGAGATTAGAGAGTATTCACCTTGACTGAACTTGTGAGGCACAATTAACTGTCGCTTTCAGTTTTTCACTGACGAGGGAGCTTAAAAGGGAATTCCACCAACTTTCCAAATGGCTCCATAATTCAGGGGTTAAGATATAAACAGTAATTCTAAGTGATTTGATGCGAAATAACTCATTTGTAGAGAAACTTACCGACACTGATTTTCTTAACAATGGTGGTGATAGGAACCAGAGATCCCAATGTCTACAGTCATATGTAGCCTTTTTATTTACTCTCCAAAACCACCAGTGAACATACATGTGTCTTCTGAGTTTATATATGTAATGTTTATGATGGTAAAATAATGGTCAATCTGAAAAAATAAGTTTTCTTTGGGGACCATTTTGCCTTAGAACACCCTTCATGTATCCCTCCACCATAAATGAATTAAAAACAAACTGATTCAAATACGTTTTAGACCAAATCTTTGTCACAGCTACCGTAAAACAATGTCTCAGATATCAGGCAGTGAATTCATAACCATTTCATTTAATAAGTTTCTGTGAGGGAACGTGGACGTCTGGTTCTCATCACCACCACCAATGACGACATTGCAATTTTCTCTAGAATGAAGCATTTCACACCAAACCACTCCGAATGACTCTGTTAACATGTTAACCATTTGAACATCCAGAAATTTTGAAAAATCGACGGAGTTCCCCCTTAACCGAAGAATAAAATAGCTATGTTGTTTTTCTAGTAAACTTGCGATACAGCAAACGTCAATTTGTGGCTTATCGGTTGACCACACTGGAACAAACGGTATCTAGGCAGTTCGATACCATATGGTTGGTGATCAACTAGTGTCCATCACCTGACGTTAGTTAGCTAGAGAGACAAAGACAGCTAACGATTGTGGCAAACTACAGTTAACCTGTAATTCACTCTATTCTGATATATCTTTTCCTTTGTGGTATCTAAGCTTCATGTAATGCCACTTTCATATAGGTTAATACAGCTCTCCACAAACAACTTGGCTAACAATAACAATAGTGCTAGCCTACTTGCTGGGTTAGCAAGAAAGGAGCTAGCCAATGAGCTAGCCAACAACAATAACAAACTTCTTGAAATGATAAAACCTACATCTCCCAAAGAACATTAAGGGATTTATAGAAAAAGTGCTTGTTACGGCAAACTAGCGGGTGTGTCATTATCTTACCGAAAGCTGCTGTTTTCTCTCCTCGTTAGGTCAGTTCTCCGGGTTAGTTATGTGGCAGAGGGACTCGCTCCAGCTGATCTGACTCCGCCTTCATCCCGGCGAGTCTTTGCCGCTGCCAAGGCGACGGGCGGCTCGCTTCGCTCCGGAAAACTGGGGCTGGCCAACTCTCTGATTTAACAAGTTTACGAACTTAATATGCTTATTTTTTATTATGTAAATTAACAGTTTTTTTTAAAGATGTGGTTTGTGCCAGAACTATATTAAATGATTCCAAGGCTGTCGCACAAACTTTTTAACATAATTTACCTTCCAACTTACCAGGTGTTGTGTCTTCACACAGTAAATTATTAATGTTATAGAAATTCAGTTTGATCTTTAAAATATGTAGCCACATGATTCTTTAAATATTGTAGTAGACAAGCATTGCTTGATATGTCAGCGAAAGGATGGAAGCGGCAAGAAGCTTAAGTCGGCGTCTTATTCGCCAGATTCTTGTTCGAATTTTCCCGTTCCACCTTAAATGGAGCCCAGTTACATTTTGGCGTCTGATATTTAAGGTGGAAAAATCGAACATACAGCTGGCAAATAGGAAGCCAACTTCAGCCTCGTGGAAGCGGCTCTGTTGACATTAACGTAAAAATGTAGGACTCATATTATGAAAACCCAGGCGCTCTTTACCAGCACCGTTACTCCGATACTGCAGGGGGACCTCAGCTGTCGAAGCGAAGGAGAGTGAGCGGAGAAGAAAAGGGGCAAAACCTTTAGCGGCAGAAAACAGTAACGCTGACTTCTGAAGTGTTTAATAACGCGAGTCTCTCTCATCTAATGTAATATATACTGCTAGGTAAGTGGGGAAGTTATATCAGTACTGTAACGTTGCCAACGTTAGACATTATTCCTAACGTAACTTTAACTTTGGTCAAATTGGTGGCTGTGAAACATGTCGCTGTCTTTAAAAATTCTTTCTGAAATTACCTGAGAACAAATCAGTATTTCATTTTGAACAAAGTTTTAACAGTTAGATAACAGCGCGAAGAACAGTCGGCATGTGTGAACTGGTTTTGTCCTGGTTGTGTATGTGGTATTTTTATATTTTTTTGATATTCTCGGGAAAATAACGTTAGCTAGTTAACCTAGGTTAGTTAAAGTTAACAATTATTGTACGTGTGAAAATGTGACAGCTAGCTACATGTTCAACAGGCCAAAAGTCTCAAAACTTTAGAGGACCTGTATAATCGATTACCAAATTTTCCTAACTTTTGGAGTAAAGGGTCTGAAGTAACGTTAGTATAAAACCACTGTTAAAGTTTCAAAATACAGTCCATATATGCCCAGTCCATAATTTAAAACTGAGTTGCAAAATCTCAGCCATTGAATTTGTTTTTTGTGATTGTAAAATAAACTAATTTAGACATATACATACATTCAGCCTACATTAGTTTAGTCTAGTCCATTCACGCTGAAGTTATAAGGAATGTGGTGGCCCAAAGAGGGCAACCAACCTATGAGACTTTACATAATTCTTAAAAGCACAGTTAAAAACAGCCCGTTTAATTCTAATTCTATTAAAGAAAGGTTGGAAATGGTCAATGAAAAATAAAGTACAACTATTTTGATACATAAACCCAAAACAAAGCAAAAAAAAATAAAATAAAACTCACAAATGTACAGTATGGGCCCTTCAAATTTAGTGGCAGGCAAAAGTGACTCTGTTCACATTCCAGGAAACAAGAAAGTTGTGCCTTTCTAGATTGGAGATTATGAGGGTTATAGAAAGGGTTATCACATGCAAGTATTGTATGTGAAAATAGTTACATGTACTTCCAATAATAGGATGTAGATGTAACGGCTTTAACTGAAAAGCCAAACTCTCGCCCTGCAGTTAAATTTTGTAGTCCAGTTTCCTCCAACATATTGATATGACACATGGGGTTCACAGATGTTGTCCTTTCAGGCTGACTTTTTAAACACATTTTTATGATACGTCTTACCAAATAAACGGTATACATATTATTGACATGAACATGTACTTAAGATGCCTATTTATGGGAATCCATTGTGGACTTCAAGGTTCAGATTTCAGTTTTGACTCTCACAGCGTCATTGCAGGTGTCTGCATCAGTCAGTATGCCGTTATCAACTCAGTCCCAACCGGGGAATGATGAGTACATCCTGGTAGCTAGCTTGGATAATGTGAGGAACCTTTCCAACATCCTGAAGGCAATATCCTTCAGAGACCATGCAATATTCAATGCAACGCAGAATGGGTTAAAAGTTACTGTAGAAGATTCCAAATGTCTTCAAGCAAATGCATTTATTCAGGTTAGTATCAGCTCTGAATGTGGTCAGTGTGTGTTAAAATACTTTCAACTTTGAACAAGTGATCAGTGTGGTTGAATGTCTTTTTCTGGTTTTGTAGGCTGACATATTTCAAGAATTCACTCTCAAAGAGGATGTAGTTGGTTTTCAGGTTAACCTAACTGTGCTTTTGGATTGTCTCACCATCTTTGGGGGTAGCACAGTGCCAGGTATGTATCTAAACGAAGTAATAATAAACAGTATTAATACATATTCTTTTCTTAAAGTGTTCAGTTTATCAGTGACCATGCTACTGAAAGTTTTTTTTACTAAAAGTAAAAACTGAATTTAAATAATAATCTTATTTGTCTTGGTGGATACTTCATTGCGTCTTTTCTTTTATCATTAAGGAGTGAACACAGCCCTGAGAATGTGCTACAATGGCTATGGCTACCCCCTTACCCTCTTCCTGGAGGAAGGAGGAGTGGTTACTGTTTGCAAGATTAACACCCAGGAACCAGAGGAGCCTATTGACTTTGATTTTTGCAGCACCAATGTCACCAACAAGGTGATACTGCAGTCAGACAGTCTGAAAGAGGCCTTTTCAGAACTCGACATGACCAGTGAGGTCCTGCAGTTAACAATGTCACCGAGTCATCCCTTTTTCAGGTACACAGATACTATGCATAGTGTAATATTTGGGTATTGATTATGTAGATGTTGACGCCTACTTGTCTTGACTATCGCCATCACTATCTCATTAGCTTAGATTTCCAGGCAATGCTGTTTACCAGACATTTACCTCTGGACATGCTCTGTAATCAGCTTTCCCATATGGCATGGGGAAGGACAGCATGTTTAAATACAAAGCAGTTATTTTATTATAGGAAAGTAAACATAGATGCATGCTGTGGGGAGATTTAGTGCAGCTTTCTTGGTCAGGTTCACTAAACACTAAATTCAGTAGTAAAACTGACATACCGATTTAGGTCGTTATATGTAATAAAGTTGTTTGTTTTCAAACACTGTTATCTGGGCTTCTCTAACATTGGCAGACTCTCTGTAAAGGCTAGATTCATTAGTCTATTACTAATTATATTAAACTTTCTTCTCACATGTTAAACTTTGTATAACAATATTAAGCTCATAACAATGTTTCTCAAGTATTACGAGTTATGGTGGTGCTAATAATGAAAGTATCTTTCCTTTATTTTTTTTCCCAGATTGTCCACATTTGGTAATTCTGGAAATGCCCATTATGACTACCCCAAAGACTCTGACATGATGGAGCTGTTCCAGTGTACAAAGACACAGACCAACAGGTAAGATGACCAGATCTTGGAAAAGCGTCCTAAATGTGTTTTTACACTAGTGCTTTTTTCTGGATGCAGGGCTGTTTGCCCAGAGACTTTGGTACGTTTGGCCGAGTGTAAAACCTGTTTTTCGAACCTGAGAGTGGCCCAGATTACCAATGCCTGATCTTCCGGAAAATGGCAGGGGTTTGCTTCATGTGAACCCTTGTGTAGTCGGCAGCATGTTTCAAAGTTCTTCACTCTCTGTGTGGCGTTTCATGTAATGTGATTGATTCATTCACTCCCTATTGCTCCCTATTTCAAGTTTTTTAATGAAGTGGAAGGAGACGGAAAGTGGTGCGAGTGCTAGCGCTGAGAGTATTGTGAAAAACACATGTATTATAGAGAGAGAGCGAGAGAGAGCGAGCGCAAATGGTGAGGTTGAAAGCACCTGCAGGTGTCTTCCCTCGTAACACAGATGATCAAAACAGTTATACCTTTATGCAAAATATATTAGATATCTACTCATACTATTAAATCTACACATACTGTTGGTGATTCATCAGGACAAATCAAAACTACTGTAATGCAGACTCATATTAGCTCAGGAATGAAAACAAACACAGTGTCATTGGTGAGATTCAGTCAACTAAAGTATTGTCCATCAGGTGCATCTTAATCACGTCAGCAAGAGTTGCTCAAGGTCTGGCCCAAGGTTTTTAAGGTCCCCGAATGGTCGCCTTTCACCCAGTTACACAATGATGGAAATATCCAGTTCCAACTCCTGCACCATAGGCCGTCACCATGTCTGGTAGAATAGATTGGACACAAGTCCTTATGTTGCAGTGTCCTTCTGAAGGAGCATACCACCAGCCTCAGAGAGACAAGAAAGCCAAGACTATATTTTTTATGTGTAAGAAATATACTCTTAAGAAACATATTCTATATTAAAAACACTTAAATTTGATTAGAGGAGATAGTCTACATCCGTTCACAGGGTTTTGCCAACTGGGAGGCTGGTGCTGTTATTCATCACTACCACAAAAGCCCCGTTTTATATCATAGCACCTTTTCCATAGCACCCCTACTGGTATGCCTGTGGTCATCCACAACCCAGCTGATGAAATGAATGTTCCTCATATTATAACCGCAATTTCCAAAAATGGTATTTATGCAAGCTCCTCCATTTTAATGATTCACACACTGAGCACTATTAGTTCTCCTTTGTGGAGAACCTTCAGCCTGCTGAACTGAAGTGAGACCGATGAACAAAACCACATGACAAAACAGCTGGACAGTGAATATTTTCAGCATCAAGCATATCAACCTAGAGATGAACAGCACAAGACTAAAGAACCCTATCAAAACCAGTCTGTTCAAGAGAGTTGCAAGATCATAACAATCAGAATAATCAAAATACATACAGCAGTAATAAAATGACCAGAACAGGAATATGATATACTATATACTATAGCATGCAATTTTGAAAGCCCTTTTGAGGATACTCACCAAAACCGGACCATGTCCTGTTTAAACATGATTTATGTCAGCTTAACATAGAACATAGAAAATTAGCGCACTGTGTTAATTTTGCATAGTAATGGCCTTTCGATTTGTCAAGTGTTTTCTCCAGTGCCCTGATTGGCTAATAAACCGGAGTTTATTTTTTCGACAATCCTACCAACCAGTTTCACCAACCTTTATCAAACATAAGCTTAAGTATTTATTAGGAAAGATGGTTATTTTGTATATTTGTTAAGAAAAAGTGATTTACTAGTGTAGATCATGGGCTACCAGTGACACTACTGTTTTTACACAGTTCTAACAAGGTTCTGTGGATGTAATGTAACTTAATGACCTACTCAAGAACCTCCTAAACTACTTTAATTATAGTCACTGAATGATATATTGAGTGTCATCTGTCTTCTGCTACTCTTCACACAGGTACAAGATGTCTCTATTAAAACCCTCCACCAAGGCCTTGGCGCTGTCCTGTAAGGTGTCGGTGAGAACAGACAGTCGAGGTTTCCTCTCTTTACAGTACCTTGTACGGAATGATGACGGACAGATTTGTTTTGTTGAATATTACTGTTGCCCAGACGAAGAGGTTGATGATAATGAATAGGTCAATATGAGGCACATTTTGTGGTCCCTGTTAAATCGTATTCACCCTGCACATGTGGGGCTGTGTTGTTAGATTTGTGAGTTGATTTGTTCATGGTATTTGTTATATGCAGGACAAAATTTATGCAAGCTGTATTGTTGCTGAATGATATGCTTCTGAACCTTAAATCCATTATATCAGTTTCTTTAGCTCCCCTAACATAAGGATAATCCTATATGGCTGTTCTTTACTGTGTAATATACTATTAAAATAGTTTGAAGTATTTTTGTTATTACTTAAGATTTAATGCAAATGATATAAAAAACATTTAGATGTTCTCATGATGTTCTGCCTGTTGATTGAGTACGAGTATTTGGTTCTACATTCAATGCCCAAAGTCTGAAAATCAGTGTGTAACATTAAGACTTTTCACTACCGAAACACACATTTTCTGCAAAATTTATGTTTTAATTAAAAGATATTGTGATTTTTGTGTGTACAGCCATTTAAAACTGTTTGATTATTATGTACTGGCTAGCGTTTTGTTCAAAATTTGTTGTTTAGCGTTCTGTTCAAAATTATCTAGAATTGATGCTGCCAAAACTACAGAAACGTTTGGTAAAGTTTCCGTATTTCCGTGATTGTTTTGTCAGTAACAAAATGAAATGTTTAGTATTTTTTAAATAAAATAAATGTAAATAAGGCATAAGGTTATTCAAAGCAAAAGGATATTAGTCTAAAGCCCAGACCAGTTGAAAGTCAAAAATGGGTTTGGAACACTTAAAACAGTGTTTTAGGGAGAATGATCTTTATAGAGAATGAACACAGTGAGCCTCATTCAATTCCAGTATCTTCCAAAGTTTTTCTTAAGCTTGTTCTTGAGAGTTTCTGGGAACCCTCAAGGCTTTCAGCCTGACTGGGAGTGACTCTTGCTGACATCATTATGAGAGACACTATCTTTATTGTCCCACCAATGACAGTGTTCAGTTTTGTTTCTGAGCCCATGTAAGTCTGGATTATAGCAGTTTTGATTTGTAATAATGAATCAGCAATGTTGTATGTAATTTGTCTCTTTTACCTATAATTTGCATAAAAGTATGAGTTTGACCAAGTCTCTGTTAGATAGGGAAGACACCTGTGGGTGCTCTCACCCCCACCACATTCTCTCTCTGTGTGTGTGCTTGCGTGTGTGTGTGTGTGCTTGCGTGTGTGTGTGTGTGCTTGCGTGTGTGTGTGTGTGTGTGTGTGTGTGTGCTTGCGTGCGTGTGTGCGTGTATATGTGTGTCTCCCTCCCTCCTTTCCTCACTCTCTTCTTAGAGTTTTTGCCTGCTGATTTTCATTTTAGCTTTTGCTTTAGTTAAGCCTTTGCGTGTGAGATGATGTGTGTTAAAATTCTGTGGTCTTCTAGTTTTTGGGGTAGATCGCATCACAGAAATTATGAATGGATGTTTTCATACACTTCTAAATTTGAATCTTAGTCATGCTGTGTTACCCAACATTACAGTTACCCAACATTACTATCTGTCACAAACTACAAAGGTTATCAGGAAGCTACTACAGTATCTGTTATTTTAATGTAAAGCAAAGTGAAAGATGTCTCTAGCTGTTTAAATCTGCATCCTCACAAGACACTAGTCAGCCAACAATACATATGTATTTTAGTAGTGTGTGAATGAGTATTTACAAATTGTGATGATTAAGAAAGTGTTGATGATGTGTAGGAGCTGCCCCTGGGTTCTGACTGCACAGATTGAGGAAGGACAGGAATTTTAAAAATATACCCAGCATGGATTCAGAGCCTCAGGCCTGGATTCAGAGGCAAAGTAAAACAGGCATTGTGGGAGCTCAGACCACTCCTTCAACAGAGTAAGAAGGAGTATGATGAAATGTCGTAGTAAGAGACCATGTGACCGTAGGAGAGGAGAGAACTCTGAAAACTTGGGCTGGAGTTCTGGGCGGCTTCTTTAAGCTATAAGGCCGGAACCCCCCCTTGATGAATAAAGGCAGGACTGAGGAACAGATGAAATGGGAAGGTGGTGGGGTGCAAAAACAGAAAGAAGACAAGGATTTTTTAATGAAATTAGATTGGAAGGAAGAGGAGTTTCAGGTGTGCTTCACCTCCCAACCTGCAGTTATTTCCTAACTTTGTAAAAAAAAACACAATTTCAGTAGGCAGGTGGGCGCTTTTGTAAGAGACATGCCCCTTGAACACATCATGGATGGATGAAGGCCCATGTTGAATCCTCAGGAAAGCATCTCAGCAACAACTGGACACAAACAAACAAAAGGAGAAGTTGTTTTGAAAAGTCAAAAGGACAACAGCCAAGTTTAACACTAACAGCCAACTTAAACAATGAACTAGAGTAGAATAGGAAAGTTATTAGGAACCTATGACATTTGCGTGGGGATGAAACCCACCCTCTTAAAATTGGGATATGAAGGAGCAGGCATGAGTTTATTCTTTTCAAGAGTAATAGTTAGGAACACTAATGTTCCTTTTCCATGCTCAAATACTGTGGGATGTTATGATTCATGCAAATTAAATGGATTCACAGACTCAAGTGCTGAATATTTAGTGAAGCTAATTTTATAGACCTTGTGAAGAGTGTTTAAGTTTACAATACCGTTTCACACATATGCAGGGTGGGGGTTTAGATGCAAAACCAGAACTGAAAAGCACTGATGTGAACTCTCACCTGCTGTACTTTGAATGCCCAGCATGGCATTTTATCAGAAGAGAGACCTCCCAATGAGAATGTCGTCTACGTCATCGCTAGTCATCCAGATGCGTGCTGGAGCAGGAAGACGTGCAGCGCTCAGGATCCCGTAACCTCAGCTCTCCGACCAGCAGAGGGCAGCAACGTAGCGCACCCATTCAAATGTGGCGTCGCGCCTCTTCCGCCCTCTAGTGTTGAATAATAAACAGTTCACTTTTCCACCAGGCACTTTTTAGCACAGCAATTATACACGTTTTATTACACGACTTTATTTGTTTATTAACCAGTTTAATTGTGAAATGTTATATATAGTGTTACGAAATTCCACTGAAAACAATAAAGAACGTATATCAGCCCTGCACTCGTTTCCTGTATCTTTTAGGATTAAAAAAAAATTAACCTGTTTTTAAAGCCTAGCAGCTGCATGTCTGCCTGTTTATGTTCCAACACTAGATCTGCAAATTCTGGCCTTCTATAAATACCCTCTGTAAATTACAGAAAAAGTGAAGAGGCCTCTTTTTATGCTTCTATGGGACTCGGTTCTGCCTTTAATAAGACAGACACACTCAGTAAACACTTCTAAAGAAACATTTCTCTTCCATTTTAATTTCTTCTTTTTGTTTGTATCTTTTAATCGTGTATGTTTTGTCTCAGTTTATTTTTTTATCACTTTTAATTCATACTCTTAATATGTTCATTTTTATTTTATTTAATTGCTGCTACGGAACAGTAACGGTAATAAAAGAAAATCACTAAACTCAGTTTTATTTTCTTGTATTACTGTCACTGAACTTTATTGCCTGTGTGTTAAGCACTTTGAGCTGCTACTTGTATGAAAAGTGCTCTATAAATAAAGTTTATTATTATATTACTGTTATAACATGCAGTAGCAGGACAATTCATGCGATAAATATCTGGAAATAATCACAAGCGAGTTGTTCAGATCTACAAGCCAATCGTAGCGTAGGAGCGAGATCTTGTAGCCAATCATATCGCAGGGGGCGGAGTTTTACCGAATACGGGCGGGAAAAACAGTCTTCAGGAAAATCCGGGACCAATCGCGTGTCGCCCAGACGACCCTGTTTCCGGGCAGAGGGAAGAAAACAACAGCACAGACTGTTAAAGTAGCCAAAACAGACACACCAGTCGAGGAGCGGGCGGGGTTTCGGATACTTCTTGGTAAAATTAGTCCTTACATGGTGATGGAGACGTTTTATCTGTTATGAGCCTGTAGAAGGGTTAACGTCTTCTCAGTGTTATAGTTGAGCAATATACCAGAAAGACCACTGCAATTAACTGAGAAGGTTGTAAGTCTAGTGTGAAGCTAAATCTGGTAAACTAACGATTCAGTCTATTCTTGCTCTCATTTCAGAGGAGAAGTTTTGAATCTTGCAGTACTCAGAGCTGAATACAAGGCTGGCAACATGCAAACAAACAGTTCAGGCTGAGATCTGTTGTAGCATTTGATAAGGGCAAGAAACTCGATACAGGTGCAGCATCACCTCTTGAAGCAGGGTGATGTCAGGAGGATGGCATTGCTTTGTATCCCCCAAACACAAGCTCGGTAGTGAGGGAGATAAGACACTGTACCGGCCCCACTGCCCAATATTTTGACCCACCGGTGAGTCAGGGGGTATCAGGTTCGAGCCCTGGCACAGACGTCCTACTGGGTTTTGTAAACACACACTCGGCGGTGACCTAATTGTTGTGACAGTCCAACAATTAGCAACAAAGGAGCCCAGGAGAGCTAAAGAGAAGCACGCTTTTCTTCCCCGTGTCACAAGAGACAGTGACTCATCAGGACTGTATGAAAAGGTGGAGGAGATTTTGTAAAAGAAGAGATAGAAATCTGTAAAATGTAGAAGATGATGGAGTGCACAGGTGTTTGAATCCTTTTTTCATTACATAATACAGACATTCTGGAAGTTGAAGTTTATTCACACTGTACACAATGTTTATTCACATCATTTCAGTATGATATAAAGAGGAATTCCATCAGTTGTTCAAAATTGCAGCATAATTCTATTAAATAATTGAGATGAAAACAGCCTTTCAGGGTGGTTTGATTCAAAGTGTTGCACTATAGTGAAACTTACCGATTCAGACTTCTTTACAGTGAGCCAAAGGCCTTGATGTCTACAACACAAATATAGCTATTTTTAACTATCCAAAATGACCAGTAAACCTACACATCTCTTCTGAGTTTAGATGTGTGATGTGACATCACTTTTAGAGGCATTAAATGCTTCAGACGTCTGGTTCCTGTCACCACTGCTGCAAACGATTATGACTCTAATGACCTTTTAATTTTCTGGTCACTTTACAGATAACATTTAGCTGTTTCTATCCACAACTTTGACAACAACGCTTTTGGTCATGCTATGTGACAGGTCATTCTCAGCCCCTTTGCTCTGGATCCTTTTTCGATTTAGTAAACAAAACACCTGTGGCCCTTGCGTGCTTAGCCAGTTGCATCAACTCAGCCGACCTCACTTCAGTCTGCTATCAGTTGTCAGACAGACCACAAGCTACACAGTGTGCTACTTAATTAACTTTGTAAGGTAAACCTGAAATTAAATGTGCAGAGCAGGTGAAGTCAGAGTGATCAAAATACCCAACACTGGTTGTTTAGCTAAATGTATATGAGAGCCTGCAGGCAGCTGCAACTGAAGACAACTGAAACCTCACATTCAGCTTTACTTGTATTTAAATTTCAGCAGAACTGAATTAATGCATGTGTAAAGGAAGTAGTAATCCAGGGTGAAACCATAATTAAGGCTTGCAGTCAGGGATTGTAGCTAGAACTTTCAGAATAGGGTGACCAGAGATTTTATTGGGATGGCACATTGATAAGGAAAAATGAAGATAATAAAATAACTTTACTGTATTAAAATTGGTGCATTGTTTTTTTCTCTGTACATTACTGAATCTGTCCATCAATACCACATGAATACAATATTACTTCAATACAACTACTGCCAAACGTAAGCTGAAAGACAAAATTGTGCCAATGTAATGCATTTTCATCATTCATGGGGCAATGATATATTTAAAGTAATTTTTTTTTCAATGCACAACGTTACCTTTTTGCATAAGCATTAATGTTAGAGTTAACATAGACAGGCCATAGGAGTTATTCATTTAAGTTGCATTCACTACATGTTATATATGAGTTTAATGATAAAGCTAGCCAGACAGCACTGTATAAGCTAATCTACAACATTTGTATGTATTCAACTGTAAAAAGACATTCGTATGATAAATGATTATAGCTGACTAATTTTTGATAGTTAACTCATCTTAATATCACATGGTTGACTATCACAGAGCAGCACTGCTGAAGGGACATTAGCAAGATATGCTAATCATTCATTTAAGCATATCAGGCTCTCACAATGGATTGGTAACTCGCCTGGTGGCAGATTTTCACCATAATAAGCATAACTGATGCTTTATTCATGATGGCTATTGATGATGGTTGACTGTCTTACTTTCCATATCTGGGGTGGTCAAAAGGGTGGCCATACTGCATTCCAGAGTGGCACTGGCCACCTCTGGCTACCACTTGGCTATGCCTCTGCTTATTTGTCCAGAAGTATCCAGACAGTCCTTCTAATTAGTGAATTCAGCAACATAGATGCACAACTGGGAGTACACAGCTTATATAATCTACATAGAAAAGCACTGTCAATAGAATGAGACACTCTGAAGGAGCTGCTCATGCATGAGTCCAATGTCATCACACTCAATGCCAAGCACCAGCTAGAGAGGTGTAAAACTCCCGCAATGGACTGTAAAGCAGTGGAAGCAGAGTGATGGAGGACTATTGACTATTTGATGAGTTGGAGTGGTGTTTGTGATCCTCCAACTTCAGTACCTGACCTCACTAATGCTCTTGTGACTGAATGCAATAAATTCCTCACAGCAATGTTTCAACGTCTTGTATAAGGTCTTCTCAGAAGAGTAGAGACTGTAGCACAGAGGGGACAAACAGCATAAGAAACCAATATTTTAGAAGAAACATTGGATAAGCAGGTGTCTACAAACTCTTGGATATATAGTTTATGCAACAGATTTGAAATGACTGAAAGTGAGAACTATAATTTTTTTCAGTTGTTTATGAGAACAGACTGTGGCCTCAAGCAGTTAACATTGTACTTTAATTACATGTTGTTTTTTTATTTACTAATTATTGATTTTAATTACATTACTGCATTGTTTTCATATTTTGCAGCTCAAACTGAATCTTGCTCAGTCAGCTGGAAGGCCCTCTGGGATGGAAAACCCCACATGCATAAACATGACATTCCTCCACATTATGTTAAAGATACTGCCATGAAAACAAACCATTGTTATCCGGTCTGTGGGGGTCACAGTAGGTCACAAAGGCAACAGCTGGAGTTGACAACAGTCTGTCAGAGCCGCCAACCCCCATCAGTACTGACCCTCCTCTTCCACAGCCCTGCTCAGTCCACGGGCATGTGTGAGCTGATCCCTGATAATGATGATGAGGTAATGCCTGAGGACCCCTAACCTAAAGCCTCTGTAACATATGCATGACTGACCATCGCTGAGACAAGCCGCTTATCTGCTGCTTATACAGACGTGAGCTTTAACTGTCCAGAGAAGCCATGGAGAACTTTAGTTGATGTCATTAAGGATATGACTGAAGATGTGAAACCCATAGGTTGCTTGTTGCATGGAATAGAGTGTATGCAAATTCTAAGACACTTTGCAGCATCTCTTAGTGCACAACAGGTGCCATCATTACTATGGAGCTACTTATTAGTTGCACTTACTTATTTTTGCCAAAATTGGCAAAGCAACGTTTCTCCATTTTGTATACTGGTAACAATAATTCAAACAGAAATGTCACTATTGATTATAGGAACAATAGAGTAAATAATTAATAATCTACAGATTTAATCTGACAATTAATTGAGTAAAGTGGCCAATAAAATGGCATTTGTAGCTCTTAAATGATTCTAGATCAGCTTATTTTGGGAGAATGATAAATGAGGAAGGCTTTTAAAAAGACTTCATTGAAAAATATATAAAATATGTGTCAGAATTATATATATATAGGTTCTTCTATTGTGTGAAGCTTGACATCGTAACAATAGAAGAACCCTTTTTGGTGCTATATGGAACCCTTTTCAAAAAGGTTCTATACAGAACCATCTACAGCACATTGTCCATCAATCTGAAGAACCATTTCACAATGCAAATAACCCTTAATCATGCAAAGGGTTCTTTGAGTGTTCATGGTTCTATATAGAACAATTTTCTTTACTAAAGAACCCTTGAAGAATCATTTTTAAAGAGTTTCAGACAAAAGGTTATTGTCCAGGTAAATTTTAATCCCCCAAGGTACAAACAATATAAGTGTACCCTCAAACGTACAACTTGATCCATAAAGTCCAATTGTGTACCACTGGAAGAGGAATTCCAACGATAGAACAGAATATTTTGATGTGAAGTGAAAAAAGTGAAAAAAAAATCCCACATTTTACAGTTTAGGCCAAAATTGTACCTCAAAACTATTGTAAAACAATGTCTCAGATATTTAGCAAAGTATACATAACCATTTCATGTAATAGCTTTCTGATAGGTAGCTTTTAGGGGTGTTAAACGCTTTGAACGTCTGGTTCCTATCACCACCACTGTAGAAAGCCCACAGTCAAGGCAGCGTGTATGGAGTCATGTGCAATTCAATATGTTACAGTTATGTTCTCTACACTAAAAAAGGGCGCTGACTTTATTTGATTTAAGTTTATACATCGGTTTCACATGAATAAAATACATTACATCAACATTGCTTTTTTCTTTCATGTCACTTTTGTCAAGAGTTAAGTTGAATATTTTATTCACGTGGAACCGATGTACACATTTGAAAGAAGTTAAGAATGTTATTTCAGTGTAACTAAAGGTGCTGAAGCTGTATCACCCCAGTGACAGCATGTGTGCCCTGAAAGGTAGTTTTTTCTAAGAGTGTAAAAAGACCAATTGAACTGAACAAATGGATTATTATTATGCAATTTGCCTATGAATACAGAAGGAAAATTGCAATCTCTTAATTGAGTAATTGTGAGAGCCCTAATTCTAGACTTCCTTCTATTTTTTTTATAAATCTTGAACTTAAACTTATTTAGTCATAAGCGCATGAGCAACCATGATCAGGTTTGATTTGTGCAGTTAGGCTTTTCATTAAAATGTTTACCAAAAGTGTGCTCTCAGTTCTAGTTGCTTTCATCGTCCCTCAAATTTTCCACTGACGGAAGATGTTAAACTACAACTGGGTTTCAGGAGTTCAACTTGCCCACCACATAGCCGGAATACACCCTTGACTGGTTCAGAAGGTAGTATGGCTTGTTTTTCCATTTATATGCAGTATTAAAATCTCTACCTGAGATCTCTACCTGAGAAATGCATTTTGATAATCACTGTCAATGGGGTTATTTCTTAGAATATACAAGCTGTTGTTTGTGTTGGTTTTCTTTTTATGCCATGTGTTCTTATGTCAGCCCTTATAACTGTTTGATGAATTTGTATGAAATTTCACAGCACAATAGAGCAGCCCACCATATCACATTCCAATTTCATACCCATATACTTGCATTATAAGCCACAAATACAGGGCAAGGCAAAGGCCAAGCCTCACACTGATAGGCCAAAGGGTGGCGCTTTCGTAAACACATTTTCTGAAGCTCATGTTTGCTGAGTGTATGTAGTATATTTTTGCAAGGACAGAGCTTCACAACTGACAGGCATTACTGGAAGTATAAAGGTATCATAATAAATATTACCTTAAGACACATGATACAGATTTGTGAACATATTCCCCATGAAAAATCTAGACACTAGAGCTATCTAGATATCACCTGCATAAAAAAAGATTTTATTTTCTATTGGTATTTCTGTCTAAACAGGGAGAACATACACCAGAGTCCACAGTAATTTACCAAATCCTATATCCAAACATGTTGGCCAATCTTTCCATGTTTTGTGTCTATACAGTATAAACTAAAATAAGTGGTACACTCTGAAAAATATGGTTCTTCAAGGGTTCTATAGTATATAGTATATAGAACCATGAACACTCAAAGACACATTTTCATGCTGAAAAGGTTCCTTGCATGGTGAAATGGTTCTTCAGATTGATGAAGACTGTGTTGTATAGGGTTTATATAGCACCAAAAAGGGTTCTGCTGTTGTTACGATGTCAAGAACCCTTTTTGGTGCTATATAGAACCTCCATTTTACCAGGCAAAAAACCATTTAAACATGCAATGGATCTTTGATTGTTTGTGGTTCAACATAGAAAGAACCCTTGGAGAACCATCTTTTTTTAAGAGATAACTCTAAGTTTTTCAATCCATTAAAAACCAAGGGATTCAGCTTTTGTCAGTGTTGGCAGAGAAGAAGCAAATCCTCAAACACAGACAGGCAGATAACAGCTTAATGTGGTTACCACAGAATAAACTATGTATACCATGATGTCATGTAATGTTTTGCATTTGTGATCAATGTAAACACGTATAAATGAAACTGAGGTTGACACTGAAGGTGACCGAAACCAGCCTGTGTCTCTTCCTCTCACTTCTGTTTATGGAAAGAAAGTTTTGTAAGAAAAAAATAAGACACCCAAACAAAGAGTGAAAAATTTGTGCAGTGTTTATATTATTTAACTTCTGTTATAAACAATGAAAGCAGCCTACATGAAAAGGTTCTGCCATTAGTTCAAAGCAACATTTTCTTTGCTCTAGATAATATTGTCGCTATTCAAAATCGCAGGTTCTCTAAGAATATCTAAGAATACATTCCTCAAATGTAATGTGATACTCCATTAATTAGCATGGTATAAACTACCTGTCTAAATCACAACTTACTCACCTTGGGCCACACTGAGGTGTCAAGTAATCTCAAATAAACTTGTTTATGTGGTTTCACCAAACATGCCTTACATTTCATTTGGCCTGTCAGAAAATTAGCCCATCACTCAATAAGAGAAAAGAAATATTTTTATACTATATACAAATTGTTACATTCTTAAAATTCATAACCATTTCATGTAATAGCTTTCTGATAGGTAGCTTTTAGGGGTGTTAAACACTTTGAACGTCTGGTTCCTATCACCACCACTGCAGAAAGCCCACAGTCAAGGTAGTGTGTATGGAGTCATGTGCAATTCAATATGTTACAGTTATGTTCTCTACACTAAAAAAGGGCGCTGACTTTATTTGATTTAAGTTTATACATCGGTTTCACATGAATAAAATACATTACATCAACATTGCTTTTTTCTTTCATGTCACTTTTGTCAAGAGTTAAGTTGAATATTTTATTCACGTGGAACCGATGTACACATTTGAAAGAAGTTAAGAATGTTATTTCAGTGTAACTAAAGGTACTGAAGCCGTATCACCCCAGTGACAGCATGTGTGCCCTGAAAGGTAGTTTTTTCTAAGAGTGTAAAAAGACCAATTGAACTGAACAAATGGATTATTATTATGCAAATTGCCTACAAATACAGAAGGAAAATTGCAATCTCTTAATTGAGTAATAGTGAGAGCCCTAATTCTAGATTTCCTTCTATTTTTTATAAATCTTGAACTTATTTAGTCATAAGCGCACAAGGAACCATGATCAGGTTTGATTTGTGCAGTTTTTTTTTTAATTTTTACCAAAAGTGTGCTCTCAGTTCTAGTTGCTTTCATCGTCCCTCAAATTTTCCACTGACACTGATGTAAATTATTACATTCTTAAAATTGTATTTTTAAAGTATTTTAGTCACAGAATAAAGTGCAATTTTCTAAAATTGAAAAACTCCATTTGAAACCTGCCTACTTTCTTTATTTGTTTACTCTTTTGTCTTTTTTGGCTGTCAGCCCTCTACAAACATTGCACTTTGGCCCCCCATGACAAATAGTTTGGACACTCCTGTCTTAGTTAAACAACTATGTTTGGGTTGAGCAGAAAATTTGTTTTTGCATTTTTTTTGTTTGTTGTTTTTGCTGTGTATCATGCTTTTGACTATTGCATTAATTTTATACATTATATTATTTCCCTCCTTGTTCAATGTTTTAATCATCTTTATTTTCTGTTAATTGTTCTGCTTGTTTTCAATTTCAATTTAGTGTCTATATATAGACTGTATACATTGGGGAGCGAACCTGAACCTTGAACCTGTGTTAACAGTGTATACTTTTTATCAAAAAATGTCCATGATATGGGTCATTTAATGTATGAAAGCTGCTACTGAAATAAAGCTTATATTATTATTATTATTATTATTATTATTATCTAAACAGTTGTAAATGGAGCTAAAGCCATCCACTGCTTTGTGTGCTGGAGCTGTGTGTTTTGCACGTAAATCATTTTCTCGGGTCTGTCTCTCACCACCATCCCATTACATTATGAGAAGAGGCAGCTGCTGCCCTGTGCCACTTCAGCCACCTCTGACAGGCACTGTTTAGCAGGCAATTACAGTGACAGCAATGAAAACTAATTTGTGAAAGTAGAGTGAAGGAGGGGTAGTGCTGGAGATGGAGTTCTACTTTAGCAGATACAGGGCTGGGGGGGGTTGTAAGATAATGGATGATGTCATTGTGTCAGACTAAACTTGAGCTTCACTCTCTCTGCACACACAACCGTGTGGACTCCTTCTGTTATGGTTACGAGTCTAGCCATCACACACACAAACCCTCAACCAGACAAACACACGCTGTCGGACCCATTCTCTGTCCTCCTGAAAGTCTTTAGCTAATAAATGACTGACAGTAAGTTCATGTGACAGAGTGTCAGGATCAGATATTTGATCTGGATATTTGTGTTGAACAAGTGCACAGCTAAGGATAATCACCTTTCACGGCCTGAATGACTCATAGTGAAGAAGTATTAAATACAATACGGCTTAGGCGACCGAATGCCGACACACTTAGATCATCACATTTGTGTACATGCATGTGTTTATCTTAGTAAAGCCTATTACTCAGCACTGGCCTCATTATCCTTGCATCACAAAGACCACATTATATCTGTGCAAAGTGAGCATACAACACAGTAGAGGAAGACAATATGTCATACAATGACAATGACAATATGTCAATATATCATGAAATATTGTTTTTCTGATGATTGTTAAAGGGTAATTCCACTGATTTTTCAACTCTTATACATACTTCAATGGCCTGAGACATAAACAAAGTCATTCAGAGCGTTTGGTTGTTAAATGGTAAATTGTAGAGAAACTACAACCACAAACCAGCTCAGATTTCTTTACAGTGGTGGTGAAAGGAACCAGGACTCACAATGTCTACAATACAAACATAGCTATTTTATTTACTATCTATTTATTATTTATTTACTCTTAGCCTACATGTCCAGGGTCTTTCCTGCCTGTGTGTGTGTGTGTGTGTTTGTGTTTGTGTGTGTACTCAGCCTACACCTACACAGTTTTTATATATAATGTTGATGGTAAAAATAGTGGTAAATCTGAAAAAAATACATTTTCTTTAGGGATTCGTTTGCCATACAGTACCCTGTATTTTTATTTTTGTGTAAATGTTTCGTGTGTGTGTTAATAATATCCCATATTTTTATTCTATATTCCACATACTACACTGCACTAAATCCAATTAAACAAGACTAATTATGCTCACTTTATAATTAAACATGCACTTTATTCAATGTCCTTAAAGTACTGATAAAGGGACATTCCACAGATTTTCCATTTCTACATAATTGGGACATTACGATTTAGTCATTCAGAGTGGTTTGATGTGAAATGCTCCATTCTAGACAAACTTACCCAGTCAGAATTGTTCACTGTGATGGTGACAGGAACTAGATGTCTGAAGAGTTTAATGCCTCTAAAAGCTCCCTCAAAGAAAGACATTACATCAGAGAGCTATGAATACACCTGTCTAATGCCTGAGATATTATTTTGATTTAATAGGTTTTGGCCTAAAACTTTTTTTTTCAAAATACACTCCTTGTGGAAAAGTTGTTATGAGGCAAACTAGTCCTTAAAGAAAACTTTTTTCAGATTTACCACTATTTTCATGTTATCAGTTTCATTTATAAAAACTCAGAAGACGTGTAGGTTTAATGGTCATTCTGAACAGTAAATAAAATGGCTATATTTGTGTAGACATTGAGATACCTGGTTCTTATTATCACCACTATTAAGAAATCTGAGTCGAGAGACTTTTCTACAAATCGCCATTTCACATCAAAACACCCTAAATGACTTTGTTTACAACTTACGCAGAATTATGCAGGAATTGTGAAAACGGGTAGAGCTCCTCTTTAACTAAACACAATGCATTTCAATTTGACTCTCTGCACTGCTGTGTTTCATCCTCACATCTGAGAATAACTGTGTGTGTGCAGTGTGCCTGCCCAACTGTTCTGTTTACACACTTGCTGGCCTTGTTATTTATTTCTGTCAGATTTATTTTTTCCTCTAAAGTGGCTATTTTTAGCCTCATTCCATGGAAAGTAGATGTAAGTAAAGGTAGATTTACATGTTGCTGCCATGCACTTCTATGTATTTCTATTCACAACATTCAACATTAATTTAAACTATGACTTTCATTCCTTCCTAATCTTTTTAAATTAATTTATATGTAATATTAAGTCCATAAATCTTAAGAGTCATTAATGTTGTTAATCCACTGCAGCCAAGCAGCCCTACTGCATGTGCATGTGAGGTTGCTGGCCCGGACATGTACCTGTTTTGGGGATTCCCCCTGCAGAAGAGCTTCCTCCGTCCCACACAGGGTCTGCAAAGCAGCTGCTGTTTCCGACCGACCAATTCGATTTAAATGCAACACACAACACCAACAATACAACACCCCCCAACACCCCCCCCCCACCCCCCAACACACACACACACACACACGCATACACGGACAAAGGCTTAAAGGGCAAAGGAGCATTCATTGGGGATTTCCACTTGCTCAATTAGCATAACTCAATTAATGTAAGAGATATTATTATCATGTAATTATTGAGATTAAAGTGCTTTTTCAGCATTTTAGTAACTTAGCATAGCCCATCCAGTTGCTATCTTAGGCCAAATGCAAACTGATGGGATTTTATTTCACATGCAAAGTATAAAAATGTGAAAAATGATTAACAGGGAATAAAAACAAAAATGATTTCACATTTTATAGAAACCTGGTTTCTCTAAGAGCTGCATCACGCCCAGCTATTCGCTAGGACCTTAAACTTGACACTTACGTATAGTCCTTCTGTAAAGCCCAGGCATAGTCTGTTAGTCTAAAACCACCACAGAATAGATTCTGCCTACTCATTTGCCACTTTAATGCCAATTTTCAGGAATCTCAGCTACAACAGGCCTGCATGTAAGCCTGGAATGTTTTAAGTAGCCCAGAAGATAAGTCTTGCTATTAAAGTTCGGTTAGTGTACTGAAAGCTAAATTCTTAGCTGACTCTTTGTTTCCACAGACCAAAAAGAAAGCAGAAGTCTAAAAACATAAATAAATATAAAATTGGTGTAAGTGTTACATCTATAACTGTACCCCTTAATTAGATTGAAGAAACAATTAGATTTAGATCGATTATATCTTGAGTCATGACACTTGCTCCAAACTGCTGATTAACACTGAAAGGGTTTGTGGCTCCACCGCTGTCATTATTTTTGTTTATCATCTAGTGATTTAGCCACAAATGCAAATTTTTTTTCTCAGAATATAATCTGATAACACTGGTATTGAGTGTAATAACTGACTTTGTAGGCTGTTGGCATTTCAACCATTTCAGACGGCTCAGACATTAAGTTCATTTAGTAGCTTCGATTAATGTTTCAGAGTTCGTTTGCACTGGTAGTACCAAGCCCCTAAAGAGCCTTTGCGAAAAAAGAACATTGTGTTCCCTTGCAAAGCGTTTGCATTCACTCACAAAAGTTTGGCATTTCCATTTAAAATCCACTGCATTTGCAAGGGAGCACAAAATTATTAAGAAGGAACGCAAAACATTTGCAAGGGAACGCAAAATCATTACAAGGGAACCCAATACCATTACTGTGTTTTTTTAACCACGGCCCTTGGAGGCTCTGTACTGGCAGTGCTGCCACCTGTTCAAGATTTTCCTGGACTGCACAGATTTTGGTCTGGAAAAAAAAAATATTCCATTACTGGAAACAGTTGGGATAGGCTCCAGCACCCCACCGCGACCCAGAAGGATAAGTGGTTTAGAAGATGTATGTATGTATGTATGTACTGGGAACAAAATGACCTGGAATATCAGAATTTTCATAAGTTAACATTTCTTATAAAGTCTGTTATGTCTTTTCAAACTATACAAAGAATAGGTTTATTAAGGGACTATTGTTTTTGGAAAGGTCTACTGTTGGTGACAAGTTCAGGCACTAGGCAGCACTGTGGTACAAAAACAGAGAAGATGAGGTTCTGTAGATGAGCACCTGTCCCCCACAGAGTGAGTCATGGGCATATCTGTCCACTGAATTTAGTAACATGGGGAAAGGGGAGTCCCACAGCATAGAGCATAAAATTGGGCACCGAAATGCCCCCCCTCTCCCCCACTTAAAGATGGCTCTTTAAGGGTTTTTGTAATCGCCCTGCTTATATGATTTGCATGCTTATATGATTCTTATACGATTCTTATATGATTATATATGATTCTTTGCATGGCGATATGTTCTCCAGATTGAAGGAGAATGAATTTAATTGAATGTTTTATATAGTTCTATATAATACACAGCACCAAAGGGTTATGCTACACTCTTAAAAAGGTGGCTCTTTTAGGGTTCTTTAAGAAATAAAATGCTTCCATATAGAAACATGAACACTCAAAGAACCATTTGCTTGATTACAGGGTTAGTTTGCATCATAAAAGGGTTCTTCAGATTGAGGGAGAATGTGCTGTAGATGGTTCTATATAGAAGTATGTGGAAAAGGGTTCTATATAGCACTGAAAAAAAATCTATTATGACACTCTTTAAAAAGATGGTGCTTCAAGGGTTCTTTAGTAAAGAAAATGGTTCTATATAGAACCATGAATACTCAAAGAATCCTTTGCATAATTAAAGGGTTCTTTTCATTATGAAAGGGTTCTTCAGACTGATAGACAATGTGCTGTACATGGTTCTATATAGAACCTTTTTGAAAATGTTATGATGTCAAGCTTGTAATAATAAAAGAACCCTTTTGGGTGTTACATAGAACTGTCTGTAGCACATTCATGCACAATTTCCCTCAATCTGAGGACCTCTTTCATAATGCAAAGAACCATTTAATCATGTAAAGGGTTATTTGAGTGTTCATGGTTCTATACAGAACCCTTTTCTTTATTTACGAACCCTTGAAGCACCATCTTTTTTAAGAGCGAAGCTTACCATCGTAACAATGAGCCCTTTTTGGTGCCATATGGAACCTATTTCACAACAGTTCTATATAGAACCATCTACAGCACATTCTTCATCAATCTAAAGAACCTTTTAGCATGCAAAGGGGTTTTTGAGTGTTCATGGTTCTATATAGGACCATTTTCTTTACTGAAGAACCCTTGAAGAAACACTTTTAAAAGAGTGTAAAACTCATGAGTCTAAATACAAATCTTGCCTTTACTAAAGTAAAGAACCCCTGAAGAACCATCTTTTTTAAGAGTGTAAATGTGAGCACGGCTCTTAATCAGCGAGAAAGCGCCAAAAATGTGTGACTGTAAAGCGGCGACGCTCAAAGTGTTGTGACATTTCAAGAAGAGGAAACATTTGTAGCAAGCAAACAAAAAAGAGGGAGGAAGAAAAAGTAGTAGTTGGTGATAATGAGCATGTCAGGACTTGTTGTGGGACTGATGGAGAGGGGCGTGGCCTCGCGAGAGGCCGTGACGGTGGAGTGAAAGGTGCTCGTGTCATTACTGCTCCTACACCGACAACAACAACAACAGAAGCCGCCAGCCGACTCTTCTTTTTGGGCACAGCTCGGATATTGACGACACTGACGACAATCGCATGACATGCGCGGACTAACTCGGCAGCAGATCCTGTGAAAGAAACTGGAATAACATTGTTGTTCGTGTGGATCAAAACATGCGCGCTGAGTAAGCGGCACTACTTTCCGCAGAGAGTGTCCCGCTAGCAAGAGCCGCATCGGTAAAAGCTGAGCACTGGACTGATAACTGCCGATTCCTAAACAGCTGTCTGTAACAGGTAAGAGCGAAGATGTTTTGTCAGTGGAAGCACTGGCAGGCCTATTTTGGCACGCATGAACGGTGAATCATTCTCGAGTTGTTCGGCAACTTAAGGCTTGCTAACTGTGGGTCGGTGTGCCACCTCCTCGCTCCAGACTGCTAACGGTTAACGCTAAACCGCTGTCAGACCACCGGTTTCTATCTGTTGTGTGCTGTGTTAGTCACAGTTCTTCTTTCTTCTGATCTTGAAGTTAAGCAGCTGTTATATAGGTGATCTACCGCTGGCATTTGTTGTGCTGACTGACTATGTAGGCTGTTTATCTGGCTCGATTTCAGTTATTCTGCAACTTCTGTCAGTGTCTCAGGATTAGTGTGAAGGCGGCACCGAGACAGGCCAGTTTGTTTCGTGCAGCGCAGCGTAAGTCAGTCTAACTGTCAGTTTCCAGCGAAGCTATGTCGGTTTCCTATTCGCCAGCTTTTTGTTCGAATTTTCCCGTTCCACCTTAAATTCTGCAGCAGTTACATTCTGGCGCCTGAACCTAGATCGTAACTACTGAGCCGCTGCACCGTTTAAGGTGGAACGGGAAAATTCGAATAAGAAGCTGCCTTCAGCTTCGTCAGTTTCCAGCACGTTTCCCCACTCTTTCCTGTCTACACCCGGCGCTTGTGCACTTGTCTCTGTTTAAAGTCTTCTCAGGCGCTACTTTTCCAGTGCTTCATAATTTCCGTTTTAGGCAGTGCCGTTGAAGCCAAACGAGCCCGCTGATAAGATCTCGACAGCGATGTTGCAACGTGGAAATGTCATCCTCGCGCCTCCTCCAAATGTCGCCTCGCGACACTTATTACTATTTCTGCATGTTTCTTATTACAAGAGTGGAGTGGAATTGGTCATTTTGTCGACGCCGTGGGTGCGATTATCGCGACCGTGTCGTTCATATCTGTTGTTATTCTGTGTTTCTAACCGCCGTCGCCTGCACGGATTTGTTTACAAACAAGCCGCACGCGCCGCGGTACTGCCGCCTAGCGGCGGACCAGAGAAGTGTAGGCTAATGGGTTCACTCAGAAAAAGAGGAAAACACGATTTTTACCAAAAAAAAACCAAAAAAAAACATTCTTTTGTCTTTCTCAGTTACCACTTAATGCCGTGTGCATTTGCTTCATCTGTCTGTCTGTCCTATATTTTCACGAGAAACGGTAGCTTTTGCACTTTTTCTTCACTAGAATTCACAGCAATGCTTCCTCAGATGGAAACCTGATTCTGTTTTGGTTTGATTTCTTAGACCCCTATCTATCATAGATCTTTTATCATAGCAAGTCTAAGTTAAATATATATTCATACATGTGACATAAGCTACACAGTGCTGGCTGCTACAAAAAGATTTATCTTTTTTATTTTTCCGCTCACTGCAGGTGGTGTTTGTTATGGCTCGGCCGCAGATGGACAGCAGGGCGGACAACCAGACTCCCACGGCGCCACAGAGCTGCAGGATGGAGGTGCTGCGTCGGGACGCCTGGCCCAGCGGAGGCACACATCCACCCTCTCAGGCCCGCCACCGGCATCGGACCATGGCCACTCAGACCAGCCCTGTACTCCTGCCCCATGCCCGCACGCAAGATGCTGTGAACTTGCCCAGCACCAACCAGCAAGATGGCCCACTCAGAGACAACACAGGTACGGCAGATTACTGAGCATGTGCTGATTGCAGGTCTTTCGGCTTTTTAATCTACTCTTCTCTGTTAATATGATGTGATTTCCTAACGTGTTTACTTTGAACACGGCCTATCAAAGCTGAATATTTAGTTTTACCTCATATGTGTCACAACAACAAGAAAACATATAGGAATATATTTAACGCTTAAATCATTATTCCTTGTTACTCCAATCTAACAAATTGATAGTAACCCCTTAGCGAGCTTAATTCCATTGTAAATATGTGTGAAACTAATGCAGTGCCCTCAACAGTAAATGCAGCATTGTGCTTCTGTTATATAGTGATAGAAAACACAGCAGCACATGGAAAGCTCCAATTCTACATGCTGATACATTTCACTATACCAGAGATCTTCAAATCCGGAAATTGAATCCAGTTTCCAGGCCTGGATTTTGTAGCCACTGGTAGGTGCCCTTGGTGGCCAATCAACTCCATCAGCAGTTCAATTAACTACCAGTATTTACAAAATACAGGACTTTAAACTGGATTCAAGGTCCAGATTTGAAGACCTCTGCACTAGACCATGCACACACTCAAACAACTCTGGAGATGGACTTTAATGGGTTAAAATCTCTGAGCATATAGTTGGCAACAGCTTAGGTATGACTGGTTAACAGTGGCAGAATTGGTTTGTGGAGCGTTTGGTGGGTTTGCTTCAAGGTCGAGGCTCCAGGAAGTGCTCCCCCCTCTCGCTCTGTGGCCGAGTGTTAGAATACAGAATCAGAGGCATGTTGAGACTTGCCCTGAGCAAGTGGCTTCCCATTGAACTCGACCAACTCACAGCCTCAGCCGGTCCCACTGCACTGAGCAGTGTCCTTTCTGTGTTTTGGTCCTGCACTAACTGTCAGCCATATTTTTGCACCGTTTCCCACATTGTTCCGTTTTTCGGTAGCCTCGCTTGAACCCTCCTAGCGCTCCTCTGTCGGCACCCCCTTTTTAAAGGATGCAGGCTCCAGGTCCCTCCCCATGCCCCTGCTGTCCACCCTATCCCCGCCCGCCCCTCATTCCTGTCCACCAATGGCTGGGACCCATCTCAGGCTGCACAGGCTTACAGTTACCCTGGCAACAAGCCAGAACACCACAGCTCTCTCTAGCTCTGTTAAGTCACCTGCTCTACGGATCAGCACATTCTCCTGGGTAGCAGAGCTCATCCCCACAGCAATGCGTTTCCTGTGCCTGTGGAGCTATTTGTGAACTACGTTAAAGTCAAGACTCATAAAACAAACTAAAGCATTGTTTGTTTTATGTGGGCTGAGCACGCCAGCCATCACAGGCCTTTTCTTGGTCGACTGCACATCCAGTTTGTTGGCTGCTTAAAATTAAGCCAAGTATCTTTCTGCGTAGTTACTGTATTATAATGTAATTATTACCAGTAATTGTGATGCATCTTTGGTGGATTTTTCTCTGTGTGATGCTTTCTCACCTCATTTCATTTGGCATTATTTGCTTACGTTTGTTTACATAGATTAAAGGCATCAATACAATACTCAAGAATATTTTTTAGTTGAAGTTTTCTAACCAGTCAAACAACCTGTGTTAGCTATTGTTTTTAAAAGATGCACTTTCCAATACAGGATCTTGCAAGCTCCCAAAACAGCAACCAGACAACATCAGATGTTATTTACAGTAGGGCAGGCGGGAGATGCGTCCATGCAACACACAGATACCACCAGCCCACATATTCTAGACTTATTAAGAAGATTAGAAGAGATTACAGTCAAACTTTGAAGGAGAAAATACAAGGTTGATGGCGGTGAGCCATGAGGTGCCCTTTAATTCTTAGAGACAGGGGCAGGGATTGGAGCAGGTTTGAGGGTTTACTTTCAGGCAGGAGCATGTGACGTTATGGGTGGGGGATGGGCTGGTTTTGGAGTTGGCACGCAGCTGCCATTAGACAGTCAGCCTGTTCATCCCTGTGAATTGGTCATTCACTTGGGTCAGTGGGTTGCCAAGCAGGGCCACCACTTTTCTATAGTTGATGTGACGTTGTAAGGAGTTAATATTGAGAATTGAAAGAAATATGCACATAAGTCTAAATAGGCCATAGTAATGCCATAAAATAGTTTTTAAACATAGGTTAAATTTAAGAACCAGCGAGTATGAAGAACATTTTTGTAGTTTTAAAGTTGTATAAAAGGTTTAAACATTCTGTTTCAATTAAAGATTGTATTCCCACCCTGTCCTAATGACAAGGTGCTCAAGCCTTGTAAACTTTGCGTAACCTTAATAAATCTTAACAAATATACCAGTATTCAGCCTTGGAATTAAAATCATCTGATTGCATTTGTCAGGAATTAGATGGCCGCTAGACAGTCATGTCATGTCTTCTGTCTTAGGAACTGAACCGGAGCGGTCCTCTCCTGCCGAGACGCAGCAGCCTCTGCATGATCTCATGCCTGAAAGCCACAGTTCCTCAGCAGACTCCAGCCGCAGAGAATCCCCTGCTGAGGAGGAGCCCACGCCGGAGGAGCAAGCCATCCACAGAGTGGCCATTCAGCTGAGGACCATAGGGGATGAGATGAATGCAGTTTACCTTCAGAGAAGGGTGAGGAGCCTGTATGTGCTTAACAGTAGATGACCTGCACTGTACATGGTGTTGGGTGTGACCAGGCGTGTGTGTGTCAGTGGCAGTGTGTGAAAACGTATGTAAGTGTGTGTGTGTTTGTGTGCGTGTGTGTGTAGCCTCCAGTGGCTTTTCTAGTAAATGGATCAGTGCAGTATTCACCACGGCTGGTGTTGTGACTGGAGTCAAGTTTCCGGTTGTGGTTGAACCCAATGCCCTTCTCTCTCAATCTTTCTCTCTGCCTCTCTCTCTCTCTCTCTCTCTCTCTCTCTCTCTTTATCTATCTATCTACCCCCTTTACTTCCTCTATTTCTGTCTCTCTCTCTGTCTTTTTCTCTTTCTTCCTCTGTTTCTGTCTCTCTCTTTCTCTCTCTTCCCTTCCTTCCTCTTTCTCTCTCTGTCTCTATCACTCTCTCCCCCTTCCCTTCCTTCCTCTCTCAATCTCCCTGCTGTATCGCGTGAGGAGTCAGTCATTGGAGTAAACAGAGGCTAATCTCTCCTCCCCCACACACACCCATCTCCCCCTCCTCTCGTCTCCTCAGACAAACACACATGATGTCATCACATTACTCCACTACTCACTTGGTGCACCAGCCTTCATGAGAAACACACACACGCCTGCTACATGTTTACATTTACGCGTTGTTTGCCCAGGACAGCACAAACGAATACAGTACAGCAAAAAAAAAAAAGTGATGTATTGAATTTACTTTCTTATATTTACTCAGTTTAAACATGTATGTAGTTTCCTCATGAATAAACAAGTTATGTTAACATAATTGTTAGCAAAAATAAGTAAACGGAAAGGCAGGATTTTGTTGGCATCTTATTCATGAGGGAAAGATGGACAGTACTGTGCAAAAGTCAAAGACTCTCCTTGGTTTATTTAATTTCCAGTCAAAATGGTCGTCAAGTCCAAGTTATTCATTTTTAGCAGTTATTTCTGAGTACATTAGATGTAAACAGCCCACTTAAGGAAATGGGGAGTCAAAGGAAAATAACTGGAAAAATAGATGCTTCCAGCACTGGAGTTCAAAAACCTACTAAAAGATTTAAAAAAAATGTAGACCACCAATCTGACACCATCAAATAAACAGTACAGCTTTCATCTTTGATAGAGGGGAGAAAATCAAGCTCCACTCTTGCTTCAGATCTGAAGAAATCAGCAGTTCTTTCTGTCCATCCTTCCACTGTGAGAAGACAACTCAGCGCTATGGGTCTGAAAGGATGTGTAGCTGTCAAGAAACTGTTACTGAGAAAAAGAAAATAGACAAAAGAAAACTTGAAAATCAAACAAGAAACTGCTGGTGTTCTCAGAATAATGGACTGACCACCTCAGAGTCCAGACCTCAACGTCATTGAATGTGTTTGGAATTACTTGGATCATAAGAAGATGAAAATGCAATGGACTGAAGTTTGGAAGTATAGCAATATGCCCCCGCAGATTTCTTTAAAAAGCTGAAAGCAAGTCTGAATGGATGGAAGCTGTAATAAAGGCAAAGGGTGGACACACTAAATAACTAATACATTTGATGTTATGCTCAGTGGTTGAGGCTTATGTGTAATTTTCTGTTAAATACATGTTTCCTGATGCTGAAAAAAGAATAACTTGTATTTAATGGCCATTTGACTTGGGTCTCTGACTGTTGCACTGGCTTTTGACTTCTCTACTGATGGAGGGACAGTTTGCAAAGCGTCATAATCACATAATATCATAGCACAGCATTGTTTACCAGTTTCACTGAGACCCTTGGCCTCGCGCAAACACATACAGCCACCTGCACAAACACACACAATCTCACTCAGACACACACGTAAAGTCGTAAAATCAACTTTGTTGTGGGGCTTAGCCAGCTGTTTGTGGAGTCACCTGGAGCAGGCACCGTGACATGTTTTGTAGCCCCACTGAACTCTGATACCGGTGCACTTTTACTGTGCAAGGGCGTTGTTTACTTTGGAACCTGCAGAGAAATTACGGGGACTTCCTCAAGCAGTGTACATCAACAAAAGCTGTGTGCGTGCGTGCGCGTGTCTGTGTCTATAGGGGAGTGCGCTTCCACCACAGGCACATGAGATCAGCAGAGCACAGCTCACTACCCCCTCCCCTTTTCACTACTCAATAACTTCTCTCTTGCTCTCTCGTTCAGAACGGTCTGTGCCGTCTTCTCACTGATACTCTCTGGAGTCAAGGGTTATTTGCCTTGTATGACAAGGACATGCAAAGAGATAAAGAAATTGTTACATTAGCAGCAATAAGTGATATTAACAGTATAGACCATAATATACACTGTAATCAAACTGCATTCTTATTTGTGTGTAATTATACAGACAACAATGTACGTGGACAGTACGAGACAGGGCTGTAATATTACAGAACAGACAACTGATATAAGAACTATTATTATGTAAATGTGCTAAGAAAGACAATAACAATAGTGTATCAGAGAATATACAGTAGTTGGCAGCAGGTTGTGAGAGGTTATAAACAGCAGTAAAAAAATAAAAACGCATAAAGTCATATGCATAAGTTTGAATAACCCCCGTCAAATGACATATTTTGTTAGTTCGTAGTGAAAATAGTTTAACATATTGGAAAAAATTCAATATAAAATATAAAAGTGTCATAACTTTCCACACGTTATGTTTTACTTATATTAAATTCAGCAAATAACAGAAATTCTGTTGAAAATGTGGATTCTAAACATTCAGTCGATACCACATTCGAGTTCATGCAGAGAAGAGATCTCTCATTATGATTTAAATTTGATTAGAGGTTATTGTTGTATGAACACTCTTTTTATGGAAAGACAGAAGTGCAGACTTGAACCTGTCTACACAAAATGTAAATTGAATGTAAATGTAACCGATTATGTAAATGCATTTAAATGTAAAAGCAGAACAGCAATAAAAACCCAAGATCTGTGGTTAATGAGAGCTAGTACCGTTCACTGATGTGAACCATTGAACTTAGATAAAAGTAGTACATTAAAATGCATAACCATTCTCATGTTATAAAATACATGACACCAACACAGTTTTCTTTTTTGATTAAATAATGTATACAAGTAACTTAAATGCTCTTGTTTAGTGTCAAATCTAAGTTTCAGAATGAGTACTTGTTGTCTAATTGGTAATTAACAGTCAGCAGCCAGGCTGGGTAATGATAGAGTGGACTCTGTAGTGACAACTTTAGCAGAGAGCTGATGTGTATCAGTTCACAGCCAGTGATGTGTTGTGCCGTGTTCACAGTTGTCTAAAACTCCTGCGTTCTCACATGACCCGTGCCGGTCAGTGCACTTCTTTTCAGTCACAGTTTTGCCGCCTACACACTGACTGCACGTATGCCCTGCTTATTTCAGTGTTAAGTGTTTTATGGCCCACTTTTGTTATTGTAGATGTTATTCATCAGCTTTCCATTGCCCCTTCCCACTTAGTCCAACTCCTGATCTCTCTATCTGTGCCCCCTCATTGTTGAGAGGAGTTATTTTTAGAGGATGACTCACAGCAGCTGTTTAATAGCACCTCACCAGACTGTCGTGCAGACGTTGTCTGTCTGGCTCTGCCTTACAAATGCATACACATACTCAAAAACTCTTCATTGCTTTGTGTCTTTTTAACGTTCTCCCTCTTTCTCATACACGGGGAAGATACATCTTTTATTAGCAATGTTCTATTTGGCAGCCAGGTTTATGTTCTTATCAAGAACTTGTTTTGTGTCTTGTTGTTTGTGATATTTTGTTTAGGGACTGCAGTGGAATAGTTTTGAGGCACTGTTTTAGCTAGATGGCTAAATTAGTCAAATGAGATTTTATTCGAAGTTGCTTTACTGATAATTGAAAATCACTCTTGAGGCTGACAACCGCTCAGTAATCACAATGAGAACAGAGAATTGCTCTGAGCTGCCAGCTGATGTTGTCGTACTCTCAGTGGTCACGTTTTGACTTCCACTAATAATGGCTGAGGTGTTTAAATTGCTGTGGTTAGGGTGTAATGTAAACTGTATTTTCATCGTGATCATAATTTTTGACTCCCTCAATTAAACATAATTGTGGTATTATTGAACTTAGCTGTTAGCTAGTTGGCTAACGTTAGATATCATTTTTATCGTCTCTGGGGTATTAAATTATGTAATGATGTTTTTATTGACCTTGGCTAAAGTTAGCTAGTTGCTAAAGTTAGTAGTTAGATATCATTGTTTAATGCTTCTGGTGCATTAAATCATATCATTTTGATAGACTTGCATTTCATTGAGCTTAGCTAAAGTTAGCTAACTGGCTAACATTAGATATTCCTAATTCCTTTAGATATTTTATTGACTCTGGTGCCTGAAATCATATCACAATAAAAGGCTTATGTTTCTGGCAAAAAAAAAACCTTTATGGTTTTAAACTGTGATGGTATATAAATAGCATTTAAAGGATGCTCTCATATTGTGACCAAAGACCAGTTTTATTTTGATTATCACGCAGCCCTTCTCACTCTTTACATTCTTTCTGTGTGTTTCAGAATGAGGACCCTCAGTGGCAGAACTGGAGAGGCCTGTATCGTGGTCTGGTGGCCTTCCTTGCTGACACCATCAGCACCCTCTACCAGCATGGGGTCAGATAAACGGGTATATTGGCCACTTCGGGGGCGCTGGCGCTCCCTAACACATCCACTAATGAACTGCACTGGCTCGGGGACATTTCTGCAGGACCAGAATGCATTTTTTTGTTTGTGTTGTTCCTGTTGTACATGTTGTACATTGTACTGTCTCTTTTTTGGGAGGAGTTTCATGTAGCATGTGACTGAAGTGTGTGTCCTGGTGGGGGGGGGAGGAAAAGTCTGTGTGCCTCTCTGGATCTCTAAACTGTGAAGCACAATCGCTTGGACTTTTTGGTGTTCATACATTTGCTGACATCAGCCTAAAGGCCTGGATACTCGGAGGAGTCGTGTCAGGTCAATCTGTTTTAGGTGTCTTTCAATGGCGTGTCAAACAAAGTGTGTCTGATAGTCTCCAGTTCAGTTAAATAACTCATGTAATTTGCAAGAATTCGATCTAATTCTATATATTCTGTATATTATCACTGTCGAAACAAAACCTTGTATCTAAAAAACGGTATTCCACGTTATTTTGGACGGTATTCCATGTTATTTTGGACTGTTTCAATTGGTCCGTTCATCATGTGACAGTCACAAAATGTAAAGGGCAGCTGCTACTTTCTAATGGTATAAAATATAAAATGGAAAAAAGTTGAGTTAAAGAAATTTACAAGGCTTTACTATGACGTGACAATATATTCCATATATAGAATTATATTTGATATATTCCAATATATATTTAAATTGTATTCACATTGTTTTACTGTCATGGCACATTCAAGTATCCTTGACTCCCTACCAGTTGACCAGCATTAACTAATCTTGGCATGTCCTTTTGTTTATAAGACACCAGTTTTGTCTCACAGCCAAACGTCAAAAATCAGAGTATCCAGGTCTCTAGACAGCACTAATTGGATGGTTGGGTTGTGCTGTAGCTCCTCAGGCACTGAAATGCTGTATCTGTCATAGGACATGCTCTTAGCTGCCTTACAGAGCAATACTGCTGCACAATCAAGTCACCAATGGCACACGGAGGCATACCCACACACCGCTTAAGGGAAAAAAGGGTTGTACTAAATGTGACTATCAAGAAGGGACAGGCATTTCAAACACGTCCTTTACACTGAACGCAGTGTGGCAAACGTGCCTTACATCACCCTTAAAAAGCCTACACATGCTAGTTTCACAACAAGGGTGATGAGTGAACGGTGTGTGGGGGGTCTAAGGTCAGTGCCTTGGTGCTCCCACCTGTATCTACACTTTGGCAAAATTCTCCACTCATTTCAAAGATTGGTCACCTCCAATGGAGGCACCCAGATTGAGGCCAGAAGCCTTGTGGTGAGGCCAGACCACAGGTTCTCCAAATGGCTAGGTAGCAGTGTTAATATTTGTAACAAAACACTTGTAAATATTGTGGGAGGAAAAAAAAGAATTGGCTAAAGACAAGAGATGGAAGGAACTGGCCATTCTCTTTCTGATGCATTGTCTATAATTTGATGATGAAACCTTAAAGTACTTAACAGTTCCTTGTTTTTTGTTTGAACGCAGTACGACAAGTTTAATTGTTTTTCCTGAGCCGTTTGGACCAATGCTGGGAGGTAAAGAACGTACTTAAATCCAGTAGATATTTAACTGTTCAAAAAAAAGTACCTAGATTTTGATACGTCCTTTTCTTGAGAATTTAAAAACAGGTTTCGTTAGTGAACATTCCCCTTAGAAATATATGATATATCTGTGCCTGAGAAACGAAGGTGAGAGGTGTAAGCTATTTATTTTGTATGTCCTTTACTTGGTCCTTAGTGATAAATAGGGGGTGATCTGAAATATTTGGTTTATAAAGCGATGTTAATGTTTAAAGTTATTTTCATGAACTGTGTTTTTTTTTGTCTTTAAAGCAAGGCTTGGGGGGTTTCAAATGATCAAGCAGATTGAATGAGCATGGAGATATAGTTTTCTTACCTGGGAACCCATACTGTATATTTCTGTATTTTCACTGTTTCTGTGTAATATGATCTGTAACCATCACCCTGAACAAAACCACAGAAGAGCAAACCATGTTGAATTGTTCTGCTGTAATTCAATTGATGGTCATTATTTTGCTGCGGAGAAGTTTATACTAATTAAAGAAACTGAGCCAGACTTTTTGTACTTGAAAACAGACGTTTCAGACTTCAATATGTGGAGATGCATCATTGTTTTGGGATGGTAATCTCTCTGGGGCCTTCAACTACATGACTTGTTGCCATAGCTCTTACATGGACATCAGGTGCATATCTAACATAGGTTTTGTTCAAAGAGCTTCCCTTGCAAACCACTTTTGTACTGTCTGTGGGTAAACCATGTGAAAACCTTGTTAGCACTCATCTTTTCTGTTGTCCTTTTTATCTGGGTACTGTATCTCCGAGCATACTCAGTACTAGAGGTCTCCTCGTGACTGCCTGTCTCATGACTTCCTGAATAAAAGCAGTGGTGGAGGCCACTCGGTGGCCATCCTGTGGCTTTTTGTGGATAAGTGTGTTCTCTGATGCACTCTCACTCTGAGGGAAAGGCCTTAAGTGTACTGTGAACATCACACTACGCTCAAGCTCAAGTCAATCTCGTTTTGTAGCCTTGTACATTTGCCGTTTGGACTTTTTTCTATGTGAATTTTCTATATGAATTTTTCGTATGTTTTTTCTTTGCCTTTTTAAAAAATAAATATAAGAATTCTAACCAAATTTTTGAGTCATTTGCTTCATTTAAAGTGTATGCTTTATCAAAAGTGCACTAAATTATATGTTGCTTTGGTTTAATCAGGTTGCTTTTTAGTCAAATACTAGGTTGTATTTGCAAGAGGAGGAACACTGTCCTGTAGAAATTAGGCAATAATAATAAAGGAATTTTAGCCAAAACTCCATATATTCCTAGTGCAAAATCCCATTTAGGCATGAACACTTTCTTTAACATGTGATGAGTCTATCTGGAATGTAAAAGTACAATGTTCATGTTGAAAACATTACCTAATCTAGGCCTTTATACTTCAAACAGGCAAGACCGGCTGTACAATATAATCTTGAGGGGTTTTGTGCACCCATTTCCTCATTCATGATCTGACTTCCAGTCTATCAGCTGTCAACCTGTTTTTGTTTATGCACCACAAAGGTATCAAATGTAAACATTTCTTGTGACAAAACCAGCATAGGCCATGTTGTCCTTACCTGGTTCTGAATGGAAAATAACCAATCAGAGGTTCCTTTTTCTTGAGTTAAGTCTGGTGACAGTGTTATGATTGGTCATTGCTGATGTTCCATTACTTACAGCCAGGGGAAATAGAATGCTTGGCCAGGGGAGCATTGCCGTCTCATGGTGGGGGGTCCTTCAGGATTGCAAGATGAAGGTTTCTCCTTAATTAAAAATGGGGTTTATCACTCTGTCTGTAATTAATTCTCCATTTTCTTAATCTGGGGAAAAGAGCAGTGGTCTTAATCAGTCATGGTCTCTTTGCAAGGCCTTGACTGTTGTTTTCCTTTTCACACATCCCTTCATTTTGTTTATTTGACCACCGTCACTGGCGATTGAGTAAAGCGTATCATATGCCGAGGTGGGCAGTAGCTAATTACATTTAATCAGTCACATATACTGAAGTAACACAAAGAGATCTGTTCTTCACTATTTTCATATAATACTTTTACTACAGATATAACGCTTTTATTACTTGTACAAGTATTTGTCAGGAAAGGAATTCTTCTCTGTAACAGTTAAATTTTAGCCATTAACATTTAGTTATTTCTGTTACGTTGACGACAGCATCAGTACTGGTTGTGATTAGTCACATCTCTGACATTTGAGGTGTAGCATTTTATTGTAGACAAACATTACATCAGAGAGCGAACAGTTTCATTGCAGTTCATCTGGCAACAACCGAGAAGGACTTGTATTTCTTTGACCTGGCATTATTATAATACACTCAAGTTGTTTTTAGAAAGGTACTTTTACTTTCATTCTAATTTCATAAAGAAAACAAAACGTTTACTTGAGTATGGGTTTTGGCTACTCTACCCACCTCAGATCACATGACAAGGACCTAGACTGAGCAGTCTAAACAAAATGACACAGGGCTCAAGACTATGGGTACCCAAAGTTTTTGTTGTGGCGGGCCAAAACGACATTTTCGAGAGACAGAGAGTGAGAGAGGCCAAAAAGATTTTTTGAGAGAGACAGAGAGTGAGAGAGAGAAGAATAAAGAAGGTAGAGAGGTTTCAAATCATGCTTTTAAAAATGTATTTTGTAATATTACACTATGTGTCTCTATGTAGTGTATAGTTAAGAGTGCAAGGCTCTGAAAAAAACCAATAAATAAAATTTTAGTAGAAACATAAGAATTTATCAGAAGTTATTTATAGTGTAAAAATATGTTTGTTCTCTCATGGAGTGAGGGGGTGGGGTTAGGGTAGCTTTCTGGCAGGCCAAATTAAAAGTCCTCATGGGCCAGCTTTGGGCAGCCCTGCTCTAGCCAAAATATCTATATGTGGAGTAAAATAGTTGACTCTGCAACAGTAAAACAGTTTGTTTGCCCCTGTCTGTGCCACCTCTGCCAGTATTTCCCTCAAGTGTCTCAACCACCTGAGAGAAACAGTTGTGTCTAGGGCCACACCCCCTTGGCACCTGTCTAGCCGGTCTAACAAGATTTCTAAAGAGTAAACGCTAGTCTGGTTGATAGTCTAACATCCTTACGGGCACTCAAAAACTATTTCCGTCTGCTAACATACTCACTTTGCATGTCTCTGACAGATTCCAGTAATTCAGATATTAAAATCTCTTATGCTTATTATTCAAAACAATCCGTAATAAGAGATGTACTCGTCTCGTCTACACAAGCACATAACTTGCAGTGTTTGGAATTCCAGCAAGTCTGACTGGACAGGCGGGATCCACCAGCTGAACAAAAGCTTCCCAATCAAGACAATAATTGTTTCTTGTTTCCCTCATGAGTCACCATGCATGCTGGGCCAATCTACGTCATTGCGTATACCTCAGGCAAGGTCACAAACGAGTTACCAACCAAGTCTTCTTAATACAAACAACCTGATGAACTCACCTCCCTTAGGCTTTTACGTTTTTTTCTCCCCGTTGGCTTCCGTGACATGCCATCCACAAACCCCCCCTCATGGAATAAGCTATTTATGTACTAGTATGCAGGAGAGATAGCAGCTTCTTAAACTGAAAGTGTTTCAATGAACATGCAGCCAAACTTTGCCCTAAATTCTTCATATCGCATTTATGCCCAAGAAATCCAAAACAATTTTGCTTTTTTTGGATCTTTTAATTATAAAATGTAAAAACAAAAAAGTTTCCATGCAACTTATTGACCATCTAGTCACAATCGTGGACAGAAACAAAGTGAGTGTCTGAAGTGTGCACGAATAGAAAAACTGACAAGTTGCCTGAGCTTCCTTCTGGCAGCAAAGGACTGCTTACTGCTTCAAAAGTCCAAAAAAAGCCTCCTTGTAGCAGTAAAAAGGACTCTGTTTCCCATGGTGCTTTGAGGGGCTGAGTGCCTGCATCTCAAAAACCTGTCTGTTGGTCTTTATGGTTATTTGGCTCCAAAGTAATCCACCACCCCACTGCCCTTCAGACCATCAAAGAAGAAGAAGTTCCTGTGTGGGGCATCTCTCTGGGACAGCGCCTGTTTTTTTTAAATGCACAACCAGACAGAGACAAGAACTCATTAGAATCAATGTGACACAGCTGTTATTTTTCAATAATCACTTGGCCCTTCAAACATTAGCCTATGTAATTGAACTCATTGGTGGTTTTCTTTGTTGTGGTGCCTTTTGGCTGATGGCTGAGGGACCGTGAGGAGCAGAGGGCCATGTGTGAGTTGCAGCATGTTTCATCATGCAACGAGATGGCGAGACAGCCTGGCTTCACTCCACCACCATGTGGGTCTAAGGCCTGCGCAGCCACCAGTGGAGCCACCACATACCCTCCACCAGCCTTCTGCACGTCCCAGTCTTTACGATGAGGTCACCTTTTTCAGGTGCCTAGACCTATGGAGAACGTCACTGAGCTTACTCAATATTTCTGCAGCCTTCTATGTGAACATGACCTACATCTATAACCGCCACAGCCTCAAACATGACCAATGCACCCAAATACCTGGTCATGGTTTACTTACTAGGTGTGGTTCCACAGGCTATTTCGATACAAATGTTGGACTTTGTGCCAAGATTTCAGACAGTCGACACTGGATTTCATCAGTGACCGGAATGTTACCTCTTCAAGCCTGGCATTTAAAAAGTGTCGGCAGCTAAAACGTTTGGATATGCCCCAGATTCCAAGGAAGAGGGCAGCTGCCATATGGTTCAGACAGACCCTTATCAGAAAAGCCACTTCCACGGTTCATCAAAGTTCCACTATATAGAGGACAAGGATTTTGTGGAAAATTGCAGCATGAAAGATGGGTTTGCTAATGTGGCGTGCTGTTTATGTTTTAACAAATATAGGCAATAAAAAGTGTTAATTGACAGTGGTCTGCTTTCCAAACCTTTCACAAATCAGTGTCTTGTTCATTCCACTGATGTCCAAATGCTAAATCCCCATATAAATGTTGCCATTAATGCATTCAAATTTAAAATAACTGAGGTTACCAATACATTTAAGACAGCAATCTGAAAAAAGAACATTAAAAACTTTACCACATACTTAAATATGAAAAACAAACCTTTGAAAGGGGAATTTCACTACTTACTACATAAAAAGTCAGAACTGCAGCAGTGGAGGTCCATCAACAAGACGTCTGAAGCATTTAATGCTTCTAAAAGCTACCTCACAGAAAGCTACTACATGAAAAGGTTACTAATACGCTGCCTAATCCCTGAGACACTGTTTCAAAATAGTTTTGAGATAAAGTTTTGGCTTAAAACAAAGCTTTAAATACATTTATGGCAGATCAGTACTGCAGAAACCTTTCAGATTTACCACTATTTTACTATCATCAACATGACATATAAAACCTCAGACGTGTATGTTCACTGTTTGTTTTAAATAGTAAATTAAATGTCTACATTTAAAATATAGGAGTCCTTCTGATTGTAATTTCTCAACATTTAGTGATCTGTTGAGTGTCAAGACACTTCTTATGTAGCACAACCTAGCAGAAAGGCATAGATTTAGCCTGAATACTGGGAGTGTTTGAATATTTCTAGAGCACTCAATCAATGTTTGTCCTTTACAACATGAAATTTCTGCTATCCCAAAGTGTTATAATGGAAGTGGCTGTTGAAAGTATTTTTTTTTTTTTGTAGTTGCTAAACAAGAAAACAAGGGGAAAGATGGGCTGACTGCCAGACAATCAAAATCAAAGCTATAAAAAATATTATGTTAAACTAGTTAGCTAATAACCTGTCTGTTTTAAAGCAACCTCCAAAAAGAGGCATATATAACCAGTAGTCTAAAACAAACATTAATAAGTTACTAATTAAAAATGCTGCAGCTTGTGGTCTCACAGAGACCAAAAAGAGAGCCCATATTTCTCCCATCCTAAAAGTCCCACCTTTGTAATCTTTAAATCTTTTCAGTATTTTTATTTTTTAGAAAATTGTTTTGTATTACATGCTTATTAATTCCTCTAATATTGTACTGTGTAATTCTTTCATCTTATTTTAGTATTATTTTGATTTTACTTTGCTTTAGATGCTTATGAATTGCTCTATCATTGTTTTATTTTATGGGTTTTTTTTGTCAGAATGTTAGACAGTTAGATAGCAAACCCAGAGCAACTGCTGGTGCAACACCTGTGTTTATTGCCACAACCCAGCAAACTTAAATCACCCAGAGATTGGGAAACACCGAGTTTGTTCAACAAGTCAGCTGACAAGTCCCTTCCAGTCTATTACAATAATACAAAGTTCAGTTGCTTAGGGCTCATCTTGTTTTTTTTCTATTACCTAGCCAGAAGTATAATTCTGGTATGAACGAATTTGGTATGGTGAATTTAGGTTTTTTTTCACTTCGTCATTTTTGATACCAAACAGCTTTAATTATGCATGTTTAATTTGACAGTGTATCTTTCTCTTGTTAAAACCTCTTATTCGTTCTAGGACCCACAGAAAATGGGACAACGGTCCCAGAAGGGCGTTTCTGCTTAATAAATAATTAACAATGTATAAATACATTAATAAAATTAGTGAATAAATAAACTGAAGAACAATTAACAGATTGAATGTGAAAGCTATTGGAGAAAGCTACTGGGATTGTACCTTGACTATCTCCTGACCAAGTACTCCTCCCACCACGGCACACACTGGAGCCATCTCTGAGAAGCAGTAGCTGTAAAGACAAAACATGCAGTGAGATTATGTTGGTGACATGGATACCCATGAGATGCTGCAGGACAGTGACTGTGTTAGGACCTGACAAAGCTGTCGGGCAGCAGCTCTGGATTTACTCCCATAGCCTCCAGAACATCATCACGGATCTGTAGGAGCAGGCGCGAGTCCTCAGCAAAGCAGCCTGGGTCAGGATTGCGACCTTTATCTGTACGGAATTTTAGCAGCACTGTTGGAGGAGAAAGAGAAAAAGGAGCACATTTATAAGCACTGAGAGAACTGAAGTACAATGATTCACTTGATCTTTGACAGATATTAAGTGAAGCTACATTGGGCAACATTACCAAGCACTGAAACTTTCTGACCGCCCACTCAACCACACACCATGAACTAGGGCACTCTGAGTTTCCACCAGTCATAAAGACAGCCACAAACACCACAATACATTAAGGAAACATTATTTTGTGTTCTTACTTCATTATTTCTTCTAGGAAAACATTACTCTTTCTATATCACCAAGAGTGGTCTCAATGCAGTGGTAACAGTGCAGCTTTACACTGACATTTTAAAGTATTGTACTACATCTCAGTCAATCAAAACTGATTGTTCCCATATCACTAAAACAGAATTTCACTAATCGCAGCTTTATAGTTACAAAACCATCACCCAAACTAACTTAAGCAACATTATGTTAATATTCTTTTTCTCCTTGTGATGGGGTCAGTAAGTACACAAAATTAGGTACAGAAATTAATGTTAAGGTCAAGCATAAGGCAGACCTGACATTTATACTCATTTCTTTACCCGTAGTCTTGTCATACTTGTATTTTATATCATTTCTGTTCATTACTGCTTTAAATTTCAAGCTACAGCCACTACACATGGCAAGTGACTGAAGTCTACACCAAAATAAACACATGAAGTCATTATTGTTTTGAGAACACTGATCAGTTCTCATCCCACTTCCCCCTTTACAAAGAACATTTTTACAACATATACTGAGCCTTAGCCTTTAAAAGCTAGAACCTCCGAAGCTGACATGAAACTTCTAACTAGAGATCATGGCACCAATACCAATTTTGAAACCTTGAGTATCAGCTCATAACAATGTTTTAAAACAAAGAAGCTGCTGGGGCCCTCAAAACAATGGACTGGCCACACCAGGGCCCAGACCTCCACATCACTGAATGTGTTTGGGATTACTTGGGATTGTAAGAAGCAGAAAATGCAACCAACTACTAAGACTAAACTGTGGAGGTGTGAAAAAATCACCTGTCCTGCAGATTTCTTTGAAAAATTGGAGGCTAGCCTCCTGAAAAGAATTGGTGCACACTAAAGTACACACTAAATACAAAAAAATATATTATATTTAGCTGTTGAGGCATCTGTGTTATTTTCTGTTATGTTTTCTGCTTTTCTCCTTGCATTGAAAAATGAATAACATAAATGGTAGCTCTGAAGGATTTGTTGAAAATATCCAATTGTTATTTTTCTGACCAAAATTGGGATTGCAATTTAATTGCAATTATTTTTCTTTAAATTATGTTCTAAGCATTTTTTTACGACAAGGTGGATCACATTCATTTTTTTTTTCAGGCTTAAGGCTTGAACACAATGTACTGCGTCAGAATGGCAGTTAAGAATTTTAAACTGTGAATAATGTAGAATATAATTTAAATTGCAGCTCTTGCGGTTAGAAAATTGCACTACTTCAAATTACGATTTTGGTATAAAAATGATTAATCTTTCAGCCCCACTTAATGGCTGTTTTGACTAGAAATTAAGCACAGTACAGTGCACAGACCTCTTCCATCCTACCCTTTTTCTCATTACTCAAGCCTTAAAGGGTTCCATCAAAAAGTATTATTAGCTACATTTCCTTCAGCTTTGAAAGTGTCACTATCAAAATTAAACCTAGGCAAATGAAGGGCCATATATTTTGAAACTCGGAACTTTCAGGCTCAACTGAAACATGATGAACACATAAAACACTGTGTCGGCTTGAGGTTGAGGAAAGATTCAAATCAGTGACACAATATCTGTCTAGCTAACCCCATCAGTGGGGTGACATAACCTCAGAAAAATCAGTGAGGTGAGACAGAGGAAACAGCCCTTCCTCAAAAGCAGCTCAGCCGTCACATGCCATTTATAAGTACTCTAATGTACCCGCTAACCTTTAAATGCTTCAACACGCAAATAGGACATGTTTTTGTTTCCATTGGTTCACTACTATATATGAAGGAGGGGCCGCTGGAGCATTTGAAGCCGTTTTTACGGAGGCGGAGGCAGCGTGTTTTCGGTTTGAAAGTCACTGCACATGACTGGCCATGGACAGCCTGTGATGGAAAACGAGCTGTCCTCTATGAGGACGCCAGGTGAGCTCATGTAAAAAGACTCATTAGAGCAGTCGCAGCTTTGACAATGGAACAGAACTATACACTAAGCAGTACTGTGATGGTTTCTATAATTAGACAAGGAACTAATTCCATGTGCAGAATACTGCATTTTAAAAAGGCTACTCTCAATCTGTTAGCAACATTATTTGAACATGTTGCACTACTGAACTGTAAACAACCCAAAAAATAGAGATGGCATATCGATATTGATCTCTATCAGTACTGGACCAACATGAGCAGACAATGCTGGATTTTATATCAGAGAGAGAATGAATTTTATTCCTGTAACAAATTTGGCCTGAAATAGCACATGCTCAATGTGTGATATGATATTGTTAGCTGAGAATTTTAGATGCTCATATTTTGTGAAATGTTTCAACTAAAAATAGCTCATTTTATATTTATATTTAATATCAGATTGCATCGGCTGATGCTTAAGGTCTCAATACTGGTACTGGAAAACAATACTGTTGCACCATCTCTACTCAAAAATGTTGTGAAGGATGTTTCAGGATACTGGGTTGTAGATGTATGGATTTTTGGGTACCTTGTAGTAAAAAGTACTCTGAAGGGGTGCGTTTCAGACGGGCTTTGGAATCGTCACTTGTCCAGTCTATCTCCAAAGCCTCTTTGAGAGAGCAGAAACTGGCCGTCTTCTCATAAAAGAGAATAAGGTACAGCAGTGATTGATACAATTACAACCACTGTTAAACAATCAGAGATGATGAAAGACAAATACTACAAACACACCTTTTTCACCATGGTGGTCTCATTAAGGTCAATTTTGGGCTTCTTCACTTCAGGTCCATCATTAGCCTGTTCTGACGGTTTTACCACCTTTGCTTTCTCTCTGAGGAAAAGAAAGAGACATCAATACCACCTCATATGATATTACTAATTATAGAACAGCAAAAAGTCCCTTACTCCACATAATGATGCTCCTGGCCCAGGTCAGAGAACATGTATCCATGGTAACCAAAGACATCCCCACAGAAGACTTTAATGTTTTTGGAGGCACAAAGCTGATCCACACGCACCATGAGGTCTCTAGAGCACCCTGTCAGACAAACCTAGGAATGACAACAAAACACAGCAGGTTATAACAAGACAATAATCTTTAAAACATAACTTTCCAGCAGGTTATACAATACGCTGTAATGTGAAATTAGCCCCTTCAGGTAATTTGATACATTTAGCGATCTCTAAACCTCTTCATCCTTATCAGCTTCAGCAGTTGATGCTCAAGTTCACTCTTTTGCTGGATACATACTAGATAACATGTTTCAGGTAGTCAAAAATAACTTATCTCTCTCAACCAGATGGAACATTTTGATGCAGTCCTCAAGTTTATAGCCTCTAGTAAAGCGACTGGACCCCAGTGTACTTTACAGTGCATCAATATTTTATTGAAGAGGGGCTTTCGCAATTATGCATATCTGACCACAGGGCTTGGTCCATCGTATCTTAGACACCACCCCTTACAGGCTCACATTCTGGAATGGTGATAAGACTGTCTTGGCACACTGTGATCACTACTTTACTTACTTTTTAGATATTTATACATGAAGAGTCATGTTGAAGCACTGGGTGGCTACTGTGAGAGCACACTGCATCATCATTTATCTGCTCTGACTGGAGGTTGTTTACAGCCAAACTATTGTTGTTTACTTCTCTAGCTAGAACAGTAGCGCAGGAGTCATTAACTGATAAGCGAAGTGCATTAAGGACATTGAATTTGCACGAATTCCAAAACACGGTCAGTTGTGTAATCAAACTGAGTATTGATAACCCTCTCTGAGGACTAAATGAGCGAGGGTCTTTGAGGACAGGCTGCCTCACCACTATCTGCCACTGTAGACTAAACTCTGGGCATATTTTCTTTGTCAATTTTTTTTCTACCTGCGCCTTACTGTATATGACCATTTTCCAAGCTCTCTATATCTCTTAAAAATACACCGTTTCTGTGCCTGTGCCTTTAAGACTGACAGATGTAAATGTTCTGGTTGTCTGCCCTTTATTATCCCTCATTCAAAAAGTAGTTCAGGCTGAAACACTCCTTATAACTTCGTGATGAATGGGCAAGCTAAACTGCTGTTGGCTAAGTAGGTAGATACATGCAAATGTGCTGTTTTTTTGTGACATCACAAAAACTGTGAATTCAAATTGGGCTGTTTTAGCAGCTTAACTTCTTAGTTTTCCAAGGCATATGTTTTGAAACTTTAACAAAGTATACAGATCATCTTCAAACTCTTAAGTCAAAAGAAATTAGGAAAACTCAACTGTCTACGATATGAGCTCTCTAACAGTCTGAATAAGACAATTTCATGGACTAAAATGCCTTTGACTTGTACTTGTCACTCACCACAATAAGGATTAGAAAGGATTTTCTACAAACTGCCCACCCTAAAATCAAGTGCAAGAAGTGCCATTCTTTTCTTCGCTAGCCAAAAAGCTAAGCTATTTAATATGCTGCATTCATAATGGACAACTTGCCCCTCGAGTAATAGCTGTCACTCACAGCCAGCGTAGTGGGGTATTTTGCTAACCACTTAGTGAATGTGTGTGGAAGCATGCCAGCCTCTTTTCTTACCTACATATATTTCTGAAACATCAGTAAAGGCAGATAAAAGAGCGAAACTGTCTCGGTTAGACCCCCTCCTCACACTCTATCTCTTCCCCGCCTTCTCAACTCTCACTGGTACTCCCACTGGGAGCTTCCTGACGGCTCGCAAACATAGACAGGCTGGGAGGCAGCTCGTCTGTGTTTTGAACATTCAGTGAGTGCTGACAGATTTGCTCATAAACAAGAACGGGCTCTAGTCCAATTTCTGAGTAAAACAATGACAATACACTAAGGAATCCTAAAAAGGGAGCTGCTTATTGTTTCCACTGATCAGTTTAACACTGATGTTAAAAAACATTCTCTTTCCTCTATACTTATTAAAGGCGATGCACTTTCCTCTTATCATATATTACAATGTCAAACAACACACCATTAACTTTCTCATTTGCTTGAATTTCCAGTCAACTGATGCACATCTTGCAAATTGGAAATAATGGTGGGTGAAAGAACTGCCATTAGCAAAGGCTCGTTTAATGAGGACAACAATAACATGGCATGAATATGCCATCTAGTGGTCACAAAGAGAACAACAGCGACACACAGTGCACCTAAAAATAAAATAAACAAATATAGTAATTGAGAATTTTTACTTTATACTATATCCAAAAAAAGAGCCCTGCACTTGCATGACTACCAGGGGAAAAATAAGCTTCCTGAGTGAGTCATTCTACTTGTTTTAAACAACTAAACTTCTTGTCAGAATCTTTGTTTTGGTGACTTCACAGGTAAACCTCTGCCTACTGACATTTTGCAGCTTATCATGGCAAAGAACAGACTGTCATGCAAACTAAACAACCAGTGAGCACTGTTCTGGTGTGGTGTGGAGAGTAATTTTTCAAAACCATGCTGCAGCAAAAACAAACCTGTGGGTAACAAATGTGTTGGCAGACATGCAAGGATGTCTTGTTTTAAGGCAGCTAAATGCTTCAACTAAAACTCAAATCATTTTTAAAGTGTAATGACGTGAAGACCACAATTTATTTTTTATCTAGTGCCCATCTTGCTCCAAAAGGTACAGTCACTGGGCACAGAGCAAAAAAATGATCGCAATCATGTGTTTCCCATTGGATACTAAGAACCCTGTTGTGCGGAGAGCTATTTGGATACACAACTGACAAAATCCCGACAGTTCTGGCCATCTTAACAGTCAAAAGAAACATTGATGGGGTGTCTGTGGCTAAAACTATGTTACTGGAGACTCAAAGGATCAACTATTTTATTTTGACCACTTCCTAAACTTCCATTACGGAGCCTTAAATTCTCAACCTTCCTGCATAAGCCTCTTGCCAAAGTGTAACTATACCACAAAACACAAAGATTCGCAAAGACAAAACTTTGACACTGACTTTACAGAACTAGCAAGCATTATATACTGACTCTGAATACAGATCAACAAACAGTATTTTTCATATATAATACTTTTCTATAATGCTGTTTAATGCAGTCCAGCACAGGTGAATATTAGTCCTGCAATAATGCAACTAAACCTGGCAATTAATTTATTGAATCAGGGGTGTATGTGCAGGAAAATCACCAAACTGCGCACGAAGCCAGCACTCCAGACCAGAGATAAACTATCACTGTAGACATTAACAGTAATAATTTACTGAAGATTAAACAATGCAGCAGTTTTTTGTGTGGGCTTTGATTTAAGATGTGATAAATCAATGAGCTACACAGCTGCAGCTCTATCCAGCACTCACCGCATCAAACTGAAGAAAGAAGTCATCAGACTTGCTCTCTACTTGATCAGTATCAGCCTTCACTTCCACCATTGGGTTGAGGAACTGGGCTCGTTCCAGAGAAGCCTGAGCCTGATTTTGACCATCTGCATCCACTGGGATCAGGAACTGAGCTCTTCTGGATTCCTCGGTAACCTGAAACATTGAACAACAAGGATACTGTGGTCATTTCTTGGGTGTATACAAAGACATTATAGCTGTGGTTGCCACATCATATTCAGTCACTAAATGACCAAAAGTTGATACGTACATATATACACACATGCCAGTTTATTCATATAGCCTCTGCACTTCTGAGACTTTCCACTAGATGTTGAAACATTGCTGTAAGAATAACAGCATTAATTGTATTCAGCCACAAGAGCATTGGTGAGGTCAGGTACTGACGTTGGACGATTAGTTCTGCATCATAAACGTCACTACAATTCATCCCAAAAGTATGGAGCTCCATCACTTCGGAGAACGCCATTCTAAAGCTTCACAGGCCAACGCTAGGGGGCTTTATACCCCTCTTGCTAATGCTTGGTATTGAGCATGGTGACCTTAAGGTTATGTGCAGCTACTCTAGAGCAGCCCATTCCACTGACAATGCTTTTCTACCGACATTAAACATGCTGTGTGAACACCTCTGTCAGCAAAGGATGCACTTTGAAGTAAGTGACTTCGCTAATTAGAAGGGCTGTCTGGATAGTTTTGGACATACAGTGTTCTTTAGTACAGAATATCCCACCTGTTCATGATCCAGAAGAGTGAGCCCTTTCACTCCAGCCAGGATAAGGTTCTTTGCCACTTCAGCACCCAGACCTCTCAGTCCAACCAGAAGTACTCGAGACCCCCTCAGTCTGAGAATGACAGACGGTATTTTAAAGTAAAGCTGGATGATATGGCAAAATAGAATAACACAATTTAATTTAAGTTTTTTTACAATACACAATGTGACACAATATTTATTTACTTATGACATCTGATAAGTGTAACAGAAAAAGAAGTGCCACATTTTAAAAACACCATCAAAACTATGAATCCAATTACTTGCATTTTCAATATTTCACACACTGTGCTGCACTGAATCCAATTAAACAGAACTAATTATGCTCTCTTTTTGATCAAATATGCAGTTGGCAAGTGATTAAGTACTGCCAATATCCACAATATGCTCAGAAAAGCATATTGTGACTTACTGTGGTGTAATTTATCATAACAATAAATATCATCATATTGCCCAGCTCTACTTGATCATTTATAAGTTATACTAAAAATCACACGTGTCACATCATAATGGAACCATTTATCATGTTATAATTTAAACACAACACAAGTGAGTCAGCGCCTGAACTATGTGCAGCATAAAGTCTTTCTTATGACTGTTAACCTATTTAAAAAGGAAATTCACACACTTTTTTCAAAATGATTGAATAATTCAATTTTTAACATGTAAACAATGCCATTCAGAGTGGTTTTCTGTGCCATTCTAGAGAAACTTCATTCCAGAAATGTTCACAATAGTAGTGATAGGCTGCAGATGTCAAAAGCATTTATTGCCTCTAAAAGCTATACTATATTGCCAAAAGTATTCGCTCGTCTGCCTTCATACGCATATGAACTTGAGTGACATCCCATTCTTAATCCATAGGGTTTAATATGATGTCGGCCCACCCTTTGCAGCTATAACAGCTTCAACTCTTCTTGGAAAGCTTTCCACAAGCTTTAGGAGTGTGTTTATGGGAGTTTTTGACCATTCTTCCAGAAACGCATTTGTGAGGTCAGACACTGATGTTGGACGAGAAGGCCTGGCTCGCAGTCTCCGCTCTAATTCATCCCAAAGGTGTTCTATCGGGTTGAGGTCAGGACTCTGTGCAGGCCAGTCAAGTTCTTCCACACCAAACTCGGTCATCCATGTCTTTATGGACCTTGCTTTGTGCACTGGTGCGCAGTCATGTTGGAACAGGAAGGGGCCGTCCTCAAACTGTTCCCACAAAGTTGAGAGCATGAAATTGTCCAAAATCTCTTGGTCTGCTAAAGCATTAAGAGTTTCACTGGAACTAAAGGGCCGAGCCCAACTCCTGAAAAACAACTCCACACCAAATCCCCCCTCCACCAAACTTTACACTTGGCACAATGCAGTCAGACAAGTACTGACTGCATTTGATGCTTTGCATTGCGCTTGGTGATGTAAGGCTTGGATGAAGCTGCTCGGCCATGGAAACCCATTCCATGAAGCTCTCAGCACTGTTCTTGAGCTAATCTGAAGGCCACCTGAAGTTTGGAGGTCTGTAGCGATTGACTCTGCCGAAAGTTGGCAACCTCTGCGCACTATGGGCCTCAGCATCCGCTGACCCCACTCTGTCATTTTATGTGGCCCATCACTTCGTGGCCGAGTTGCTGTCGTTCCCAATTCGCTTCCACTTTGTTATAATATTTCCAACAGTTGACTGTGGAATATTTAGTAACGAGGAAATTTCACAACTAGACTTGTTGCATAGGTGGCATCCTATCACGGTACCACGCTGGAATCCACTGAGCTCCTGAGAGCGACCCATTCTTTCAAAAATGTTTGGAGAAGCAGTCTGCATGCCTAGGTGTTTGGTTTTATACACCTGTGGCCATGGAAGTTATTGGAACACCTGAATTCAATGATTTGGATGGGCGAGTGAATACTTTTGGCAATATAGTTTACCTCTTTTTTATTTACAGAAAATGATTGTGAATATAGTGTACGATAAATATAACCTACTGTACGATGAATGTCTCACGCATCGTGCAGTATATTCATCGTACACTATATTCACAACGTTTTTGAGATAAATTCTTATACAAATACATTTATAACAGAGATATACACTGCTCACAAAATAAAGGGAACACTCAAATAACACATCCTAGATCTGAATGAATGAAATATTCTCATTGAATACTTTGTTCTGTACAAAGTTGAATGTGCTGACAAAATCACACAAAAATCATCAATGGAAATCAAATTTATTAACCAATGGAGGCCTGGATTTGGAGTCACACACAAAATTAAAGTGGAAACACACACTACAGGCTGATCCAACTTTGATGTAATGTACTTAAAACAAGTCAAATTGAGGCTCAGTATTGTGTGTGGTCTCCACGTGCCTGTATGACCTCCCTACAACGCCTGGGCATGCTCCTGATGAGGTGGCGGATGGTCTCCTGAAGGATCTCCTCCCAGACCTGGACTAAAGCATCCGCCAACTCCTGGACAGTCTGTGGTGCAATGTGACGTTGGTGGATGGAGCGAGACATGATGTCCCAGATGTGCTCAATCGGATTCAGGTCTGGGGAATGGGCGGGCCAGTCCATAGTTTCAATGCCTTCATCTTGCAGGAACTGCTGACACACTCCAGCCACATGAGGTCTAGTATGGTCCTGCATTAGGAGGAACCCAGGGCCAACCGCACCAGCATATGGTCTCACAAGGGGTCTGAGGATCTCATCTCGGTACCTAATGGCAGTCAGGCTACCTCTGGCGAGCACATGGAGAGCTGTGCGGCCCTCCAAAGAAATGCCACCCCACACCAATACTGACCCACTGCCAAACCGGTCATGCTGAAGGATGTTGCAGGCAGCAGATCGCTCTCCACGGCGTCTCCAGACTCTGCCACGTCTGTCACATGTGCTCAGTGTGAATCTGCTTTCATCTGTGAAGAGCACAGGGCGCCAGTGGCGAATTTGCCAATCCTGGTGTTCTCTGGCAAATGCCAAGCGTCCTGCATGGTGTTGGGCTGTGAGCACAACCCCCATCTGTGGACGTTGGGCCCTCATACCATCCTCATGGAGTCGGTTTCTAACCGTTTGTGTAGACACATGCACATTTGTGGCCTGCTGGAGATCATTTTGCAGGGCTCTGGCAGTGCTCCTCCTGTTCCTCCTTGCACAAAGGCGGAGGTAGCGGTCCTGCTGCTGGGTTGTTGCCCTCCTACGGCCTCCTCCACGTCTCCTGGTGTACTGGCCTGTCTCCTGGTAGCGCCTACAGGCTCTGGACACTACGCTGACAGACACAGCAAACCTTCTTGCCACAGCTCGCATTGATGTGCCATCCTGGATGAGCCGCACTACCTGAGCCACTTGTGTGGGTCGTAGAGTCCGTCTCATGCTACCACGAGTGTGAAAGCACCACCAACATTCAAAAGTGACCAAAACATCAGCCAGAAAGCATAGGTACTGAGAAGTGGTCTGTAGTCCCCACCTGCAGAACCACTCCTTTATTGAGTGTGTCTTGCTAATCGCCAATGATTTCCATTGTCTATTCCATTTGCACAACAGCATGTGAAATTGATTGTCAATCAGTGTTGCTTCCTAAGTGGACAGTTTGATTTCACAGAAGTTTGATTTACTTGGAGTTATATTGTGTTGTTTAAGTGTTCCCTTTATTTTTTTGAGCAGTGTACATACAGGGCATAGTAAGGTAAAACAGTTCCCAAAGAAAACTGTTTTTTTTTCAGATGTACCATTATTTTACGTTATCAGCATTACATATAAAACTCCTGGACTGCTGGTTCCAATTACCCCAAATGTGAAGAAATCGGAGTCAGTAAGTTGCTCTACAACGCATTAATTCGCCCCTTTCATAGCAAACCACTTTTATTTCCATCTTGATGGCTGAATTATGCAGAGATTTCGAAAAGTCGGTGGAAGTCTCCTTTACCGTTAAAAGCTTTAGAAAAATATCTGGTTACGTAAATTATTGAAGCGTTAATTCTTAACGTGTACGAAGACCACTACAATCTGCAAATCGTCGAGGGAGAGGTTTATTAGCTTGCCGATTTCTTGTTTATGTGTTATTTTAGCTCGTTAGCTACCGGAGCTAAGCACGGACCTCTTTTGTGCCTCCAGACCCCAGAGCCGGATCTGTCGGTCATACTGAGCCGCTTCCTCCTCGCTGATGACGTTGTCTTCTTTTTCGATCATATCGATCATTTCAAATCACTTCGCGCTGGTCCGGAATACAACAGAAACTGCTCGATATAAACTCGCTTCCTTTCAGAGACGATATTCCTCCATTCAATGGGAAAAGTCCCGCTTAGTCTCATTCAAAAGGGCGCACACTGATGACGTATCGGTTACACGCAAAGCGTCTGTGGAAAAAAAAACCTCTTCATAAAATCAGTTGTAGCTGTAAATCTACAGTGTTCAATGTCATGATATCATCATTTCATCATTTCAGTTTGAACAAATAAATGTTATTTATACTAAAAAAAAAACGTGAAATTTAACTATATAAATATAATCACTACTAGTAAAAATTAAACTGTTGTGTGCAAACTTTTATTTTTTACTAGTAGGCCTATACACTGTTTACTTTAATTTAGTTTCCTTTTTCAACTCGTATTGTTTTTTTGTCTAAAAAATAGGTTAATACAAAAAAGAAGAATTTTTATTAATGTATTTATTTATTTAAATAAGCACATACAAATATATTGTCTTTGAATAAACAAGCTGAATGTGATCAAATACTGATCATTTGACAGCTCAACACAGGGTCTTATAACACAGCTGTAACTGGCTCTGGATCAAGGAGTTTCTCTAATGTGTCAGATAGGGACTGAAAATTTTTGAGTCACGTCAAACTGAACCAGCGTCTTTGGATTAAAAGCTAAACTGGCTTGCAATGTCTTTCACTATTCAAACAATAATTGAAGTTGAAAAAAGATCAATTATTCTGAATTGATTTTTTCTCTGTATGATCCTCTGTAAGGTCCTCTGTAAGGTCATTGACCAACTGCTCATTTGCAAAAATGAGCTTTTCTGGCTTTACCGGCTTTTCACTCAGACGTTGACAAAAAATATGTCTTGATCAATATACACTGTATGTATATAGGTCTCTAATTCACAGATTTATCATTTTAATAATAAATTGCCTCACTTGCTTTTGCCATTTCCTCTGACTGGCTTGTGGATAACTGTCTCATGTTTCACCATTTTTATTTCACACTCTTCTTTTCATAAAGACTTACACTACTCATTGCTTTTACACTAACTCATTTCTGCTGTCAGCCTAAACATTCATTCACTGCCTCCTTTTCAATGATTAACACAGATTGCATGTTATGAATGTTTGTCGTCGCTGTACAAAGAAAAACAAAGTCTCCAAAATGGTACCTTAACAGGAGAGGACAAAATGTTCTTAACTTTTAATGTAAGTCAATGTAAAGAGTTTTTATTTCAAGCATGTTTGAAGCATTTCTATTGGTCCATTCATCATGAGATGAACACAATGTAAAGGGCAGTTGCTGAGCTGAAGAAAAATAAAAACTTATAGATACTTCAGATACTTGGGTTTTTTGTAGAGCAATTTATTTCTATTTAAATACTCTACAGTTTGTTTTTCACTTACTATTGCTTAAATTAAGTTTTTTGGTGTTTGTGATTTTAAGTAGTCTAATATCACATATAGAGATTATCATCCAATACAAGAATTCTGAAAAAGTTGTAAATGTTATTTTACATTTACTTTGTTGTATACATAAAGTAAGGCATAGGAAAGCAACACCATCTGTCTACACATTGACATCTTTAGATATTTAGAATACATGAAAAGAAACAAAATCCAAGAAACTTAGTAAATGTACTGTGTCATGCTCAGTTTGTGTTAGAAAAATAAATGTAATAAAATATATGAATGTTGTACTGACACAGAGATATACAATCACACACACACTCACACCTAGGGGCAATTTAGCTTCTCCAGTTCACCTGACTTCATGTCTTTGGACTGTGGGAGGAAACCGGAGTTCCCATAGAAAACCCAAGCAGACATGGGAGAACAGGCAAACTCATTTTTTGACATAATCCAATTTAAATATATTCTAAATGTGTAATTTCATAGATCTCTTATTCAGTTTCTAATTATTTGTGCGTGAGTATCCAACACTTCAACAACTTTCATTTACTGGTAAACTCATGTAACGCAGACAAGCCTCTGTATTTGAGTCTTTCATTTTGACTTCTCTTACCCAGTTTGCTAGAAATATCCTACACTCTTAAAATGATGGTTCCACAAGGGCTCTTTAGTAAAGGGAAAGGTTCTAGTTGCAATCATGAGTTCTATTTGGCTTAAATGGTTCTTTGCATGGTGAAATGGTTCTTCAGATTGGAGAATGTGGTTTTTTGAAAATTTTTATTGCATATTTAGCATAGCCATATAAAACCATTTTCAAAAAGCTCTATATAGAACCATATGCAACACATTCTCTGTGAAGAAAAATTTCACCATGCAAAGAACCATTTGAGCATGGAACGGTTCTAAAGAGCAAGCATGGCTCTAAATAGAACCCTGGAAGAACCATCTTTCTTTAGAGCGTAGTAATCTCCATTTTTAGCCTTGAAGGACCCGTATTATCAGGACAGGTCTATGCAAAGTTTATATTAAATTATATTTAATGTCAAAATGTGAGAACAACGTCAAACTTTTGTCATTGTATTATTCACTTATCGGTGCTGTTCATCTCAGAAGTAACTAACGTAATGAATAACCTGTGTGTCTGTAACCGTTTTGTACCCTTTTACACAGTAAACCTCCACTTGAAGACTCCGCCCTCGCCGCCTTCAGTTCGTGGATTTTCGGCAATTACCGTGGCAACGTCACTCGGTTAACTCCGCCTCTTCTCGGCGGAGAAGAAGCGTCGCCATTTTAAGTGAATGAGTTTCATTTCACCACGCAACTGTAAGGACGGAGAGAACTTCAGGAACGTTTCAGCATGTTTCTCTTTTAAACTGTTCATGGGAATTAACTGCTATGAACTGAAACTCTTCCTTAAACCAATCAACCAGTAGATCAATGTGAAGTAACGCATAAGCCAGTTGAATCCTGAGTCGATTTTTTGCACTGAATGTAGTACGTTAGAGGAAATGGCTGTGGAAAGCATGACTGTCCATCCAAACTCCCCAACAGCCAACCACGAACACAACAGCCTTCTCACTGACGAAAGGTCGAGTAATATCATATTTCTATCCAACTATTTATTTATCCTTTGCTTTTTTAAACACAAAAAAGCATGGGTACTCTTTTGCTTTTTTTTTCTTTCAAGGGGATTAAAGTCGACTTTTCTGGGAAACAAGTACAGAGGTAACGAACGAACGCCATCTTGAATCGTTAACCTACAGACCGCAGCCTGGAAGTTCATTTAGCCGAAAATCAGGGATACGGTCCGAAATCTCGCCAGAGTTCAGAAAACCAGTCACTGCTCGAAGCGCTTTTCATCATCGAAGGATTCAGTGGCCACTAGGCAAAGAACATGGCTCATGAAATTCAGTCTTTCCTCAGTACAAAACCAAAGGACCAGAGTGAACAGTCCGTCAGTGCTCGCTGGATAGTTATTATTTTTATTTACGTTTTTTCTTTATTTGCTGCTTGTGAGTAACGTTACACCCGCGCGACTGAAACAATAGAGCACAAAACCGTAAAGAGTCACCGTTTTTGCTAAGTAGCTAGCTACGTATGCTAGCCCGAGTTAGCATGGTGCAGCTAAGGCCCTGTCGGTGTGAGCTAACGTTAGCTGATGAGTTATCAAATACAAAACGTGACGGAGTCTCACAGGCGATAGCTGTACCTATCTTAGCCACTTTCATAAGTGAATGACTACACTTATTCAAGCATCGATCTAATAAGCGTGTTAACGATTATACTGATTTTAGGCCTGCGTGATGGCTAACTTGTTTATAATTAGGTCGCATGTGCTTTGTTTTCTCGTGGAAGCTGGCCAACTTTAGCTAATGCTACAATAATCGGTTAGCTCTTAATGTTTGAGCCAAGCAGCTAACTAGATAATTTACATAGCTATAAAGTAGATAATGTACATAGCTATTGCTGAATAACTTTTTCACGAGTTAACTTGCCTGGCTCACGAGTTGCGCACAGTATTTTTTTTTATTTTTTATTAAGGCCTTAATACGATGTTGGATTATATCAGTTCGTATAAGTAACGTTCATGTTTGTTTTGCGTATTAATCGTAACCTAGATATAGTTATTACTATTAGTATTATTATATTATTAACCTCAATGGTTAGCAGTTAACGTTACATTATACTGTTAGAAGTATAACAGATTCCATCTTTATAAATCACTCAATTCAAGCTAGTGGTCATAAAGTCATGAAAAATATTGTAGACACAAACTGTTTCCAAGTAATGAAGTGATCCAAAGGTATCAAAGGTACTTTGGAAAAGACTATGAATTTGGACTAGTTTGGAATAGCCTTTTAAATTCAAATTTAAAAGATTATTGTGTTATGTTTTTGCTCCCATTAGGTTAGACTGTTTTTAGTCTGGCTTTAGAAGGAGCATGTATTTTCACAAACACCCTTTTGGTTCAGCACTTTCCCAAAGTCTCAGAAGCATTCAAGGTCCTAAAAGTGAATTAAAACACCAGTTTCACAATTTCACAGATTCCCAAAACTAGTAAGTTCTTACACACAGTGCAGGACTTGTCACCCCTTTTGTAGCTAGGATAAATTCCAGAAAAACATTACTTTCTGCTGCTTTTGAGCAGTGATATGGAGTATGTTCAATTCCTAGGATTCTACAGGCTGTAGGATCAGTAAGTGGTTCTGACAGTATTTGTCTTTAGTTGGAGTATGGCTTGTATTACTGTATGATAATGTGGTTTTAAAAAGTTATTATGTACCTCCTGATGCCCTGAATAGATTCCTCATAGCTTTTTTGGGAGCATGACCTGATTCCTCAGCTGTCTTGTCACTCACTGTTAAAAGCATGGTCAGATGAGGCCAGTTGTCTTTGTATATCTTACATTAATACTGTAGTGGCTCATTTGTATTGCATGTCAGTATATTCAAACTGTATACCATGATTTTGGGGGGTCTGATTTTAGTATTTCTTTTGAGATACTGGTCATCTTGCAAGTGACGAGTCATATGACTGAAATTGAAGTTTAGGTCATGAGAGACTTTTTGCACTTACTGTGAGGCAAACAGTACAAGGAGACGTCCAGCAGAACAAGTTTTGTTATTATAGGGAGAGCTGGATTTTTTTTTATTTGCTTGTGTTAAAAGAGATATTTGTAATATTTAAATGCAGTTGTAGTACATAGTTCAGTATTTTTATATATCATATATAGATGTAAACTGTTATGTGTTTTCACAGATTTTAAAAGTATCAGGACTCAGATTTTTAGAACTTAGCTAAGCCTCCAAAGTTTAAGTTTTAAGAGAATACTAAAAACATTGGTTGTGCACAGCTTGTCATTAAATGAGTTATACTCTACTAAAGGGAACAGAGAGGTAGCTGGTTAGTGGGAGTGAATTATTTGGAAGTAAATTACTTTGTTAGGATTGTCCATGCTGCCAAAGTAAGTGTTGAGCCAGTTGTTTTTCATAGTATGGGTTTGTTGTTTAGGGGTAGTTGTTAGCAAGTAATTAAGAAAACCATATTGGGTCATCATTAGTATTTGACAGGCTTTCAGGGCCTACAAGACAGCGCATTACTCAGCATGTTTTTATGAACTGCAGCTACATGGTAGCTGATCACAGAGTGCCTTATCAACTGTGAGTTAAACGTTAGGTGATTTGCAAAGTGGACATAATGTGGTTAAGCCATAGACCTACATGATTTCAGTGCTGAAACATGGCTGTTTACCTTTGTATCTAATGACAAACATTCACATTTGCGTCTGGGTTGTTCACACCAAATTGCTATTGATTAGGAAGTTTTAGTTGTTCAAGTAGAAGGGCTAAGCTGTATTAAATGTATTCTGTATGCATTTGTCATTGTATTTCATTTAAGTACACTTGTATTAAAGGGTAATCCGTATATATACAGTTCCACAAAATATTGTGTAGAACAATGTGGGCCACTGATCTAACACAACTGCACTGCAGCATTGCATCACCCAGCGTATCAGTAGATAAGCAGGTCTTTTGGTTAAATAGATCTCTTGCCCTTTTGAATACACCCTGTGTTGGTCTGGTGCTAGCCTGTAAACTGAAACAAAGCTTTTCTGAAAGTTAATTGTATTTTTATTTTTTTTTGCAGTATTTTATACTGAATGCAAGAGTGCGATTGTCATTTCTGAGGTCGGGAATGTTAAGCCTGCCCTTGTCAGTGCAACATTACGTTGCCTTTTGTTGCACTCTCGTGGGCTTTCCTTCTTCGAATTAGACTGTGGAAAGAGGCTACTTTGTGACTTCTTACACTGTGTATGGGCCTTATTTTAAATTCATTGGCCTGACACAGAAATGAGCGTTAGATAACTAGTGTAATGATTATGACTGTGGTAAATGTTTTCTTCAAGGCAGATCCTGCTCTGTACAACATAATCACTGCTTAGCAGTGCAAAGTCAGTACCCTGAAAACATCCAGTTAATCCCAAAGTCTGTAAATGACAATATGTGATAAAGATTGCAAACCATTTGAGCATAACCGTATGTGAAATGTTTACTTGGAAATAAAGTCTAACAGTTACCAGTTTGCTTTTCTTCAAAATACATTTTTCAGAGACTTGATCTGCTACATCAGGGCTGCCCAATCTTATCCGAAAGGGGCTAGTGTGGCTGCATGTTTTCGTTCCAACCAAGCAAGAGCACACTTGATCCACTGTTTGAAGACGAAGGCCTCTTGATTGAATACGTGGATGGTGTGCTCTTGCTTCTTTAGCACGGGATACGATTGGGCACACTTGTCCTACATACAGCATTTCCACTCAGTGAAGACAATATTTCACTTAACCACTGCTCTTCTTGTTCTAGAAGCTTTAGGTTGATGTTTCAGTCTAGTGATTCCCCAGTTCTGTGTGTGTAACAGGCGAGAGGATGGAGAGCTGGAGGAGGGAGAGCTTGAGGATGATGGAGGAGAGGTGGAGGTGCCCAGTGCTGAGGGACTGGAGCACGAAGAGAAGCCCCGACGCAGCAAGGAGCGCCATGGCAGTGACTCAGATGACGAGAAGGCCCACCGCCGCAAGAAGAAGAGAAAAAGGGAGAGAGAGCGAGAGAAGGAGAAGAGGAGGTCCAAAAAGAAACGGAAATCGAAACACAAGGTAAGTGTGTGTTTGCGTGTGATATCTTTTGTTTGAAGGTATTTCTTAAGAGTTTGTCAGGACCATCACAGATATGATCACTCATTTGTGCTGATCTGTGTTGTGTAGCGTCATGCCTCCTCCAGTGATGATCACTCAGACTACAGTGATGATTCTGACTACAGTCCCAGTGAGAAGCGAAAGTATCGGGAATACAGCCCTCAGTACCCACCCACGGTGAGTGGAATGCTTTATTTCTCCAATAATATCATCTCACTAATTGTAATTTTGCAATTGTGCAGATGTGGACGAACTGTATCTGCATGCCTGTTTGCCTCATGGATTATTTGTAATCTGTGTTCCAGTCTCATGGAGGCTACCCTCCTTCTCCTTCGGGTCATGGAGGACCCATGGGAAAGAAAGGCAGCTACATGTCAAGCAGGGACAAACAGGGCTATGGTGGCTACGATGAGTATGATGATGAGAACTATGAAGGCGAGGAGGATGAGGACATGGGTGATGATGACTATGATGATTTCACCAAGGAGCTTAATCAGTACCGCAAGGCCAAAGAGGGTGGAGGTGGATTGGGCAACCAGCGTGGAAGAGGTACCTCTAGAGAAGAAATATACCCTGGAAAACCTCTATATGCCAATTTATTTTGCACATCTTTCATTTTAATAAAACATTATTTTCACAGGTGGTAAAGGCCGGATAAAGAATATGAGAGGCCGTGGCAGAGGAGGGATGAGGGGTCGTGGGGGCAGAGGAGGAAGCCGAGGAAGAGGACGAGGCAAGATGGGAGAGAATGATGACGGGGATGGCATGTACGGAGATGATATGGAGGTAAATTCCAATGTACAAATTATTTATGATTAATCAGTGTTTTTTTGTTTCATTTTTTGTATTTGCAGACTCTGTTCATAGCTTTAACAAGTCTACACACTTACTGATATTTTTGCAATTGCATCTTATAGTATGGCGACGATGACTATGATAACATGGGGGATGATGATTATGATGATTACTCAAAAGAACTGAACCAGTACAGGAAATCCAAGGACAGAGGGCGTGGTGAGTTTTTAAACACTGACAGTAGTTCACCTTTTATTAGAGTTAAACTGTTAAGAGACTTCTGATGAAAGCATTTTTTCTTTGTTACTAAAGATTGTGGGTTTTTTCCCCAGGTTGTAAAGGTTTGCGAGGTCGTGGGAGGGGTAAAGGGGGACGAGGCATGAACCGGGGCAGAGGTAGAAATCGAGGGAGGGGCCGCGGAGGAGATCAAGGATACGATGAAGACAACGATGGAGATATGGACATGGGGGTAAGAAAAGTCTGCACATAGTTCTGTAAATCAGAGGTGTTTCTCACACAGAGTACAGTTTCAGTTCTAACACAGCTGATCCAGCTATTAAACGTTCATAGAATCATTGGAATATCAAAGATTCTGTGTTAATTACAGCCATAACCCCAGCCAGTTAAGACATTATTGCCCTTGTTCAGCTCAAGCACATCCAAGTCAGTTAGTCTCATACTCATTACCTGACCTGCATGTTTTGAGAACTGGAATATAGTAAATGTGGGTGGTCTAGCCTGGAGATGGGGAGCCACTGGTCTAGGCCATGAACTTTTTATAATATTGACCGTGGAAACTGAGAGTCCCTAGCCTTTTTGCTTAAGAGCATCCTGTGTCCTGTAGGATGGAGGAGGTGGCCCAAGGAAGCATGACCAGGACAAGCAAGGGAAGGAGGGGAAGGAATGGAAGGCCAAGACCATCTGCAAATACTACATTGAGGGTCGTTGCACCTGGGTAAGAACAGAAGCACTTGGGAGGCAGGATATTTTAGTATTATTTTATCAGTCTTTAAATGTTGAAACATTTAAGCAGTTACTAGTACTAAGCGTAGTTAAATGTATTAGATCACAATGTAAATATGTTTACTCTCCAGTGGTGAAAATAACTACTGTGCATATTCTTTTTATGTGACCAACAGGGGGAGCACTGCAACTTCAGTCATGACATTGAGTTGCCTAAGAAGAAAGAGCTTTGCAAGTTCTACATCACTGGCTACTGTGCTCGGGCTGAAAATTGTCCCTACATGCATGATATCCTTTACAATTTGTTTAATTATGTGACCTAATCAATCAAACTTGTCATTTACGCCAGCAAACTCAAACTTTTTTGTGATAAGTAAGTTTCCCTTGTGGTTCTGGTCTCACTTTAAAGACTGTGTAGCAGGAAAGTAGTATGCTCAGATCTGCAGATTATTCCTTGACTCTGAGTAACGTGACTTCCCCTGTAAGCTGTTTCACACTACAGGCAATTGTGTGAATGGAGATGACTGTATGTTCTCTCACGAACCTCTGACAGAGGACACACAAGAACTCCTGGACAAGGTGAGCCTCTTTATGTGCCACTGATAGAGAAGATACATACCCTCTGTTCTTATTTCTTGCTCCTGCATTGCTCAGTCTGAAAGGTTTACTGTTATTACAGATGCTGGCTGAGGATGCTGAGGCTGGTGCTGAGGATGAGAAGGAAGTGGAGGAGCTGAAAAAGCAAGGCATCAATCCCCTTCCTAAACCCCCTCCTGGTGTCGGCCTCCTCCCTACACCCCCAAGGCCTGGCCCAAACGATGCTTCTGCTCCAGGAGACTTTGGGATGCCTGGGCCAATACAAGGCAATGTGCCCCCTAATGGTCCTCCATGCCCTGGACCTGGCTCTGGGCCTGTAGCTGGGCCATGCCCTGGTCCCCCTCCCCCTTGTCCAGATGGAGCATCTTTTCCAGGATCACCAACCTCCAGTGTTCCACCTCAGCCACCCATGGGTCCGCCACCTCCTTGTGGAGGTAACGCGGGGAAGAAAATCCCATCCTTGTTTGAAATCGTGGTGAAACCCACTGGGCAGCTGGCGCAGAAACTGGGTGTCAGGTTTGTCATTTCTTTTTTTCCTTATAGCTGCTCTTGAGATGTAGATTCCCCCAGAATGTACGAAAAGTGAATTTAGGAATTTCTCCCTGTTGACAAGTTCAAAAATCACCCACCACTGAAAATGTCTTTGCAGAGGCCCAAATCCTGGCACTGCTACAGCAGGCACTGCAGGACCTCAGGGCCCCCCTGCAGGACCTCCACCTCGTTTTCCTGGTCCACCACCACCAGGACATGTGGGACCAAATGGGCCTCATGAAATGCCACCCATGGGCCCACCAAACATGAGCCAAGGTCCCCCAATGATGCCGAACTTTGGTGCAGGAGAAGGACCTCCAAACCAGGCCATGATGCCCCCTGGGGGTCGCAGTTTTTATGACAATTTCTACCAGCAGCAGCAAAGCATGGGAATAGAAGGGGAAGAAGAAGAGGGTGAGCTGATGTTTTCTGCTACAAATGATGACTAGTTATCATTGACCAGAGAAATAGATCATAACTAAGTCTAAAACCAGTATATTTTTAAAAAGTTAAATTGTATAAATTGATAAGTTCAGTTGATGTGTCGTACGATTTATTTTCGAGTACACCGTGTTTACTTTCTGCCATCTGCTGCAGGTGACAGCTACCAGGGAGCAGCTGGTGGAAACTTCAGTGACCAGTCCCCAGGGAATCAGAACTCTGGGAACATGGAGGGTGCAGCCAATGGAGGATCAGCTAATCAGTCCACGTTGACTGTTCCAGACTTCCTGCCTCCAGCACAGCGTGTGCTCTTCATGAGGATCCAACAGAAGCAGCAGGAAGAGGAGGAAAGGGCCAGGAGACTAGCTGAAGGAGGGGTTGAAAGAGACAATGAAGGTACAGGTGATTGCACACTTACACACTCAGCCATAGCAATTTACATAAGAGATTATCCAAATGTGATAAAACTGCTTTGAGCATCACGTCATCAAATAGCACAGAAATTACACAATTGCCCTATGAATGTGACTGACAGAAATTGTACCAAAACGTGCTAAAGAAAAGATGGTGCAGTACTTTGTAAAAATCTTTTTAAAACGCCTGTTCGGTTGATTTGTCAGTACTTTTCAAAAATGGTCATACTGTCATGTTATATAGATAGTTATATAGATAATAATCAGATATAACAGTACTTAACAATTTAGCATTAAAAGCCTTGGTAAATGTTAATGTAAAAGTTGTGTGCTTCTTAGCACAGGCATACTGTAGCCTTTACGTGTTACTGATGCACAATGTTATTCATTCCCATTACTGCCACCTTATTTGATAAATACCTTTACTCTTATTTTTGTAATGATTCATTTGATAACTTAAGGCTGTTTATCGTGTTGTAAAATAAGAGGTTGGCTTACAGTCAGTTTTTGCAAGTCTTTAAATGGTCTCATATATATATATATATATATATATATATATATATATATATATATATATATGTATATATATATATATATATATATATATATATATAATTACTGATTTACTGTGATGAGATTATTGTTTGAAACATCTCAAGCACAGACTTGAACATCACAAACAAAACAAAAATACATGTAGTAGGCTGTGAGCTCAGCCTTGAAAACTTTCATTATATCTATCCCTGGCGAGGAAATACATTCTTTTTTGAATATACATCTGAACTCTTTACAGGGGAAAAATGTTGCCAATAAAGATTTTGCAAGTTTGTCTAAAAATAAAGTTAAACTTGCATTACGTACAGGCAAAATGCCAGGACAGCTATACAGAGAAATACAGGCTCATCTATGATACGTCAGAAGGAAGCAGGCCAATCATATTAGTTGTCGAGGCGGGACAAAACCAGAGCCTAAACATGATTACACATGGAACGCAGCAGATTGCTGCAAAAGCACCTTTTATGCCAAAATTGTATTTATCTTTGATTTCCATGAATTGCAAGAAGAAGAATACAAAATATATAAGAGCATATATTTTGTATAAAAAATACCGAAGTATTGATTTAAGTGTCAAAAATGTCTGTCAATACATATTTAATGTCTTCTGAACACATCTGTGACCTACTTTTCTCATGTTACTCATCTTGACTGGTTCCAACCCCTGTAGTGTAATGAATTGATAAAATACAAACATTGTTCTTGTACGTAGCACAGTGACAGCAGGAATCAGTCTAAGGCTGCTGCAGATGAGGCTAATGCATCCGAGTTTTATGTCTTCTCTGAGTCTTGGCTCACTGAGCTGTAGTTAAATGTCCTGTCTAGTTGAAAGCCAGACATACACTGGTTTTAGAAATGTTGTTCTTTGATGACGCTCACTGTTTGAACGTTTGAGCAGACTGTCATGTATGGATAAAGCCTACGATTTATATACTCACAGTGTACGGTCCGTGCTAATATGAACCACAGCCCCTACAGACAGCTCTGTCTCTGTGGACAATTTAAAATAAACCTGTTTCATTCAAAATAACATGCTGCATGCAGAGTACTGAGCGAACGCACTGTGCACTGAACACTGAAGCTGAACCAGGCAGTAATGTACACGGTAGGACAATATGGTCTCTCTACATCCTATTTTCCAAAAAAAATCACCCTATTAGCGTTTATGCTTCGTAATTCAATCAAGCAGAGTAAAGTCGGCATATGCAGACATAGGTAGCAAATGTCTCTTTTGCCTCTATTTAACTGGTCAACGTGTCTCTACCTATATTGGGAAAGCAGTTGTGATTGTGTTTAAAACAGGCTAAAGTCACACGGTGTAAGTCTGGTGGGAGTATACTAAGGTCGAATGTTTAAAGTGACTGACGGCCTTGTATACGAATGTCACAAAGTCAATAACACTCCTCTGTGTGAGCAGAGCCTCCTTCACTGCGTTTGTTTATTAGCGCGGCAGCTACGCTCTGCTTGTGTCACACGGTATCAGCGGGTATCACAGTGTTGCTATCAGTGAATGAGAAATGAGCATGCTGTCAGCCTGATACCGGGCACCAGAATTGATATCGGTGCATCCCTACTAAAAAGTGAAGTATGGAATAGTGAGTTTTTACTCAGCTCTGAGCCAGGGATCGCTAAGTTAAAAAACTAAAGCAGATAGTGAAATCTGGCCCACCACCTATAGGGGGTACAGTTGCATAAAGACTCCTAGTGATCTTGCTAATATTATAATTCATAATATGCTGCTGTTTTACTTTATCTTTGTAAACATACTTAAAATCAAACAAAACATTTTTTTCTGGTACAAAAAAATCGAAAGAAAAATCGGAGTCACTATGATCAATTACAAACCTTTCCAGGGTAATTTAGATTAGAGGCTGGTTGGGAAGGAAACATGGAGGACAGTTCTCTGCGTGATGCTATCCAGGAACTCTTAAGACTGTAAACATCCTCTGTTCTTGAATTAGCAGTCTCATTAAAGACACTTTAGCGTCTTTTCACTAGAGGGCACTATTGGTCATCCACAAAAATGTGAATGGAATGATGTAAAGGAGACTTACCTGTGCAAGGACAAACAACAAGGTGTTGGGTAGTTCTGGAAAACCATGGCACTGAGCAATTTAGTGTTTTTATTGTTGCTGTAACATACTGAACACATGAATGGCAAAATCAATTTTTTGTAAAGCAGGTAAGTTCTAGAGTGCATGTCCTGTGGCCCAACTGGACTAGAAGTAAGATGTAGACTAGATGTAATGTAGATGGAGGGACTCATTTCTGTTAAGCTTGTGCTAATGCTATTGGCTCTTTTTATTCCAGGAGATTCAGCCAATTGGTATTCTAGTGAAGATGAAGATGGAGGCGGAAGTGTCACATCGATTTTGAAAACCTTACGACAGCAAAGCCAAGCCCAGGGTCCGCCAAAGCCTGAGGGGGCTCCCACTGACCCCCGGCTGCAGAAGGCCCATGCTGCGCAGGCCTCCAGCCGACCAGCAGATCCCAGGCTCACACGTGACCCTCGCTTATGCCGCAACACTGACTCCTCTCAAACCCCAGAGCACAATCCCTCCTCCTCTCCATCTTCCTCTGCACCTGCAGACCCCCGCCTCGCCCGCCAGGCCACCACTAAATCAGAGCCTCCGCTTGTGTATAAACCCCCACCCCTGGTCCCTGCTGCTACTGAGGAGGAGGAGGCAGAGAGGGTCCTAAGAGACAAGCCTGTCCCCATCCCTCTGGATCCTTTAATGGGTATGGCTCTACGAGACCCCCGTTCCCAACTTCAGCAGTTTAGCCACATCAAGAAAGATCTAGTACTGAATAAGCCTTCTTTCGCTAAGGCAGTGTTGTGGAGTCCTGAGGACCTCATCCCAATCCCCATGCCTAAGCAGGACTTCCTCCCGTTGCCTCCTGGCATCCCCCCGGTCTCTGCCATGGACCCTCGTCTGTCCCGTGCCCAGCAACAGCTCCACACAGCTCCACCTACTTCCCTGCCTAGTTCAGTGCCCCCTGCTGAGCAGCCTGGTCAGTCTTCATCCTCCCTCCCAGACTTTAAGCTGCTGTCTCGTATCCTTAAGACTGTAAATGCCACCTCTTCTGGCCCTTCTCAAGTCGTGCCGCCCATGGCCCCTGTATCAGTTCCTGCCGAGAAGCCTGTAGACCCTCGTATGGCACGCAAGGCTGTCGCTGACCCTCGCCTCCAGCCACAAAAATCTGCCCTGAAGCAGCCCTCAGAACCTCCAGTCCCACAGGTCTCTGCATCATCTGGCCCTTCTGCTCCAACTTCCCCAACCCCCACAATAGCGCCCTACGACCCACGCCTGTTGTCAGCAGGAGGTGCAGGCAGAGGAGTTGGATCAGGCAATTCAGGTGCTGGCAGCAGCGTCCTGAGCAGCATCAGTCTGTATGATCCACGGACACAGAGTTCAGACAAATCCGAGAGTTCAGAAGCCGCTGCCCCTGCCCCCGCCCCTGAATCCAAACCCAGTGACAGTACAGCTGCTTCAGCTAAGCCAAAGGCCAAAGAGCCGCTGTTTGTCCGCAAGTCTGCTCTGGACCAGCCAGAACCAGAGAAAAATAGCGGGGAGCCAACCACTGACCGTTACAATAGCTATAACCGACCGCGGCCCAAACCTGCACCCTCCCCTAGTGCGGGAGCCACGGGTGGAGCCCCTGCAGCTGGGGGGCCCAACCAAACTGGACAGGGTCCGACTGGAGCTGCAGAGCAGCCAGCAGGAGTCCACAACCTGCCTGTGTCCACGCTCTTCAGCATGGTGAAGCAGGCAAGTAAGCCCAGTGGCTCTGGCAGCCCTTTTGGAGGTAACAGCCCCGCACAGCCAGACACTGCGGAGCAGGACAATGCCTCTCTTAAAGACGTTTTTAAAGGCTTTGACCCCACAGCCTCACCTTTCTGTCAGTGAACTCGTACCCACAGCTCCAACACCGGGGCAGCGTGAAACTGTAAGACTTTAAGGAGCATTTGGCTTTGGTGTTGCCCTGTGTGCAAGGAGAGCACCCCCTGCCATGTCATGCATTTTGCCACAGTATTGACAGAGAAATTTCTATGAACCAGGGTTTCGGTTGGGAGGGAATATGTCGAGCTTATATGACCAGGAAAGAAGAAAAATATAAATATATGTCTATTTTAAAACCAAATGAGAAAACATGTAAGATGTATTCATTTTAAATCCTTCTCAAAGTGGAAGAATAAATTTGGGCTTTTGAAAGGAGACATATTTTCATTAGTGTGCGGTCTACAGTCTATAGGCTCTGATTTAGACGATTTAGTTGGAGGAAGACCCGAGCACCCTGCCATTGTAAACTCCTTGTCTGTCAGCCCCTTCACTCTGACAGACCCCAAATGGTGTAGCCTGGAGAATCTTATCTTTGAGAGGAGGGCACGGGCAGGTCAGGATCCCCTTCTCCTCATACTGTCAGTTTTGCACCAGGACAAATCCATGTGAATATTTACTGCCACTCCCTTGCTTTAACTGGACAATGTCAGCAGCCTTGTGTTCCTGCTTCTCGTCGCCTGTGGGTGATTTAAATTCTTTTAGCTCTGTTTTAGCTATCCCCTTGTCTGCACTCAGTTTAGTCTAGTTTAGGCCCTCGTTTTGTTTTTCTACTTAGTTTTTTTCTTTTTTTTTTTTAATGTCTGTTTATGGGCACCTTCCTTATGCTTGGGGCTCTCAGCCTCCCACGCCGAGTAACAAAACTGCATAACTGAAACCTACATCTGTTAAAAGTGTTTGTCACATGTGAAGTTGTTTTAATTTATTTTTTATACTTATGAGAAATCTGCTCTTTTTTTCTTTGTCACGTTGCAGTAGAATCTAATCATTATATATACATATGTGTACAGTATATAAATATATATATTTTCCCATTGCGTTGTAAATGGATTTGAGATGTGTGACAGCGAAAGGGGCACAGAAGATTATGTAATGCTTTGTCTTGAACCCAGTTGTTTCCATCTTGCCCTGAAACACGATTTTTCATGAGGACTGCATAAGAGCATCAGCTTTTTTCTTTTGTTTGTGTTTTGTTTGGGTTTGCCCTGGCAAAAGACTGCTTTGTATATTGAAAAGTGTCCATATTCGACAAGAGGTAACATTTTGTAACCATTCAATGTAGGTAAGGTTGTGAAGTATTTAATAAAGGCAATACCAGATTGAACGTGATGTGGGTCTGAAAGAGTTCACTAAGTAGGGAGAAAAAATCTTGTGTCATTGTTATTGATATGATTTGCTGTCTCTCAACCTCATGAGTCATTTCCCCTTTTCCCAGCCATGTACACACCCTCCTCCATTATGAATAAGTCATCACTCCATTCATGCCTGTCACAAAAATCCCAGCATTAGTCTGCAAACCAAGGACAATTAATGACTGATCTCTTTGGAAATGAAAATTCCCAAACAAATCACTTCAAGTGAAAAGCATGGAAATTGATGGATGTGTACCAAGAAAGAGAATGCTTTTGGTTTCAGTGAAACATCTGCCAAATGTTTAATGTTTAGAGTCTTAATAACATTGTTGGTTTCAATTTACCTGGAAGCAAATTGTGGCTTCTCATAGTAAACGGAAGTAATGAGAAAAGATTTTTGACTTGTTTTTTTAATGTAGTGCTTCACAAACAGTCATAAATTCAAAGTTTTTCCCCCACCCAGTACCACGTTTTAAATTTGGCACCACCAGGTTTTTATGAGGCAGCAATAACTCTAAGCAGGGGGAGCTGGCCTGGAATAAAATATCAGCTAAATTTGGTTTATGAACCTATAAAGCACTATTGTGGCTACTTTAGTTTTCCTTTGTTTAAAACTTCAGCACTGTAATTGTCAAGCATGCAAAGCCTTTCTGTGAATCAGCCTGTCTGCTTGTCAGTCTTGCCTCTTCGTTACTGATTTAAAGACACTTAGAGCAGAGCCTTTGCGAGAATTCAACGTTGTTTATTTTTACCTGTAATCCTCTTAAGGCAACATTGTATGGAGGGAAGGCTCGAGTATATATAGCATTCTTGATCTTCTTACAGTTGAAATGGGTCATTCAGAGGTGTCTCTTCTTACGCTGGTAGTACTTGGGAATCAGCCTGCCTTTTGCCTCTTTTTTCCACTGTAGTAGAGGACAACCTTCTTTAGCTAGATGAGTTAGTTTTGTAGGCTCTAGTTGTGTAGCAGAGCCACACTATTGTTAAAGCAACTAGTTTAACTCACTCAAGTAGAATTTTGATAGGTTTGTATTTTCCTGAGGACTTTCAAGTGGTAATTTTAGTTCTATCTATGTGAGGAATCTGTTTAACTCATTTATATAAATTATAGTTTACATAAACTTACACAAATTATATAAGTTATATAAATACGTAATTTATTTATAAATAAATACATACATAGTTGCTTTTTGAGTTTAATTTCGTAATTAATGTCATGTTGGTGACAGCATCAATACTGCTTTATAACTGGTCCTGTCTCTCACTTCGGAACTTAATCATTTTACTTCAGACGAAGAGTTCATAGAAAAGAGTCTGACCAACTTTAGTTTCTATGCTGATGAGTGATGGATGTACTAAGGGTTTCATGGAATCTAGGTTTCTCAGTTTGTTGTTACATCTACAAAAGGAAAATTACTTTTATTCAAGTCATTATTTCACCAAATTAACTACACTTTTGCTTGTGCCTGTTTTAAGCTGTTATACCCATCTCTGGCTGCTAATGAACGAGTGACTCCTGAATGCTTTTTAAACAAAACAAAAAAAACCAAAAAAAACGTGCCTGTCAAGTTTGACTCATACGTATGTTTCTCAGATGGCCTCTCACAGAACAAGGCGAGGAGGGGAAAGTGGAGAAGGGATATTTCAGTCGGAACACACTCGTCCTCAGCTAGGTTAGCTTCTGAGCTAATTAACCTAGTTAGCCATGTAAACTTAGTAATGCAGAACGTTTTTTGACAAGTCTGAATATAACGTACAAACATTTTGTGAATACTGTGTCTGTCTGTAGACTTTGATTTAAAACCGCGGTGTGCTGCCTTTATTTTAGTGGTTGGTAACTGTATAGCTGTGTGGCCTTTCAGCTTTACTCTGCTAGCAAGCTAGCAGTAAAGCAGCTAGCTAATGAAGCTGTATCGGCCGTTATTAGCAGATAACAGGTAGTTTATTACCCTAAACCCCGTATGAACATAGAATCAAATTTAATGTAGTTTTTGAAATATGAGACATTTTTAAGGGTTTTATTGCTATCGCTGTTTTTTTTGTTTGGTTTGGTTGGTTGAAAAAGGAAACATGTCAGATCGCTGCTAGAAAACACAGCATAGACCAGCATGCTGGTCACCAGCAAAATCAACGTACGTTTTGGATGCTGGTATGCTGGTCATCGGCAGTGGAAGTTGATAAACTGATCACCACCAAAACCTGCATATGTTGTGTTTTGACACTGCATGCAAATCCATACAGTTTTTTTCAGCAGTGCAGTGACTTTCGGGCAAGTTCTTTTGAAGTTGACACTTCAGTTGGTCCTCCAGTAATAAACTTCCCTTGAGGTATCAGTGATTTCCCCTGAGGAAAAATGACAAAGCCAAGTTCATGAGGGCATGTGAAAACAATGTTGAAACAGGTGGTAGCTGTAGTCGTTGGGTGCTTTTTTTATGCACTGTTGACACTGTTATTGTTGATGTTTTGGATATCTGTTATAGAAGGTGCAAGAGGTATAGACACATTAGATGCTTATATTCATGCTAAACAATTTGGTCACATGACCACAAAATTCAATGTGCACACTTTATTCATTTTTGTACAAATGACTCCATCACCCTTCTTGTGGAACCTCTTCAGGTCCACTGCTGTTAAGGGCTGCATGATTTTGACCACAAAAAAAGAAAAATCAAACAAGTGATTAACAATTTTTCCTCATTGGTTGTGGGTTCACTGTGAGGGTTGATCCACTGCATCAGAAATGATGAACTCCAGTCCTAGAGGGCCAGATTCGTGCACAATTAATTTTTATGCTCTAACACACCTAATTCAACAGGTGCAGGTTTAGGTGGTTTGTTAAAGTAGGGCTAATCACCAGACTCTGGTGGACGCCCTCAGTTCTCCATCCCTGCACTACATATTTGATACATCCTGCAGCCAAAATTAAACCACATATATATAGTTTTGGCGCACCATCTGGTACAATGCCAAATCTGGTCAATCAAAACTCATATGGTTGCCACTGCAGGACTGGTTTAGTTGAAAACAGTTCCCAAAGAAAGGCTCATCCACAATGTAATTAGATCTAAGGCTAGGTAGTATCTGTGCCTCCAAAACCATACCCTGCTGCATCTTGCCAAATGTCTTTAACCGTCCTGTTTGCAATTCCCATGCGATCTGAGCTTTGAGCCTCCCTTGGACCTCCTCATCCCGTTTCCTGCCCCCACCCCCTCCTTCTTTTAGGAATTCCACCCCATGCGCATTTTTGTTCCTGGGAAGACCACTTTCTGCAGCAGGCAATGGAACAGAGACTCAAAGTCTGTTCAGGAGACTTGAAAACAAAACCGTTGCTTCCTTTGGTGGAAAAAACCTCACTCACTGAGCAAGGCCTTCCTTTCCGCTCACAAACTGTTCTCCTTTTCCTTTTTCGGACACAAGATGACGTGAATAAATAGAACAAAACAGATGAAAATGGTTTGTTATGTAATTTAATGTTATGGTTGAAAGAGGATAAAAATAGTACGGAAAGAAGACTGCTGTATGTCAAGTTTTTCCAAAAGCTCAGCGTTTAATGCTAGATTTTGTAGATTTCACTTTCTTGTCTCAGTTTTTTCCATGTGTTTGTCTTTTTAAATGGCAGAATGTTTGACATTAAGATTTTCACTATGTCAAAAAAGCTTCTCTATGTTTAAAACCATATGCTGCAAATAATAATACGCGCTAAACTGTAAGTAGCATAGTCTGCATAGCTTTACATACAGAAAAGCCTATTCTTACCAGCACATTGCCTGCTTTATAATGAGTCCCCTCTTTTCTCACAATATAGTATCTCTAGATAAACTCGCCTTCCCCCTTGGCCTTCTGGGAGCTATCTGCTTTAAATGGACCGTGAGCTGTGTTTGTTTCTTTTCCCGCTGAGCTGTGGCTTTTCCCAGCCCCTCTTTCATTGCCTAACTACTGTGAGCCTTCACCCACACCTTCAGGGACCAAGTTCCCTCTTATTTCCGATATTTGACCCACTGATGTGATCTGTTAGGGGACTGGACTTAAAATATCATATTAACACTCCCTCCTCATTGTGTTGCTCTATTTTCATGTGTGTTTTGCATTGTACTCATATCCCGTGCCCTACACTCTGTTTCTACTTTCTATTTGTGCAGGGCAAGGGCGAGACTGGCACGGAGAGGAAACGTGCAGGACGCCTTGCAGGACAAATATCGGACAAATTCCCAGAAACAAACTATTTCTGAATCAGTCTACAGTCTGTTTAGGGATCCTGAGCCTGTTTGTCAAGGGCTGACGCTTTTAAAATAACCCTCCACCAACAAATTTATAATGCTCACAGCCTCTGCATCATCAATGATGTTATGATTATGAAAACTTATTGACCTTTCCATGCTCTGCACACAAATCTGCACACTTTTTCATGGCAACAGTTGCCAAGTTGGACAAGCTTTGCAGAACATTGGCAAAAATCCTGTTCAGGCTATCAAGAAATTGTAGTCATTTTTGTTTAGAATCTCTACATGAAGTTCACAGTTTACTCTAGATTATGCTGTAGCTGATTGAAACTATGCAGGCTGGAAACAATGATGAATTTGCCACCATGCTTATGTCTCAGTTATATGACAAAAAATTACATCTGAACTATCCTAACAGTGTGATTGTTTCCATGCATGGAAAAAAACAATTTGAAATGAATAATATGATTTTGGTTCTACCCTGCTGAAAAACAGGGTTTATGCTGGTTTATTACTGGGTTTAGCTGGTCACCCATCATGATCTTGCTGGTTGACCAGCATACCAGCATCCAAAACACAACAAATGCTGTTTTTGCTGGTGACTGTTTATGTTGGTTTGTCTATCAGAGTACTTCTCTCTCAAAAGCGTTCATGCAATTTAACTGTTTGAGGTCAAAAAATAATAGACACTCAAACTTGTTTGGCTGGTGTGAGTGTGTATAAAAAGTTTACATTTGGATTAAAGAGCTGTCTGCTTAGTGCTTAATACACTTTAAAATTGGATGAAAGCTATGGCAATTCACTATTAATGTGGTGCTGAGAAATGAGACAAAGGCACACAGATTGATAAGAAATCTTGCACACAGAAGCTTAAACTTACAATTATTCAAGTATCTCTCTGCATTTATTGACATCATACATAAATATCTTGTCATACACAAACAGAAACTAAACAGTCTGTTCAATACACTTACAACAAGCTATGACTTATTGTTCTATGAGCGTCAGTGTGTTGAAATGACATCAGAGATTAGCAACTTGGGAAAGTCAGAGCTCTTGAGAAACTCAGAATTTATGAATGGGAATTAGCTTGAGTGCAGGATGTTCAAATGGATTTTTCCAACTTGGAGGTCATAAACTTCACAACTATTTCTGAATAAACATTGCTGAATAAACATTCTATGTCTTGAAAGACATTGGAGTAATCTTTATGGTGGAGCAAATGTGATTAAACATACTTAAGCATATTGTCTCAAACTACATGTATGAATGCATGAATAATCAGTTCCCTTTTACACAAGGGACTTAAAGCATCTGGATAGAGGAAAGCGAAAGGATGCTATGCTTCAGCAGGGAGTCATGACTGTGTGATCACTGTGGGTGTTAATGGCGAGCCAAAAAATGAATTTACAGCCTTGATTTTCCACCTCTGGCCAGTGTGGCATCCTCCAGGCATGCAGCGTCTCAGCTTTGTGGGTAAAGCTCCACAAAAACAGAACCCCAGGCCTAATGTGAACCACATGCTCACATCCCACAGATTCCCAGAATTCCTCCTGGTGAGGTCACTCTCTTTCTGCATGGTCAGTTGTCCTCCTTAGTTTCTCCAGTTGAGCGTTCTGTGCCCAAAGCATGTCCACACAGGCAAATCTACAATGGCTTTTTGTGGGATTTACGGTATGGCATTATTCTACAGGGAGGGGTGTTGGCTGACCAGTGAAGGGTCTCGTGCAATGAGCTGTTGTGTTGCGTCAGAGCCGACCAGCAGCTGAACCCACTCTGGGACCCCTGACTTTTAGATCTGACCTGCAGATTCTATCAGAGCAGGAAATGGAGACCCTCAGAAGGCCTTCAGCTTTAATCGTTGTCACAAAAGGCTACTGGGAGAGAGTCTTTGTCTTGAATACTATGAAGAATATTTTGTTTATTGGCCGTAATGTTATACTGTATTGAATCTGGAATGGTTTACCAATAGTGTAGTGTAACGACCGGCAGTGGAGCCCTTTTTTGGACCCCATGTATCACCACTTGTGCAATTTTATGCTCATGAGTAGCTACGACACCTTAGAGGGGAACTCTGTGATTCAGAGTGGTTTGATGTGAGATACTCCTTTTCAGAGAAACTTACAGAGTAAGGATTATTCATACTGGTCGTGATGGGAATCAGACGACTGAAGCGTGTAATGCCTCTAAAAGCTCACCCTTAGAAAATTATTACGTGAAATGCTTATTAATATGTTGCCCAATAGTTTTGAGATAAGGTTGTGGGCTAATATTTTGGGGCTGATATTTTGAAGCTGGTGTCAAGTAACATTCTCAAATGCAAAGAGCTTATTTGAATATTCATGGTAACCCAACTTTTGAGATGATCTTTACACCCAGTAGCCTGGATTCAGGCCTGTTCTGTAACTTGTTGATGCTGTTTATGCTCATTTTGTGCCTGAAGTTAATCCCCTGGCAAAATTTCTGCAAGAGCTGCGTGTGAAACAAATGTTTCTAATTTAGAAAAAGCACAATTGCTTGGGGACTGAAACGGCCTGTCAGTGGCTGTGTGTGCTGCGGCTCTAAAGCACACACGTCTGCGCTTTCTCGTCTTTGTAATTTCTTGTAATTTACCACAAGAGGTTTTTATTGTCCCAAATTGGAATGACAATATCCATGGCTTCGGCTGCCACAGATTTCTTTTTTACATAAATAAACCTTTTTGTCTGTATTTCATATTAAAAGTCTAGCTGTAATGCCTATAATGTGTTATGGGCTTGTAGTAAAAAGCATCACTTTGAGATATATATTCAGTGGAAAGACCTACAGCAGAGTACGGTGGTCTGCCAAATGAGAATTAAAACAATGCTGAACAAGGGAAAAACAAACAAGCAAGCACTTGCCGTGCTACTGCTCAGCAGTCTGAAATTATATTAATTACCCTCAGGATTCATTGCGCACGTACACTAGGGAGTAGTACTGCTTGCTGTGGACAAAATACCATATTGTGATTATACTGCTACATTTGGAAAAAGTATGATGCTTTGTGATAAATTTAAAACACACGGGTGATCCCTAAATGTAACATGATTAAAGATTAGCCTGTGTTATTGTGGGCAAACTTATTATGTGAATGTCATAGTTTATCAAAACATCCACAGAAACACTCATCTAGAACGTCAGAGGTTGGTCAACATGTTATGACACAGTGCAAAAAACAGTGCTTTGTAAGAGGCTCCTTCTGCAGTATTAGAATTACAAAGCCCAAGACTGCGATGCTGATTACCAAACAATACATTGTACAGCATTAACAGATAGACTAGCTAAGGGCAGCTCTATACTGATGCCTTTTATTGATGAATCTGCACAAGAGACACAGAGAGAAAGACAAAGCCCAGATTGTATAGCTGCACATACATCAAAAATGTATTAAACATACATGTTCCAAACGGGATACAATTTGTTCTGTGTATATTTTCCCTTTGATCCACTGTATTATGAGGTTATTTAGTTGTTAAAATATGAATAATGTTACATCCATGCTACAAATAAGCTAACACTCCTGAACAGCTGAGATGATGTTGCATGAAAGTAAAATGATTATTAAACTTATGTAATAACACCAGTCACTCAAAACAGAGGCTACTGCTGTCCGAGCAACTAAGCCACCACATTTGACTAAGCTTGCTTGTTTGTGTGGGATATATTGGTGAGGTTGCCACTCTTATAATGTCAAATTAATGCACAGCAGTGTTAGCTTGCAGTGTTGCATATTTTGACTTGACTTAACAACCTCATAATTCAGAGGATCCAGTGACATTCAGAGGAAAAGTGTACATAAGGCAAAACGTATTGGTTCTGGCACATTTTTGTTTACCACAGGACACCATAGCACCGATTTTTGAAAATGCCATTTTTTTCCCCATGGAGAAATCCACTTAGACCCAGAATTCCTAATATGGGCATGATGCTGATTACAGAATCACGGCACAGCTTCAAAGGTCTTTTTGTAAAGATTTCTTTTAGTTTATCATGTTTATCATGTAGAACAACATAAACTGCCAAATAAACTGGTTTATCTGTATTGATATTTTCATGACAAGAGGATAGATTCATAGAAAGAAATGCCAGGGTCGTAAAAACTGATACGTTCACCTCTAATTCAAACACAGGAAAGGTAAGGTACTGAAATATTAAGGCTGTTTGTATCCATATAGTACACTTCTCTACATTTCTCTATTATATGTGTGCAAATAATAGTTTTAACAGTTAATATGTGTGTAGGCTATTTCTCTTTTGCACACTGCTAACAACAACAAACAACGCTGCCAAAATGTTTTAAGTGGAAATCTTACGGTTCCTGCTTCTTCACATTCCAGCCTATGTATATAAAGCTGCAGAGGGCCATGTTAACAAATGAATCTAGCATCATGTCTACATCCCTCAATATACTGGTCAAATGTTTGGAAGCAACATAAAACCAATTTGGTTTCAGACCAGTGTGCAAAATTATTTCAGTATGCTCTTCCTGTGCAATGTTATAGCTTTGAAATTAGAAAATTAGAAGAAATCTATGAAGCTTTAAACAGCTGCAGATTTAGATGTGCCCAAAATGATCTACAGAGCTGTGACTGATATGACTGAGAAAACAGTAGACTTATGATCAAACTAACATCCAGAATAGCTCATATTTAAAAAGTGGTGATCAAATCTTGAGGTAAATACAAATAAAATATGTTAATATTGTAAATAGATAAGCATATAATAATCCTCAAACCCTTGAAATGTTGAATAAAACATATAAAATACCTTTCTGAGTCTAGTAAATAAAATTTTAAAAATCACATTTTATATTTTAAAAAACAAGTTATTATTGTAAATAAAACAACACAATATATTAAAGTATCAAATTAATTCCAAACTCATAAAGTCTATCCTTAAAGAAACAAACAAATATGTGTGAATACAGTAGGCTTATATTAATAATAAATAATCAGCGATGTATTAAAGCATTTATTTATGAACGCTTCCATGTTTTAATTGTGGAATTCATGATCACCCGAACGCACTTGGTCACGTGACCGTTTCGCCGCTTTACGGGACGAGGGGGACCGACCGGTTGGCGAATATGAAGTGCTAGCCAATCGCAGCGCAAGAGGCGGGTAGCACTAGCCAATCCTAGCGCAATATGCAAATATCAGACGGAGAACGGCTTGTGAGAATCAGAGCCGTATAGAGGTATATATACGGCTCTGGTGAGAATGAACTACTAACCACGGTGAGGGAGGCGGGGCTTGTCGGAGTACGGGTGGGAAAAAAAAATAATGACTCTCTCAGCCTCCAGGCTTTACTTCTCCTTTCTCGCGCTGTTCTCTCTCCTCTCCTCAGGTCTCAGGGCAGTAAGCGGTTTACCTGCCCTGTTGAGCACAGGAGCGGTTTACCTGCCCCGCTGAGCGCTTAACGACTGAAACAACACCGTTCAACAAAGGGCAAGTACCTGCTTTACTAAACTTTGGCGTTTAAGACTTAATAGGGATTGTCTGAAGTGGAGTAAAGGCTGTGCTAATGCCAGTAACGGTTTGCTATTAGATCAGATTATTAAAACGTTGCTGTCTTCAGTAAAATGACTGTCAGATGTAACGTTAGCCCACTTTTTTTCTTTAAATCGTAATAAAATGTGTCGCTATGTACTTTAATTGTAGATCATTAACCTTCATCAGTTACCCTAGTGAATTGAATATGACGCTCTGTGTGCGTGAGAAAAAATGGACTAACTTACTCTGATGGCTAAATAGAGAGAGAAACTGCTTCAGCGTGTGTGTACAGACTTGCTATGAGAAGAATCCCCGAGGTCTGACTGATGTGATGGTGAGAGAGCCCAGGCTGGGTGTGGGGTTTCTCAGTTCTAAGCGATGGCACCTAGTGCCTAACTGGGGAAATCCGGGAATTGGATGATCTCCGGGACTAACTGTGTTTAGTGATTACATAAGGCCCGTGTGAGTGAGAGAGAGGGAACGGGCTGGACCAGGGCATGTCCTGAAGGTCAGCCTGCAGTCAAATCCTTCTCAAAACCCAATTTAAACGCAGAGCCCCCTTTCAGACCTCAGTTCAATAGCACATACAGTATCGAGCAAAATCAACACCATTGTGTTTTTTTTTTCTGTAAAAACAGAATAACATTAGAATAAAGGCAAATAAACAGAAATCCAGTAAAAAGTAAAGTTGTTTTTAAAGTTGGATAGAAGAATACAGTTAGAAAAACACAACTTTGGTTCCTGACTTTTCAGTCAATGCACTCCAGCCACTGTATAGGTTTGTTAAACTAAAGGATTGACTAGCCAGACTGGATGGTATTTGGCAATACTGGGCTTCCTAGAGGAGAGCTTTAGAAATAGTTAAACTCACACACTGACACATCAAATCACAAAAGGTTGTTTACTTGTATTTATTTTAACTTTAGTTTTTTTCTAACAAATCTATGCTTACTGTCCAGATAAATATCTTTACATATTTTTTTTGGCCTAAGATTTTTACGCAGTACTGGATGTAGCTTGTGATTCTTTTTCCAACCTACTTTGTCCGTGTTTGGATGTAAGTGGTTTACTTAGTTCATAAAATTTTCATTTTAATTGTAAAATTAAATCCTGAAACATTTTTCCAGGGTTGCCTTAGGTGAGTACATCACATTAACAGATCGTGAACACTCAGATTGCAAAAACATATGGTTTCCAGAGAGAAACAGAGAGATAAAAAGTAGCCTTTGTTCTCTTGCCAGAGACAAGAGCATTTTAAAACAAGATTCAGTTTAGCAACAACCTTGGGGTGTGTCTGGCCTTCTTGGTGGCCACAAATTGGCCTCCTGCTTCTCTACCAGCAGCAGGCTGCTTTTCCACAGCCAAACGAGGCTCCAGTTAAAGAGGGTTACTATAATGGTCTAGTTTATCAGTCTGGCTGTGCCACCACTGTGTCTACACTGCAATAGCAACACTACAGTAACTCAGTCTTCATTCCAATTTTTTTTGAGCTCTGTTGAGTGTGGACCTGACACTTTATAGCCTAAAAAGACTAAATGCCCCGTTTGTGACCGATCTGCAAGCATAGCTTACAAACTAATATGAAGTAACACATCAAGGACCAAATGGATGGCATCTGTTCGGTGAAGTATGAAAGGTGGTGTGGGAGATGATGGCCAACAGCATATGTCTGCATTGTACAGAAAACATCTGTGAGTTTTGGACCAGTAGTTGGAGAATAATCTGGGTGTAAGCTTGGACGATGATGTAAATTTGGACAAACGATTATCTTCTGCAGAATTATCACGATCAGCAATATCAGCATTTTCCCTGATGGTAATATAATTACCACATAATTACCAACTGAGCTGGCTGTATTGCCTAAAATAGATCTCATGTACTAGAGTTTTTTGTTGTTATTCCATTTATGCGTTCCCCAGTTCTTTGCCAGACTGAAAATCTATGTTATAATCAATCCAAGTGGCACTGAAAATATATGTGTGTGTAGTTAATTAGTGGATATTCTGTTTGTATAGCCTGTAATTAAGTGCAGTCTTTTCTGTTGTTTACATTTGTGAGCCATCCATAGATTAGAATGATTGTACAAAGGTAATAGTTAAATAAAGGCAGGTTTAGGAGACTTGTTCTTATTTCTTTAAATGGTTCTGCATTTTTTTTATCTAGCTGTATCAGAATGTCCTGTCTTTCTGGAACAGGAAAAGGACATTAATAAGTCTCTGTCAGCTAAGGCCAAAAATGAAATATTGCAACTGCATCCCTCTCTTCCTTAATGTTTCCACAAACTCTTCTGATGACCAGTCTACGTGCTCATAGGGTGGGTTCAGAGCACGCACATAAAAAAAAAAAATAATAATTTACGCAAGCAAGGTCTTTGGTGCCACCCCTTTCAAAAACCAAACAAATGGCAACAACACTCTTAGGAATGCATGAAATGTTTGCAGACATATGATTTGGGGCCAGTAACCCATTGTAAAAATCTGAAAAGGGTTGTTTTTTCTACACTTTCAAGTTGATTTCTCAGTAGATGCACTTTTATTATGTGATTTTTTTCAGTTCTGCTTTCCCAGCCTAATTTTTCCTGGTTGTAAATCTATTTTTTTCTTTCTACAGACTCAGGCAGTAGCATTCTGACGACACATTTCATGAGCTGCTGAGGAGCTCCTGATCTCCAGGGAGCTGCAGACCAAGAGGCAGCCAGAAGATTCAAGTGCAAGCAAGCAGCCAAAAATACCAAAGAACAACAAAGAATTGGAACATCTGCCTCTTTTTTCTACAAAAGAATGCTGATGGTCATTATTTTCATTGCGTCATCATTGTGAGCTGTAACTGTGGTGGTATAACGTTTGATATTGGACCGAAAAGGGCATTTTATTGGACGTTGGACCAAAAGGAACAGACAAAAACTTTAGCATTCCATATACCTATCAGTGTTTTGTGTGGCAAAAGAGGACCAAGTAACAATTGACCAATGCCTGGACAAAAAAACAACTCATGCTAACTCCTTGACCTAACAGCTACATCATCAAAGCAGAAGTTGGTGTTCCTCTCTGAATTCTGGGAAACAGAATGCCAGCCAAGACGCCCATGTACTTAAAGACATCAACACCCAAGCGGGGCAAGAAGTTAAAACTGAGGGATGTTCTGTCTGGGGATATGATTAGCCCTCCACTGGGGGACGTGCGCCACAGCGCCCACGTTGGTCCAGAGGGTGAGGGTGACATGTTTGGAGATGTTGGCTTCCTGCAAGGCAAACTGGATATGTTGCCTCCTCTAGCCAGACCACCCCACCACCGCTCAAACAGCATGGACAGGCACCTAGACGACGTGTTCGATGTGAGCCCCAAAGGCCTAAACCACACATATGACACCCATCGGAATTCCCATCACACTTCTCATCTCAAAAGCACCATCTCAATGCCTGTCTTCATTGCCCCTGAACAGCCTCCTCCTAAACCTCCTCGTCTACATTTAGAGGAGAACTCCTCCCATGAGCAGCAGAACCATCACAACCAGCAGGAGCAGCAGAAGAACCACCACAACCAGCAAGAGCAGCAGAAGAACCACCACAACCAGCAAGAGCAGCAGATGAACCACCACAACCAGCAGGAGCAGCAGATGAACCACCACAACCAGCAGGAGCAGCACAAGAACCACCACAATCATCAGCAGCGCTCCATGTCCGTATGTGAGGAAGTGATGGGCCGCTGCAGGGAACCCTGTAATGACCTCGCTCTTTCAGCTTCTATCCCTATCCTCAGACACCTGGTTCCATCCAATGGCTCTTTTTCTGAGGCCTCTTCAGACGACTCCATGTCTGAGGGCTGCGGGCCGCTGGACCCGAGCAGAGGTCTGAGCCTGGACTCTGACGCCGGCCTGAGCAACGAGGACCTGCGAAGTGACCGCAGCGAATCGCCTGCACTCTCTCCGAGCATGTCCCGCTCTGAGTCCCTTGCAGGCCTAGACCTGGACCTTGGACCGTCCATCCTGGAGGACGTTCTCAGGATCATGGACCGTTACAAGAGCGTGGAGGAGAGGTGTGAGCTGTGAGTCAGCAAAATGCTATTAGACCAGGGATGTCCAGAGGTGTTTAATTCCAGTCCGGAAGGGCTGGGGTCCATAAAGGCTGGAGTTTCCCTGCAAGTGGACTCATTTTTAAACAGATGGTTTCAGTGAACCACAGAGATTATGACATGTCATTGGTCATAAACAAAGATTAATTATGACTGCATCTGTTCCTGTATTACAACACCTCTGAACTGGAGATTCGATTTTATGTTTGTTTGTTTTGTCCTTTATTACACATAAAATACAAACAGCATATTGGAGGTAAAGGAACTGAGATTTTGACATATTTACATAGGTTGCCTATGTACACATGGGCTTTAGTCCACCAAATTGTGCTGGACTGAGGTCTTACAGGACTGGAGCTTTGCTTAGAAAATATAATGAGGTCATCATTGCATGACCTTGCACTTGTCGAGTGCTAGTTCTCCAGAGACACTGTAAAAACTGGTTTGAACAATCTTTACATTTCAGAGGAGGTGAAACAGCGATCTCGTCATCACCAGCTAACTCATTTGCAAACAGATGGTTTCTCTTTTCAATGAATCAAGAGATTATGACTCATTGATAGTGAACAAATGAGAGTTATAACTACATCTGTTTCTGTATTACAGGCCATGTGAACTGGAAATGCAGAATATTTAAGAGATTTAATGTATTCTTTGTTTTGTACTTTATTACACTCAAAATACAAACAACATATTGAAGGTAAAGGGACTGAGATTTTGGCTGCCTTATATAGGTTGTCATTTTGAGTACACTAGCAAAAACCAGCCAAATCCATAGAAGTGAAATTCAGACAGCTTGCTTGTTACTTTCAGCACAATATATGGTTGAAACTAGATCTTGATCACTATTAATAAGTTACCTACAAATTCAAAAGTAAAGCTCATTATTATGGGAGGCCCATTTTTATCTTGGGGTATTATTATTATCACAACCATAAATTCCATCACTGATATGTATTATAATGTGAGATATGGATTTAAAATGATTATGTAAATAAAATGTTATAAACCTCTGTTGCTTTTTTGGTCTGTAATGATTACGATACCCAGACTTTATTATCATCAAACCCGCTGTGTCCTTATCTATAACTGTCTGGTTTGGCACTCAATCTGCTCAGTCCAAGGGCAAGCTGCAGCGCATTATCCACTCATCTGAAAAGATCATCAGGTGTAACCTGTTGTCCGTCTAAGACCTGTGTAAACGGATAAAGGAGCAAGTGGGGAAGATCACTGCAGATCCTTCTCACCCTAGTCATCACCTATTTCAGAGAACACCCTCCAGTAACTGGTTCAGGACACTGTGTGTATTGTATTTATTTGTATTATTTGTTTACTGTTTGTATTCTGTATTTTAAAGACAGTATACAACTTCCTCATACATGCAAGAGTACCTGACTAATATAGTGATTTTGATTCTAGTGTGTTATGTGGAGTCAACTAATCAAAACTGACCATTTTTTGTTTATATTCCTGGTCATTTTAAAGGGCAATTCCTACATAATTAAATCATTAGGACATAAACAAAGTCACCCGGTGGTTTGACGTGAAATGCTCCGTTCTAGAGAAATGAGTCATAATTGTTCACAGTGGTGGTGAAAGGAACCAGATGTTTGAAATATTTAATGTCTCTAAAACCCCCACACATAAAGTTATTACATGAAATGGCTAAGAATATCCTGCCTGATACCTATGACATAGTCTTACAGCATTTATGAGGTAAGGTTTTGGCCTGAAATGTATCTTTTAAAAGACATTCATGGTGGAGTGGGACATGTAGAGTAATATTAGGCAACATAGTCCCCAAAAGAAAACATATTTTTCCAGATTTACTACCATTTTAGCAATTTCAACATTAAATAATATAAAAACTCAGAGGACGGGTAGGTTCACTGGTGGTTTTAGTAAATGAAATGGCTATATTTGCATGAGTTTGCAAGTTCCTCTATAATGTACCATTTCACGCCAAAACAGTCTGAATGACTTTGTTTACATCTCGAGCACTGATATGCAGATATTCTGAAAGATCTGTGGAATTCCCCTTTAAGCATGATTAATGGTGAAGGATGATTCATCATGCTTAACAATTAAACATTTAAAAGACATTTTTTCAGCAATCTTCCTTTAAAATGAGATGACTTACTTCTAAAAGGTGTGAGCTCTGAGTTTTTGATTACGTCACCATGCACCAGCGGGCAGGGAAAATAATATTAACCAATAATACTGTGTTTCACCTCCCAATCCCATAAATAGCTCAGCAAGGAAGGAAAGTCTGTACAAAAGCCTGTACAAATATAACAGCCAAGAAGACTGTTTCCCTCTCATTAAAGAGAAAATATATATTATGCCTTTAAAATAATAATAAAATCATGCCCATGCATTTTTCTTTTATTTAAATAGCATAAAAGACAAAATGTAAAACAGTCATTTTACGGAATACACTCATAAGAGGACTGATGTGAGAGAAAACCAAAAAGTTGGTGTTGAACTACCGACTTTTATTTTATATTCTCCGATCCACAGCTCGGGCTGGCTCAGTCGGTAGGAGGGTTTTACTGCGGTAGAATTTTTGATGGACAAATAGATCGTCCAATCAGAGCACTGCTCAAGAAACGTCTACAGCGGCTCAGCCAATCCTAGTCGCGAAGTGGAGTACACGCTTTTTAGACGCGACGGTGTGTCTTTAGACAGCGTTATGTTAGTTTACATGTATCTGAGTTATTTAAAAGTTATCCTCTTGACAGTGTTTTAATATTGTGTCGAGCCGCTGCCGAGTTGTAGCTTACACGTTAAAGGAGGTGGCACAGCGCCACAGCGTCCCGCCACCAGCAAAGATGAAGTGAGTGACTCCAACGTTAGCATTGTTGTCTGTGCTGCAGAGAGAAGCCCCTCAGTGCCTGCAGCTAACGTTATCACATTAAACCGAGAATCATGTATGTCTGCTGTGCATTAACTGTCGTCGCATTTTGATATTGCTTTGTCCACCAGGCTGAACATCGAAGGGTTGTTAGTCTATTTCCCATATGACTACATTTATCCAGAGCAGTACTCCTACATGCTCGAGCTCAAGAGGACTCTGGACGCAAAGGTGAGTCTAATGCATCATGTTGTCGTTACAAGTGGGTGATTTACAGCTATTTGCATGTACTCAGTTACATGTACTCAGAACAGTTTTAGGGGTTTGCACTACCCTGAGTATGTTCATTTCATAGTTTTTTTGCTTACACTCGAGTATGTTTGTGAAGAAAGTGTTCTACTTTTACCTCAATCACATTTTAATCATTAAACTTTAGTTGCTAATTCCTTTATGCTGGTGACAGCATCTATGCTGCTTTGTTATTAATCACACGTCTAACTTTTGAGGTTTATTATTTTATTTTAGACCGAAAAATAAAATAATAGTGCTAAACTTAATTTTCTGTGCTGATAGATGTTGGATGTTCTAATACGTTCCACTGCCGTTTCACAAAGAGCTCTGTAGTTTCTTTTTCTACTTTTTAAACTACTTTTGTGCACCTACTCATGTTATTTTTGACCTGCTACTTTTAATTTTTTTCTTTACTTGTTTTTTAGTTAACTGATTTTACATTCATTATTTCACAGAAATAACAATTCTTGAGAATAGGTTCAGGTTACTGAACCCACCTCTTCCATACGTAATACACAATTTACCTGTTACACTCTCTGTCCTCAGGGTCATGGAGTTCTGGAGATGCCCTCAGGGACCGGAAAGACCATCTCGCTTCTGTCCCTGATCGTTGCTTATCAGAAGGTGAGGAGCTGTGGTGTTGTTGTAGTAGTAGTAGTGGCAGCAATAGTAGTAGTAGTTTGTCTGGAAATGTGCAAAGTGGCAAAAATCTTTCTTTGGGTTTCCACTCTGTGCAGGCCTACCCTCTTGAGGTGACCAAGTTGATCTACTGTTCTCGTACTGTGCCTGAGATCGAGAAGGTAAGTTGCAGACGGACTATGCGGTCTGCCTGTTTCTTCAAGGCTGTTTGGTGGCTTTGTATTTTTCTGTTTTACAGGTGATAGAGGAACTGAGGAAATTAATGGAATTTTACACCAAGGAAACAGGGGAGAAAAACAACTTCCTTGCACTAGCACTGTCTTCAAGAAAGAATCTGTGCATTCACCCTGAAGTGAGTGTCATTTAAAAGTGTTGTTACATTTAAAACAGCCGACAGTCTTTAAGACTTACGGCTGTTTTAAGCCAAATCCTAAAGTGGATTTTCATTGAAGAGTTTCTCATTAACATTGTTATTTAGTCCAGACTGATCCTGAATGCCTTGTTTACAGGTGAGCTCTCTGCGGTTTGGTAAAGAGGTGGATGGAAAATGTCACAGTCTGACAGCATCATACATTCGAGCCCAGCGTCACACTAACCCAAGCCAGTCAGTCTGCCGCTTCTATGAGGTAAATGGCAGTAGCAAACAGAGGATGTAGTGTTTTGAAATTAAGGGTGCTGTTGCTTTTGTTTAGCATTTGAGTATTTTAAAATCAGTTTGATATGCTGTTTATTTACTGATGTTGACTTTTATCATCTGATTTTACTCGCAAATAGAATTTCAATCTATTTAGAAGATTTTGTTCCTTATTATTTCTCTCTGTGCAGGAGTTTGATGCAGTGGGAAGGCAGGTGCCCATTCCTTCTGGCATTTACAACCTAGATGACCTTAAAGACTTTGGGCGTAAGAAAGGCTGGTGCCCGTACTACTTAGCGCGCTACGCCGTATGTATTTCATAAAAAAAGATTTTTACCAAAGAGTATTGTGTTATTTAAATTATTTGTAGGCCTAGTTGTCTGTTTGAATGCACTGAAGAATGTCAGCAGACACAAAACCTATTGATTCTCGCTCTCCTTCAACTTTTTTCCTCAGATTCTTCATGCCAATATAGTGGTTTACAGTTATCATTACCTCCTGGACCCAAAAATCGCAGACCTGGTTTCAAAAGAGCTTGCAAAGAAATCTGTTGTTGTATTTGACGAAGCTCACAACATTGGTAAGATTCATCTGAATAACAGCTCTGTCTCACCTGATCGGTTCAAAAGTGGCATTGATAATAACGTGTGGTTTTTATTTTCATTTTTTTCTTTTTATGCCCAGACAATGTGTGCATTGACTCAATGAGTGTTAACATCACCAGGAGGACACTGGACCGTTGCCAGACCAATGTGGAAACCCTTCAGAATACCATTCAGAGGTGAGGAGTGCTTTTTCATGTCGTTCTAGTAAATTATTTTGCAGGACAAAATCTAGGACAATTCCATGACGTACATGATGCCAGTTGCTCACAGAGGGTCATCAAAAAATACAGCCCCTAATGACCCCCTATTTTCCTGTTTTCCATGATAAAAAAAACTAGTCTAGAGCAGTTTTATTTAAAGTTACAAGGTAAAACGTGTATGTATTTTAATTCCTTTGCCATAGTGAGGAATATTGTTATATAATTGTGTTATTTGGTACTTCATAAATAATTTATGTACACTCTTAAAGTCATTTTTAAATGTATAAACTGCGGCTTCATTCTTCTGTTAAAGGATAAAGGAAACTGATGCTGCTAAACTCCGAGAGGAGTACAGAAGACTAGTGGAGGGACTGAAAGAAGCCAATGTTGCCCGAGAAACTGACATCTACTTGTCCAATCCAGTGCTGCCAGATGAAATTCTCCAAGGTCTGTTGCATCTTTATAAAATCCGTTATTAACTGAAGTGTTTAAGAAGCAACATTTCTACCATAGTACATAAACATAAAAATGATGTTCCTTTTATACCGGGTCCCTTCACTGTAGAGGCTGTTCCTGGCAGCATCCGCACTGCAGAGCACTTTGTAGGATTCATGAAGCGCTTCCTGGAGTACCTGAAGGCTCGGCTGCGTATCCACCACGTTGTGCAGGAGAGCTCTCCTCAGTTTCTTAAAGACATCTATGAGAAGGTGTGCATTGACCGCAAGCCCCTCAGGTGAGTCAAGTCTCTGTGCTGTGTGTCCTGTGTGGCGAGTCTGTGTTGTTTTATACATTCTAGACATCCTCTGATGTTGATTGACTGCTGCTTTGACTTCTTTTAATGAAATGGACAGCATAAAAATATATACTGCATTTTAAAAATATGGGACATGTAGCTTTTCAAAACGATTTTTAATAAATGAGTATGTTCCATTTGTTAGTTTGTGAAAACAGAAAATCTTGCCATTTTTCTTTGTGAAACTGCAAAACTTGAACAACTCGCGAAGGTTATAAAGCCCCAACCTCTCGTTTCGTCCTGTTGTGATGTCAGCACTCATCGGCACTTGAACTTTCGGGGGGAGATATTTCAAGCTGGGCATTTAACAGTAGTTTGGAAGAGAAAACCTACTCTTTACACTAAAGAAGACACTTTGATGATCAAGGAGCTGAGTGTCTCAAGTATTAATAAATAACAGTCACAAGCAGTGATGCAGGTGAATGCAGGTGTCTTCTTCTTACTTAACTGAAAAGTAGCAAAGAATCAAAAAGACAGTATCCCCAAAGTTTTGTTGGGCACTGTGTACATTATGGAAATTTTGATTTTGAGTAACAATGTTGACACATTATTTGTAGGGCAGTAACAATATGTACAATATTTTACAATATTTCAACATATTGAAATATATCGCAGTTTATTATAACGATAATGTATAGTTTTTTCCATGATTAGCATGAAAAATTACATGTTAGCCTTTGTACTTGTATGTTGTACTTGTATGTTGTTTAAAGCTCTAATCAGTTGAAAATGTAACATTAACACATTAATGTAAGGCTCATTTTCAGCCATTTCTCGATTTTGCTGTATCGAGAAATGTATTGAATTAAGACAACACTGTATTGTTTTGAATCAAATAGTGAATTAATAAAGTGCTAGATCACACAAATATTTTTGATGGGTTGTTTCTGTGTTGTAATTTAAGCGTGCTCCATCGTATATGAGCTGTATATGAGCTGAGCTCTGCTTATTGTTCCCCATAGATTCTGTGCTGAGAGGCTTCGCTCATTGCTGAGAACTCTGGAGATTGCAGACATCGCTGACTTTTCTGCCGTTACTCTGATCTCCAACTTTGCTACTCTCGTCAGCACCTACAGCAAAGGTAAAGAAGCGGTGATCTCTTCTGATTCCACCACAAACACCAAGTGTATTTATTGGCAGTCTTCAGCTTGTTTGCATGTAAAATACATACATAAAAAATTCTCTTTTTCAGGCTTCACTATTATTATTGAGCCTTTTGAAGACAAAACACCAACAATAGCGAATCCAGTCCTTCACTTCAGGTTGGTAAAAATGACTTGTAATTCTGAAGTTCTTCTGAAAAATGAATGAAAGACAGTGGATGCAAGACTTGATGTGCATCAGTGCTCAGTGAAGGGTAATGCCAGTTAAAAATAGTTTTCTCTGGTTCTGACTGGCTTATCTGTTTGTTCTGCAGCTGTATGGACCCCTCCATCGCCATAAAACCGGTGTTTGAGAGGTTTCAGTCGGTCATCATCACCTCAGGGGTAAACAGCCTTCTCCATAACAACCTCTTCTCTCAGCACCCTCCTTCATGCATTTGATTATTAGATTACGTATGGCTTGTTTTCTAATCTGAGATTATAATCCACTCTCTGAGTGTCTCACGCCATCTGTGGTGGACAGTCTCTCTAATAAACGAGTTAAACACAGTTTAACCCATCTGCATATAATTAATTTGCCATAATCCTATATTTTCCTTGTCCAGATTTATGTTCTCGTAAATAAATCATGTTGGAGAATCCAAAATATTTTGTTGCCTGAATGTTAGTCACAACTATACTAGAAATAATTGACTACTTATATGACTTGTAGTTATCAACTATTATCAAATCATACTGTACAAGCCTGTTAATTATCAGGAAACTCAGATCTGATATCTGTAAATTAATGTCCTAGACTTGTGTTTGATATGGTGCTGCATTGTTTCTCTTCATAGACTCTCTCCCCACTGGACATCTATCCCCGAATCCTGGACTTTCGCCCTGTCACAATGGCCTCCTTCACCATGACACTGGCACGAACCTGCCTTTGCCCCTTGGTAAGTGTTCTGTAGAACATTCATCACATTTCGCTTCAAACTTCAGTGAAGTACTAAGTCCTATAGCTGAACATTACACATTTTTTTTAGATTGTTGGGCGAGGGAATGACCAAGTGGCAATGAGCTCAAAATTTGAGACCAGGGAAGATTTTGGTAAGCTGTATTGTGGTTTATTATACGATTTAAGCTGTATTGATACCACTGTTATAGAATATTTGTGTTTTTAAGGAGTCTGATAATTTAAAGAGATGTATGCACTGCAATCCACAGCTGTGATCCGAAACTACGGGAACCTGCTTCTGGAAATGTCTGCCATTGTACCTGATGGGATTGTCGCATTTTTCACAAGCTATGTTTACATGGAAAACATTGTAGCTTCATGGTATGAGCAGGTATGGAAGTAAAAAATGATTTTATTTTATTGGAGTGTTGATTAGAAAATGTGCGTTTTGAGAAACTGTAATAAGTCTCCGTTTTATTCTCTGGCTATGGGGTCTGTAGGGAATTCTAGAAAATATCCAGAGGAACAAGCTCATCTTCATCGAGACTCAAGATGCAGCAGAGACCAGCATGGCTCTGGAGAAGTACCAGGAGGTGAGAAGGCCTTCTTGAATTCCGTCTTTAAATCCTGTTGCCATTTAGTAATTAAGATCAAATGACCCTTATTAGCCCCACAACGGGGAAATTTCACCTCTGTATTTGACCCATCCGTGCTGTGAAACACCACATACACACTAGTAAATGCACACACACTAGGGGGCAGTGAGCACACTTGCCTGGAACAGTGGGCAGCAGTTGGGGGTTAGGTGCCTTGCTCAAGGGCACTTCAGTCATACTATCGGCTCAGGGGATCGAACCAGCAACCTTCTGGTCACAGGGCTGGTTCCCTAACCTCCAGCCCATGACTGAAGTAATGTTAGAGGAGATACAACAGTATTTATTAGTAAAGCTATGGTACTTCAAAGACTGTGTTGCAATAAATTAAAGACCTTTTACTGTTGACCTGTTGTTCCAGGCCTGCGAAAATGGCAGAGGGGCCATCTTGTTGTCTGTGGCCAGAGGCAAAGTGTCTGAGGGGATTGACTTTGGTAAGCGTACTGAAAAACATATACTGTTTGCGTTTCTGTTTGATGACTTGCAGAGATGGCAGCAATCCATAATCAGTTGTTTTAATTAAAAATAGGTCAATTTAAAGTAACTTTTAAAGAAACAAATATCACATTAGTATATCTTTGAGCTTTATACTCAAGATTTCATTATCTGTGGAAGTATTGGGAAAAAAAGTGGTATTGTGCCATCTAATAATGAGTTTAACTGACAGAGAATTTTAAAGATTTGATGTACAGTTCTTTATACATAAGAAGACGAAGCTAATCAAATTTTGCATCTGATTGACTCACAGTTCATCACTTTGGCCGAGCTGTGATTATGTTTGGAGTGCCTTACGTGTATACCCAGAGCCGAATCCTCAAGGTCTGCCCAGTCATTCTCTGTTGTCGTAATTTCTACTATATTTGTATAACTTTTTTTGTACTATAAACTGGATATACCATCAATTAATACACTCACTCTTTTCCTGTCTGCATCAGGCTCGACTGGAGTATCTCCGAGACCAGTTTCAGATCCGTGAGAACGACTTTCTGACCTTTGATGCCATGCGACATGCGGCCCAGTGTGTAGGCAGAGCCATCCGAGGCAAAACTGACTACGGCCTTATGATCTTTGCAGACAAGGTAAACTGGTTAGCTCTGGATTACTCTGATCTGGTCTGGTTGATGTAGGTTAGGTGCATTGTATCAGATATTTAATCACCCTGGTTCTTCCTCTTAGCGTTACGCCCGAGCAGACAAGCGAGGAAAGCTGCCCCGTTGGATCCAGGAGCACATCACAGATGGCAGCCTGAACCTGACCATCGATGAGACAGTGCAGCTGTCCAAGCACTTCCTGAGGCAGATGGCCCAACCGTTCAGACGGGTAAGGACGCTTAGTGCAGCTATAAGGCCAGCACAAGCCATTACTTAAATATATCAGGGTTAAAAAAAAAAAGTTTGTCAACATTTGGTGGGATGGAGTCATTTGAATGCTATTTTTTTGTGGTCCTTCAAACTTCACTGCCATTTTCTTACAGTGTCTTTGTCTGCTTTGCAGGAGGATCAGTTGGGTCTATCCTTGCTGACCCTGGAACAGCTACAGTCAGAAGAAATGCTGCAGAAAATCTCTCAAATTGCTCAGCAGGTCTAATGCTTCTTGTGGAGATGTAACATGCTCATCATCTGAACTTACATGTCTGTACATATCTTTTTTTTTAAATAGTTTGATACTGTATGTTCATCTTCCAACACAAAGGCAGGAATAAATACTGATTATTTCTATAAAACAAGTGTTGATTGTAATGCATAAACCCCTTTTGTCAGCTATTAGTAAGACACATTAGCCTATGTGTCATATAAAAACCTGAATATTTCATGCTAAAATGACCAACAGGAGGTTTCAAATGTAAATTTTCATTTTTTAGGTAACAAAACTGATCTTAAGAACATTTCTTTCCTTCTGTTATGTTACTGCACTGAGTTGTTTGGATAGTAGCATGCAGCCATTTCATCCTCTTGCATAAAGGGGAAAAATACAAGGGACATGTTCCTCTGAAGAGGGTGTAAAACCATACTATTTGTTGGGTTTGATGAGGTGAACTCTGAGGCCTTTTAACTTTTAATCCACTCTGTAGACTATTGTGAAAGACAGACAGAGCAGTTTTATTTGGTTCTTCAGCATTACTGCACTGAGGCTATACATTAAACAATTTCATTAATAGATTCAACTGTAGATTGTAAAACCATCTTGTTGTTTAGGTACTCTGTTTGTACCTTCTGACAGAAAGCTAACAAAGTAGCCTTGCATTATACATTACATTTAGGTAGTATTTCTAGATCTTTCTGGCATTTCACACACAACATAGAAAATCACATCCTGACTTTCAGGATAAGGAGGAATAAAACAAAATTAAATAAACTACACTATATCACCAAACTAAATTAAAATCTGCGTACGAAATTGAAAAATCAAGTCCCTTCTTTCACAGGCACAAGTAGAGAGCTACATTTCAGTTTTAAAGTAACATAGATAACAAACATTTGTCATTGGTGCCCTCTATATAGAAATATAGTAACTAGTGCAACAGTGTACTCTCCGTTCTAATGCTAACCTGTAACATTTTAAGTGCAAAGGAAATTTCAGATCCTAGTGGGCTAAGTTAAGATTTTATAGTGCAACAGCCCTTAAGATCAGAAAGAGAAAACTGGTTCCTGAAGTGTGGTCCCAGTATGCTCCATTAGCTCTAAAAAGGGAGATCTTTGTGAAAAGTTCCCTTAGATTTCTGCAGTGCAAGCTGGTCCACAAACCAAACCCACCAAAAAAGTAAAAAAAAAAAGAAGTGTGTCGCTTCATTGCTTTTAAAGGGTCCATATGAAGACTGGACCAGGAGCATTTATGCAGTGCAGGGAAAACTGGTAGGCAAGGTTAACCCTCTCCACTTAAAGAGCTGCGTCGGGCCAGACTCTGTGTGCTGGAACTGAGAGTGCGACTATCTGTCAGCCTGTTAAGATTCTGGAAGGAAAAAACACATTTAGGAAAATTTCAAATCACTGTGCCTGTTTTTTTAGGCTGTCAACAAAACAAACTAAACTGACATATGGACAACAGGAGACTTGTTACATACATTTTATCACTAAATAATAAACCAAAGAAAGCAAACAACAAAGATTAGAGCACTATTAATGAGGATGTTTAGGCCTGTCACTAATATGAAATTTTAGCTGACGATTAATGGACATCAGTGCAATTAACATTGTATTTTTTTATTCATTGCATATTATTAACTATTAAAGTACAGGCCCAAAGTGGCTAAAGAGTGCAGTTTTCAAATTGCTGGAGTTGCCATTTTAATTGTGCCCTTATTATCAACAACACGGTCATAAATTAATCATGGAAAGTGAACGTAACATGAAACTTGTGAGTTACCTCTTCATGTATTTTAGCTGACAATTAATTGCCATACAAATAATAGTATTTAACAATTTGTCTTTTTTTGTTAATTTTATGTAACTGTTAAAGTAAAACCTAAAATGGCTAATTAGCTATCTTGCCTTCTAGACTGTTGATACTTAGTAGCCCCAAACTGATGTCAGACACAGCTCAAGCTCAAATAAACAAACACTCATTGCTACCCTCTAAAGGTATTAGTCAGTCAGAAAGTCTGTTCTTGTAAGACCCTTGACGTGTCTCAGTAAACTCAACCCAAGTGATGAAAACATACTCAAGTCATATTCTGCTTGTTGCAGCAAAAGCACATGGCTGTGAGAGCTAACTGTGGAAAATAAAAGCTGTGAGGTCAAATAACTGATCAGGTGATCATGTAATATTTGTGATGGGCGTAAGGACATGTCCTTTTTATAGTGAAAGAAAGTGAAAGCCCTAATAGCAGAAAGCTCAGTTCTTACCTTTGCAGTCTCTTGACTCTCCCTCACTCCCACATTCAACACATTGAGGGAATTGGCCCTTTTCATTCTGTTGCAAAGAAAACATCATGAGCTGGCAAAATAGACTGCTTAGTTCAGACTTAGGGTACCTCCTCCAGAGACAACAGGGCTACTTTCCTCATAACCCCTCCCTCAGTGTCCCACCTCTAAAACTTGCACATAATGAATATACGCCATGACCCAGTAAAACCTACAGATCAGTTTAACGGTAGATACAATTACCCAGGAGCGCGAGGGGCCGTTTCTGGTGTTCCGACCCCTTTCAGCTTCCTAACCAGCTTCTCGCTGCTCCGCCTTATGGACTCCCGAAGCTTTGTGAAAGATCCACTGCGCTTGAGACTACCGAGACTGTCCTACAGCCACAGAGAGAAGACATGGTTTAATTCCTGCGCTCTAGAAGAGCTGCAGAAATTACTTTCAGTGTTTACATACTTGTCTAGAGCTCCCCTCGTCAGTGTGTACCCAAACTGGCCGTCCATCTCCTGAAAGTCAGAGAGAGAGGGAGTGCAGGACAGCTAGGACGATAAATAGAGCTGATGTGATACAAACAAAATTTCTGAATTGATTTTGGTCACTGCACACACCATGCAGTTTGTAATTGACAGACTGCCTCATGTCTCCTACATACAGGGGTGCAGATTTGGTCTGACAAATTGTAAAACCAACATCAGGACGTGATGGTCAATATACAGCAATGTAAACGTAAAACTAAATCAACCTATAGTTAGAGGTAACATGAGGTTGTCATGATGACTAACGCTTTTTTATGTCTATAACACAAAAATTTTATTAACTGGAATAATAATGTCATGTATTTTCAGACACATTCAGTGTAGAGACTGAATTTTATTTCCTATTGCAATGGCAGTTTGTTCTTTCTGTTGTGTCACTGAAAATCTTAGATTTGAATGTTGCTATAAATATTTTTGCGCAATGCCTCAAAAGTGATAGGTGTGATGATAATTAAGCAGACATAAGAAGGACCATTGCTAACTGTTATGGCCTAAATCAACAAATAAAGACAGTATAGAAAATGAAAAGTGCATTTGTAACATACAGGTGGGGCAGGTTAGTACTTCTTTCTCTTTGCTGTAACTGATTATAACTAGATGAAATGACATTCTGTTTTTGTATTTAACTAGAGTTTTAGTTGGTTTAGGAATAATTACAAATAAAAACTGCCAACTCTTTTGCAAGTCAGCCATTCTGAACAAAGCAATATGACATACGTATTTGTGTAAGGTAACTGAAGGGTCTGCTTCAGATGGCAGATATTTGTTCAGAAGCTAATGCTCCAATGCAAACGCTGATCCAACTTAAAGGTAGTGAAGTTAGGACATCCCACTTGGTTAAACTCTGATTTACACTGTCAGGGACTTTTTTAACCAAAACTGAGCATGCGCATGGTACCTGTATCCACTCATCACCAGTCTGTTTTAGCGAGCAATGACAATGTGATGTCACTGGTGCGGCAGATTTTATGGAACAAGTCAAAGTACTTTTTTCAATAACTGGACAAAATGATCTTGGGCAATTTCAAAGAACTCCTCTGATTTAGCGCCAGTGCCTATGTGTGTAATCTGAAGAATAATAGTTTTGCTGTGTTGAGATCTTAAAGAGCTGATGGGAGTTTACCTTCCACTGATCCAAACTCCTTCTCATGAGCACGAGTCAAGATCTCTTTATACAGAGCTTCAGCTTGTCTGTACTTCCCCTGCTTGAGGTAGCAAGAGGCCTGTTAATCAAACACACACAGCATATTCTGTGAACACCTACCTCACAGACACACCCCAACCTCCAAGCCTTTGTAGTTCAAAATTATGCATGTGACAAACAGCCCCAAATAAAATACCATAACCAGAAAACAAAAGGTCATCTCTCACCAGGTTATTTTTGGTTTTGGCCACATTGGCGTCATCTGGACCCAGCCGACTCTGGTAAATGTGCAGCGCTCTCTCATAGTACTCCTCCACCTCTTGATATTTGCCCTGGTTCTGGCACAGCAGAGCCAGGTTATTGAGCTGCTTGGCCACATCAGGGTGGTCAGTCCCCAGCACCTGCAGAAAAAAGGGCAGGGATTATCTTTTGGTTGCATTGAGTAAAACTGGATTTGATTGTTTTATACAAATGAGAACAATGAGTACACAACGTGAAGGAATATAGACAAAGCAATACACAACGGCTTTTTACATTTAAAAACAGAACACACTTTATTGAATGTTATTATAATCAATTCTAACTGTCTAAAATCATTTTTATTAGGGCTGTCAAACGATTAAAATAATCACAATTAACTGTATCCTTTTGTGTCGGTCAACAGGAATTACTTGCATTTGTCTTACTTGCCCAAATTTTACCCTTTATTATAGCTGCATGAGTGGACAAAATGAGCTTCCTCAGACTGTATTTATTACTTTCATTAATTCAGTTACTTTATTTTCATTGTGAGAACACTGTTCACATAAACCTGAAAGTGAAGATCATGTGATTTCCACAGAATGAACATAGTTTCCAATTTTTATGACCAGCATACAGAAAGACTGTATCCAACCAATGATTGTATATATCATATATACAGTTATCTGCAAAAGTTTGGGCACCCCTGGTCAAATTGTGTTTTGTGAATATAAGTTAACACATCCTCTACAGAGAACACACTTCTGCACACTTTAATGCACAATTACTGTTCATTTGCTGAATTTAACCTAATAGGAAAAATAAATATAAAATGTGGCCTGTACAAATGTTGTGATGTAATGTTTTTTGCAATATGTTCAAGTCAAATAAACAGAAATTCTGCATTAAAATGTGCAATGAAATTTAAGTTTATTCTCTATTGAGGATGTGTTAAATTACATTTTCACTTATGTTTTAACTTAGAAAATCAATTTGACCGGGGGCTTCAAGCTTTTGCATACATCTGTGTCATATATACAGCCAATCGTTCCAGCTCCTCCGTGATTGTAGGCTCTTGCTCTCATACTGATTCGTACGTCTTGTTTTCTGTTTTGACGGGAACTGGAGCTTTCCACTTTGCTGTTGCTTTTGTTAATTAGCCAACTGTTGATTTATCCTTGGCTCCCATGTACTGTTGAGCACAGTCTACTAAATTACTGATATTGCCACATCACCTTTGTGTTTTGCTTGTAAATGACACTTCAGACTATATTCATCGGAGATAAACAAATTCATGGCATATCAGTAGCTGGACATAACTTTGATTTTGTTAAGAGAGACGTCAATGGAAGTTGCCATTTAGAAACTGTTTGAGTGACAGGAATACAGTCAATGAGTTAAAGCAATAAACAGCAGGTGCGCAGCTGGGCTTTAGTGTGGAACCCAGATGGTGTGAATAGTCAAACAAAGACAATGCATTAACAGCTTTATAAATTAATAATTTATGACTACCGTACCTTTTCCCTGATCTCCAGTGCTCTCTTGCAAAGGGGCTCTGCCTCTTTGTACTTCCCTCTTTTGCCATAGAGTACAGCCAGGTTATTGAGAGTAGCTGCCACCTGTACAAATGTACATTAAGACAAATACAACTCTGATGCTGCCAATCATATTTTCTAAAAACACTCACTAAAAACAGTGTGATGAACAGAAAAAAACATACTGCAGGGTGGTCCATGCCAAGTGTCTTCTCACGTATTGCCAGTGCATCATTCAGGAGGCTGGCAGCTTCTTTGTATTTGTTCTGGTCCCTGTGTAGAGTAAAAATAACAAAAATCCAATATTAAATGGAGTGACAGATGAGATAAGAGCAAAGTCTAGGTACTAAAGACACTCGTTTTACAGTCTTTTAACTACCTGTATACTAGTGCCAAGATGTTGAGCATGGTGGCTACGTCTGGGTGGGTATGTCCAGAAGATTTCTCCAGGTCCTCCAGAGCTTGCTTGCAGAGAGGCACAGCCACCTCATAGCGGCCCTGAGAGGCGTACTGGATCACCAGGTTGTGGAGCGTTCTTAGCCTGGCAGGGATCTCATAGCCTCCCTGCTGGGCTGCAGCGACACCACTGCTGTGGGGCTGAGACACTGTGAAGACAAAATGGTCAATGCTACTGAGAAAATGTAATGAAGCAGCTTCAAAACATTTGGGGGGGCAAAAGTAATCTAAGGGTAAAAAAATAAGTGTATAACTGAGTCTAAGAAAACACAAATAAGGATAACAGACTCAGGCCTTTTTCAAACTAATATGGATACATTCAAAATCAACAGTTTCCCATTTTTATAATGTTTTCAGAAAGTTGTCCACACTGTAGGAAGATATGACAGAAAATGGCTATATTGGTATGCAGATATTGTCTGACACACACAATTACACAATTTCTGCCAAACTGTTTCTTGTGCTGCACATCAGCAGAGATGGCTAACAACAAAACCAAGTCAGTTAAGGCATTGAGCACACAGAGGTCTGTCACACAATAGTGAATACAATGTGCCTTGTCTTGCACACAAGAACGCCACGTGCATGTTGTACACTACCCAGCTATGTTCAGCTCTAAAAGAGTAGTCACGACATAGCACTGACAACAACATTTAAATTAACTCATCCTCCATTCTGGAGGGATGCGAGCTGGGATCATGTGACAATCAAGGGCCAATCACAGGATGACAACGTTTTCAAACCTATCCAACCATGGAGAGCATGCGATTATGGTGGTGGAAAGTGCCTTTTCACAGTGAACAAGGCCTCTGACCTACAGTACAGAGTAGGGCAGCGCAATATATAATTTGTTAATAAATTCTACGATATTGGTATTAGCAATGCTGATATCGCAGATAGCCACAATATGCAAATGAGACCTCTAAATAATCACAAAGTTTGTCACTGTTTGAGCATCGTGACTAATAATAGTTCCAGATGAGTGTTTCTGTGGGTGTTCAAAGTACTCCACGTAACATTAAATAATTTTGGCCAAAATCTTTAAACATGTCCCATTACTGAGTCACATATAAATTTTAATATATTCCAAGGTATACTGTAATCGCAATATATAACAGTATAATCACAATACTGTATTATTGTGCAGTACAGAGCATGCAGATTCTGAGAGAAACTTGCTTTGTGTTTGCTCCTCTTCATCAGTAGGAAAGAGATCATCGAGGGACTCCTTGGCTGAGGAGTTGTCTTTGTCCTCCTGTTCAAAATACAGAAAATGACCATCCTGTGTTCTTACACAAGTCTTCAGACAATCAAACGAACGCTATTCCATTCTATTCAATTCCACATAGACCAGAGTACCAGCTGGACACGCACAAACAAAAGTTTGGTTAATGTGCTATACCCATGTTTGTTGAACGATTCTAAAATGTTCTCATTCACTCTGGTTCATTTGTTTTTTAAGCTCTTTTTCCAAACATTCTAAAGACAACTACAAACATTAGAATGTTTCTGTTTGTCCAGTCTGTGTTCTCTGGCCTTAAACCAAAAACTAGAAATAATTAACTTCTAGAACCCAAAAGAATGCCCATTCAAAACCATTTAAACACTATAATGTCTCACTATAACTGCAAACACTGGACTTTTCCCATCATGGTATGTTTGTGTTGGGCATTTCAGTACTAATGCTCACCACTGGTGGCTCGTCCTGGTCGTACTTGCGGATACTGCTCATAAACTGTAGGTGTTTATTTTGCTCCTCCAGTGTAACCACTTCCTGTTCTCTCTCCTGCAGCTTCTGCTGGGCCGCAGACAGCTCATCCCGCAGCCACTGGTTCTCCTGGCAAAGCCGCCGTACCTGAGCACGCAGCTTCTGCTTCTCCGCCTCCAGTGAGCCCAGGTGTGCTGAGAGAGCCATCATCATCTGGGTTTAGGAGGCAACAGAAAATATGGTCTTTTTCCTTAAAGTAATGGTTTGACCACAAATTGAATTTACACGTTTTTTCCCTTTACCACATATGTAGTCAATCAGCCAAAACATTTCTGATTCCAAAATTTGCTTCTTTAATTTTGGACTATCTAGCTAACAAGTAAAGGAAGCTTATATTCACCAATTAGCATCATGTAAACAACATGCCTAAATCATCTCAAATTTGGCTCAAACAATGTTGAGCTGTTATCTCAAATGGATGCTTATATTGTTTCTGACACCACAACAAATTGTTAGCCTGAAATTTGTCTGCATTTTGACCCATTTTATAGAACAGAGTGGGTCATGCTTAAGGATATCTGTTTGAGGGAACTTAACAACTCGGTTTAAAGCAAATGCGTGACAATGTAGGCACACAGTTTGCATGATGCTAATTGGTGGCTATAAGCTTACATTCATGTTTAGACTGTTTAGACATTAAAATGGGACTAAAGTATGGAAAATCCCAGAATGCTAGTGACATCTCAGAGCCACATAAACATGTCTATTTAAACCTACTTAACAAGAAAACATGGTTTGAGGCAAGTGTGTAACAAGTGTATAATTTAGACACGCAGATTTCATGATGCTAATTGGTGAGTATATGCTGTCTTTACTTGTTAGCTACATAAGCCTCAAAGCTCCAAAACTAAAGAAGCAAACTTTAGATACCTAACATGTATTGGCTGATCTACAACATTTGTGGAACAATTATTTTAGTGTTATAGAAATTTTTAATTTCTCATGAAACTCACCTGTGCCTCACCCAGGCCCAGCTCGATCTTCTCCAGAGACTGTAAGACGATACCAGTCTTCTCCTGCTCCAAGCTGCCGCTCTCACTTGCCGGCCGGCTCTGTAGCTGTTCCTGCAGGCTGTCCAGCAGCGTGCGATTCTCTGCCCGCAGAGCCTCCAGCCCTGCGATCACCTGCCGAGTGCTGCATAATATCTCCTCTGCTGACAGCATAGCTCCTACAGCCCTCAGCCCTGCGAAGGAAACAGACATCTACCACTCAGTGCTTCACATCAATTAACCCCTTTAACCATAAGGGCCCACTACTATTCCAAAGTTTGGAATCATGAGTCATATTAATAATTACTTTTATTTTATACAGTAAAAAGCTGCACAGTGTAGACTGAAGCAGGGCTGAATGATTTGGGCAAATATCTGAGTGCAATTCTTTCGAATCAATATTGCTCTTTTTTCAACATTATGACTTTTTCAGACCAACATCATGGATATACTCCAGCATATCCACTTTTTTTGGCTTGGGGTTTGAATGTTGGCAGTTACTGCCAAGTAGATCTGGTTGTATTTAGGCCTGTCACAATTATTGCATAACCGCATGATCAGTATTATTTGGGCTGTTTGCAATTATTCTATCTGACCACAACTATTTTCCACAGTTGTTAGCTTTTACAATCATATCATGACCATTTACATCATAACAAACAGAACATGAATTGGGTGTGTTTTCATCCATTGTGTTGAGGAAAATACATGTAAATAAAAGAAAGCAGAAAACACACTTATTAAGTCCTATGAAAACAACTTCTGACTGGTGCTATATCACCATTAGATTGCAGTGGAGAGTAATGTTTGTTTATTTGAGGTGCTTCTGTCATCAGTTGGGAGCTACTAAAAGTATCAACGGTTGGCTAAAAATTGCTAATCAGCCAATCTGGCCAGGTCAGTCTTGTAATTTAATAGTTACATCCAATAAGCAAAACAGATCAATTGTTAATTACTATTATTTTTATGGAACTTAACTGTCACCTAAATTTCATTATGGTGACAGGCATAGTTGTATTGGGTGTTTGCTTGCTTTTGATTACACAAACACATATACAAGCAGAATTTTTCCGCTTAAAGCTGAGAACATTGTAGATAATGATGGCTATGATTAAAAATGTAGCTCTTGCAATTTGAAAACTGCATTCTTTCAATTTGCAATTTTGATATAAAAAAGATTAATCTTTCAGCTCTAGACTGAAGTATTATCAGCTAGACACCAGAAGGTATTTTAAGATGTTCTATAAAATTTTTATATGTGTTTCGGGAACATAAAAAGTATATAATACACAGTAATTATCTATATATAGTCAACCCTTGGTAAGTTATCTGTTTCAAGACCATCATTCCTCTTGTAAAAACATTCTGGATGTTAATTTTATTATAACGTCATTCTCAACATTTTGCAAAATATTATGGAATCCTTTTGTAAATTTTGTAAATGTATGTTCAACATGTACAACCCCGTTTCCAAAAAGGTTTGGACACTGTGCAAATTGTATTAAAAAAAAAAAACAGAATGCAATATGTTCAAAACAATTTAAACCCGATATACAAAGACAACATATCAAATGCTGAAACTGAGAAACTTTATTGTTTTTTGAAAAATATATGCCCATTTTGAATTTGATGCCAACAACACGGTCCAAAAAAGTTCAGACAGGGGCATGTTTACTACTGTGTTGCATCACGTCTTCTTTTAACAACACTCTGTAAAGAACTGAGGAGACCAATTGCTGTAGTTGTGGAATTTTTCCCTATTCTTGCTTCATATTTGATTTCGACAGTTCCGGGTCTCCTTTGTCATATTTTTCATTTCATAATGTGGCAAATGTTTTCAGTGGTGATAGGTCTGGACTGCAGGCAGGCCAGTTTAGCACCCGGACTCTTTTACTATGAAGCCACGCTGTTGTAATACATGCAGAATGTGGTTTGGCCTTGTCTTGCTGAAATAACAAGGCCTTCCCTGAAAAAGACATTGTATGGTGTCATATGTTGCTCCAAAACCTGTACATATCCTTCAGCATTAATGGTGCCTTCACAGATGTGCAAGTCACCCATTTCCATTTGCAATAATGAACTCCTATACCATCAGGATAAGTCGGACGGTACCTCTCCTCCTGGAGGACACAGTGTCCATGATTTCCAAAAATAATTTAAAATTTTGATTTGCCGGACCACAGGACACTTTCACTTCACCTTAGTCCATTTTAAATGAGCTTGGGCCCAGAGATGGTCCAGATAAAACCTTCCGTGGTGTGTGCTGTTGGCCCTGCCCTGATGGGATGATTGACGGGTTCTGAAAACTGTAAAAAAGGAAAATGCAATCTGGTCGAATGCATTTTTAACTACATTTTGACACAGAATGAGTGCAGTATGGCGCTGTTTCCCTTTCTAGCATGGCATTTTCTTTAAAAATGCAATTTCCAAAACATTATTATAGAGATGCAATTAATGCAATTAAATTATATTTTAATCATCATTTTTACATCATTATCGCATAATAAGGCATGAATATGCAGTTATGGAAATACATTTAACTTTAAATAAAGTTTCTCATAAAGCATATAAATCTCTGTATAAATGAAATGTCAATACTAGTGGACCAAATGGCAAATGTGAATTACAATTTGAATTTTCATCCTGAGCTCAAACTTTCACATATAAATGAAAATTTAAATTCAAACTTTGCCATTTTGCATGTTACATTTTTTATTTTAATTTTGATACTGATATGCTTCCATACTTTCGTTGCCTCCATCCCAAGTTTTTTGAGAAGTGTTGCTGGCATCAAGTTCAAAATGGACATATATTTTTCAAAAAACAATACAATTTCTCACTTTCAACTTTTTCTATGTTGTCTTTGTACTATTTTCAATTAAATATAGGGTTTAAATGATTTGCACATCATTGCATATTGTTTTTATTTACATTTTGCACAGCGTCCCAATTTTTTTAGAAACAGAGTTGTATCTTGTTTAAATTATTGAAAAAAGAAAACCTTTAAATGTTAATGTATTAATTTAATAGTAGTTACTGAACAGTTGATGGAACAAGTCTTAAAAGTAAATAAGGCATAATAAGCCTATAGATTAAGGGGTTAAGCTTTAAGGTGTTATGTGAAGTATGATCTTATGCCACAGGGAGCACTGTGGTAGACTGACTGTTGATACATCATCATAATGGAGACGAGGAAGGAAAGCACAGGTAAAAGCTGACACTGAAAGTACACAGGGAACAGTCCTAATCTCTTAACCACAACATAATGAATGTGCTCCTCGGTCTGCAACAAGACACATAAAGAATGCAAAGCCAGCCCTCATGGAAATACAGAATTCAATAACAAGTATATAAGACTAGGGAACTTAGCTACACTAGAATAACAGTATTTTTTTCTTTTAATAAATTTGTGAATAATAAAAATGAAAAAGTCTTAAATCTTAAAAATGAGTTGGCAGTTGAGTCATCTATGAAAAACATAAGAGCGTGAAATGACACTTATTCAGTGTTGAATAAAAGACAATATGAAAAGAAGAGTTTCTGCTAAGTTCTTTCCTAACCCAACAAAGAGCAGACCAGCAACAGCTGATGTTTTACTAAATGCTGAGTGACAGAAGCCTACTAGACAAAAGGACTAAAGTATGGGTTAATGACCAATAAGGCTTTGTGAAGATGGTGTATACATGTATATATATATACACACACACACACATACAAGCTCAAATAGTGCACAATGCAAATATTCATTGTGCAAATATTATCATTATGATATGCCTATTTAAAACAAATGCCAACAAATGAAACAAATATATAGCAAAAAAAACAGCAAAAAATGAGCATCAAATTATTAAAGGGCCCATGTTACAGAAAAACAAACTTCCCTAACCTTTCTGAAATAAAAGAGTCTGAAGTAACATGTTAACATTGTCAAAGTTTCAAAACATGCCATTCACTACCCAGTCCATATAGTCCATATATGGAAACAATGCAGCATCATGAAAATTCATTGTTTCTGTAAAGAACACATATATACTTTTACATATACATGTGTGCATATATATATATATATACACGTGTGTGTGCGTGTATGAGATGGCTGTCCTGTATAATTTATATATATATATATATATATATATATATATATGTATATATATATATATATATGTATATTCAGCCCACAGCAGTTTAGCTCCTCCCACTCACACTGAGGTTCTAAAGAGTGTTTCAGCTCTGAATGATTTTTGAACGAGGCACAACACAGGACAGCCAATCAGAACAGACCTTATTTACATAAATCAGTCTTAAAGGCACAGTAATAAAAACATCCTTATTAATTCTTAAGTATAAAGTGAACATGATGATCAAAAATGATCAATGTTAAAATGAATTCTGACCATTTGGTACATAACACAAATGTTATAAGGGGACCCCAAGGGAAAAGATAAAACAAAAAAAAAAATTGTAGGATATAGGGCCCCTGTCTAGGTACGAGTAGTGACACCGCTGTAAACAATAACAACATCCATCCATCCATTAGGATGGCATTGCTTCTGAAATTGCTTTCACTATTTATTTTGTCAGCTTGCTAAACAACCATGAAAAAGGAGACTGGAAGAGCCAGAAAAGAATCTAATTCCAAAGCGTCCCAACTGAGCCTTCAATTACAAAGGTCTAACGAGGCCCCATGGTCTCCACTTACACTTCATCTTCAGAAAGGTCTTTACAGAGACGGCCTTTTGTAAATATACTGTTTAAATATCCCCACAGAACAGGGGATAGGTGGTGGGAAAGGGCCACTAAAATGAATAAAGCTTTATAGCATTTGTAGATGGGTAAACACCTCACACTTCAAAAACCATTAAATGGCCTGAATCATGGAAAACTGAAATTTCTCACTTTTTTGGAAATAGCTTCATGTAGAAACAGTAAACACTGTTAATGTTTCAAAACATACTGTTTACTCTCCAGTCTATACAGTATATATCATTGCTGTCCAAAGAAAAGCAAGTACCTCCAAAATACTAAGTTTACAGGAGAGGTTAAAAACGCTCTTAACTTTTAATGTAAGTTAATGTACAGTTAATGTAATAACGCTCTTAACTTTAAATGTAAGTTAATGTTAATGTACAGGTTTTACTCTAAGTGATTTTGGAGCATTTCTACTTGTCCAATCATCATGAAATTTTTACACACCATAAAGGACAACTGGTGTGCTGAAATGATGTAGAAAAATAAAAATCAGCAAAAACGGAGATACATGGTTTTCTTTGGACAGCAACAATATATATAGAAACTATGCTGTAGAAACCTGTACGGTTTTCACCGTTTTCATGATGTCATGAAAACCAGCACATGTTCATATATCAGCCTACGGCAGTTTAGCCCGTCTATTCAAGCTGCAGTTAAAGTTCAGCTTGAACTGCTTTTCACCAAGCATAACAGAGAACAGCCAATCAGAACAGAGCTTATTTACATGTATCAGGCTTAAAGGCACAGCAACTAAACAGTTCAATTCTAAGTGATAAAGATGTTGGTCATGTAAAAATTAAAGAGGACTGTTTTCAGTACATAAAACCACACAAATGTAATAAATGGACCTCAGGGGAAGCTACAGGATTCTAAACACATTTGACAGTGTATTGAACCAGTTTTTCATGGTGTTGTTTAGGTGTTTTGATGCAGTTCCTTAAAGCTCATGTTTAATGTCTCAATAAAACCCTGTATATGTACCTGCCTTTTCCTAAGATAGTGTTTCTGGAACTAACGTTCTGAGAAATATAACCCCTTAAAATCACAGGCTTACTACACCCAAGGCTTACTAGTCAGTAACTACATGGACTACAGTGCAAACTGGCTGCCACTCTTAAGTTACAGAAGCATGGAATAAAATTTTGGACTTTTAAGTTACAGCAGCCATATTAAAAGTAAAACTTCTATATTTTGATTCAAACAGAACAAGACATGGCCTAAACAGACACAATAGAGATAATAATAAATGAGCTATTTAATTAATAATTGTAATTGGTGTGTAATAAACTAATGAATAGTAGACAATTAGTCTTTGTTGCCTAGACTTTAATCCATCATTCTGTCTCCATGCTTACATTTGAACTTTTCAAATACTAAAATATCTAAAATACAAGAGTAAGGCATGTATGAATACATCAGTCATCTTTGCTCTGTCTGCTCTACAAACACAACTGGTAGCCATTAGACCCTCTCCTGACCTATGGGAGGTCAAATGACCATCTCTCAGTGCAGCAGCTTAAAATCTCCCATTTCAATAAAACTACAAAACAAGACAAAAAGCAGAGTAAACTTATCGGCCATAACAATGACTAAATCGAAAGGCACGTTCACCCAACCCTAGTTCAGCCGTGAACAGCACTAGACAGTCACCTAAACCCAGATTAAAGGCACTCTGATAATAACAAACGCTCAGACTAGCTGCTCCCTCCGAGTCTGACACAGTGAGCTGAGACAGAGACGAGCTACAGACAGACTAAAACCCACAGACACACTGCAGAGAGACAAAGTGAAAGACTTTAACCTGTAAACGAAGCTCGTGTTCACAGAGCGAGGTGGATATCGAGTTACCTGCCGAACACACTGAGTTAGTGATGGCGACGAGTCCCGAGAGACAACCGAACAACACGGCGCTCAAACCGAACTACAGCTCTCCGGCGCAGTCCTCACATCTCCACCTCCTCCAGGCGTGTCGGGGATGAAACGGTGTAAGTATGTTGGTGTAAACAGGTGTGGTCATCATTGACCTGCTCCTGCCTCTCTCACTACCACTCACTCAGTCTCTCACTCTCTCACCTGATCTGGTCCTGACCAGCATGCACAGCGCCGTGATGGACGAGTGCAGAAGCTCCGCCCACTCCACACCTTCAACACACATCAACTCCATCTTACAGTGGATTAATATATATATTATAACAATTATTATTTAAAATCTTTAAGATTTTTAAAAATACTTAAAATAAAATACTATTTATTAATTAAAAACTATAATTAGATGCATGACATGACTGACCTTTTATGGCTTTCATTAATATTCTATCAATTATTTACTAAAACCTATAAATGATGTAGTATTCAATAAAGCTGTCTATATTTTATTGAGTTCTATGAAATATTTTATTATTATTCACTACAAAACAATGCGACTTTTAATATTACTGACTTCCTAAGAGGAAAAGAAACACATGCAAAGTATATTTATCAAATGTATCTTACCCATAAAAAACATGTCCATGTATTTTTTCCATGTGAGTTAATTGTAGTGAGTTTTAATTAATTACAATCTCTACATAATAGAAGTTTCTACATATAGCTGACTACATTTGAATGAGCGATTTACATGAAAAATCACAATTCAACTTTTATATAAATTAATTTTAAAATATGTTAAAACCATGAAAACCATATATAATAGGATTTGAGACTTTGCGCACTGTAATAAATAAATTAGAGTTTTGTCAGTTTATGATTTCTATTTCATTCAGAGACGTTAACTTTTTAAGATTTACTTGTCTCATTTATATCACTCTAGTGAATCACATTGTTACAATCTGTGATAGATTACATACCTTTTGAGTTAAAACAACAAGAGTAGTTTTAACAAAAGGGCTCCTAGAATATGTGTAATGTACTAAATGAGTAATCAGGCTCATTTTCTCATTATCTGTGAGATAGGTGTTTTATTTTTCTGCCATAAATGCAGAGGCCTACATTTCCACGTTCTGTTTCTGTCTGTCACTGCTAACAGTCTGGTGACAGAACAAAGTGGGCTGTGTGTTTTGCTGTGTGTTGGTAGACGATGGGGGAGGAGCCTTTCAATGACGTCTCTCTGGCACATTTTCAACAAAGCGGCTTAGGAAGGGCAGGGAGGGGTGAGGTTTCTCTGGATGAGTAAAATAAGTGGCATTAGTCTGGCCCCGTCAGACTTGCTTAGCTTGACAAGCCGCAGCTACACCAGTCAGGACACACGGCTGCTAACATCAACACTGATGTTTTTACAGGCAGGCAAGTGGAGATTTGCAGCTTACACTTGGCTGTAAGAGTCTAAATCTTGCTGGGCATTTTGCAGTTTGACAAAAGGCAACAGGGGTCAGGAGTGAGAAGAGAGAGAGAGAGATAGAGAGAGAGAGAGGACTTTTTCAGAGAATAAGAAGAGTGAATAGCGCATGTTGAAGGGTTTGGCTGCACTGAAGCTCTTTATATGTGTATGCGTGAGTGCTCAGAGGGAGAAGGTGTTGGCAGAGCAGCAACTGTAGCCAGGCAGATATACGAGGCAGGGCTGATTGATGGTTCAGCTGCTAGGCAGGGGGCTGTGGGAGGCAGACTCATGCCATATAAGGCAGCCTGGCTGGGGGACGGACCAGCGCAGCTCCAGAGAGGGCAAAACCTCCCACAGAGGGGAGTCGCAGCTAAAAGAGCCACCAGCTCTCTCCCACATTCGGATGCGGCCTACATTGATACACGTACAACACAATCCATAGTGAAGGATCACTCCATTTCTGAAATGGCAATTCTGCAGACAATAGGCAAAATGGCACAGTGGCTAAACAATCAAGGATTAAACACAAAGAGGTTGTTTTGTTATCATTTTATCAGTTGAATTTATGCTGTCATGTTGGATTTTACTACAGTAAAGTCAAAGACTACCCTTAATTTATTTAATGTCAGTTAAAAACAGTCATTAAATGCAAGTTATCCATTTTAGGCAATATTTCTGAGGAGTTAGATAGTTCAACTCAAAGGGAAATAAGTGGAAAAACAAGAAATTCCAAAACTATTAAAAAGTTATTAAAAGAAATGGAGGAAATAGGACTCCTATGTCCTAGACAGACCACCAAAACTGTCACCATCAGATAAACAGTATTTAAAGCTTTCATCTCTGAGAGAGAGGAAAAAATCAAGCTTCACTCTTACTTTAGATCTGAAACAATCTTCTGTCCATCCGTCCACTGTGAGAAGACAACTCAACACTATGGGTATGAAAGGTTGTGTATATTTCATGCTTTTTCTGATGCTGAAAAATGAATAAGTTGTATCTAATGGGTGTTTTGACTGGAAATTAAATAAGCGAACTTTTGCAGAGTACTGAACAACTCCTTTGTACATTATAATTCTCTTGTGTATGACTCTTTAAAAAGTTGACTAGACTTTTGTAAAAGAGAAAAGAAGGGTATAAAACTGTGGTGACTAATTGCCAGTGGGCTTAAGTGCATTGAGAGCACACCAGCTTTTCTGGTTTAGGTGATGTTACATCTAACTAACTTCAGTATTACGTTTCATGTAGGAGAAGACAGAATAGCTGGGGGAAGAGCCATTATTTTCCATAGCGCACTGGAGGCAATGAGGCCTATGTGTGAGTGGATGGGAGGAGGGAGAGGTGTTAAGCATGCAGAATGCAATCAATGCATCTGCGTCAAGCCTCTCTGTGCCAGGTGACTGCAACACACAGCTGTTAGTGTACATGGTGGCCACCTTCACCAGAGATCAAGTGAGTGTACAGTGTATGCGCTGAATGTGTGGCCCATAGCATGACTGTACAGTCTGTGTGCAGCACACGTAATCAGAGGCATATATACAAGGGAAACACATGTGACACCTTAGCACCTATAAATATGATCTTTAAACACAAAGTAGCCAGCATGGCGGAGCATAGCGTAGCGTCATTTTACATGGCTGTGAACGTTCTTTTGTACCAAGTTGGACAAGCTATACAGCAAAAATGCTCACTCAACCTAAGGAGAAATTAAGAGACAATAGTGAACTTTATTTGTAGAGTCACTACAGACAGTCACAGTGTTTCCAGTATCGCTACTTTCTTCAAAAAACTAACAGTGTGACTGTTTACATGTATACAAGATAAATATAATTTCAAATTAAAAACCCCCTCTATATTTGCATATGGACAAAAATTTGACAGCATTTGGATAAAATTTGAGTTTTTAGTTCATTGCTAGCTGCTAGTTTGTTGCTACTTGCTGATTTGTTGCCATTTTTATCTGGCCAAGCTGTACAGAACATTGTCAACAATCCCAGTCAACCTTTGGGAAACTGTAGTATACAACTCGGTTATTTGTAAAAATACAGGAATTGATAGCACGTTATAAATCTTTAATCATTCCAAATAATATTTTGTTTTTTGACACACAAAAAACACACAAAGAGCATGTTTTTTTCAGCATGTTCTAGCTTCGGCGCTTGCGCATTTCATTGAAGAGTGGCACCTTCTTCATAAACAGACACGACATTGAACGTCACCAGGTTTCCCATTCATTTTCCAAACAGTGAACTCTCTCTGTCTCTCTGGTTTATCTACACAACACAGTCCAGCTCAGTAGCATAGTAGTGTTTTAAACAGGAAACTTTGCAAAGCAACTCAAATACAAAGTAAATACAAAGTCGCTCACTTTCTCATTAGATCAAATCAGATTTTTGTGAATGTTTTGTAAAGTTTATCCAATTGCTAGGAAAGAATGCATTGGTGGGTTGAGCATGGAAAGGACAGGATTCTCCATAACGTTATTATTTTATATCAGTCTCTGTAGTCCACACATGAGCATGAGACAGAGCCATTACTCTGTTGGTTGGCCTCCTGAAGATCAGTCAGATGCAGGTAACTTCGGTCATTGCACTGTCTACATGACTACTGTCCTGCCACTCTAGTCACTCTGAATTCCACGGCCAAAGGTCACTGGAAGGGTCGATGGTTCGATGGGTGGACAGACCCTGAGCTGAGTCAATGCAATTCAATCTGGCAAGCTGGCATGAGGAAACTGACAACCTTGCAACTAAACATAGCACTGTGAGCACAAGGTGGGGGGAAAGCTCCAGTTTCAATGGACAAGGCTCCCAAAACCAAAATGCCTTCATATTCATGCAGAGACATGCAGTGTACATACAACTGTGTTATAAAAGAGTGGAAGGGTTTTTATGTCAAGTCTGTTTTATAAGGCTTTGCTTGATGACGTCTGTACTTTTGTACAACTCCTGTTACTTTCAGAGGTTTCAGGTATTTCATATTCAGGTCCTGGAGAGATATTCCCCTCTCATAACATGCTGAATAAAACTAACAACAGTCTGTGCGATTAGCTGGGGAGCTGAATTGGGTGAGTTCAATGTTTTGCAATACTGCAGTGCTGACACCCCTTCTTTACATCATGTGACGCATGTAACTCCATCGTCTTATGCAATATGGAGTGAAATAAAGATGGCCGCCAGCTGAATGCAGGCTGAAACTCATGGATCTGGTTACTCCTGCCATTTGGACGATAGGCTTGTCAGTAGTTGCTAAATTGGATGCCGAGTTGACAGACGCTGCTGCCAATGTTCTGAGACTGGCCCAGGACGTACTGCATGTATAAGTATTGCATGTGCACTAGATGTATGTACAGTGTACAAAATGATCCACAAACCGAAGAGCTATCATATAACCGGCAGCATCATGTGAAGTAGTCGTTTAGTGACCTGAGCTTTCAAGAAATGTATGAACAGGGTGAAGATCCAGGAGAGGATAGAGTGAGAGCAACAGCAGAAAGAAAAAAAATTAAATGTCAATGCATGCCAAATGATAATAATTACATTCTCTAAACGTCCCAGAAATGTTACAGGCAGTATGTTGACACTGATAGGTTCTTTCTTCTGTGTTTTACACTTTTTATATGGGCAGTGAAGACATAGCATGAAGAGGTCAAATCCTGTGCATGAATTCCAAAGAGGAACCCCAACAGACTGAGACAACCTTGGAGCCCATGCTAAATTTGAGCTGAGTTATTTTTTTTTGTAGCTAGTTGGTATTTTGTTGCTGTTGTTGGTTTAGCTGTACAGAATGTTAACAAAAATCCTTTTAAACCTACGGGGAAACCGTAGCACAAAATTATGTTTTTTTGGAAAAATACTGGAATTTATGGTGCGTTATGAATTTCAAATAATTTCAAATGATATTTTGTATGTATGTGAAAGATCACAGTGTTAAAATGGATCTGGTGTAGTTTTTTGGCACGGAATCAAGCTAATGTTATCATGCTAGCCAATTCTTTGACATTTCTAACCTGTTGGGTTTCGACAAAGTCTGTCCACTGGGCGGCCACCTTGGTAACACCCTCGATGAGTTATTTCCATTCAAACATGACCAATTCCTATCTCTCTGAATAGAGAGAGACCTGCAAACCCAAACCGAAAGCCACAGTAATGTTAAAAACATTATTGAAACTACTGGTAAAATCTGCTAAAATAAATCACATAAATAGTTTGGAGTGTTTGGCTTAAATAACATACAAAACACATTTTTTCAGCTAGTGTTTCTGCATTTGTGAATATCTGAATTCCAAGCAGGAACCACAACAGACAGACAACCTTGGAGCTCATGCTAAAAGGCCAACATGCATTTCTGAACATAGATTAGGGAATTCTTTGGATAGTCTCATGAGCTAAACTTGAAAATACTTCTGAACTGCAAAAAAAATGTATTTATCCAGTTTATTTATGTGCTGTATGTTATAATAAGATAGTTTAGGTTTACAAGATTTGCTTTGGAAAAATAGTCGGCAGTTTCTGAGTTCTAAGGAACAGTACTATGCAAGGGATTTAGGCAGATAAAGTTGTTTAAAACTGTTTATCTGGTCAGTAAATGTGTTTTTGGCAGTAAAAACTCTGTATAACATTAGAATAATTTCTTGTTTTTATATAAGAGTCTTAGAATAATATAGTTAAAAGAACACATTCTTTTAAAAAGAACAAGTTCTGACGTCCTGCCATTACATGGGTGTATTGAAGCCACACTATGTAAGTTTCGGGGATTTGGAGACCTCTCTGGTAGATATGTGTAATTACACACAACATGCAAAAGAACATTTTGTAACATCAGTTGTGCTGCGGCCCTTTTCCCTGAAAAGATGAATGTGATGATTTCAAGTGCATTAAAGAAGTATTTAAAGAGAACCCATGAGGATGTAAGTGAATGATCTATTGAAATCATATCTTCATCAGTATAATATTGATTTTTTCATTTGAGACTTAAACATCGAGCTGGACGTTCTTTTTGAGCATGTGCATGTGATGGTTATGATGTGGTTCAAAACTCTGGTGAAATCCAACCCCACACCTTTGACTTTTAAATGACTATTTCAGGCTTTACAGGGCGCCATACCAGTTACAGCAGGCACACCATATTTTAGCATGTTTTTTTCTCCTGTCTCAGTAATGCTACTTCTTTCAATGATAACAAAAAAATCATACTGAATTACATCAAAATTACATACTGAAGCCTTAATGGACTCATGTCATGCAAAACTGAATTTTCCTCACTTTTTTTTTGGAATGAAAGAGTTTGATGTAGTAGATAAACACTGTTAAAGTCTCTCTCCTCAGTCCATACAGTCCATATATTGAAACTAAATGGCAAAAACAGCCTGTTTTAAATGTAAGCAATTTCATGAAAACAAACATATTTACATACATCCACCTACTTAGCCCTAAGCTCTGCCCATTCAAATTGAAGATATAAGAAGTGTTTCACCCTGAACTGCTTTCTGAAGGGGGCACAATACAGGGCAGCCAATTAGAACAGAGGTCATTTGCATATATGAGTCTTAAAGGCACAGTAACAAAAACAACCTGTATAATAATAAGGCATAGACAGAGATTGGATTACAGTCATGTAAAAATTAATAACAATGGAAAAAACTCAAGAAAAATGTAGGATATGGGCCCTTCAAATTCCATCAGCATCTGATTTAATTAAATGAAGGATTAATTAACTTGGATTGGATGGCAGCTGTAAGTACTGGGCTTCCTTGAGGAAAGGTTTGGAAATGGTTAAGCCAAAACACTGACACACATCAAATCACAATGTCTTGTTTATTTGCATTTATTTTAAATTGAGCATTTTTGAACAAATAAACTCTTACTGCACAGATAAATGACTTTACATATCATTTTCTCAGATGCCTCAGACTTGAGAAATGCAAAGTGGTGTACATCTCAACCTCTGACCTGAACTCAAAAGGTCACATGTAGTATCCCATTCCACATGCTTAGAATTATGCAAGAAATGCAGAGGCTGCATCTAACTGTACAGAGAGGTACAATACGTTTAACACACTGAGCTTTTTTGACAAGCAGTGAAGATCTGCTCCCATCATTTTCCTCCCAAGCTGCTGAGAGTTGTGAGCTGAAAGGGGGTTTCTCCAGTAACGGGGACCCCCAAACAATCAAGCACCCTGCTCCCTCCAACCTTCAACGTAACAGTTCTTATGTAACTGTCCTCTCTCAGTGCCAGGCAGCTAGAGCCTATTGGATGCTAATTTTGGAGGCAAGCACTGGACTAGATGACTGCTCTAGCTTCCTTTCACCCTCTCTCCCTTTTCTCTACTGAGGCCTAAAGTTTTCACACCTCACTCTGAAACCAACGGTGCAAGAATCCAATAAACAGCCATCTAGAATTTTATGTTAGCCACCTTTTAGTAACCCCTTAAACTGCAAAGTTTCCCACACTACCTAATTTATGTATACTGGTTTTACAGTATTTTCCAAACATTCATAGTAGCTAATAAACAATAAGTCGTAAGATGAATAACTAAATAATGAGTCTGCAGTTTTAAGGATTCTACTGTGTTAAATTTTTGCATAGATGTTTATATATATAATATGCGTGTGTATATATATATATATATATATATATATATATATATATATATACACACACATATAAAAATGTAACCGTGTCTATGGAAGTGAAAGGACGACAGTGCCAATTAAAGGAAAAGTAGAAGAAGAAAAGCATACTAGAGACAATTTTGGTAAGTCATTATGTGCTAGCTGAACCTAAAGATATCATGTGATACAGAAAAAGGAGCTGAGCACTAGTTGAGTGGCTAACTTTCATTAGGATAAACTGAAGTGCAGAGGTCTCACTGCTCAAACAGCAATATCCAAGCCATAAACAAAGTTAAGTGGCTTGAGTAATGCAGTCAAAATGAAAATGCAACTTCAGCCAGTTTTCTACTGCATACTTTCTCACTGCTTGTAATTGTCCTAATTAATTATAGGGTGCTAAGTTACATGAAGTCTATTTAATATCTGTCAGTAATTGCATTACAGACTTCAAATGCATTTAAAATACCATGAGACATCTGCAATCTCAGATTCCTCCAAACAAGTCTCAAAATAGCACCATATGCCCCCTGCCAATTATAATTACTATACACCTGAAATCATGCATCCTTGCATAAAGTTGATGGCAACTGTTGTTTTCCTAAAAGGCACCAGTAAATTCGGTTATAACTGACCAAATTTCAACCAAAATGCATGATCCAATTCTTCCGATCTACTTTAGCAAAAAGCCAATGCACCTTTAACTTGTTCTTTCCACTTACAGCGTTCAGGGGTTTGGAGCTTGTCATTATGTGTTTACATGCTAAAGCAAGAAGTACCAATCAAATACTTCTCCTGGAATGGTTTTCTCTCAGTCCTGTTACTGGAGTTCCCCAAGGTTCAGTTGTTGGTCCACTTTTGTTCTGGTTGTAAGTTAAATCACTCTGATAAGTGATAAGTTCACATACTTTCTGTCACCACTGCTGTGCTGATGATGATGCCAGGCTGTCTTTCTGATACCTCTTTCTGTGTGGTGGCTCATCATCCAAAACTGAATCTTGACAATACAGGACTGAACAACCTACCTGCAAACAATCCCCTACACAGGACCTTCCTATCACCATTGACTCTTTCACCATCCGTTGCGCATAGCAAAAAACCTTTGGGTGATGTTTGATTTAATTTCTCCATTCATATAACCTTTAACAACTACGGAGCCCCTAAAGTGACATGGTGACTAATCGTGGCCACGAATATAGTGAGGCCCCAAGATAAGTTTCACATGGCCTCAAATGAATATATTCCAGCCACAAATGAATATATTGAGTGGTCAGGAGAAACTTAACTTCTTAGCCTCAATATATTAATTAGTGTCCACACTTTATTAAAAATTAATCACCATGTCACCATGTCTTAGGGGATCAATAAACAACAGATCCTGATAATTCCTATTTCATGACTTCCTGACTGCAGATGCAGCTTAACGTCTTGTTCAAGCTTTAGTCATTTACACACGCAGCTCAACTATTACAATGAATTCTATGTGGACCTTCTCTTATACTCCATTTCTCCTTCTGGTCCATAACCTCTCAAACTTCTCCCTTATGACTTCTTCACTGTAGTCACTTCACTGGCTCCCTGTGTAACCAAGACAGATACAAAGCTTTGGTTCTCATATTCCAAGCTTTAGAAGGCTCAGCTCCACACCATCTCTGCACCTTGATTCAGAACTAGACACTTGCACACCAACTTAGAGCTCTCACTGTCCTCATCTGACATCTAAGCATGATTGTATAGCTTTTGTAAAGTCTCACTACTTTAGTGTCTTTGTCCCAATGTAAAGAACTAATTAACTTTCCCCAAACTCTGCAATGGACAGTCTTCTTCTGCCATGGTTGGATGACTCAGCTATTCAGAGATTACCTGGGGTAGCTTATTTTTGCAACAACTTTGTTTTTTTGAACTTCTACTCAATTTTCTCCCCGATTTAGTCTTTCCCAAATCCACCCACTGGATAAGTCTCCTTTAATCACACTGCTACCAGGGTGAGGGTGAGGGCTAGCATGTGCTTCTGCTGAGATGCCACCACATATTTTTTTTTTGAACTGCTGCTAACACAACATCATTGGATCGGACAGTTAGTAGAGAATGCTAATTGCCATTTCTGGCTTTTAATTTCTGTTGTGTGTTTGTGTTTGGAGGAATCTGAGATTATGAATGTCTCATGGTATTTTAAATGCATTTAAAGTCTGTAATGCAATTACTGACAGATATTAAATAGACTTCATGTAACTTAGCACCCTATAATTAATTAGGACAATTACGAGCAGTGAGAAAGTATGCAGTAGAAAACTGGCCGAAGTTACATTTTCATTTTGACTGCGTTACTTAAGCCACTTAACTTTGTTTATGGCTTGGATATTGCAGTTTGAGCAGTGAGACCTTTGTGCTTCAGTTTATCCTAATGAAAGTTAGCCACTCGACCAGTGCTCAGCTCCTTTTTCTGTATCATCATGTGATATCTTTAGGTATCAGCTAGCACATAATGACTTACCAAAATTGTCTCTAGTATGCTTTTCTTCTTCTACTTTTCCTTTAATTGGCACTGTCGTCCTTTCACTTCCATAGACACAGTTACATTGTAATATATACTCCTTGTTTCTATGTTCATTGTCCATTTTATCAGCTCCACTTATTATACAGGTGCACTTTGTAGTTCTACAATTACAGACTGTAGTTTTTAAACACTGTGTCCACTTATTGTTCACTCTATTAGAGACCCCTACCTTGCCTTGTAGATGTAAAGTCAGGTCATCCTCTAGACCTTCATCAGTGGTCACAGGACGCTGCCCACAGGACGCAGTTGGCTGGATATTTTTGGTTGGTGGACTATTCTCAGTCCAGCCGTGACACTGAGGTGTTTAAAAACCCCAAGGGCACTGCTGTGTCTGATCCACTCGCACCAGCACAACACACAACACACAATAACACACCACCACCACGTCAGTGTTACTGCAGTGCTAAGAATGATCCACCACCCAAATAGTACCTGTTCTGTGAGGGTCCATGGGGGTCCTGACCACTGAAGAACAAGGCAAAAGGGGCCTAACAAAGTATGCAGAGAAACAGATGGACTACAGTCTGTAATTGTAGAACTACAAAGTGCACCTATATAGTAAGTGGAGCTGATAAAATGGACAATGAGCATAGAAACAAGGAGGTGGTCATAATGTTATGCCTGATGGAGTTTATTAGTCAAATGTCAAATACCTTATGTTCAAAAAATTCTTAAAGAGGAATTCCACAGATTTTTCCAAATGTTTATATAATTCAATCATTAAAACAAAGTCGTCTTTAGTGGTTTGATGAGAAAGTCAGAGTCTGTCCATAACAGTAGTGATAGGTTTAATGCCTCTAAAAGGTCTCTCACAGTTTGAAATAGCTACAAATAGGTTGCCTGATGTCTGAGACATTGTTTTACAATAGTATTGTCATGGGGTTTTGACCTAAACATATTTTAAATACATTCAAGGCAGAGTGGTAAGAGTAGGGTATTGCAATGCAAAAATAACAAGAAAACATATTTTTTCCTATTTTACCACTATTTTACATTAAAACTTAAATGACCTGAATATGTTCACTGGGTATTTTGGATAATGAATGACTATATTTACATTGCAAGCTCTGGAGAAAAAATGTGATCAAAACACCATTTCACATCAAAACACTCCAGGCTACTTTGTTTACATTTGTTACATGTTGAATTATGCAGCAATGTTAAAATTTAATGTCCATTTAAACCACAGAAGAGTCATAGCAAATCTGAGTTTTTAATATGTCAATAAAATGTAACTGGTTTGAAGGAAAAGAATTAATCTCTCTTAAGATACACTTAAATGGGTTTTCAGTTGTTAAGTCATTTTGAAGTGTAGCTTCAAATATTGCATGCAGAAACAGCTGATTTAATTATAGATCCACAGTCAATAGAAATGTGAGAACAATACATAAACTAAAACCTTATGTAAATAAATCTGAAAAGTGATCAAAAGATTACATTTCAAAGACTTGTTTGAAATTACTAAAATGAAATATCATTCTTAGTGTTGTATGAAGGTGTTCAACTCGGTATTTAAGATTTAGAAACCGACAGGGAAAACTTCAAAAATGCATAACTGATAAACTCTTTGAAACACAGCTTAAAATGTTTACATGGTTGTATGAATAGAAGTTTGAGTAGCAGTTTTTTTGTATTATTATTATGACATGGGCTGCTAGGCATAGCTGGTGTGGAATAACCCAAAATTGTACAATTAAAAGTACAATCCACCAGAATATTCATGAGTTATAAGGATGCCTAAACACTTCTGAAATCTTTTAGACAGGAAGTGAGTTTTGCGCTCTGAATGATTGTCTCAGAGCTTATTTCTCTCTCACATAAGTCTCTTAACCACTGAGCAGATGGGGACAGGCCACTGTTGGGGGTGGGGACAGCTGTCCCCCCTTCTCGGGTGTTGTAATGTAGGTTCTTTCCTTTTAGAACCTAAACCTGCTATCAGGGAGCACTACCCTCCAATAGGGTGAGAGCATGCGGGCACAGAGCAACCAATAGGCATTAAGCATCTGGGTATATAAACCAAGGTCTGACATCTTGCAAAGTTGGGCAACCCCTACATTGGCTTTGGTGGACAGGATCTGATCCCAAGGACTGTTACCTCTTTCTCACGTGCAGGTAATCATAACTGTGGCTCTACAGATCAAAACGGGTGGGAAATGGGGAACAAAAATGAAAAGTTCCTGGAAAAAAAAGGCACAGTTAAAGGAAAGATTTTTTACATTTTTAAGTAGTGTTGCCTTAAAGGTAGTCAGCAGTTTTCAGGAACAAAAAATTGGCCAAAATCTCACCAGTAGTTTGTACTCTCAGGATGCAATTATTTGGAGGCATCTGCAGTTTTTCTGGAGCTCCTGTTGTGAAGTTTTAAAAAAACAAGGTCAATTGTGCACCGCTGGTGCCGATACTACTCATGCAGTGGATAATATGTAATGGTTGCAAGGATTTAGGGGCACTGAAATTGATTATAAATGGGTTTCATACTACACAAACATCTGAGATCTGCATGTAGAGGTCTTTGTCTTAGGCTACATTAACTGTGAGGAACACCTGTTGCACAAGGTCAGCTGTTGTGGCAAAAGGGCACAATCGGACTGATTTAGAGTTTGGTTTAAAGGCAATGAGAGGATCTTCTTTTGAAACATAATAAGTGTTGCAAGTGTTGCATAGATAACAGATGAGACTTGGTGGTTTCAAAGCCTTAGTTTTAAATTCTGTGGAATTCTGCATGTAGTAATATGCTTAGGTTACAGTTAACTAAACTAACAGTACTAAATTGACTTTTAATGAAATGTTGCCATTACCATTGTGAGTACAGGTAGAAGAATCTCTCTCACATGAACAAGTTCTAACTTTGGTGTGGACATGCATACACGCCACCCCCCATGGAAATAAGAGAAGTGCATGGGCTATCTGGAGTGAGAGTTTGGCAGACATGCTAAAAATATCTTGTGAAGTCCGATACATATAAGTATGCAAGCCATGCCCCCCCACCACTTTATGCAGAAATATGAAGCTGTGGTTACAGTTAGCCAGTCACCTAGTTACTATGAGACCAAGGTTCACAGAGGATACAAAATATTTCACTTGTGACAGCTAGGAATAGCCCTGAACTGCTATTAGCATTCCGCTCTCGCTCTAACAATCTTAGCATGTCCTTTCTGCTGAAAGTAGTAAGGTTTTTTCTCAGAGTGCAGAAGAGCTTTCAGATGTTAGCTGGGTTACAGAGGGACAAAACATAACAGCTACACCGTCTCTTAATTTTATATTTCAACAGATCATCTAAAAAGTGCAATCATGGCTAAGAACTGCCACAACGACTACAAAATGAAGTTCTCTCTGGAGGAGGAGTACCCTGACCTCTCTCAGCACAACAACCACATGGCCAAGGCACTGACCAAGGACATCTACAACAAGCTGAGGAGCAAGTCTACCCCAAGTGGCTTCACTCTGGATGATGTCATTCAGACCGGTGTGGACAACCCTGGTAAGAAGGCCTACAAAAAAAAGCAAGAAAACATTTTAGCAATGAGGAACTTTGCTATAAAATTACTGTCATTCATAGTGGTTTGGGTTACTGGAAAGTACTTTGATTAAATCCCAGGGGAAAAAAAAGACACAGAGCTCAAGCCAAGTCCATTTCAACAGCATGTTTCGTGACTTACACATCCACATTTTCCTCACTGTTTCCAGGCCACCCCTTTATCATGACTGTCGGCTGCGTTGCCGGTGACGAAGAGTCCTATGAGGTCTTCAAGGATCTCCTTGACCCCGTCATCTCCGACCGTCATGGTGGCTACAAGCCCACTGACAAGCACAGAACTGATCTGAACTGGGAAAACCTGAAGGTATGGAAAAATTCCATAATCATTTCTTGTTTGAATCAGAGGAGGAGAAAACCTTAGACAGCTTAGGAATAACCTTCTTCCCTTGTGCAGGGTGGTGATGATCTTGACCCCAACTATGTTCAGAGCAGCCGTGTGCGTACTGGCCGCAGCATCAAGGGATTCACCCTGCCCCCCCACAACAGCCGCGGCGAGCGCAGAGCTGTGGAGAAGCTGTCCATTGAGGGTTAGTCTTGGTCACTGAACTTGAAGGACACTTCAGTTCTTCAGTCGCATAACTATATTACTTATATATTAGTTTCATAGTACCTACTAAATAATCCACAGTAAACTAAAGACATTTCCACTCATAAGCAGAAGCTCTGAGCCTCGCCAACCTTGCTTTGGTCTTTTTACCCCTCACAGCTCTGACCAGCCTGGACGGTGAGTTCAAGGGCAAGTACTACCCCCTGAAGGACATGACCGAGAAGGAGCAGGAGCAGCTGATCGCTGACCACTTCCTGTTTGACAAGCCTGTCTCTCCCCTGCTGCTGGCTGCTGGCATGGCCCGCGACTGGCCTGATGCAAGAGGAATCTGGCACAACGACAACAAGACCTTCCTGGTCTGGGTGAACGAGGAGGACCATCTCCGTGTCATCTCCATGCAGAAGGGTGGCAACATGAAGGAGGTCTTCAGGAGGTTCTGCGTTGGTCTGCAGAAGGTAAGAACTTTTGTGGACTTGGATTACACCTAGTCTTGGAATAAACTTCAGTGTCAACTGTCTTACTCCATTAAAAATCACATTTATTCTAGTTATACAGTCTGGAAAAATGGCCCTTACTACATAATCATGTTTGCTAGCACACTATAAAAACATGTCCCTGAAATTGATGTCCTTCACTTTGATACAGATTGAGGAAATCTTCAAGAAGCACAACCATGGATTCATGTGGAACGAGCATCTTGGTTTCATCCTGACCTGCCCATCTAACCTGGGTACTGGCCTGCGTGGTGGTGTGCACGTCAAGCTGCCCAAGCTCAGCACACACCCTAAATTTGAGGAGATTCTGACCAGACTCCGTCTGCAGAAGCGTGGCACAGGTACACTTAAAACCAGCCAAGTTCAATGCTAATCTGATTCTCAACTCAACACTATTTGTCCTCACATCGATGGATTATCTGTTTGACCTTCCTTCTTTGCTTGCTCTGTACAGGTGGTGTGGACACTGCCTCCGTCGGTGGTGTGTTTGACATCTCCAACGCTGACCGTCTGGGTTCCTCCGAAGTGGAGCAGGTGCAGCTTGTGGTTGATGGTGTGAAGCTCATGATTGAGATGGAGAAGAAGCTGGAGAAGGGCGAGTCCATTGACGGCATGATCCCTGCCCAGAAGTAAAGTGGAAATAGTTCTTTGTTTTTGTTTTGTATTCATTCTTATGAGAAACCTTGTCATCATGCAGGAAAAATGCTCTCGTCTGACTTTTCCAAGAGACTCTCCTCCCTGCTCCCTCTCCTTCTTCCTTTTTAATCCTTTCTCTCTATCCTGTTGCCTTCAACTTTTTTCTTTTGCCCTCCTTTTTACTGTCACCCTTACCATCTTTCCCGTTCTTTCTGTAACATCTTGGGATCAAATCGCCGCATAGCTTGGGAACTCTGACTATGCTGTCTTCACCTAAACATTTTTTGGTTGTACAAATTGAGTAAATAAAAAGCCCCATGTAACAATCAACTTCATGTGTTCTGCTTCATGCTTTTAGCTCATGCCAACTGGATAGATGGATGTAACTTTGTTTACAGCAGCGGTCACCAACTTACATATTGGAGATCTACTTTTCTGCAAATTTTAGTTCCAACCTGCATCTAACCTGCTCCTCATACCTACAGTAAAGGACCTGATCCAGCCAAAGAAGTTACTAAACTGGAACAGGTGTGGCAGATTGTGGTTCGAACTACAGTCCACAGAAGGTAGATCTCCAGAACCAGCGTTGGTGACCACTGTTTTACAGTGTTTTACAATCAGCACATAAACGAATTCACTAAAAGGTTCCACTTTTAGCGGAAAACACAAAGAGTGCAAATAAGTTTTAAACTCAGTGAGTTTATTCTTCTGTCACTTCAGACGTCCCCCTTTCCGTACATTTAAAGGCAAAAAAAAATCTAGAACTTTCAAAAGAACAAAACTAAATTCAGTCATAATTTAACTTTTTTTTTCTACACAATTATACATTTTGAAGTAGTCAGTTAGCTTTGCAGGAGCAGAAGAGACGGTATATGGTGATTTATCTCGGGAGAACATGATTGCTAGTCCAAACCGTAGACACTGAGAACCTGCATAAACATTAAGCAAAATAGTGGGCTTGAAATGTCGCTTGTTGTTAAAGGGTAAACTGTGGACCAGAAAAAAAATGCCTCTTTCTTGGTCAGGATGACTAAGGCAACTTCTTAATCTGGTGTCAATACATGCCATTTGCCAGCAAAGAATTAAATTTTTTCCAAAACACTAACATCTTTTTTTGACTGTTTCAAAGACTACCTAACATTTACATACCAACAACAATCCAAAACTTTTTTTTCTCAAAAATGCATAACTTGCCTTTTGCCCTATGAATGACGCCATTCACCCACTGACTCTCTCCACAAACACACTTTCTGCTTTATCAGAATGACTTTTTTTCAAATCCTGACTGTGATTGTTAAAAGTCACGCATATAATTCCAAACCTTGTTCAAATAGTAGGCTTTTAACTTGACTATATTTGCCCTGGAAAATTCCTTTGAACCAGTAATCAAACTCTGCTGGTATTTCCTCACAATCAGGAACTACAGCAAGGTTTTAATCAGAACATCTATTAGTTATTTTGGGTCGCACAGTTTCAAAAATAACATGAATATGCTGACCTAGTTGCAGAAGCCATTGGTGACGCAATGTTTATACGACTGTGAATAGTTCACACTGCCATATGAAGTCAGCAATGTGCCAAGTCACTAAAGTAGTAGACAGGGTGAATAGTATGAAACTTGGTATATTCTGCAATGTACCCAGTTTACAGATCCTGCACCTTGCATTAAGTGATTTTCTCACAGACCTCTGAGCATGGCACATACAGCTGCAATGGTTCAGGTCAATTGACTATATGCATTTCAATTCAATTCAATTCAATTCAATATCACTATTATAGATCACCAGTGAACAGCAAGCGAAGCAAATCTAGATTTTACAGTCACGTTTATATCAGAAAGACAGAATTGGCTTTAGTGTCTTTTTTTCAAACAACAAAAACTGGGATGCGGAATTTGACACAGTAATAGCTCGTTTATGTACAATTCAGAAGAATTTTGGATCTCTTCCAGGTGACACGGTCGTGGCTCATAACAAAAACAATTACATTTTCAATATTTTGCAAATCGCTCAATCAAATCTTGGCCCACACATCTCTACAGATAGCCCTTGTGCCTTAGCAAACCCAGAACGGTGCTGATAGGAACAGTATAGCTATAGTTATCCTTAATGAAGGATACCTGTGGTTTGTCCATCTCTACAACACCCTAGCATTACTAAAGTGATCCATTACAAACAGTAATTATGACTCTTTTTAAAGGGGCCTTTCGGGCTAAAAGTACAAACAAAGTCATTTACAATAAACAGTACTGAGAACATATCACAGGATAATTTGGCAGACAAATGTTAGCACCCCAACACTTCTTGTCACATTACCAAAAATAGTACTTCAACAACTGCTAGATGACATCAAGGCTATGACTAGACTTGCACATTCCAGGGTTTCATACAAACGCTGTACTAATTAATTTCGCACAGTGCAGGGAGCTCTGCTAGAGAGATGTTTTCTTCTTTAAGGTCATTTGCTATATCAAATCAGTGGTAAACAGCAGTCTTATGTCCATTGAGCAGGGTCCTCTTTTGGCCATGTGACAGGCTTTTTACCAGCTAAATACTTACAGGAGTGTTGTATTTTTGACTTGGCTCGACGAGTGCGCTGTACCATTTAAGGGGAAATTACAGCTCAAAAGAAGTGGTGCTCACTCAAACCTAAAGTGCTACTGTATGATAATGGAGCATGTATAACAGAAAAAAACTGCTGAAACGCAGGAAAGAAAAAAAAAATCCACAAAAGGCTACAATGTTAGTGGCTCAGAAAAGCAGCCGTCGCTAATCTCTGAAACAGCTCTAGACAGCTTTTATTCCCGTTAGACAGCTCTAACACCTGTAATTAGGCAGCTTTTCACGTGGAAAAACGTTAATACAAAAGATGTAAGAGAACCCACAGTCCGCAGTTCTTCAGGACATCTGTTTTAGAACCGAAGATGTGAGTTTCATATGAAAAGGAAAAAATGGAATTTTGCAACTGACCCTCTTGCTAGATGCAAGTAAATGAAAAATAAACTAAATAGCAGCTGTTCAAAGGAAATAATGTGAAAGGCAGAGACACTGTGGTATTTCTGGAAAAAACTGGAATAGAAAACAACTTGGCTAAAACACCCAGTAAAAGTCAGCGGGGAAAGAAGGGTGTTCTCTCAGCAGGACGTGTGTGTGTGGCAGGCACAAGGCTCTCCGCATTTGGGTGTATTTCAGAGTCCATATCAGAGTCTGTTTGAGCTGCGAGGAGGTGGGGGTGGGCTTCGGCTTTGTGGAGTGGGAGGTTCCTCCTAAGGGTGTAAAAATGCATCTGAAGGGGGCGATTCAACTGCACCGATTTTAGAATGATATAATTCATTACAATTAATTATAACAATATTTCCATATATTGTAATATTAATTGTGACAATTATTAATTATAATACAATGAATACACAATAAAAATTAGGAATACTAATACATTAACCGGCCATTATATATTAGTATTCCTATATATTTTATAGTACTATAAGCATCCGATGAATGTTTTTTCTTCACTGCTGTGTAAATAGTTTCTCCATTCACATTAAGCTTTTAAATTTAATGTTTAAACAGAATTCTGAATCGTACCGAAATAACTGAATTAAATTAAATTGAGAATGGTTTCCTAAAGAATCATTACCCAGCCCACAAGGTCACAGATTTACACCCCTGGTTTCTCTGCCTCCCACCGCTCATTCCGTCCCATGCTCTCGCCCGTCCCCTCCCTTCCACCCCCTCTGTGGCCCTTAGAGTTCCAGCTCTTTGGACACTTTGGTGGCGATGTCCCGGAAGGCAAGCGGCGCCCCCCACAGGCGTCTGAAGCGGACGCCGCTGGTCTCGTTGGGGCCGGCGGGCAGCTGACACACCTCAGCCTCGAAGGCCACTCTTGAGCCGGCGGCGCCGTGCGTGCAGGACAGCAGGAAGGGTCCGGCCTGGTGCACCTGACAACCGCAGCCCTGCGCCGCCTCCCGCAGCGCCGACACCACCTCCGCAGGGTCCCGCGGGCTCCGCACCCTCACATCCCAGCCGCATCGGGGGGTCCGGGGCTCTGCCGCTTTTTGATGCCCAGATAGATGGCGACTGCAAGGAAGTGGGGGATTTGAAGCGTGGATGGGCAATGGAAGTGGAATAATGGAGATAAAGGGGTGAGGTGATGTGCATGTGGGTAAGTGAGTGAAAGAGAGGGGAGGGGAGAGAGAAATAGATTAGAAAGATGCATGACAAAACAATGCAGTCTGTTCTGAACTAAATCATTTTTTAAATATGCCAGTTGTCTTGAGTGAATACTTCACAATGAATGGATCAATAGAATAATGAAATAGTCCAAACATGAAATATTAATTCAGAAACATGCACTGAAGGTTTTTTTTCTCCAATCAAGTTATAAAATGTCAGAAATAGTAATACCTTATACCAACAATAATATACGTTTTACCTTTCAGTAGAATTAGGAGTTCTTCAGAAGATGCTGATGTCACTACATGTTTGCAACTACTTAACGTATCCTGACTTACATTAGGATATAATAAAACACTAAAAGGCTACTACAGTACAGCAACATGATGTTTCAAACATGTATGATGACAAAAGATTACATGTACTTCTTGCATGTTTTAAAACTCCTCTATGTAGGTTTTGGGGATTTGGAGACCCCCAAACCTACACAGTTTTTTCTCTCTGGTGGAAATTGAACACAATCTGCAAAAAAACATTTTGTAACATCGGTTCTGCTTCAGACTTCTTCCCTGGGCGGATGAACTCAAAGAGTTCTGAAAGAAGGATATGTCTTGTGAGAATGTAAGTAAATGAACTACTGTTGTGATCATATCTTCATGAGTATAATGTTGATTTTGCTTTTGAGACTTAGCCTAGACATTGAGCCAGACCTTCTTTTTTAGTGTGTGCATGTAAAGTTAATATGTAAAGACATATGACATGGTCCAAAAAACTCCTACAAAATCAGACCCGACACCTCTAACTTTTAAATTATTAATTCAGGCTATACAGGGAGACTTACAGCAGTGCATGACCATCAAATTTTAGTGTGTTTATTTTCTTCTGACTCAATAATGCTACTCCTTTCAATTTTAACAACAAAAAAATAACTTGGTGTAGCTTTAAGTATTAGCCAGTTACAGTATATATGCCTAAATATACACATACATCCTCTCGTTATTGAAAACTATGATTTTTTTTTTTTAGTCAATGTCTCTGCATTATATGCTAAACCCCTGTTGCACATGCATTATGAATGCTTTACCTTCTGAAAGACCTGAATACTCACACTTCAACAAAATGCTCAATTTCAAGTATGGACACAATTACCTTCATCAGCATCATGGACTCATGTTCTCAGTCACACAATACAGTACAATAACAACAGGCATGTTGCAACGTACTACAGATGAACATCATTCATTAAATTCCAGTGCACAGCATGTCCTTCAAACCATTCCAGGTTAATGGTAATGATTTTCTAAATGGGTTTTCCGATGAATGTTTCATTTATGGGGTTCACACTTCAAGCAATATCCAAAAGCAGAGGATACTGCTCTGTGAATCGAACACTGTTACAGGTTAAAAGGGGCAGGACAGATGAGGGGAGGGAGTCTATTCTAAAATATTTAATAGTTAGTGCACACCACATAACGTGTACACAGTCTCGCCAGACAGAAAATTAGTCGCATGTCCCCTTGCCTTAATGACAGCATGAATCCTGTCAGGTAAGGATTACACTAGTCTATTGAGACAGTCCCCCTACATGGAATATGGGAGTGTCAATGTTGTATTCTGCTCAGATATGAAGCTGAAAGTTAGTGGAAGAATGGCCAAAAAGAGAGAGACTGGTACAACCCTTACCTGATTGGTGCTGTCATTATGGCAACTGGATGCTTAGCAAAATATTGGAAAAGAAATTATGCATGTGACTAATTTTGTTGCCTGGGGAGCTTTTATGTATATATATATGTATATATCTGAACTACACGGGGACCAAGCACGTGTTAGAAGTTACCTGTTGTTTTTAACCTGATTTTTTGCTTCTGGGGCTTTGGAAAGGGAGTGGAGAGAATCAGTTTGAATAGTTAGAGCCAGTTTTGCACACACAGGTATCAGCTAGTCTGAATGTTACACCGTCAATAGAAATCCATTTAAACATTTAAACTGTGCTCAGAAAACTGGCCCTTAAAATAAAGGAAAGGCTCAATATTGTGGTAAAAAAAAAAAAGTTATATTGATGTCAGCATTGATCTTAAAGTTCTGAATTAAAAAATAAATTCAATATATTAAGAAATCTAGGTTATAAGTGCTACGGCATAATTTTGTCTGATATGAATGAAAAAGGTAAAATGTGACACTCACCTTGTGACCGGAGATCTGCAGACTCTCTCAGGTTCGTCTGTGACCCTCAAGAAGAAGACAAAGTTTCGTGTTAGGAATCAGCTGACAGGCAGCAAAACAAGCATCTCTCACCCTGCCCTCTTCACTAAACCGACCAATCAAGAAGTATACAGCTAAAAAGCATCAGGGCCACAGTGACATCCCTACAACAGCAAACCAAACACATCACCACTATACAACATTAAAAATTGCGAAATACCAACTGACATTGGGTCATGAGTCAGTGTATCTGGGAAGATTCACATGCATTTCACATCATCACAGTACACAGATGCCAACAGAACAATAGTATGAACCAACAGCAATCTACTTAAAAATATTAACAGTAAATGCATGTATAGTGATGCTATAATCTGCTTATGTTTAGTTTTTTAGGGCTTTTGGGTATGAAAGCTGAACACACTCCTAAATGAATCAGTCAAGTCTATATTAATATAACCTTCAATACTTTTAACAAAACTGAACTGAAGTGTATTTGCTTCATTAGCATTTGCATGTTACAGAGTGAAAACATAAGTGTACAGCTGCACGCATGCAGTTTTACTTGCTGCCACTTAGGGGCGGCAGTGCTCAAAGCAACGTTTATGAGCATTCAGCAAACATGACACAGCAAAAGTCTCTACATGCCCTTGTTCTCTGGACTCTGGACAGACTAACTCTAGAGAGACGTTCATAAGCTCTCTGGTCATTGCTGTATGCAGAGGAAGCAGATGTGCCTGGCCACCACGATTAGCCTGAAGCTGTGAATGGGATTCTAACGAAGACGGAAAGCTGGTTACACAACTAATCCAGATTTAGACTGGACACTGGACACCGGCTAGTCTTCGCTCTTGTCAAAGTACACCAAACTTAGCACTCGTGTGGTGGCACGACACCATACAGAGGCGGAAGTCCATCTGCAATAGCACACTCAAGGTCGTGTATTATGTGAATAACATCATGGCTGTGGGGATCTACTGTACTCGCCTGATGTTATTTGCGATAACACACAACTGCTTGTGTTCTATTGATTTTATACAACAGCACAATAAATAAAAAAGCAGGGCAAAAAGCCATGAGCATTGTATCAGATGGGCTTCAACAGAGACATTATAAAGGAGGAGACAGGTCAGTGGTTGAAATATGAATGGGAAAGCTTGTAATGCTTAACATGGAGTTTGTTTACAAGTCCCATCCTTCAATAAAATGAGCCAATCAGCTTGTTGTTTAAGCTGCAAGCAGGAAAAGCCACCCTTTATTGTGGAGATCTGTGCAAGTGCAGTAGCCAGAAAAAAGCTGAAAAATTGTTTTTGTGTGTGTCATTTTAGCCAAATGCAACAAAATATTCATGCTGGTTTGGTCTGATTTTATCGTTATTTCAATTGTGTATTTTAAACATTAATATGGCTTTTGGTTTCAGTTTTAACTCTCTCCCCTTTAAAAGAGAGTGGAGCCTGGTCTTTAATGAGTGGAAATACAAGCCCCGTGGCGTTTCCAAGACGGCCGTCAAGCAAATTTTCCTATAATGACTTTGACTTTAACATTGGCAATTCCTACTGCCAAAAAAATAGTAGCCTTTTTCATTACTGAAATGGACATAAAACTGTAGCTATCAAAATGCCCTTGAAGCCCAATTCTATGTTAAACACTATGAGCCAATATGGGATGAATGAGGCCAGTGACAAACTGTCCTAACTTGTCGGAATTTATAGGTGGGTCCCGACATAAAACTATAAGCAGGATATTTTGATAAATGACCTCAACAGAAATGCTACCACCATTAGAACTTCAGGTAGGTCAGTTTATATTGATTGCCCAAGTCCTCTCACCAGAGAGTAAGTAGTAATATAGTGCTGAGTCTATATAATACACTTGAAGTGGGTTGAATTAACATTAAAACCACAAAACGTTAGAAAAGCTTGGTTAGCTGCGTGAATATATGATACTAATGATATGCACATACGCAGTAATATCACTCAATGGGTAGGATAATTTGTAAAATCTTGCAACAATGCTGTAGGAATTTGATGTAGCCTTGCTGTCCCACCCTTCTTCAGAACCTGACCAAACAAGCTGCAGGTCAAATATTGTCTAATAGAAGGTATCTAATGTGTCCATTTTCTGTTTTTGTATTAGCTAAAGTAGAAACTGTAACAGTAGCTTTAGCGTAAATGGAGTCATACGTAGCAACCAGTATGGCACAGCTGTCACAAACAACAGCAAGGGTAGAACACTTCAACCAATCAGACTGCTACTGACACTAACTGTTGTATAAAGTCTCTAAGGTTGACCAAAAAGACATTAACTAGGTGGATGTCTTTAGAGTTTTATGGTTTTCACAAGGAAGCCACATGATGAATCATGACATGACCTGGGTCAAGTCTGGCATTTCTCCTGTGAATGAGTGGCGAGTGAGGGAGAATGAGGAGAATAAACACAAACACAGCAGATGAATGCAGTCCATGGTGCTATGGTATAGAGTGCCCCTCGGTATCCAAACACAACTAGGCTTACGACCCATCTACATCAAGCTGAAAGCCACAGAGAACATTTTGACCTCTAAAAATGCAGCGGATGGTGTCACATGCATTTCTACTGCACTTCCTTTTGTGTTTGAAAGCTCTTCTGGTAATGTCCACAAGGGGGAGCTCTACCCAGCTCCAGTAGTGCAAGAAGAGAACAGGCAGTGAAGATGGGATGCTGGCAGGCTGTGAAGGTGGCCAGGTGGATAGAAGGTGGAAACAAAAAGGGTGGAAAGATGGGAAAGAAGACTTACTAACTGTTTTCGATCCATGTGGCAGAGGGCAGCCCGAGACGGACTTGTTTGAGCTCTGACGCTTAGAGGGGTCAAGATTGACCCTAGGAGATGGAGAGGGGAAAGAGAGGACAGCGTGACAGAAAGAGACAGAAAGAAAGAAAGAGAAAAAGGCAGGAAGATTGACAGAGAAATAAGACCGCAGCTGAAGACTGGCAAGGAAAAAAAAGATATAGAGCACCCAACCTCAGCCAGGACTAAAGAAGAGAGGGATATGTGGGGATTTGGGGGTTAGAAGCTGTTGGTTAGAGTTAATGCAGGAAGAGTTAATGCAGAGTAATGCACAGTTGGCTTTCTAAAAAGGAGCTCATCTGAAGCACTTTGCACTGAAAAGGCATCATAAGGTCAATTGAGCTATGGCAATGAATTTGAACTCTTTGGTAAGAGTGCTGTGAACGATTTGTGGTTAACCAAATCCTAAGAAAAAAATCTTTCAAAGAACAAACTTGAGATTTAACTGGTCAAACATGATGAAGTTAAGATAGTTAGGAAAGATATTTATCAATTTACATGATTCTCAGTATCTTTTACTCTCACTGAACCAAGCTTGTGGCTATACAGATTATTGTGGTCATAAGAGATCATAAAAAATCTTTTTCTGCCTGTTACATTATATTATTATATTTACATTTCATCCCATAAGAACCGCTGGAAATAAAATACCAAGTTAAATCAACATTAAAGAACATGTTTAACGTTTTTCATAAATTCACTGTTTTGGAGACACAAAGGTCCCATTTCAATACTTTTATGTCTTTAATAAGCAAGTTTTGATTTAGGTGTATGGCCTTTCTTTTGTTGTTGTTAGCCATGTAGCCTTTGGCTTGCTAACTAGCAAAAAGTAGCAATGATTTCTGGGCAAGTTCTGCTGCCAAGGTTGACACTTTTGTTCACTCAGCCCCTCGTTCCTCCGAAAACTCATCTAAGACTTCACTTGTAGTAATAAAGTAATGGATTCCCACGAGGGGAAATGGCAAGGCCAAGTGGATGAGGGTATGTTAAAGCTGGTTTTGAAACAGGTGGAAGGTTTTCTTATTACAGCGATAATAAGTGTGTACATCTGAAATGATTTTTCTGGTACATTTGTGCTCAGGAAAGAGCATTAATGAGTTCATTATGGATCCAGCAGAGCATTACTCCTCATTGCACACTAATGAACATTTCGCCTACGCCTGTCTCAAAATTTAGATCTAAGAAATTTCTAACTCTGTTCATTTGACTTTTTTACGTTTCACTCAACAATTGGTAAAGAAGCGAAAGGAAACTGGATCATCGATTAGTGGAACTCCTAAAAGAGACTGCCAAGAGCCTGTGTTTTCGACAGTCGAATAAATGGGGCGAGATGGGCATAATGCTATGCTGCTCAAAGCAGTGAAAATATTCCAGATGAACTGTTCATACTTCATGAGAACAAAGTGACAGTGAAGACTCCCACTATGCACACTGTGAGAATACCAACTGTCTGTGTTCAGGATGCGGCCTGTTCTCTCCTCTTACCTGCGGGTAAGCTTGGAGGTGAGTTTGCTGAAGAGGTTGGAGCTGGCACGGCTGCGTACATGGGGCAGGGGGCTAGCATCGTGGGAAAGAGTGGGGGAGGTGGGCGGAGCATGGGTAGGGGTCCGGCGCTCTCGGAGCTGACCCCCGTGGAAGGTGCTGCGGACGGTGGAGCCTCGGGTCAGGCGGGAACGCTCCGCCGAGGAGGAAGTGGCAACCCCCGCCCCGGCGATACTGTGGGTGGAGGGGGAGGCCGGAGGTAAACGGTGAGAGAGTGAGCTGTGGAGAGAACATGAAAATTACACTGTATTAATCACTTATGTTGTATGTTATTACTGTGCTTTTGGTGTAATTTACTGTTCCAATAAAGAAATACTATAACGCACTACAAATCACACAAATAAATTATTATTCCACTGCTCCACAGACCAATGTCAGGGAGCTTTAAACCCTTGTAGCCACTGCATGGCATTTGGGCATGGTGACCTGTGTTGATGCTGCAGAGTCTCATACTACTTGCAATGCTTTTCTAAAGATTATTAAGGTTGTACATGATTAACCAACTGACCAACAAATAAACAATCATTCAGCTAAAGCTATCGGTTATTAAATGTTAACTTTTTTTTTTGCATTCCCTATAAACATTGGTTCCTATTTGAATAGGTGGGCTATCATTCAAGTTGACGAGTGTTTTTGAACTGCATGCATGAGGGCGCAAAAGGCAATGCTTCTGTTACACAGGACTACTAAAAAAAGCAGGCAACTATAAATAGTGATGTTCAGAACCACTTTTCTTATGTTCAAGGATAATAGCACTACAGCTAAAACATAGACAATTTCAGTCATATGCAAAAGATTGCCCCCCCCCACAAAAAAAGAGTTTTGTTAATTTTCTAAATGAAAGTTAGTTAAGACCTCCTCTACAAAGAACAAACTTAAATGTTTCTTAAATTGTAGTGCACAATTTCTATTTACCACATGTTCCATTTAGTTGAACATGGAAAAAATAAAACATTACATTTTAAATGTGTCCTAACTTTTGGAGAGGATGTGTACCAGCACTTAGAAAATTAACAAAACTTGACCAGGGGTGCCAAAATGTTTGCATATGACGGTATGTTGTCCATGTTCTCTGAAAGAAACTGTGATGCATGGCAGTGTGAGGAAATCACACATGGGTGTGCTTATATATAGAGAAAGATGTGGTGGGCGGTGGCGGCTTTTGAAAGCTACAGAAGTACACTGAGCCAGAGCTAGCACCGGTCATGAAATCTATGTTTGTTTGAACTTAGGGTAGTAATGAGAGGTAAATGTAAGTTCAGGACTTTGACTAGCCCACCATTGTATTTTCTAGTCATTTTATTATTACGTTTTTGGTTATAATCATGAGCATGTTATATTTCTTAGCACCTTGGTGTAAACATTTTTACACGGGCTATGTTTAATAATTTTTCAGTCCGTTTACCTCATATACACATATGCCTGGTCCCACCTATCAGTACTGAATGTGTGTACATATCAAATATTTTGCAATGGCTTCAGACATTTCAAAACCAGAACTATCCAGTTGATAACAGACATTGTGAAGTGGAGTTGTTATGATATTATTCTTGCCAGTTAATGATTAATTACCAGTTAGTCAATGGTCAAAAGAATTTGCAGAAATTTGCATCTCTACAGATTATACAAGCTGTATGTGTGCAGTTCAACAGGTATCTGCATTTATCAATCATACAGAGTATCTGGATACATCTGAACACATAATTTTTACAGAACCTTTTTGACATGTTTATTACATTAAAGATCATGCATGTATGACTGATTATATGTAACAGATAGCTTCATTTTTTAGGGTAATATTTTAAGGGTGTTTATTTAAATGTTAAAATGCTTTGGTGATGGTCAGTGAAAAATTAATTCACCATCAGAGTCAAAGTATATTCAATTCAACTAAAACACAAAAAGGTTCAGCAACAAGGACAACGACAACAGGTTTCCATGTGCTGAAGGCCTGGAGACCTTTCCCTTGACAAGAGACTCAGCTGCTCAAAGCCAATCTCCATGCTTCTCGATGGGGTCTACCATGTTGGAGGTGGCCATGATTTAATCAATGGTACATGACATACTGAGTGCAATAACAGGCCTGAGGCGATATGATCAGCTATCAGATCAGACAGATGGGGCCCTCAGTGAGCCAGCGCTGGCTGAGTGCAGTTAAGCATGAATACACAGCGCAGGATGCTGAGTCACCCAGCTATGAGATTTCACTCTCCCTGTCTCTCTCTTTCAATTCCTCTCTCTATCGCTTGCTTTTTCCATCTCTCTCTCTCTCTCTGAGCGTAGAAACAGCCAGTTGGGCCAAATTAAAGCTGAGCCTTTAGCTGAAAGCACACATGGCTGATCAGCAGAGTGCAAGTGAGGAGAACGCTGAGGGGCGAAGTGAAAAAAAGAAAAACAGAACTTTTGTGGAATCTGCATTGATGTGGAGAACTGAGATAAATGCAAAGAAGAAGATATGGATAAGTTTTCATGACATACGATATGTCAGGATTTGTATTTGTTTTTGACATCTGATAAGTTGGAACAGACAAAGTAGTGCCACGTTTAAAAATTAATATCAATAATTACGAATAGAACGATTTGTATTCAGCATTTCAAGCACTCCACTGCACAAAATCCAATTAAAGGACCTTTCATGCTTTCTTTCTAATCAAACATGCAGTTGGGAAGTGTAGTTTAAGGAAGCTAATTCCTAAAGAAAATTTAAGGAAATAATACCATAACCATGGAAACCAATATCAACAACTTTAACATGACGGCAAAATGTCTCAGATCATTAAAAAAAAATGGAAAAATGTAGTAGTGTTTTTTTGCACTGAATTCACATAAGGAAAAGTGCTGTTATTTAGTATAAATACATGAAGAAAAATATGAAACTCATGCATATCTCACATTTTATTGATTACAGCAAACTGACGTTCTGCTGTAGTAGAACAGTATGCTATGACAGCAGGAACCAGGTGAAACTTGCGCAGAACAGCACAGGTTTTTTTTCTTGCTGCCGGCATTACTTAAACTAATTTCTATCACCAGCACTGCTACCGTTTGCTGTTCAGATCTACACATGTAAACATGCATTGTCCACCATGGATTTATGTCCATTATGGCTTTAGAAGGTGATTAAAATCTGAAACTTGATGATTATAACTGGAGGACATTTTAACCAGTAACCAGAAACTGTGCCACCCTTCAGTAAAATACAGAAATACATGAGAAAGCAGCAGGTGAGGGAGACAGCAAGAGAGAGAGATTTGGCAGCCGAGTTGGGTTGGGTTAGTTCAGTTTAGGTCTCAGTTGAGCAGTTCCTAGCGTCTGGCCTGTTTTGCCCCCCTCAGTAGTGCTGGCTTTGGCGCTGTGCTAACAGATCTCACACGGTGCCTCAGCCTCGCCACTGGCCTAAGGCCACTTCACTTAACGCTCTAAATAACCCCGCGCTAATAGAGCCGCCTCCATACAAACACATAGGCACTAATGGAGCCTCGGATATTAACTCTTTTTGGACCCCCACAGTGCGGGCATTTTTTGCAAACCTGGGGCAGCGTTTTCAGGAGCAGCTGAGCATGTTTGCACACAAATGTCTGAGTGCATTACATCATTTCTTACAGAATATTCTTCAGCTCTGTAAGAAAACATGTCACGACCAACTGTATTATTTACGTTAAACGAAAAGTTCAAATAAGGCAACGCTGCACAATTTTCCAGCTTACCACACATACTATTAACTAAAAAGGCAAACTAATGATACCAAACACATCCTGGCTGTTGACTCTGTTTGTTGCAAGGATGGCTTACATTTGATTTTATCAATTATCCCTTTATCTTGATTTAACAGTACACTAACCAACAGTGGAACTAATTAAAAAATGTTTGCTTATTTCTCAAACCCACTGAAGGACGGTCATAAAGACAACACAAAGGACAAAACTGCACATCATGTAAGCCAATGTCACAAACAAATGTACAAGGACGCGTGTTTAGAAGAGCCTGAATTCAACCAAGCTAATAGCCTCCACTTCTCTAAGAGCACGTGGGTGAGACATGTGCTAGACTGACAGCACTGTAGAGGAAGTGCTGGGTCAGACTGGCTCTGTGCCAGCACAGCCAACCTCATAAGCCGCAGCCCGACCAGTCCATACGCCCTCTCTTTCTCTCAAGGTCACATGACTACTGCCTTCTGCTATGCCCCAGAGACATAACGAGAGAGAAATGGAAAGAGACGGACACAGACAGAGAGAGAGAGAGACAGAAGGAAATAAGAGAGCGAGAGAAAGAGAAAGAGAGAGAGGGTGAGAGAATACCAAATGTGAAATAGACGCCATCTGCCACCTCTGAAATACAGAGCGTCATAAACCAAACCTCAAACAGGCGGCTCTTTATCTACACAGCTGATCACACCACTCCAAAACATACTTCATGTTCAGTTACAAAACACTTTACTGTTCTAAGTTCAAATTGAATTCATCTAGTTTTTATTTGAACTGTTGGTAACAGGTTCTCACCATCTGATGCAGAATTGATCCACAAACACACCCATGCGCCATTTTTATCAGTCTGACACGAATCAACCTTTTGTTCATCAAACTAAATGCTAGCTAGTCATCTGTAGAAAGCAGCTGCCTATCAAAAATAACAGTCTGTGGTTGGGTCATTCTGCATCTGGTCAGCCAAATAACCCGTTTCTGTCGAAGAATGAAGTTCTTGGCCACAGTGAGCAACAAAGCCTTTCAGACTTTCTATTGACAGACAGACATCTGGCTTGTGATACTAGTTAACATTTAACTGCAAACAAACTCTTACCTGTTCTCTTTGCCGTTCTGCAGTAAAGAGTGTCGATCAGTGCTGGAGCGGTCTGTACATACATATGTGTTTCTGCGGGTCATGGCACTTGCTGGGATGTTGTTCTGAAAAAGTGGAAAGAGAGCAGATTTGCTTATATGCTCACCAACGAAAAACTGAAAACACAGCTGTAAATCGCAGCCATAACTGAAATCCATTCTTTACACTTCTGCATACATCTACATGTGCAACATCTGCTGCATACCATAATCCAGTCTTCAGGGATCTGAAACTAGTTGACATTTTGTTGTGCTTCATTTCCTAACATACCCAGAGTCAGGTAATTCACTAGTCTACAGCTCCAGATATCCTTGCTGAGGAGTGTTTGAATCAAAATAAACATAATAAAAAAGTGAACTAGCTATGAGTTCAAGAGACTTAAAACTCCTGCCATAATGCAGTCTTGTCAACAACACAAATGGAACATGCTCTCAGTAATCAGATAGTCAGATAGTAATAAGCTAAATATATTTAAAATCACTTATAGGGTACTTTCTATTGGGAGATGTCTGTCCCAAACTCTAACCCCTAAATTTCAACTTGTGAAAATAATACTTGCATTTTTTTTCATCTTTTTGACTTCTTTCGAAGTACAAAGATTGCAATTTATCATGAGTTTAATTTTTAAATAAACTTTTTGAAACTTATATAAATTAAAAAAATGCTGTCCCATGTTCGGTGGTGAAATATAAAACAAAGAGTTTTAGTCCAATGGGAGGAGCCTTATTTTAGCCACGGCCCTTCATTTTTGAGCAGTAACTGAGACAGCATCCCTGACCCTCATTGCCACATGGTGAGCAGTTAGATCCCATTGTTTTGAAGCAAATGCATCCCAAACTCTGAAAATGAATGCATACCATTAAGAATAGTCTCTACAAAAACACCTATTTTCTGCAATTAAATAAACTTTTTTTGTGCTTTAATGAAAAATATTATGATTTTTATGTATACAACTGTTCAAAGCTGGGTTTGCTAGTCATGTACTGGCTAGTGTTTTTAAGTTCTGTTAAAAATTAGGTAAAACTGTCATTACCAAAACATTTGGTAAAGTTTTATAGGCGATATTTTTGTACTGGTAGTGACAAAATGGAATATTTAATTCAATCATCTGTTTTAATAAAATACACATAATTAAGGCATAGGGTCAAAGGATGAACTCTGACTTTTAACCAATTCGGCAGAATGATCCATGTGCAGTGCTAAAGAGTTTTCCTTACCGTGGTGACAGTGACGTCTTTGCGGCGGTCAGGGATCTCTGCTTTGTTGGGGTTGTTGGCCGTGCTGACCATGGGGCTGGAGGGGGGTATACTACGGCTGCCCACCACGCTGCAGCTGGCCTTCCTTGTAGCCAGCCGCTCCTCTTTCAGATCGGAGTCCCCTGCACTTGTGGGACTGCGTTTAGGGTGGGCTGTCGGCACTGCAGGACCACCTGAGAGACAAAGACAAAATGTAAATGAGAGAGCTAGGAACACTCACTATAAAATGATGTAAAGTAATACAGACAGCTCTACCCTTGTGTACAAGCTGAATACAAATGAGTGAAACAAAAGTAACATGACTCTTCCAAAGCAACCCTGGTGATTTTTTCCTGTGCTAATCTTTATAATTTAACTCAGTTATCTTTACTCTGATAACATGAACTCTTTCCATATCAGTAAACAGTCGTTATAGTATTACAATTATAGCATCATCGAATGTACCCTGCATGTATGTTCTTACATACAATGGCCCTTATTCACCATAGCTGTGTATGATCAAATCTGACCGTTGAACTGTTTTGTGATTCTTCCAACTTCTTCTTTGGCATATATGTACAATCAAACTCACATCTGTTAGGAGTGTGTGTGTAAATTTGAGCATAAATGTTTAATAACCTGAAAAAAATGCTTGATTTGTGAATAACTAACTAAAAGCTATTAACAGTATCAACTATATTACCTAATAAAAATAAAAATAGAAAATAAAAATAATACCAATAATTTATACATAAAGCAATCCAGTACAAACACCGATGTACTATTTGTACCTTCTTAAAACAACTTATTATTTCCAGTGTTTGTAATTTTAACATTATAAAGTTTGGTGAGTGGGAGGAGCAGTGCGCTCACTGCTCAACCTCAAACTCTGCCTACAACAACAGCCATTGGCTCGCAAGATGACTCCCTACCGAACATTTGCATGATTTATGGCTTCGTGTAAATGATATGTAAATTAGGTGCTTGTAGGCTGGTGCTTGATTGTACGAACTGAAGCTGATTCATCATTTGCGCTCAAATTTCAGCTTGTTTTCACATTGTATGAAGATTTCAGGAATCAGATGCAGTGTAGTTCGTACGTCATTAAAAGCGGTCAAATCTGCGTTCTTTATTACATCACTGCGATGAATAAGGGTCGATGTGTTCTGGGGCTTTACTTTATGATATATTTAAACATTTGTGCATCCTGCTGGTGTGGGTCATACAAGTTTCCTCCCTTTCAGTAATGCACACAAAACATCAGCGCTAATAACACCCCCTTGTGGAGAATATTCAGCCTGCTAAATGTGACTGTGTGTTACAGCCCAATATTATGTCTCTAACATTAGCAGAACTGCTTATCTAAATCATATAATCTCAGGCTAAACAATTATGATGCTTGTTGAGCCATTAAGCCTATCTCAGCTTTGCCTTACAATGCAAGTGAACTAGAGGCAGGTAACAAGGAAGGAGGTGAACTGAGAGGAAGTGAAAGTGTATAGACTCACAGAAGTCGCTGTGTCTCCTCTGACGGTGGTAGGTGGAGGCACTGCGCTGGGTTTTGCTGTGGGTGGAGGCCGAGGCAGAGCCAGACGAGGAGGTGGAAGAGTGTTTACTGGTACCGTTGGTTATGGGACTTGGCCGCACTCGCACCAGAGACAGACTACTGCTCGACCTCGACTCAATGCCATCCTGTATAAGGAAAGTAGTATGAGCATATGAGCAAGAGCTGTACACACAAAGTCTGTAGGTCTGATTCCAGGTTCAAGAATTCCAGGATTCTTACCTCACTCTTGCGGCCCAGCAGCAGGTAGGTGGCAGTAATCTCATTATACTTCTGAGTGGTCAGAGCTTCCCTGATCTCCTCACGAGAGTAACCCATACCTATCATTACCTCTGCATGGAGAGGAAGGAAAAATAAATGGAAAAACAGAAATGAAACACAGAGGAAAATATGGTAAAGAAGTAGTATTATGGTGGGAATCCAGCTCCAGAAATCATCATAGTTCAGCTCGAACTACTGTAACTTCTCTGAGTGCACTAACAAAAATCTCCTGAGCAGCAGATATATTACAATTCAGGTGTGTTCAAATAAGCTTGGATCAAAATTCTGCAGGGTGTTAGATCTCTAGAGGCAGTAAAGAAGATAGGGTTGTGGAAAACAATATCTCTTACCTATCCGCTCTGGATCATTGTAGTCCTCCAAAGGCTCTACATGCGGCTTCAGCTCATCACCCTCATATCCAACATTCATCCACTTATCCTTCATGATTTGCTATGGAAGAGCCGACAGACAAGGATAAATTACACTAGAAATGCAGCAATGCTCACAGCAATCCAACTGAAACTTAGTAAGATGAAACATCATCCACGATTCCATCACACTGATTATGGAATCAATTATATTTGATTAGTTATTGTTCAAATAGTTTGTACCTTGATGAATGAAAAATGTACCTGCACAGTACCTTTTCTTCTGACAGTGTATTCCAGTATTGTTTAAATAGTTAATTTATTAATATTTGTATATTCTGTGTGTGTTTTAATTGTGAATCTTAACAAAACAATCTAATTGAATCGTGGTGAAATCTGAGATTTTGTGATGTACTGAATCATTTTCAAAATTAATCATACAGTCTGTGACTACTCATGAAAATGCTTATATTTTGCATTCCCTTCTAATTTTGTTTTTCCATTACAAATTATAGTACAATTAAATTACCATAACTTGAGTGAAAAGTAGAATTTTTACTCAATTTCACTTGATCTATAACATGAATTTCAGAATTTCTTAGAAGTTGGTATGTCCTCCTTCTCCTTTAATTACAGTGTGCACCCCAGCTGGACAAGTCTGTGCAAAAACCTCTGATGAGTAGATCAAATCCACCTGAGAGTCATTTGAACACGTGCTTTACAGGAAGGAATAAGCCATGGCCTTAAAAAGGACAATGTCACAAATATGCACAGTTACCTATAAATAGTGCACAATCTCAGAATATTTCTTCCTTATTTTACTTTTCATAACTTTTCTGTTTTTTTTTCTGTAAAACATACAAAAATCTATAACTTTGTTGTTTATTTCCAGGTATGAATGAAAAAAAAAAAATCACAGATTTTCAGTGTAGTCTCTATCTTTTAGACCCCACTGTAGGTCAAATATTTGCATCCTGAGCATGAAACTAGTAGTTTGGAGATGCAATGAGTCCTCCTCACCTCTAGGGAGCAACGTTTGGTAGGGTTGAGCACCAAGAACCTTCGCAGGATGCTCTCGCAGTCAGTGGACATGTAGAATGGCACTCGATACTTTCCTCTCAGCACCCGCTCACGCAACTCCTAATGGAAGAGAAAAAAAATATATATATATATATATATAGTCTGGCTGCCCATTCAACACCCCATCCTACCAGGCCTGCCTGCACAAGTCCTTCAGGCTCACAGAGACAAAGAGAACACACTTGACCTACATTAGGTTTGACACAACAGACAAAAGCGATGCAGATCATACAAGCTGTGTCTTCATATGCCTTAAAAATGCTTTGCATAGCCTTAAAAAAAAATCCAGAAATAGAAAATACACTGGAGTGCAGTGAAGATGCTGTTCAAGCCATCTGAGCAACCACTGGTTTTAGCTTTGGCAAAAACAACCCAAAGTGGGCAAATAGCTCTACATAAACCATGGGCTACAGCATTTGCCTTGTCTAGGCAAACAACGACTCATGACTTGATCAAATTCACACGGAAATGATCACAGCTAGCTACTTCACCAGCCGCATTAGACTGAAAAACCCAAACTTGTTTACCTTGAGGTTCTGCCCATCAAAGGGCAATGATCCGCTGACCAGCGTGTACAGAATGACCCCCAGGCTCCAGATGTCCACCTCAGGGCCGTCGTATTTCTTTCCTTGAAAGAGTTCAGGGGCGGCATACGGGGGGCTGCCACAGAATGTGTCCAACTTATTGCCCAGCGTGAACTCGTTACTAAAGCCAAAGTCTGCGATCTTGATGTTGGACTCTGAATCAAGCAGGAGGTTCTCCGCCTGAGCAGAAGGTGGTACCAGAGAGAAGACGAACAGGAGGATAAATCGGGAGAGAAAAATAGAGAAATTAATAAAGTCTAACTTTTTTAATAAAGCAATGATTATAATGATAACAATACAATGTATGAAACGCGGTTTAAAGTGAAAGAAGAGCTAGGTCCAATTATATACTTTCTCAGTCAACCGAAAGGCTTGATTTTTTCGACTGGGTCCATTCAGAATTGGTTGGTTTGGTTTGATTAAAACAAACATTGGCGAATCGCTCTGTTAAATGTAGTTTGTTACAGCAAGTGAGAACGCAGCCATCCGAACTGCTATGGGCACCAAATAAGCAAGACACCCTGAGAAGGTCGGCCTTGGTTCACTTCAAAACAAACTCTGCTGCAGTTCATTTGAAGTATGAACACAATACAGACATCTAAACAGACCTAAGACAGAATTAACCGTTGTGCATATGTTTTATCATCTCTTCATAAGTTCTGAACCTGTAATTATAGAATGGATTGTTGGGGTTTTAAAAAGAAGCTGAGGCACATTTGAAGTCATTATAAAATGAAACATTTGACTGCACAAGTAAACGATATTATGCATTAAGGAACCAAGGGTCTCCATTACATAAAAGCAGTCACTCACTCAAGGCTGTTACAGGGATTTCACCCTGCTTTGCGTCATGTAAAACCACGTTAACGCAGGAAGTCTTGTGGCTTATTGCTCTAATATCACAAGACAGATTAGATGAACCAAGACATGAATAAAACCAACGAGGCCAGACAGAACAGAGAACAGCATGATTCAGAAAGTTCGGTAGACATTATAATCCGTTTAATGTATGTCACTGGATGTCATAAAATCTGCCCAATTAGTGTTGACTTTTTATTTGTATGACTTCTGTTTACATTTTTTGGCTCAATGTTAAATATATTAGTGTGAATGCTGGGTTTTCTGCTTCGGTCCGGATGAAGGGAAACAAACTACAAACATAAACGCACCCTAAAAGTAATATACTTAAACAGAGACTCATAGCTTTATGCTGCAAACTTCTATTTGCAGAAATATCTACAGTTGTAAAAAAAAAAAAAAAAAAAGAAAGAAATAAGAAAACAAATAACAAAACATACATAAATTAAATAAATAAATTATAAATATATAAATGTACTTAAACCACAGAATCTTGGTTTAACAAAACTAACTTTCAGGTCCCTGTGAACAATGTTCTTCTGATGACAGTAGTGAACAGCAGATACAATCTGAAAGAAAGATCCAAACACAGAAGAATATCACCATTAAAATTTATATTACCTCAGAAATTTTTGTTAAGGATGACTGAAACCTTTTAAAATGACTACAAATAGCAGCATGCCTGGTGCTAAACATCATGTATATTTAAACAGTCATGCTGCATAGGAAGACAACTCAGAAGCATTGAGCAAGGCCTTGGGGACTGCAATGTCTCTCACCTGCCGAAATTTAGCTCGCGCCTCCTTTTCCTTCATTCTCCCATGGGCCACGAGGTAGTCGAACACTTCACCTGTTAGAGAGGAAAGACGAGAGAGAAAGAGAGATAGAATTCACATTAGGCTTCATCTGTGTACAACACACCAGGTAAATAAAAGGACTTTTTAAAACCTTGAGGAAAAAGCTAAGTATGCCTACTACTATAAGTACTCAATAAATGAATAAATGCATCAAGATACACACAAATTACAGCTTAATATACAGTATAACACACAATATAATGCTATATAGAGGTGATTAGAAACATCCATCTTATAGGCGCACTTCATGGCGCATCTGTTTTTGCACAATTTCTGACCCTCTACCCCGTCCATCAATGGAAAATGACCACTGTACGGCCACCACTGATTCGGTATTATTAAAATGGCTACTAATAAAGCCTTCGGTAAGTGTACACCACTGTGTCTGATACACTCCCACCAACATCACACACAATAGCATGCTAATACCATTGCCACTGCTGTGCCAAGAATGACCCACAACCCAAAGAATATCTGCTCAGAAGGAGCCCTATGGTGGTTGGTTTCCATGGCTACAGTAAGTAATTATGTACTTATAATACACATCTTTACGGTAGGTGTTTCTGATTAAATGTCCAGTGGGTGTAGATACAAAAAAGGCTTTTAATATAGAAAGAAAGCAGAACATATTTAGATGTTCTTGCAGCATTCCCACTCTTTTTAGGAGATCACTTTCCAAGACTTACATGTATGACAGCTGATTCTCATAGAGAACAAATTAGAATGACTTCTATCTGCAGACATCTTTAACATTAAAGTCAACATTACATCCCTTAATGACCTCTTACTGGCTGAGTGAAACACAGACCTCGTTCACATTTGATATTAACATCTGTCTCGCGTGATCCGATTATAAGCGGACAGCAAACTGTATAGCCGCATGCACCTGGCATTTCCATGTGTCTTGAATGAGTCTCCAGTGAACACGTAATCGGATTTCGTGACTGGACAAAAGGTACTGTCAGTCTCTCACTGCATTTGTGGCATAAATGTAAGGGCTGTTTGTTTACAAGTTTAATTCAACTTGTAAACAAACAGGAGAGATGATGAAAAATAAACTATGCAGCTGTTTTCGTCTCTGCTGGGATGACACAGCTGTTTAAGGTGGTTCTTCAACGCTGTCTAGGATGCATCGAGATGCTTTAGCATTCACACAACAAATGTTATGTGATCATATGCATTCCTGGTAGTAGACATGTGCCTGTATTCAGTAATTTGGAATACTGCTGTATGGAAAACACATGGTAACGTTATTGTGAGCACTTTAGAATACTTTGAAATCCCTGAAGTTTAGTCATACAAGCTACGGTTTCACTGGAGATTTGTTAGCTCCCAATGCTAGCCTTGCTCTATGAAAACAGCATTCATCTGTCCACAAGACACTACACCACACCTTCAATAAATAGGGCAACAGTGGCTAAAATATACAATTTCAGTGGCTTAATAACTCAACTTTATACTTCTCAAGGACCTTCCTAATACTTCCAGCATATTTTAGCAATTTTCTCAAGTGTTTACATGACTGGAAAATTAGTCTCTAATTTTCCAAGTTTTCCTGGACATGTGGGAATCCTGTCTTGTTCGTTGTTCCATAACATCATAACCCAACTAAACTATTTAACATTCTTATATATGTATATAACATGTAGCAGGACTCAACCATTTGGGTGAAAAAGTGAAACTGAGTGTTTTTTTATTTTTGGCAAAAAGACCAATTTTTATGTCTTGAAGCTTGTGTGCTGTATGTAGTGTAACAGACTACTGGTCAGTTGTTGTTTGTCATGTGGGTGTTTGCTTCTAACTGGTCTAACTCATCTACAGGCACGTCCCAATTTCTATGTTATTATTTCTCTGCTGATAATATAAGCTGGAATTAAAAAAAAACAACAAAAAAAACAGCTGTTGAGATTCCATATAAAAACGATTAATCTTTCAGCCATAACGTATAGCCAAGATAGGTCTTAGGACACTAGCGAGAAAGGGCGAGTTAAACCACAAGCAAGTATAAACTGTGGTTTAAAAGCGGATGAAGGGACAGGTTGCAGGTGGTTAGCATATGCACACACGTGTCTCAGCCAGGACAGATTGGGCTTATAGCGTGAGCGTGTGGGCTGCTAAGCTGGCAGCAGACTCGTAAGCCGGCAGTAAGAATGGAAGACAGGAGTGGGTGAGACACAGTAGAGTTAAAATAAGCTTCATTTAGCTAAGAATATCCTTAATGGTAGGAGCGGAGGCTGCTTTAAGAGTCGTGGCTGGGCTCAGTGAAGGCACTGCGTGCTGTGATACTGCAGGTGGACAAATGATAGAAGAGCCGGAAACAGGCTTAAAAGCTGCTGTCAGGGTCCAGGAGCTGACTGATGTGACAGTTATATGTAACGTGTGTATGCCTGCGTGCATGCGTTGAGTGAAAGGGATACTGAGTCTGAATACATGTTTGTGCATGTACGTTCCACAGCTGGAGGGGACATATGCGGATAATAAAAGGAGGCTGCATTTCTTCTCTGTGTGCATGTGAATGTGAGGGCTTGCCAGTGTGCATTTATGTCAGGCACAACATAAAAGTGGAAGGACAGTGATCTAATGAGGGCTTTCCACAACTGACCTAAAAGTAAATGTTAAATCTGAGGCAGGAGATATGTTTCTAAGTATATAAAGAGATTGACCTGACCAAAGGTATGGGTTGGTCTTGATTTTGCATGTATTTGAATACTAAGAGTGTGCAGACAGAACATTTCCTTACCGCCACTGGCGTACTCCATTATAAGGTACAACGTCTTCTCTGTTTCAATCACTTCAAAAAGCTGAACTGTAGAAGCAAAAATACAAAGAAATCAGAGGGTGATTCAGAGTTAATGCCGAAAAGCAGGACTATGGCAGCAGTGCCTATTCATGGACTGTGGTATTGTGTATTTAGTAGCCTTAGGCGACTAATTATTACTGAATTTTGTGATCACTTTAAGCTACATTATTATTCAAATTAGCACTCTTTCACTTTCTTTCAGTAGCCGTGTGATATCTTGTTTCATTTTTTTAAGCCATTCCCTTCACACTATCCTTCTAATCTATGGTTAGTTCAAAAATGTATACAATGGCTAAGACTGCACTTTACAGACTAAACAAATAGAATGTCACTAAATAACTAACTACACATGCTGAAGTCTGATTTACAGTCTGGCAAAGAAAGCTGAGGAATATGCAAATGAAACCAAAAACTGCAGTACACCAAGTCTACTCTAGAAAGTATAATGGATGAACTAGAGGAACGTGCCAGTTTGTTGACGTTGCCAGTCAGTTAATTTGATGGACCCTCTTTTTGGCTGCGAACCACACCAAGCATAACATACAGAGCTGGACATTGTAACCTGAGATGTGTCTCAGCACAGTCTTTTACTTACAGTCATAGTTACTGGGTTGGGAACAGTAACTATGAATGTAAGCACAAACTAAGAACTCACAGTGCTGGCTCTTACTTTGCAGTAGTAGTGCATAAACAGTAAAATGTAGACTTTTAAAACCATAATACCATACAGCACTTTTTACCTAACAATGTAGAACTGGGAGAGAGAGCTGAGGAAAAATACAGAATGGCACCCACAGAGACACTACTTTAGAGGCTGTAGGTTTAATAAATTGTAGCAGTCTCTATAGAGCTTGAGTAAATACTGTAGCTTGGAGGATGGAAAAATGAGGGAGTTTCATGGTAATTGAAGCTGTAAATATTTGCCTAAAACACAGCACTCACCTATGTTTGGGTGGTTGAGGCCCTTCATTATCCGTACCTCTCGAAAGAGCTGCAGAAGAAACAAATCAGAAAACACAAAATTTCTCAAAACAACATTTTTTAACAATCAATATAGATATATATTAGAAACATTACTTAAAAAATGTAATTCACTTGCTGCTTTTCTCACAAAAATGACAGAAGACTGAAAAGACGATCTGCCTATATGGACAATGCATTAGATGCTTTAGACTATCAGGGTCTAGTGCTGGACTATACTGATAAAAATGCATTGTTACAGTATATAAGAAAGACTTACAAATGTGACATGGCATGTTTAGGTTGGACTATTTTGTTCTGTTTTTCTTAACCAAACAAAAAACAGATCTCCAGAAAAGAAACTTGCTATTCAGTTTTTATGCATTTTGAACTTTTTTTTTCTGAAATTACAAAATAATAGTGAGATGTGGCAGTAATACTAGAATACTGGTAAAGACTGTCTAGTACTAACAGGGTCAAGTCACAGGAAAATCCACTCAAAACCAGAACAGAGCAGAAAGTGTTGCAGAGTCCAGGTGGTGATTGTAAATGAACATCCATCCATTCATGAAGTGACATGTACTAATGATTAATCAGCATATAGACAAACCCTCTCTCAGCCCACCAACCCCTTGCTCCCAATCCCCAGCTCATTAATCACTCAGTCCAGGGGTCCTCAGGGAACTGGACAGGACTGAGTACACATTCCCAAAGGGATAAGACGAGAGAGAGGACAGAATGCTACAAAGACACGGGTGATGTGTTTCAGCCTATGGACAGTACAAGGTCTATTAGTGAGGGTCTGTGGGTTTGTTAGTGTGAGTCTGTGGGTTTGTTAGTGAGGGTCTGTTAATGAGGGTCTGTGGATTTGTTAGCGTGAGTCTGTGGGTTTGTTAGTGAGGGTCTGTTAATGAGGGTCTGTGGGTTTGTTAGTGTGTATCTGTCAGTGTGGATCTTTTAGTGTGGGTCTGTCAGTATGGGTCTGTCAGTGAGGGTCTGTGGGTTTGTTAGTGAGGGTCTGTTAATGAGAGTATGTGGGTCTGTCAGTGTGGGTCTGTCAGTGTGGGTGGTGGGTTTGTCAGTGAGGGTCTGTTAGTGTGGGTCTGTGGCTCTGTTAGCATGGGTTTGTTAGTGTGGGTCTGTCTGTGGCTCTGTTAGCGTGGGTCTGTTAGCATTCTGGTTTGGAGAGTTCAGATTTGTTCTGTCAGTATTCATTTTCACAAACAATACAGTGTTTCCACCTTAAGGCCAAAACACTGCTAACAAGAACGTGCCAGATTCAGAAGCAAGAAATTAAAAGTTTCAAATCACACAGCAGACAGTCACTCACAAACAAATTAATAGGACGTCCCCCTAAAAATAGCCTCACAAAGCATCATATTCTATTAGTTTCTTGCAGAAATAGGAGGATGCAAGAAAACACTGTTCAGAAGAATGAGCAAGAACCTATTAGCTCAAGCCCCACATGGCTCTGTTGTTTTCATGTCTTCTGAAAGCATGAAGGAGGACAACTTCCCATGAGTTCGACTGACATTACTTCAAAGATCAGTGCCACTTCACCAGTTAACTGCTCTTCCATCTGCACTCTCTCTGAACACTAAAGATCTAGTTTTCCAGACACAAAGCCCAGTCCTGGATTACGCTACTCTGTTAATGGCAATTCCCCATTGGCCAGTAAATGATGAAGCTTTTACTGGGCCCAAAATAGCAGGTCTTTGTCCAGAAGCTGGCTGACTGAAGACATATCCCCTGTCTCGGATACGTACTTTCCTTCTTTCCTTTTGCCAGACGCTTTAACCTGACAAAACCGGTATCGCTGCGGGTCTGTTCTTTATTTACAACACAGAGAGATAAAAGATCACAATCATCATCTACTCAGTTTAAAATCAAGGTCTGCGACACTGTTTCACTTTAACAGTGAACTACCCACTTTTACCATGGAGCTAGCAAGCCTTGTAAGACTTAACTGACCTAGTGAGTTTAGAAGTCGCTTTATTGCCCTATTAAAGTGTAGGTGCATAATTACACACAATTACACCTTTTGTTTTAATGTTAAGCAATGAAAAAAATGGCAAAAATATGAATTATGATTTTTCTTTGAGTGTGAATGTACACACAACAATAACTGCACCAAATTCAGATAATAATAAAGTATCTCCTCTATTTACGAATTTAAATGTGGTATTAATTGACAGCTTAGAATATATACTTTTGACACTCTGATCACTCTGCTTGTTTCAGCTTGTTTCTACAAAAAGCATTCTTCTATTGTTACAATGTCAAGTTCTTAACAATAGAAGAACTCTTTTTGGTGCAGTATAGAACCATTTTCAATAAGGTTCAATATAGAACCATATAAAATACACTATCAGTATAATTTAGAAGAATCATTTCCATGCAAAAAAAACATTTAAGCATGAAACAGCTCTATACAGAAACCATTTCTATATAGTGTTGCACGGTATACCGATACTTGAAAAGTATCGCGATACTTCGTGATTAAAAACGGTACAATGCCCCATTTATTTAGTACCGGTACTAAATGAATGAGCATGTTTTAAAATAAGAGCGGTATTTCCAACAAGTGCCACAGGGGGCAGTGTGCGCGCGCAGCACTCCAGCGCTTACCTCAGAGTCAGAAGAGAACGCGTAGCATGGCTGCTAATACCAGCGATTTTGCAGACCGTCCTCGGCTTGTAGAAAAAGTACACGTGCGAAGCGAAATACTGAATTATTTTGCATACACATCTGACAGGGCAACCCCGTGGACACATCAAAACCGGTCTGCAAAAGATGCTTTAAACATGTACAGACCAAAGGAGCCAACACCTCCAACTTAGCAAAGCATCTTTCTGACAGACATGCAGAGTTGTTTAAAGAATTCAAAGATCGTCAGGTTAGTGAATATGATATAGCTATAACAATTACATCAAGCTCAAGTCAGAGGAGTGGGAGTCTTTTTGCGTCAGTCTTTTTCATGAGGCAGTTTAGGGCAGTGATAACTGTTCAAGTTAACTGACTTTATCTTTTTTGATAACTACCAATGTGGCGAACTGGTAACATTATGTTTACACTAACTTCCATGCTGCTAAATATCAGGCGTTCACAAGCAGATCAGCACCAGTTATAAATAGGCCTGTCGCGATAATTACGTTATCGACTTATCGTATGATAAATGAATATGACGTCGATAATTTTGGATGACCTCGATAATGCCGCTGTGTTTATTTGCGTGTATTTAAGCAGATACTTTTAACCAGGCGCGCTGTTCTGTTCTCCCGTCTGCTCTGAGGCGAGTAGCCAAACACACACACACACACACAGAGAGAGAGAGAGTACAGATTTACTGTAGGCTTTCACACAGTTTAATCAAGGGATACACTGACATCTGTAACTTCTGTTTTAACACAAGTCAAAACCGCTTTAGTTTTCCTGTGTGTACTACGCGGCAGCGCAGGAAAGTTCCAGACCTTCACACACGCCACGTCTGGACTTGCAGCGCGCTCAGATTGAATGTGGTCAGTCAGGCAGCTATTTACCCTATCTGACTCAAACTCAACCAGAGCTGCTGTTGACCATGTGAATGAACCTCGTGAGGAATCAGACTCATCCCCCCAGTTCATCACTACAGCAAATGGCCCTATCAGCATAACCTAATCTTTATATGGTAAATATGATCCGATCCGTGACCCTAAAACCAGGATCCTTTCTGATCACTGAGTTTGTGAGGAGATCCCATTAACATGATTGAGCTGGTATGTCAACTTTATTTAAAAACAGTGTTTAATATGTATGTGCATATGTACACACATGCACACATACAATAAAATCGTTTATCGCGATAAATCCTGGGACAATTTATCGTCCATTAAAAACAGTTATCGTGACAGGCCTAGTTATAAACGGTCATTTTAAACTCAGCTGTACTGGTAATTGTAATCACGGCATGTACATTTTTGTCAATCATTTCTATTGCTAAAAAAAGGCAACTGCCCTAGACGTGTATTGAGTGTTATTAAACGGATTAATCAGTGAGATCTGGTTGCAAATACAAAGTTAACTATCAAAGAAATTCCATAAACTCAAGGATACATAGGACATCAGATCACTGCACACAATGTAATAACGATGTGACCTTTCTAATTTAATTAGTTTTAATAATCAAAATATTAATGTTACAAAATGTACATATTCTTACACGCATAAAACATCGTTTCAGTATCGGTATTGAGATATTTAGGTAGGTATCGTAATGAAAGTCATAAGTTTGGTATCGTGACAACACTATTTCTATATAGTTTCTACTTTATATATAGAAACTTTAAATAGAACCAATGGTTCTAAATAGATAGAACCACCTAAATAGAACCATTGCCTTTATTAAAGAACCCTTGAAGAACCATCTTTTCTAAGCGTCTAGATAATGGTAATATATGGCAGTAATATAAAAATAAAGTGAATAGACCAAAACGGCGACAATAGTAACCACGTTCCAATCCAACAAATTGCTTTTGAAGTCTTTTATATGCTTTGCTTGTTAATATTGCCAATTTTTTTTTATCAAGTATAGGCTACAATATTGCAGAGACTAAACTAAAGCACTTTTGAATCTTAACCAAAACGTTCCACAGATTTTTCCAGCTTTCAGCGTCAAGGCTTTCACTGGATATACTGTGCACACTCACAGAAAACATCTGTTCAGTTCACTAATCTGTTTATGTCACACCCGTATGGCCCACACTACATTACTGTGGGACAGGTACATTACATAACGGCGGTTAATGTTGAGAGGATTAGTGCCAGCAAGACGCGTACACACATGAAGAAAACAACATACCCAAACACAACCATACAGCGTGCCTGATAAGCATACAGGTACAAGTCATCCATGCCTCTAGTCTGCGTCATGTGACGCTAATGCTAACTCAAAGCATCGCCATCAACATGACCTGAGAATATACGACGCCAAAAACACTCCATCCCCCAACAACCACACACACTCGTGCATGCACACACAGTCTCTTGGGATCGGCTCTAATTGAATTGCAGAGGAAAGCACATCAGCTGTTCACCTGAACTCTAAAGATAGCAATCCTGCCATAGCAGACTTACTAGAGGTGCAAATCTCTAAACTCACAACAGTTCAATTTTATTACGACTGTTTTATCAATTCAGTGAATTATGAATCTCAAATATCATCATGATTGGATTCAATTCTGTCTACAGTGGTCTGATTTGGAATTAAGTGGAATTTTAATACCACACTAAACACTGGGGGTGTGCCAGCCTGGTAATCATGGGCCAATGCAGAAATCTGACATTTTTCTTGTACATATCTGTTGACGCCAATACTGCCAAACTGAGACTAGATTTGCTTTGATTAAAATTACAGAGAAATATAAAATTTATTTCTGTTGGGTTACTATGCTAAAATATCTGCATTTTATTCATTTTATGCATTTGTAGTTCTGCAGTACAAAAAAATGTGTCATCGAATATCAATCCAACTGAAACATACGTCAAACCTGTCCGATGCTGATAAGCTACCTACTTTCCTACTGATACCAATATGATTCTGATATCATTGTACCTCCTTATTAAACATATGAATCACTGCTGCATCCTTGTACCTCCAAAATGGTAATGTTATAGGAGAAGGAAAAAAATTTAATTTTAATGTTAACATGAGATTTTTTATGACAACTAAAAAAATCTAACATAGCTACTTACAGTTCCACAGAGCAGTTGAACACAGAAAACAATACACAAAGCTTCCTTTGTAATGACTACATTTGAAAAGAGCCTGAGTATTTTATTATACACAGAAAAACAAGTGCATATTTTATCAGTTAACATCATTATAATCAATCAGAACTGAAAGAGGTGGACCAATTCCAGAACTGTGGGCTGATTTCTAATATTTTTCATGTTGATAGTGATACCAATACATAAACATTTATATAATGTAGAAATCTGTCTATGTGTACTAGCACTGCAGAGAAATAAAACATTTATTTCTGTGGGGTTACAAATGCAGTTATAATGATAAAAAGCAGATATTTTAGCACCACAGCCCAGCATCACAAACATTCGGCTCTTCTGGAGTACAATGAACACAATCAATTATCAGTTTGAAACAGTGGTCAAATCTAAACATTTGTCTGATGTTAATAAATTCTGAAAGTGATTTTGGGCTGATACTGATATGATTCCCATCAAGCATCCTAAAGAAGTGATTCCAATATTCCAATATCAATCAGCTAAACTGCCACCTCCAGACATATTTTTACAGCCCTACTCCTTACACATCCTTCCTCTCTTTCTCTCTCTGTCTCTCTTTCTCTCAAAGATAGAACTTCCTGGTTTTATTTTCCAGACACTGGCCCCACGTCACGGTTGCTATGGCCACCTGGTATTAAGGCTGGCCCTTGTCTCGGCTCTCTCTCTGCTGTCTCTCAGGGACCGCTGGCAAACCTGCCACTGCCTCTCTCTCTCTCTGTCATTAGACTACATTAACTGAGGGAGAGCAGGGGTCAGGAGAGGACATCAAGGCCCCCTGTCTGTACCTCTTTCTCTCTCTCCTTTGGCTGACAACACTCCCTAAACTCAGGTCACAGCCAGGCAGTACTAATCAAGCCCTGAGCTGAACACCCTTATGTTTTCCCTACTTCTCCCACTAGCGTGAGGGATTTACACAAAGCAGCTTATAAAGTTGTCTTGCTCTCTCTTTCTCTTTCACTGCTATTGTCGGCGGAGGGGGTCCACGCAGGTGGCGCTGGACACACGTATTCGTCCAGCACGAGGCTGTGCTTTTGTCTTGACACCCCCTCTCATGCCTCCCACCACTTAATCCAGCGCCACTGCTGGATGTCCAGTCTGAATTGTCAATCTTAAAATGATTCAACAATGACTCTTTAGGAAACATTTAGGGCTGATTACTAGATTAAACTCGATTAGTTGATTGAACTTGATCAAAAAAATAAAAGTACACCTTCTCAATGAATCAGCAGTGATTAGTGGGCAAACTGCATTATGATAATGCACATTTTAAAAACTCTCCTCCTAATCCCTCTTACAGTACCAAACTGAGCTCATTTGTATGTTTTCTTGCCAAAACGAACACCTAATCTGGAATCATTAAAAGGCTCTGCATGGTTTGTAATTGTTAAGTTAATTTTTATTGTTTGGCCTTGTTAAAAATGCTTTTTGAGTCAATTAATCATCAAAACAAACAGTGGATTCCATGATCATGACTCAAAATTATTTGGGCCAAAGAAATACATGCACACTGATCAAATACATACATATTATGTTATATACAGTATTATGTTATAACCAATTATCACTGACTGACATTCTAAAATTGAAACTATCAAATTGAGAACCTGGGTTGTGATGAACTAATGCATTTTAACACCTTGATGACCCAACCAAGGGCCATCGAGACATTTATGGGCATGTATGCCTACACATAAGCCCCCAGTATCAGACATGCATGGAAAGAATGTGTGTCATGCACTATGATACATTTCCATGCTAAAGTAATGACTACATATTAACTTACAGACATAAAACCCTACACGTCATGGTTTATAAGCTCAGGAGGGTGATGCAGAAGGGGATCCCCTCATTAATGAGAAAATGTATCATCTACAGTGCTGCACTAAAGCCTGACTGCATCAGTACGACTCCAGCCTATCAGAGACACCGAACATGAAAACTCCACCCTGCATTTTCCACCTTCTCCACTGTCTCCCGCTATTCCTAAGGTAGGCAAATGGTGAGGTGTATTTTGCATGGAGGAAAGGCAACACAGCAACTGGCACCTGAAATGATCGCTCTCACAGCCACAACAGCATCTTCTGATTGAAGTCAGAGGTTACAGTGCTGTAGAGCTATAAATAGTGCTTTTTTAGATACTTATTAAACCAAAATAAATGAATATTACTAGTATAGTTCTTCTTTCATAAACCACTACTTACACAAAAGTCTAAAACAAACATGATATTGCCATAAACCCCCCACACACAATTAAAAAAACAGTAAATGGACCAATAGAAATGATCCACAATTACTCAAAAATGCTTTCACATCAACATACACTAAAATTAATTTAAAAAACAAAATCATACTTATAAAGTAACCATTTCAGATGCCCAGGGTTTTATTATAACAGCAACAATGTAATCTAATTAGTGCACAGTCTGAACTATCTAGTCAAGCATTATGATCTGTCTCAACAATCTTTTATAGCACCAAATATTCTTGCATGCGTAAGTTTTGATTCACCTCATAAAAACAGGGGGAAAAAACAAAACAAAAAACAAACAAACAAACAAAACACAGCAAGCCAGATTCTGAGAAACAGCTGCATTCAAAGAAATCACTAGGCTTTCTGTAGCAAATGATGTACATTTTCCAGCTGGTCTGAAATAAATCCTTACGATGAATCTGTAGCATGACCCACATATGCCAGCAATAAGTGTAAGCTTTATTTTGCAAGTAATAGTCAATAGTTCAAGCAATAGTTATAGTTATAAATCCAACCCCCTCACATTTTACCATCATAATGTCAGTCAGTATATTTTTTATTTAGACAGACATACAGACAGAGAATAAATGAATAAATAGGGCTGTCCAATAAAATAATAAAATCGCACTATATTGTGTAGTTAACTACAATTAATCACATTTTTCTTGTTTGCTTAAATTTGACCCTAAAGACAGTTTTTCCCCATTTAAAAGGCACAGCATTTTGTTATTGCTGTACGACAAAACAAGCTTGATGTATTTATGACTTCCAGTAAGTCAGTAACATTATTTTCATCATGAGAAAGTAGAGCTCACATGAACCTGAACAGGAAAATCATGTGAACGCGGCTATCTTTGTAGCTTTCTTTCTCAGGATTCGGTTCTTATGTCACGGCCCCTTGGAGGTCTCTCCCCACCCCCTCCCGGGTCCGGCTGCCCCCATTGTTCGTCTGTCTGGAACACTGCTCCTGGCTGCAGGAACTTGAATGAGGGATACCCTACCCCCCTATCGCTCCTCACCCTGGCGGCCTAGCAAAGACTCCTCTTTATTAAAGCAGAGCTCTTATGATGGGGCCCATCAAAACCAGCATCACCCCCTGCCTGCCCTGTGTGTAATAGTGTTGTCTCCCAGAGCCTTGCAGAACGGCTGGGAAAGTCCACAGTCAGCTGATTGCGCTTGGCTCCTCCACACCTAAATGGGATTAAAGTGAGGGTCTAAGGAGAGAGAGACGGGACAGAATGAGGCTGCTGGCCCACATCCAGCCCTGTGGTCGTGTCAGAATAATACTACCACTAAGATTACACCAAGCGCTGCTGCCCGGCCAGTTACAGTGGGGCTGTCATAGTCTCGACTAATTGACAACGATGAGCTTTGTCTAATGCCACGACCACGTGGGTAAGGGATGGCTCAAGCATAAATCTTGAAAGCAAAGTGCCTACTTAGTTCCTTTACCTAATTTATTTATTTTACATTAGTGCACAATCATGGCTGTAGATCACAGTAGAGTTAGACGCGTTGTTTAGAATAAGTCATTAGCTAAACAGCTCTAGGTCGCAGGGCCGGAGGTGAGTGCGCAGGAGTTTGCTGTCAGTGCGATAAAATCAGGTTACGGATTTATTAGTACTGGCAAAAAAAGCTGATATAACACTAGTAACAAGTGGTTTGTTTTGTAATATAATTAACATTCTGCTGTAATATAAGGAAATGGCTCAAATATGAAGATTACAATGGCAACTGACACTCATATCGGTCAGTAAGGGAAGGTTTGGCTTGATCAAAATTAAGCCTTGCAATTGATTTTTTTTTTGTGCAGTAAATTACAAGCGAGAATGCTGTCATGCAAACTCTAGTGCGCACCAAATAGATGAACCAAGATCCCCTGAGGTCGCTTCTTTTGAAGTATAACCGTAATACAGACCAAAGACATCTAAATAGACAAAACACAGAATAAACTGTTGTTTCTTCTCTACAAACTTCTTTGTTATCTTCTGTCTCGACACACAGCTGTGTTTTATCATCTCTTCATAAGCTCTAAATCGATAATTATAGAATGGACAGTTTCAGCTTTAAAAGCATATACACATATATCACTGCACACATCAAATATATTATGGATTAATGCCCTTCTGGAGTAAAGACGTTTTATAAAAGCCATGTGTAAGTGATTAGTGTTAGTAGGTGTCAATAGAAAAATCGAATATATAAATGTCTCAAAAAGTAGAAATTGCGATTACAGAGAAATAAAACAAAAAAAAATGAATTCAACTACTGCTTTTAGCGCTGCACCATTGAGCGTTCTGATTGGTTGCATCACACTGTGGCTTGACATCCTGACTGCTCAGGATCTCAGACTCCTAAAAAGAACGGTCATAACTGCTTCAGGACATTTACACATCCAGATGCCTCTTGCAAATGCGTCCAAAACATCATAGCAAGCACCAGCCACCTCAGCAACGGCTTCTTCCCCCAGGCCATCAGAGCTCTTAACAGCCAATACTGACTCTTTCTCCCTTTTACATTGTATATATTGCATCTTGCACCTTTTTTCACCTCACTAGTATATTTTGTGGCATAGTCTAGCTAGGAAATTGTATGTATCGCATTTCATGTATATTTTACACCACATTCTGGTGAATCATATATATTTCAGCAATACACTGTATTACTCTCTTAGCTTGCATTATTATGCACATAGTACTGCACCTTTCTACACTGTATATTCTCAGTTCAATGTTATTACTGCCATCTTGATTACAACTGTAATCAAACTGCCATCGACCTGTACTGTTTGTTATCATGTCTTTTTTTTGTCTGGTGTACTTGTCTAGCATGTGCAAAATCATTTGTGTATGTGCAAAACCACCCTCCTCTATTGCCCGCTGTGTACTTCTGTTTATATTTATATTTTTGTATGTAGGAGCATGCGGCTGTAGTACAAGAATTTCATTGTAGCCCTGCATTCTGAATAAATCTGACAATAAATCAATTTTGAATGTTTAATCTTAAAATGCAGATATTGTAGCACAGTAGCCCAGAATCTTAACATACATCATCAAATACTGCTATAAAATAGTGGTCAAATCTTAGCGTTTGGCCAATAGCAAATATATGCAGATACCAAAATATGATTTTCATATCATGGTGCATCTTTAGAATTTTTAGATCCTTAAAATCTGTATTGGTCACAAATGTTTTATATCAGTTGGGCCCTAGTCAGTACAGACATCACTATCAATGTTGGTTTGTGTTTCAGATGTGGTTCGATAGAGCGGTTTTAATAATAATCACCCTGTGTTCAGCCATCGAATACCTTCTATGACAGCAACAAACTTTCCAGACTGAGAAAGCGAGAGGAAAAGAGAGAGCGCTCAACGGACACAGGGATCAGAATTCATGATGAGAGAGAAAGAAAAGAAGAAAAAGGAAAGAAAAGATGAGTGTGGTGAGGTAGAGAGCAGAGAGCAGGAGGAGTGATCAGCTGCAGGAAGACAGAGAGTGGAGCAGCAGGCCAGAAGGTGTCACCTGGTGTGTTCTGCTCAGGGGAGATAGTGCTGACGAGACGAGACAACGGCCAGCAACACTGCAACACTGAACTCCACCTCTGCAGAGCTCACCGCAACCCCCCCATCTCAGCCCCACCCTGCACCAGCCACAGCCACACACTAAACTCCATCTCATCACTTTTAATATGCCTGTTTTAATCAATACAAGGTACTGATAATGAGACACAGACTATGGACCTATACTGTACTATTCATTACTAAACTAATCCTATATGATATAACAATAGCATTTATATTTTTCAGCCACGGCTGCACAATATACATCTTTGGCCTTTGCAACTGTAATACCACAGAAGGCTCCAATATGCAAATTATTCTTTAGCCTATCACTGAATGTTTTATTGTGCGCTGTGAGAATCTTGACCCATCATAGATGTTACTGCAGCGTTGGATGAATCAAGGTTAGGTAAAAGACTGTACATAAAGTAAGACAAAAGAGTGCATGCCCATTCAAGTCAAAGAGATGAAAAGTGTTACAGTTCCTGTCTGTATAGGCGGGTGTGCAGCCTTGCGTCATCCAGTTCACCCCTCCCCCGTTTCCTGGGGCAAAAACAAGTCCCAGCAGCCAGCTGAACATACCCAAAACAAAAGAGTATTTCTTAAAATTGGATCATTCAAAAATGCATGTTTAGGCTCAAACACCCAAGCAATATAGAAAACACACACAAGGTCACTGTAATGGCCAAAAGAGAAGAATAGTCTCTAATGAATTTCCCACTGGTGTGAAAGGCCTTCAGGTCTCTGTTGCCGGCATAAAGGGGATACGAGTCCAACACTCCCTCTCATTAAATTCATAAAACACGTTCCTGAAAGTACTTTTACATGACAGCTCTCACCCTCAATAATCCGCTCTGCTAAGGCTGCATGATTCTTGATTAAATGAGAACAATCATTTTCAGTTTAAGCTGGACTCACACTACACAATTTTTAGCCTGATTTTACCCCCGATTTGCCCCTTCCTACAAATTTTCACATTCTGAAGCGAACAAGCTCTGGAGTGATAGGGGGCCTGTAGTATGAGGTAGTCAGCGATGTAACTCGACAAGTGATTCAGGCAACAGCCAACGAGCGAGCAAGAAGAGAGAGAAAAACGGTAGAGACATGTATGCCGAATGCACAAACAGGTCCAGTATAGCTGTGTCTGTATCGTGTAATTATGGCAAGATCTGCGGTTTAGAAGTGGATGCCCTCATGAAAAATAACAAAAAAATTCTCTGAAAAGCTAAAGTGTGTGATAGCAGCTCAGAGATCAATAAACATAGTAATTATAAATGCATAAATACATGTATGAATAAATTGCTTCATAAACTTATTTATCATGTATTATGTAAATAAATGAGACAAAACAAAACAGAAAGAAAACAACTAAAACTTAATACCAAAAATCCCATCTAGCAAAATCAACAAAATGGACACCAACCACTTGAACTGAGCTCCAAATCAAATATAGTCTATATAGCATTATATAATCATCTTAATCATAAATAGAACGTGTTGCACGTGTTTAAAGTACTGAATGATTTGCAGAATCAACAGAACTTTGTGTAGCCCTAATCAAGTCATTTACAAAAATAAATAATTTTGTCATAAATAATAGAATCGCTGTATATAGGATAACTGCACTGTGTTTTGTCTATATGATGCATCCCTGACTACAATACTACACTACCTAAACTTCCTTTTAAATGTGCCATTTCCATTGCTGGCATGATAATGAGCTCTATTTCAGAATAGTTTAAATAGGCAAATGTCTCACTCAAATATCACCATTCAATTTTTGGATGAATTATCATTCACTAATTCAATAATTATTGCAAAAATATGAAATACTGCAATGGGACTTTCTCCACAATATTTACAGCCTGTTGTCCTACAGGACTATGAAGTCATATGCAAAAGTTTGGGCACCTTTGGTCAAATTACATGTTCTGTTTATTTTTTTTATTAAAGTAAGTACTCATCCTGTACAGTAAGTACACTTTTAATTTTCTGCAAATTTCTATAGAAATTGCATACGATTGTAACTAATCGTGGCCTTCTTTTCTGTCCATATATTAGACTAGGTCTGTAACTGTCATGACTGTTCCTGTTACCCTCTAAACATGTTACAGCAGCAATCAGAAGCTAGAACCTGTTGTTGCATGATCAATGTGTTTTCTGTTTTCATTTGCCTCAAGCTGACTTTGAAATGATATTCCATTTGTTGGGACATGAAATGTGATTATGAAAACATATGCTAACTACTGTTAACTGACAAGAACTGTGAAAAATAATTGCAATCACATGATTATGTAATAACTGTGACAGGCCTATATTAGACATCCCTTATTGCAATATGCACTTAGTCATGAGAACAGGCTCAGCAAAGTCAAGGTTAGAAATGCTCCCTTGGCAACAGAACAGCGTATGAGTGATTAGTGCCACTAACAGCAATTCTCACATCAGACGTGTGAAAGTCACACGCACACCCTCACACAAGGACCTGATCATAGTACACACAGCCCACGCTGTAGTGTCAGACTGCAGTTATGCAGATCAAATGAAAACACTTGTTTAAAGGAGTCAAACATGAACAAATGTCCCAGGTTAATGCACTGGAAGAAACGGTTGCTAGCTGAATGGCTGGAACAGCGACAGACATTAGCAGTCAGTGATGAGAGCTTTCTGTTCTGTACAGAGGAATATTTAACACTGCATAAATGCATGTATTCTGTAACTGTTATTCAGCCAAGGCAGAGATCCTAATGTGTATTTAAATCCCTAAGCTGCACCTGCGCCAACCCTCTATAGAAACCTGTCAGCGTAAGCTACATGCCTATTATACAAATTCAGTCAATATTGTGCAGGAGTGGAATATACTTAGGGTTTACTGCAGCTTAAACTAAGAAGATAAACGCATACAAAGCGTATGTGCCTGTCTTTAATCAAACCGCTCATTTTATCTGTATTGACATTTACCCAGGGTTTAACATTTACCCCATTTAGCTTCAGTAAAATTGATCACAACAATGGACTGGAGTTATCCAGATTTCATGCAAACTGGAATGATTAACAATGCAAACTATGCGGCACTCTGACAGCTCTGGATAAAACAGCACTGCATCACAAAACACTGTCTCAAAACAGTCATCAAAGCTACTGTATCAGCTCATTGTATCAAAATCAAGGGGCTTCCAGTCACAACACTAGGTCAAAGTTCATGTTTTTACAGGCAGTGTCGACCTAATGTCTCAAAAAAAAAAACAAGCTTCTGATCCAGACCTTGTGATTCAACATGAAAGCCTATTGCAACATGAACAGCAGTATATTTTACATTCTTTACGTTCTTATCCTATAGGAGTCTTATAGTTCACTGCTGCTTTAAAAGTATGGTACGAGTTTCTTTGCGAGCTGTAAGTCATACTTTAAAATAAGCAAAAGAAAAGAAAAACTTCAGAGGAGCTTCAATAAGAATCTGGGTCTTACCTTTTGTAGGCTGGTTGGGTTCAGTTGGGTTTTATCAATAATCTTTATTGCAACCTGAAAAATATATAAGCATAGGTCGTAAGTGGTTTAAAGGGCCTGATGCTCTGTATTTACATATACCTTGCATATAAAAAGGTCACATTTCACTTTGCTGTAAAAGCTGCAGTAACTAAACACACCCCATATAGTTGATGGCTTGATTTTTCCTGGTCAAAGTTTTAGAAAAAGTAGGTTAGAATCTTTATAGATTTCTTAGGTAAGCCTCGTCTGCCCCACTTCAAAAGACAGATAATACCATTCCTATAGGTCAGTGATGTTCTTATTCAGTCTAGAGTCACTACAATACACAGTTTAAAGGGCCCCAGGTTGGTGACAGGAACCAGAAACATTTAAGGTCTCTTACTGAAAGGTGTTGCATAAAATAGTCACTAATTTGTTGCCTGACACCTAAAGCATTTTTTGATGATGGTTCTGAGACAAGGTTTCGACTTAAAATGTCATTTTAATCCATTAGTGTGGAAAGGCATTACATGCAAGGCATTGCAAGGCAAAACAGTTAAAAATACATATCAGATTGTGAACAATAGATTTAAAAAGCTATTTATCAGGGCAATAAACATGTATTTGCTCAGAAAAACACTAATATCACAATTAATATTAGTTTAATGCACTGTGATTTTATATGTCAGTGGCTTTGTTTAACCCTTTTCAAACCTCTCCTTGGCTAATCAAGTCAGTATGTTATTTCATGTGTGCTGGTGATGGAATTTAACAAATACATGTGATGGCTGGGGGTGCCCACGTGACATCTAGAACCAAACTTTGTTCTTCAAACTAGCTCACAATTTATCAACTACTTTTTTCAAAAAATAAACTTCTGCCATTTTTTAATGTATTTATGTTTAGTTGTACGTATTCTGATGATATATGATGTTTTTCCAAGCAAAAACAAACTCGCTGCTGAGATAAACAATGTGCTTAGGTGCGTACGACTTTTGAACAGTATCGCAAAAACTCAAAAGACAAGTGTAGGATCACTGGTCATTTTGGATAAAAAAAATAATAAAACAGATTTATCTGTGGTGTAGACAATGTGACCCCTGGTTCCTATCACTACCACTGTAAAAAAAAAAAAAAAATCTAGGGTCGGTAGGTTTCTTTTAACCATTTCATATCAAACCACTCTGAATGACTTTGTTTACATCTGAAAAATGCAGAAACTTCAGCAAGAGAAAACCTAATTTTCATCTACAAAAATGTCTGTAAAAAATGTTATCTATTAGAATGGAGTGGAGGCTAAATTCAGGCTTCAAGATGTAGTTTGTCCATTTTATATGGACAAACTAGATCTTGAAAAATGTGATTCAGTGTCAGAGACCAAATAAACAAATTTAGCTGAGATTACTTAACCACTTGAGTATGTGATGACCTGCATTTGCATATAGTATTTGTGCATTATAACTTCCATTATTTGTCATCTGCATTAGCTGCATTATGTTAGCTACATTAGCACAAAGCTAAAGAAGCAAACCTCAGGGAATAAATGTGTAAATTCCGTTTTTGCCAAACTATTCTTTTGAGCAAGAAAATCAGTCCCTTCAAGAAAGAATTTGGACACTCCTGCTACGAATCTGTGTCAGTGTGTCGAACCAGTGAACAATGAACAAAGAAAACAAAGTGCTAGAGTCTGCAATTCTTACCTCTCTGCCAGTCAGGATGTGGCGCGCCAGCTTGACCTTGGCGAAGTTGCCCTTGCCAATGGTCTTGAGCAGCCGGTAGTTGCCGATGTGGGGATGCTCATCTGAGCAGGAGGCGATGGAATTCCGGCAGCGAGCTCCCAGAGAGCGGTTTGACCAGGCTGAGCCCTTCTCTGAGCGACTGGCAGAGAGCGAGGCATGCTGGGGTGGGAACACAAACAGCTTGAGAACATGGCCCATTACAAAACTACTCCTGATCTAGAGGTAATATGAAGATATGTTTTTATTATTGTAATTACATGCACCATCAGTACTTCTAGAACAGTGAACATATGAAAAAATTTGGCTGTGACTGAAATGGGCCTGTATTTGTGTTTTAGGGCACTATTATGAATGCTGGTTATTTACTGTCCGAACGATAAAATGAAATTCCAGAGTGATTTTTGAGGGCACTACCATCTCCCTCTTGTAATTTCTAGTAAACACTGTGGATGACTATTTTAGCGAACATATAACAAATTGCATTGTAAGTCTCCTGTTATGACACAATAGACAGAGGAACGTTAGGCAACATTAACAGTGGTAACTGAGCCACTGAAAACCGGAACTTATAAGACTTCTCTCGACTTTCTGGTGAAACACTGTGAAAAAAATTCAGCTCTACACAGCTAAAAACAAAAACCTGTCTGCTGCTCATCATATTTCAAAACCACTGAATAGCAAGTGCAGTAGATTACTGCAGTCAAAGACTAACAAAATCAAGTTGTGCTCTTTTTTTTTCCTCCGGTTTTTGGATCCTGCACTTTTCAAAACATGTCTACAGCTACAAACACAAAGCCAATTTCAGCCTCGTTCAAGAAATAATGTTGGTTTGTTCATGTAACAGGTTGATGATGAAAAAGTGTCCGAATTAATTTACTGATTCATGCATTTTTACCGATATTTAGTAAATGAAATAGTTCCCCCCTACAGCACAATACTAATGAGGGAGCAGAGGTTGTCTTAGAATGCTTGAAAACAACAACCACTACTGCATAATAATGACATTAAACTACCTATTAACAAGTAGCCAATTTGATACCAGCCCAGTATATCATTATCTTACGTTCATATTTTACCTCCTGCTTACTCCATTTTTGCATATATAATACTTAAAAAAAAATCACTTTAGTCATAGTCTGTCTAGCCTTTGCTTAAATGTAGCATTACCATTGGCAAAGCACAGAAAATCTAAATATTTTAATTTGTATCATGCATTGTGAAAATGTCTTCAAGTATCATGATGTAGTATTTTTGGCATATCACCCACCCCTCGATGCTCACTTGATCACAAAGACATTAAGTGGCATGAGCAGCACATGTTCATACATCTGTCATGTGGCATACATTAAAGTGACCGGATGTCACGGCTTCTGAAGTCGTCAAGGACAACATTTAAAGAAGGATTTGCTTTCTGGATTAATTGATTAGCACTGCACACAGCTGAGCAGGGCGTAAATTGTTGGAAAACACTCTTTGATTGGATTACAGACAATGCTATGGCTGCTAAGACTTTAGTGCACAGGTGTTACAGTTCTAGAGCCTTGGAAAGACAAGCTGATCTCTTTACACTACACACTACTGACATGCCTGATCTCCATTTTCTTCCAGGTTTTGAAAGGCAGGACAGAAGGTGCACTGGAGGACCTCAGCAGCTCTTGTGCATCTAAGATTTAATCTATTCTGGAATGTGCTATGCCATTATACAGCCTTCGCACTGTGACGCTAAGTGACGCCACAGCATTCTTTCCTCCTCAGTGCATCTCCCTGGTTTAGCCCAGTGCTCTACGTGATTCTGTCATTATGTAGCTCATTCCTTTTAGATGTAGAGTTAGCTAAATGAAGTGTGCAAGATGACATAAGATATTTTATGTAGTCATTGAAATTTTATTGACATAAAGGGTCTTAAAGTAAAGTAATGGACATTTGTTCCATTTGTAACACTGTTATGAAGAACATTTCCACGTAATGGAACCTATTCGACAGAGGCCCAGTTAAGAGCACCACATAACAGTTCTATGAAAGATTTTGATGGCCTTAAACTGTAGCCACGATTTTCATATATATTTTCCCTCATGTATGAATATACAGATACATACAAAAATCCTGTACTTGAGTGAAAATAGAAATATCTTTTAGTACTTTAGTAAAAGCAGAAGATCCCTGTCTGCATAAAAAGTACAAACGTTTTTGAACATAGTTCAGCATCAAAAGCCATATTCTGATGACCTATTTCTCTTAAGGAGGCTGCAGACAAGAAAAACAGTTAGCGGATTATGTCTGCAGTCACATTCGTCTCCTTAATAATTATGACGCTTCTGTTCTATAACTCAAGTAGAACTATACAGAACCGATATAAGGTCTTCGCTTCATTAGTTCTATTTTTGCATGATGCTTCATAACAGTGTTCTAAACTGAACAGATGTCTGGCTCCTTATGTCAATACAATACATTCATTCTCATTTTATCTTGCGATTACAGACAAGCTTTTCTATCAGTTCTCAAGTACTGTTTTATAAATATGTTATTGAAAGCTTTGCATGTGTTATGCAGTCCCTGTGAAGGTAGCCTTCAAATAAAGTGTTTTCAGGCTTACTGTACTGTTTCAGAAACACAGCAGTAAAACGAAGCAGCACACTTTTCACTAATACTATTGATCTCCAGCATGACTCCTGTATACCCAGAGAGCACACCATTATCATCATACTGAAAACTGAGCATTGTAAAAATGGCTTTAAAATCTAATTTGCACAATTTCCCCATTACTCCAAATATAACTGGGCAGCCAAGACATGTTCGTGTCTGACGTTTGCTGCTTTAGTTTTACACTGGCACTAGTAATGTAAGCTTATGACCACTAGTGAACAATGTATAAGATCATCAGACTGGCTTAACTGTATCAAGCAGTTCTTTGCTTATATGGTTTCTGGCACTGTTATCTATAAAAATGAACAAAACTATGGCCAACACTCAGGATTCAAGATTCAAATGGCTACTACTAGGGCTGGGTATTCAAACGCAATACTTTTATGCACCAACCAAATTACTTCATTACCAAAATACTCAATACCCAATAGACCAAATAAGCTTTTCTGATATTGGGGATGTAGTTAGCATTTACAAACACTTCCCAACTGCAAGTTTAATTAGAAATAGTGTAAATACTTCTGTTTATTTGGATTTACTGCAGCGTAGTATTTGAAATGTTAAATATAACTCATTGTATTCATAGTTTTTGACAGTATTTTTCACTATTTTGTCTGTTACAACTTATCAGATGTCAGAAAAATAAATATTGCAATATATTGTGTTTCATGAAAACATCTTGAAGCATCAAGATACTGCATTTTTGCCAGACCACCCAGCTCTACTTTTCATACAAGGTCAGAAACCATATCAGCTGGTCTGTTTAAGATTACTTGACATCTCTATCTGGTCTGATGCATATGATGATTTAAGAATGCAATTCTTATTAGCTACACTATTAGCTACACTAGCTCTAGTGCAAATCTAAAGACACAAACTTCACACTGACCACATGTGCGATAAGGGGAAATCATTCAAATGTAACTTGCCAAACTATCCCTTTAACTTTTCCTATGTCCTGTCTGCTCCGTCACTCTCTGCTGGACCTCCCGTCCCCCTGGGCTGGCGATTATCTAGAGCCCAGCTCTGACCTCCATGTGACAGTACAGACAAAAATGCTTAGTCAGGTCCTATCGCCCTTCACAACCTTTCACAAACACACACACACACACACACACACACACACACATATATACACACACACACACACACACATATTCTGACTATACCACATCATTTATTTCATGCTGCTATCTTTTTCTCATTTCTAGTCAGCACTACAGTCTGTGGCTGTCCTTTCCACTGCCCCCCTTTTATATTTTCCCTTTCAAGGAGAGCACATTGATTCTCCCACTGCCTCCCTCTCTGATTGCCACACCAATTTATTCGGGAGAGTGGGGGTGGGGAGATGGATGTGGGGGGTAGACATTCACTGCAGGCATGACGGGTTTAGAGAAAGGCAATTTAGGACGGGGGGAGGAGATCTCTCCACACCCAAAGTCACACCTTGCTAATAACAAGAGGATGCCAAGATGATGCATTTCAATTGATCCATCCAGGCTCCTCCCACAAATGCATTCCTTTATAGTTACTACTGCAAAGTTGGAAAAGCTTTACAGAACATTGGAAAAAAATATCCAGTTCAAACAGAGAATTTGTGGCACACAACTAGTCTGTTATCAATTTCAAAAGACATTTATTTTGCATGTGTTCGAAAGATCACACTGATGTTTTAGGTTGTGTGAAGTTTGTCGTTGTGTAATTGAGCTAATTAGCATGATGGCAAATTTTATTTTGCTGTCATTTCCAGTCCGCCTAGTTTCGACTAGCTACAGTAACATAGTGCAGCTCTTGGTCACGTAGCATGAACTAACTACTGAAAACTCCATGTTATGTAGCAACTCTAAACGAGCACACTATTGTGATCTAATGTGAATAATTTATGCAGTTGTTCACAGCAGTGCACTGCAGTTTCTCATTAGTAGGAATGGCATTTTTGACAATGTTCTATAAAGCTTGTCCAAACAGTAACAATGAAAGAAAGCATTTGTGGGTGGAGCATGAATAGGTCAACTGTCCACCAGAGACTCCAATCTCTGTTACATTTGGAGAGTCTAGGAATTGTGCTATCTACAAAGAAGGCAGGAACAACCAGAAAAACAACCGGCAGCCACTTTTCAGTTGGTCCGTAAAGCTCACCCTGGCATAAAACTGTCTACGAATGAGAGGATACACAGCTTTAAATGGAAACGATGTAAGCTGATTGTGTGGGAACAAAAGGCGCGCTAGGTGGAGCAGAAACAGATGACGTTAACTCCCTTATAAAGTCACTTTGTGCGCCTCAGTGGAAGCCTCTACCATATTAATACATTGTTAACTTTGATTAAACTTCACAGAATGCCATGGTAGTACTCTGTTGACTCTCCATGCTATTGCCATTGTTATTTTCAATCTTAAAGGGCAGTTCCACTGATTTTTCAAAACTTCTGCGTAATTACATTGTTAAGATGTACACAAAGTCTTTCAGAGTGGTTTGATGTGAAATGCTTTGTTCTAAAGAAACTTACAGAGTCAGAATTGTTCACAGTGGTGGTGATGGGAACCAGACACCTGAAGTGTTTAATGCCTCTAAAAGCTCTCTCACAGAATGTTATTACATGAAATGGTTGTGCATATGCCGCCTGATGTGTAACACACTGTTTTATGATCATGCAGAGATAAGCTTTTGGCCTAAAATTTATGTTTTTTAAAAACACATTTGTGGCAGAGATGCACATGCAAGGGAAAGTTAGTAAAATAGACCCCAAAGAAAACTTTTTTTTCAGATTTACCATCATTTTACCTTTATTACCATTACATATAAAAACTCACAAGACATGAGTATGCTCACTGGAAAGTAAATAAAATGGCTATGTTTGTGTTGTAGACATTGAGACTCCTTGTTCCTGTCACCACAGAAATTAAGTGAGTCATTTTCTCTGCAATGAATCATTTCATATCAAACTTTGTTTATGACTGTCAAATTTTTGAAAAATCAGTGGAATTCCCCTTTCACCATCTTTCTGTTGAACACTCGATGTCTTAACTGCATCACGTTTTTTTTCACAGTACAAATGAGGAACCAGAGTAGTTCAAATTGGCTGAAAGCAACTTCTCTAGACTTGAAGTTTAACTTTGTTTTGAACACTTCACTGAAGTCCACTGGTTGTGGAGCCCCGCCCTGACTCTGGACAATAGACCTTCCCTTTGGGCAGCATCCTGCCTGGAGTAGGACAGGAGTACAGCTGAGGGGACGGGTCAGGGTCTGTTCGCTCAGTCACACACATCCGGCTGCTCCACCACATCAGTCATCTGCTCTCCCTCCACTCTGTCAGCTCTATGTACTGTTTTCCAAAACAGTGTTACACCCAACACAAGCAAGTTCCTCATTTTAACCTCATCTAACTCCATTTCCCTGAAAGTGATGACTCAACAACAACCAAACCTGATTGCTCACAGCAGCCATGCTGTAGGATGTCATAACATCGCTGTTGTAACACAACTTCCATCAGTACTGATGTAAATCCCCTCACGTTATGGGGCATACCAGCCTAAAACTAGCATTTATGTATGTCATGTACATATGTATATATATATAATTGTCATGCCAGGGAATGTTCTGCAGTACAGTATCACCTCCCTCAGCATCACTGCTTTGACAAAATTCGTGATTTTGTATCCTTTTTATGTTTTTGTTCATCACTATAATACTCAGCAAGCATTATGCAAATACATCATACAACCATTGAGAATCACACCCCGCAGCAATAAAGAAATCCTGACTGCCACTGATAAATGCAGACATGATATTCGGCCTCCTCGTAGTAATGTTGGCTATCTGGCTTTCTTCTGTGTTAACCAGCCAGCAGATAACAAGCAAACATTTCAAAACAGCTTGTCCTCAAGTATCTGCCCCAAAGCTACTTTCGTTTTTGAAAAGTTTCATTAGAAGGGGGTTTTCCATGTCTTTACACCAGAATATGCTGCTTTAGAGAATACTGTGACATCACTGTAGGACGTGGGCAAGTAGGTTTTCAACAGATGTTACAGGCTTCATTTTGGCCAGAGTGCAATTTGAATAACCTAATGTTAATGTCTGCTAGAATGCAGAACCAAAAAGTCTAAATATTTGGACTGCACTGCATATTGCCACTGCCTTATCTTAAACCTTTCATCTCAAAAACAGTAACTTTAAAGAAGAATGAGAAAAAAAAAAGTTCTTAAGTTTAATATACATTACTGTAACATGATTTTGTTAATAAATTAGGTGTAGTAATCCATTTCTACTAGTCTTTAAACAATGCATATATAAAACCTGAGTCTCTCAATAAGTGACAATAAGTCAGGAACGTCTCTGTAATGTAAGGTCACATGAAAGAGATCCTTGAAAAGCTACACTGGATCCAAATTTAGACATGACAATTTAATGCTACATTTTCCTGCCCTGTGCTTTCAGTCATTCACTTGAGAGGATGGACCTTGTTTAAAGCAAGCTCACGGTTTCATTTTGGCGTGAATAATTTAAAGTCTTTCTCAGGGTGGGAACGTTTCTCCATTTGTGCAAAGCTGCAATCTCCCTCTGTTTAACAGATGACCCATAAAGCCTGCTAAGCCTTTGCTTCTGTACTGACTCATGCTTTATGGCTATAATGCCCCAGTCTAAACGGCACACATGACTTTTCCTTTGGTAACGTGGCCCAGCAGCCGCGGTAAGCAATACAGGGCTCTGACAGACAAACAGCCAGTGACAGAGAGCGCTCAGGCAGCTTGAGAAGTCTCACCTTGGCATCAGATGAGAGGGCCAAACAAAAAGCTCAAGCTGAGACCCATCTGGTAAATGCACAGTGCCCATCCCCCTCTCCTCTCCCAATACACAAAGGGACGCCACCAGCATCAGCTGTCAATCGTCGCAATCAGCATGGCAAACAAAATCATGATGCAAACCCAGGACAACCAAAAGCACCACATAACGCTGTTACAATACTAGATACTCTTAATTTCTTTGGTTAGATAACATGCAGATGTTTCTTCTGTGTTGGACGAAGGAGTTCTAATGTTTGGTGTCAAATAAAGCCCATTTATCAAGCTTACAAATATCAACTAATACAGCAACTATCACAGGAATACGGCAAACTACCTGTTTTGTGACAATTGTGACATATTTTACACTGTTACTAATAATCATTTGGGCAATAATCAGTGGTGGGCAAAGTGAGGATATTTATCATTATTGTGACAAATTACATCACAATGCATCACAGCATGCCTTTCTGAACATATCATGGATATCGTCAGTACTTAAAAAACACTGGCTGACTGCATAAATTGCATGTTTCATTGCAAAGCAAGCATAAATAAACCTGTTTAACTGAAGTGCAGTGCAGTATGTGAAACATTGAATGAATATCATTGTATTCATAGTTTTTAATCGTGTTTCAATAAATGTGGCACTGCTGGCTCTTTTTTGTCTGTTCCAACTTATCAAACCTCGGAAAAACTAAATATTGCGACGTATATTGTGCATCATGATAATGTTTTGCAAAGCATTGTGAGGTTATATTTTTGCCATATCGCCCATCCCTACAATAAATCAATTAAAGTGTAGTCTGGAAGCACCTGAAATAGGACTGTGATTCCTATATGGTTCATGCAACACTGATGCAAATACCCAAATTAAACACAATAAGCTGGAGGACAGAATAAGAGCCAATACACCAAAAACGGTCATTGTCCAAAGGCTTATGCACTGCTCTGCATAATGCAGCTGTCATAACAAAACCTTGTTTCTCCATAACTGCAACTTTACAGGAGAATGAAAAAAACATTCTTTACTTAAATGTGTGCTAATGAAACTAGACTTTAAACCAAGTAATTCTGGAGCATTTCTACTGGTTGATTCATTCCGCCAACAGCTGTTGTCAAATGGTGTGAACAAATAAATAAATGGAGTTGCATGCTTTTGATATGATAGTAATAATGCACTTTTGTCCTCATGTTCACAACAGATCAGCACCTTCTGCCTTTCTTATTTACAGAATAGAAATTGCTCTAACGGTTTCAGGGGTTTCTAAGAAACAAGCCAGTGGGCCTGTGCTTTCCCAGCCTGTCTGACCTCTGTGTTAGATTAGCTGAGGTATGCAGCTAATGGCTGGTTGTCTGGCTTTTCCTGAGGAACCCTGAGGAAAAATGGTGTCTTAGTGTTTTTCTGCCAGTTGGGTACTGGACATAAAATGTCCATTTTTTTTTAAATAGCCGGAGGATCAGATTCCTTGTTTCTGGTTCAATAAGTGAAGATAAATCACACACAAAAGACCCTTCTCTACACACACACACGCACACACATATATGTGATTATGACTCAGAATTTTTATACAGGCATCACTTGTTATTCAGGTTGCTTTACCTCTCTTTTATGTGTTACTCCATTCTAAGGTTATACACAGTAGATCATGACAAGTGAGTTTTTGAAAGTGAAATGAACTATGAGAAAGAAAAATGCAAGTCATTTGCAATGTTGCAATCATAATGTTCTCTTAATGTTCAAACAGGTGGGAAAAACAGCACAAAATGGCCTCCCATAGCATATATATTTACTATGGACGCAGAATCAAAATTGTGACTGGCAATCTGCCAATTTATCATTTTGATTTTGGCCCATCTGCACAGCCTCATGGGGCCAGACATGACCTCGTAATGAGAATACACATCTGGAAACAACTTGTTAAACTTTCGGTGCTGGAAATCCCCTGCAAAATAGCTAACTGTGATTCTTCTGATCAATATTGCAATTGCAATTTTCTATAAATTAAGCTCCAGGCACCTTTTTTCTCCAAGAAGATAATCACATCTTTTTTTCTTAAACTGGACTTAGTATAAAAAATGATGTACACCCTCAAATTCCTCTAGCCTTTGCTCCTTTAACATCCGGAGCACAACTGATACAAGCAAAGCAAGCTAGCTTGCAAAGCACTATTGTTATCTAGCAGAACAGTTTTTTCTCTTGACACAGGTAATGTTTGTTTTTCCTGCATGTAGTGTGTTCTCCACACACATCTACATGCTTAACTGATGTTTTTTGAGGGGACATTATATATATGGGCTAACAACAGGCTTACTGTCGGTGTGAAAGTGTTGACAAGCGCACCATCGCCAGCTACTTCAATTTGGCCAATTTGGCTGTAAAGAAATCAGAATCTCAATTGGCCATAAAAAAAATCATCATCATTGCTTTCCTAGTATTTACAGTTCAAAACGTTCAGACTTCCAGCTTGCTAAACTGCCCTCAAAGGACGCAGTCAGCTATAATGTGGGAACTGCACCTTTGGCAAAAAAGAAAAATGTCCAGAATGCTTCTGTTAGCTGCTTCCTATGCAACAATGCCACAGTGTGAAGTAACATGAAGCAGTATTACACAATTTCTTGCAAACTTCTCTTTAAATTTCCTACTACTCTTACCGGCTGATCAACAAAAGAACCCAGACGACTGAGCTTCTGTAAACATCAAAAATGAAAACGGACACAAAGCAGACAGAGAGAGAGTTTGTTTTTAAGTTAGCTGGTGAAGCCCAGCACAAAATGGCTGCCAGCTTGACCAAGCGAAACCTGTTTCATTTCAATAGATAAGTTCGTGTCCACCAACACAAATGGCCCACATAAAGGCAAAAGGTCTAGACTGCTTTATTGGGTTGTTCACTATAGACAAGTCATAGGCTATTTGCACAAGAGAGATAACTCGATCATCTTCTGACCTACAAGCCCTGTGCAGATTCACCCAGGCTTCTCTGTTTTGACACTTAGCTCTTACTTAGTGGTCAGACAAGGATGTTTGCATAATTTGTCAGATTGCTTTCTCTCCCTTGATGCACTTCCTAGTGTGTTTGCTATGTGCTATCAGTTTCTATGTCTCTGCCTCTAGTTACTTCCACTGAGCTCTGCTGGCCCTGATGTGTTAGTTTCAGACTCTCTTGGCAATACTCTAACACCATTACAGGAAAAGTAAACATTTCTCCTGTTTTCAGAGTGTTTTTAAAGGACCTGGTGTTTTTTTTTGTGAATTGTGTGCTCCAACGTAAGATATGGTGCAAAAATGATCTTATAGACTTACATGGGACATAGAACCAAATAGCACAAGTGCTTTTACCAAATCCTATTAAAGGGACAGTATACTAGATAGGTCTTTTATTAGATTTTTCTTTGAGGTCCTATTATAACATTTGTATGGGTTTGTGTATCAAACACTGTCCTAATTCATTTTTGCATGACAATTTTCCAACCGTTATTTATCCATTTGAATTAAACAGGCTAGGTTACGGTACTGATGCCCTGTTTTGTGCCTCATTCTAAAAACAGTCTATGGTGAAGCACTCCTTATAACTTCAGTGTGAATGGGTGGGGCTAAACTGCTGTAGGCTAACTAGACGAATATACACACATTTGCTTGTTTCCATGACAGAAACAGTGAATTCAAAACACCAAGGTGTTGCAGCTTAGTTTCCGTATATGGACTGTATGGATTGGGGACAGAGTGGTACTTTTGATACTTTAACAGTTTTTGCACACTAAATTAAACTCCTTTAGTTCAAGAAAGAGGAGAATTCAGTTTTCCATTACATAAGGGCCCATTAACTATTATTACCTGCAGGGATGCAACGATAAGGATCTTCTTTATGGTCAATTCCAATTTCTTTACATTTTTACTGTCTTTTTTCATACCTAAAGCTTACACTGTGTGAGCTAAATGAACACAGGAAACACAGGCCAAACCAGCATTTTAAAATTTGTGAATGAAAATGAAAAATCAGTTGCCTACTTACATAACATGAATCAAATAAAGTGCTACACTGAAAGAAAGAGCCGACTAGCTATTCAGCACAATGACTCATGCATAATTGTACTACGACATTTCGAGCAAAAATCTGACAATTTCAATCCTGGCCAATTTTATGGTACAGACTGATAAAGAACAGAACACATATAATCTTCTAACTGGACTAGGGCTATTTTACTGCTTCGCCATTGTTAGAATGTTAAGGGTAGTGATACGTTGCAATAGGTCATGAATTTCCACTGCAGTTGAGCACTTAGGCTCTCATGACCACAAGTATCTGAAGCTAATATAGCCATAATACTGGCTTCAAAGATTAAAGCAAATGTGTTAAAACACTCATTATTGCTGAATTTATAAAATAGTCATAATACTCAAAATTCATCGGCAACAACCTAAGTATATGACTTAATTGAACTGTTTTTTTAAATGTCATCATTGTCAAATGTTGTAGTTACTTTTCCACTGAATTTTAAACCCTTGCCATAAACACCAATAGCACTCCAAAAAAACAAAACAAACTGAGAAATATTATTTTAAAAGGCCTACTTAGCCTTGGTTCCTATTACAAGCTATTTTACTGGAGGTATTAATGAACGTGTCTCACAAAAATTAGAACAAATATTAGACAAAACAGCACAATGTGTGAAAAGTTATGATTTAAAATGCAGTATTAACAATAATTGTTTTCTTTTGACAGAATATACAGTTAGGGGTCTTGCTGTAGGTCTTTCTGGAGTATACATGTGGAATCTGACTACTAACTAAGTTCAAAAATGCAACAAAACAGTCCAAGTCCAAATGTTGTGGTATCATAATGCATGAGTCATTGTGCAAAACAGCCAATCGTCTCTTACTTATCGTCTCAGTCTCTTGACTGACATTATTTAAGTAGACAACTGATGTTTCATTTATGACTTTAAAACGCTGGTTTGGTCCGTGCTTTATGTGTTCATTTATACCACACAATGTGAGCTTTGGATTAAAAAAATGTTCAGTAAAACTCATCCATCAGCCAGTTTTGCTGTAAAGAACTCAAAAAAAAATCATTATCAGCACATCCCAAAACAGAATAATAGTTTTTAAAAGCACTTGTGTTGGTTAGTTCTGTGTCCCATGTGAACCTATGTGAGATTATTTTTCCATCATATCTTATTTTGTGAGCAGACATTGCACAAAAATTTGTTGTTAAAAGTTGTTATTATTCTTGCTGGTACATACAAGCAAACAGACCAGATTCATAAGTTACAATAGTAAAGTCCTGGGGGGAAACACTCTCTGAACTCCAAAGTCAACTCTGAACCCACAGTTGCAAAATACTGTGGCATGCAAGTTCGCTATGTAAGAATGTGCGTGATGTTGCTGCCTGTTAATTGTTTTCCTCATTCTTTCTTGAAGCACGTTTCCAAGCATCCTAAGCATATGATTAAAGTATGAATGGCTGACGTCTGCGCCCGACCTCTTTCTGCAACACAAATCCCAATGCAATAAGAGGGATTTTTATTTAGATCTAGTCTCTTGCCTCATCTTAATTACACATGCTGTTATAACCACTGGGAGCTGTGGCAGTATGTCATTAGGGTGGAGGCAGAGGGAGGAGAATTGTATGTTTACAAAGCATTAAGAGATCATAATAAATTGGTTACGATAGTTAACTAAATGCTGCTCCCTCACACTTAATACTGCAGCTCCAGGTGTTTAAAAAGTAAAAGTGTCAAACTCCTGGCCCGCAGGGAGTATTTTAGTATTTTGTTAGTATTTTGTCTGCTTTAATGCATTCAAGTCATTAGCTAATTCGCATGACTGCAATAAGGTAATGAGCTGTTTTTTTAGCCATGACAGGCCTCTTGATAGGTGAACAATCCTTGCAGATTCGCTGGGTACTTTGTATTGGTATGGCTTCCACTCATTTTCTAAGTTGCTCTGGATAAAAAGTGTCTGCTAAATGAATATATGTAATTAATTCGGAGCACTACACTGCGCCTCACTGTTCCAATTTGTCTTAAGAAGTTACATTCCTAAGACCAGCTCTTGCACATAATAAGGCTGAAGATGACTGGTTAATAATGAGGCGTGAGGTCAACGTCCACATGCTAACAGTTAAGCTTATTTTACCAAATGTATTACAATCTGGACGCAAATGATCAGCAACTCTGTACTAAGAAGAATCAGTGAGTGGGCATGAAATAAACATCTAAATGTGAATGAAACTAATACAGGTAAAAAGGTACAAGTCCTACACTCTTGAAGAAAAGGTACAAAACTGTTACTGGGGTGGTACCCTCAAGGGTATGTCATCAGTACCTTTAGTTAGGAAACATAATTGTACCGTATTCCATTGTAATTATATTTTTAAGTTGCACTGACTCCACCTCGTCTTGACTCCAACCTTTGTATTTTATTTTTCTGTTTCAAAACATTGGGTTACGAAAAGGTGCAAATATGTACCCTTCTCCTGGGAAAAACCTGTTTAAGGCAGACAACTGGACCCGGAATAGGAATAGGAATATCATGTTATACTGTGAACAGACTGCCTAGACATTAATAAGCAATAAAAAAAGTAATATGGTTTTAGAACCTATTTTAAATAATCAGCTGCAGCTGAATATAAATCTAAACAGTTTGTGACCAATGCACAATACGTTTTTGTGAGCTTGGGCACATTTCGTACATCCATGGCAACTTGGTGTATAAATCTCAAATATGGATGAAATTAAAATATTGGTGGCAGACATACAAGGTGACCCAATGACATTAATGCAAGAGGATGGAAAGGGGAGACGGCCCAACCCTGAGTCCAATCACTACACCTACATACTAAATACTGGGTCGATTATAACAGATATGTATCTGAACATGTATGTAAAATTGTGATTTAATGCACTGCAAAATAAATGTCGAGGGTAAAATTATAACTAAAGATGACACAGGCCGACTCAGCACAGGCTGATGACAGCAGTTAGAATTATGCACAGTGACAAACAGCCCAATAAAGGTTATGCTAAATGCTAAAGTCATTAGCTGAATGCATGTTCTTTTTTCTCCCCATATATAACTGCAAGAAGATTCCAGCTTACCCTACAAGACGCATTTATCTGAAAAAACTAAGGGTATAAAAGGGGACACTATAAAAGGTAGGGAAGCAACATGAGTACGGACTTTCTAACAGAACTAATTGATGTATATCATGCCTTTATACCAGTTAGCTTACCCCTTTGTGATAGCAATTCCCTATTTTCAATACACCATTTCAATAGACATTAGCTGGCTGCTGAATCATGCCAGCGTTTTCAGACAGAGCACAAAAAGGGACTGCTTTCTGCAGGAGGCCTGAGCTTTGTAACGTTATGCCGGACAGTTTTGCAACAGTGTATTGAAATTTAAAACTGTACTGCCAATATACCAAACAGTTCCTTTGTCTCTCATTTGACGTTTTTTCAAGGAAATTAGAAAAGATGAAAAAAATCAAAAGAATTAACTTTGCTGGAATTAATGCTGGAATTAATGCTTACTGTCAATATTTAGCACATTTTATAGTGATTTGTGGCAAGTTGATGCTGATATTTCGGCTGTGGGGTTGGTTTAAAAAAAGATACGATACAGAAGGTTTTATATGAGGTAGTTCAGGTGTCGTATTCTTTATAGCTCATTTGCACTGTTTTATAAGGCCACTATTTCACACAAACAAAATGCACAGACGTCGCACCTACAAGTGGTATAAACACACGCTTAGGACCCCCAACCCAGCTGGGGCACACCGAACAAGTAGGTTTTAATTAGTCAATAATGTTTGTAGAAAAGGGCAGTTCAAAGATGTTAAATAAATAAATGAATAAATAAATAAATAAGCAGCTTTTCTCTTCCTGCATACAAAAGAACATTACTGGGGAGGGTGATGGGACTTCTTTTAGGGCAGCCCTGACAACACGCTTACTTTACAATCTTTGTTTTGAAGTAAAAATAACCATTTTTGAGCCAGTCTAGTCTGTTTAATATACAACCAAAGCTAAGCAGAATCAATACATTTTCAGCACATTAAATATCGAAAATCGAAGCGAGTATTGACCTAAGAATCGACCACCGCACCGAGCCTGTAAATATGTGTATCGGTGCACCCGTATTTTGAAGGCCGGGACGGAGCGTGCTGTTCATTTTAACGCTTTCTGCTCTTCTCTTCCAGGACGGACTGTGGTCAGTGTGAGAGAGTTCATAACTTGCATTGTAACTACACTACATCACATCTGTTTAAACAGACATCTTCTCACAGTGTGCTGGCCGGAGCTGTCTGGCCTTCCGCAGCCTCTCCGGTCAGTCTGCTCTAAGCCCACACTTACCGGTAATGCGACTCCCTGCCTGAAAGTGACGGATCGCTTTTCGCGAGTGGAAACTGTGGAGCTGTGAAGACTTTACTTACATGGTCTGAATTTCTGTCGTTCCCAGGCTGTAGTGCTGCACGAGAAGACATTGTCCCTGAGCTCTTCACTCCCAACGACGACTCCCAAGTATTCCTTCTATTTATATATGTACAAAATGTACCAGTGAGGAGGCAAATCTACCGTCATTTGCCCCCCTGCATCTCACAGTCTCACACCCCCTGTTCAGCTCTGGCTCGAGGCAGCCACTGCCCTCACTCCCTCACTCAGACAGACAGACAGACAGACAGACTACAGGCTAGCCTGGGTGATTTTCTCCTGCTAGAAGCCGTAAAAGGGTGATAAACTCAAACAATCCGCATTTCCAGTTACAGTGTTGTGTTGTGTCACCGCCCTGTGCTGACGAGAGGAAGAGGAGACGGTGTCCAGCGCTGAAGTCTGTGTCTACACGGCGCTCGTGTTTGCGGTAATCTGGCTGGAACAACAGCTCATTCTGTCTGTTGACGGGCGATAAAAAGTCCCGTCCAGTGTTTCCATTATTCTGTCCACAGGCTGAATGTGTATCAGCACGTCTTCCCACCACCAGCCCACTCTTTCTTCCTCTTCTACCTTCGAGTCAGACCAGACGAGACGAGAAAAACAAAACAAACACAAAGAAGAGGAGTCGAATGGGCTAATGTGCCTCCTTTTCAAGGAGCCCCTTCTCTTCTTCCAGCTGATAGGTGTCTCTCGGCCGAAACGAACCACTCCCTCGCTAACAGAGTCTCCTTCAAAGACTCATCTGCGCACATTTCCAGGAAAATAAATTAATAAATAAATAAAAGCCCCCAGAAGCAGCGGCAGCAGCTGGCCCACAATGTGTGAACTACAAAAACACAAACGGATGTGTCCCACCCTTACTGCCGAAGCGGATTAAAAAAAAAGAGAAAAAGAAAAAAATATATATATATAAAATTACAAGGTCGAAGAGACGCCCGTCCGAACATCCCCTCTCACAGTACTGAATTCAGCCGCTCTCCCAAAACCTTCATCCCTGAGAGCAGCGTGTGACACGAGCATCAAGGAAGGCCGTCAGGGAGAGATTGATGGGCGGGGCCGCCCTCGAGCCCTCCCCCTCCCTCTCCCTTAAAGAGACAATCCCCCCATTCATTCATTCAGCGCGAGCCTGCTCTGAGCACAAGTAGGCGCCACATGTTCAGGGACAGCAGCTAAAGCGAGTTATTTTCCACTTCCGTACTTTTTTAAAACAGATTTTTGTGCGCATGCGCTTCTGCCTCCATCGGGCATAGGAACTGAGGTTAAACAGAAGCTAACTGAGGGATACTGTTGTGTGGCAAAGTTTGGGCGCCCCTGGTCAAATGAGTTGTTTGTTGATTTTCCAAGTAATAAATAGAAGTAAACATTCTCTATGAGGAACACGCTTCATGGACATTTTATGTTTATGTACAATTACTATTTATTTGCTGAATTTACATATTGGAATAAAATAAAACATAAAATGTGGTTTGTATATTAAGTCTACACATTATGGCACATTTAATATTTTTCCCAATATGTTAAACTCAGCAAATAAAAAGAAACTATGCACTAAAACTGGCAGCAGTTTTATTGCCTTCATGCCTTATTTAACTTTGTTCTCTGTAGAGGATGTGTTAACTTATTTTCTTTTGGTAAGAGTGTATGGGAAGGATATTGGTGAATGTGTTAAACTACTTATGATTAACACAATATCTTGAGGACAGTGTTCTTGAACTGCATGCTTGCAACTGAACAAGACCATTTTGAACCCTAGAACAAGTCATTTTGTGCCTTGTGTATGATTTAGGCAAGGCCAGAGGAAGACTTTTTTCATCCATTTTCATCTTCGCTCTACTCACATTTGACATTAGTACTATGCTAAACATATAAACATTTTAGTAACATTTTCTAAAAGACTATGTACACCACATTAGAGACATTAGAGTGCATATTAGAGTATGAATTAGTGTTTACTGGCTCAGACAAGGACTACAAAGGACAACAAAGAGGAATTCCACAGATTTTTCCAAATTTCAACATAATTCAATCATTGAGATGTTAACAAAGTCATTCAGAGTATTTTGATGTGAAGTAGTTCAGAGAAATGTACTGACTCTTATTTCTTTACAGTAGTGGTGATAGGAACTAGGGCCTGCCATGCCTACAACATTAATACAGTCATTTTATTTACTAATCCAAAACCATCGACACTTGAGTTTTTATATGTTATGTTGACAATGGTAAAACAATGGTAAAACAATGGTAAACCCAATGGTAAATGGATAATAATTTGCTATATGATGGCCCGCATGTGCTTCTCCACCACAAATGGATTTTAAAAGTCCAAAACTTTAGCACAAAACTATCGTTAAACAATATCTCAGACACCATTTTTTTACACATTCACCTGGTACATTGTGCCAACACAGAGCCAGGAAGACATAATAACCATTTTCCTTTCAAATGCTTCTCATCTCACAATGGGAAACACTTGACTTGATTTGAATTGGGGATTTATTTTTGACTGTATTTCTGTGTCAGTGCATTTTGTTACTTTCTAGGAAATAGCTGCAAAATATCAATGAAACTGTGACCATTATTAGTTCGATGAGCAATAAAAATGAAGGAGCCAGGTTTATAGGCCGCTATGCTAGCCTAATCCATGACACTACCTCCACCATGTTTCAGTCTGATTTTTTTCTTTGCTCCACATTTTAATCTTCCATTCCTGTTGTCATAGTTTCTGTCAATAAAACTTTAATAATGTGAGATTTACATTCTACAGTGTATAACTTTCTGTTGATTTATCAATATACTGGCAATTTCAATGTTTTCTTCACAGCTCTTATAATTATCACCTGTATTATACTCTACCTTCTTTTCTCACTTTGTCCAAAGGTTTTATTGACTTTGATACACTAATTTTATGCCATGCATCTGTTAATAGCTATAATGAATTTGTATTGGTTTTTGCTTACTGATTGCAAATACAGACAGAAGGCTAATGTTTTGTGTGCAAAGCTAACAATCACTTAACAAGCACACACTAAAACCTTCAGTGCCCCAGTACTTTAGCTACCCCAGTTTGAGAGACTGCCTGGAGCTGCAGTGTGGGTTTTGCCATTTTACTAAGGTATTAGGTCACAAGAAGGTGGCTTAGTTTGAATTTACCTAGCATATTCTATAATCAAAGAAACACAAATGTAACTGCTAGTGATGCACACATTAGAAAGATCAGGCCAGTCAATATGCTGCTGCTGATCAGTGTTTGAACACTGGAGGAGGATTTTCGCATAAACTTCTACTGCTGGCTTAAAATAACAAAAAATAACATGTAAAATGTTAACTATGAAATTTAGTATCTCTTCTTTTGCTATATGTTTCTGAAATGCTACATGTTCAATAGTTTATAGACATCTGCTCATCCAACAATTCTTTTGAAATCAAGGGTATTAATAGGGGGTTTGCACCTCTTTGCTGCAGTAACAGCCTCTACTCTTCTAAGAAGGCTTTACATTAGATGTTGGAACATTGCTGTTCAAATGCATTCAGCTTCAAGAGCATTAGTGAGGTCAGATACTGATGTTAGATGATTACTTCTAGTTCACAAACTCCACTCCAACTCATCCCAAGGGTACTGAATGTAAATTCATCACTCCAGAGAAAACAGTTCCACTGCTCTACAGTTTAATGAAGGAGGTCTTTATACCCCTCTAGCTAATTTCTGGCATTAAGCATGGTGACCTCATGTGCGGCTGCTCCAGAGCTTCAGAACTCCTTTCTCTGGAGTGATGGAGCACCATCCAGTACCCTGAGTTGCCAGAACTTATCCAACATCAGTACCTGACCTCACTGATGCTCTTGTGGTTAAATTCACACTGGTACTGATTCTCCTCAAAAACAAAATAGAGTTGTCAACACATTTAAAATTAATATGTAATACTACATTAGATTAATCTGTAAATAAGTGTACACTGTCAGATAAAAATGGTTGTCTACTCCAACACATTGTCAAAGGGTCAAAATGCTGGATCTAAATCTTTTTAGGAACCATAGCCATTTTTATATATAATCCTCATTTCAGAGAACCATAATTGATTGGATAATTGTCTGCTCAGTTTTTTTCTTGGTCAGTCAATGTGTTTTGTTACATTATTCATTTATACATAAGAGAGCTAATAAGGATCTCGAGTTGATTCCAGTTGGGGCATTTTGCATCTGGTTTCTGCAAAATGGGAACCAAAGAAGTATCACTGCTACTAAAGTAGGCCATTGTGGCTGACAAATCAGAATAAATCAAGCAGATACAAAAGCTAAACTTTAAATGTGCCAGAACATACTCTTTGGTAGATTGTTATGAAACATGAACACATTACAGGCCTAGTAGAGCATTAGTTGGAAACAGTCCCAGTGTCTGGTGATCTCTGTGCATCGTAAGCATAGACTTAAACATAATTTTAAGATTATTTTTGGCATTTTCAAGATTATTTAATGGGACAGTGATGTATAAAGTGCACTGTTATTCCCATTATGATTACCTGAATATAGATGTAAATACCCTCAAATTAGAGCTGTTTTTCTGTACTGTAACCTAATTGTTTCAATTCATATTCAGTGTGCTGGAGTACAGAGCCAAAACAAGAAATACTGTGTCATTGTCCAGTTACCTATGGTTTGCACTGCAATTTTCTATTTATACACAGAACAGTGCAGCTCTGCACTGCAATGTGAATAAGGACTGGAATGAGCAGTTTAATTATTGCATTAATTCAAGTCTACATTGTGCATAATTTAGGAGAGTCCAGACAGGACCAGATTCAACTTTTATTTAGTCAACAGAACTATGTTAAAGTTAAAACATAAAAAAAAACCTTTCCTGAATGACTATGTGGACCACACCAGAGTGTATATCAGAGTATGAATTAGTGGTCACTGGCTCAGACAAGGACTACGTTGGCAGGACATTAATTCCTCGTCTGACGGAGATTATGATGTCTGTGGATACTTCAGCACTAATTAACCTATTTCTGACTGCAGAACTCTTTCTCCTGCTGAATGCTCCTCTGTCCTTGGTTTTGACCACAGATCATGTTCACGTTAAGAACATAAGCTAGTTTTCTCCCTCAGTCTCCATACTTGCACACTCCGTGCCTTCTGTGCCACTGAACTGTCTGGAGAACGTCGAGCACGTAAGTACAGCTGGACTCAAGGCTGGCAAGGTAAGAACCTTCCAACAGCACCATCTTGTGGTGAATTTTACACGGAAAAATGAATAAAGGACATCCACACTGTACACATTCTTAAAATGGTTCTACAAGGGTTCTATAATAAAGACGAGGGTTCTAAATAGAACTATGAGCACTCAATATTTGAATGCATTTGTATGAATGAATGACATTCATTTGAAATGATTCAATGAAATCATTTTATTTCAATTCATTTAATTTCATTTCATATTTGAATGCAATCATTCAATGCAGACCTCAACAACAGTGAACGTGTCTTGGATTACTTGGAGCAGAAAATGCATCCAACTTATAAGACCGAACTTTGAAGGTGTGGAAATTTCTTTGAAAAACTCACAGTAGGTCTCCTGGAAAAGAAAGAACGCTATCATGAAGGCCGAGTGTGAACACAATAGTGAAAATTCTGATGTTGCATTAAGTTGTATTAAATATATATTTTTTTATATTAAAAAAATCAATGAAACCCAACCATTTGAATGCATAAATTGTTCTTTGCATGACCAAATGGTTCACCTCTATGATGAAAAAACAGTTGTATGTGAGCCATGAACTGCCCCCCCCCACCCTTTCATGTTTTTATCTGAAACGGCACACCCAAAGCAAAGGGGGGCGCTGTTCCCACATACTTTGGGCTACCGTCGTGATTTTGCTCTTATTTGAAAGGTAACGCGCTCACGTTTTTCCCCCACAGTCAGAATAACCGTATAAACGACTGACGCAGAGTAACAGAGGCTGGAATGAAGGAGTTTATTTCCGCTTAACTCAAAGCTGTCTAAACTGATCACTGCCTATTCAGTGTTCCTCAGCCTTGGTCCTGGAGCCCCTCAGTCCTGCAGATTTGAGTGTTTTCTTGCTTCAGTACGCCCGCTTTATTTTACTGTATTTATTTTTAAGGGCTTGTTAACGAGCTGATTATTTGCATCAGGTGTGTTGGGAGCCGGGAAAACACTAAAATATGCAGTGCGGTGAGGGCTGAGAGACACTGCTCTAGTAGGCTGCTTACAGTACAAACACGACTGAGCCACAGAGCGACCCGTGTCTGGCGGCTTTACTGGCCTTCGCTCATTCGGCGCTTATGTTGCAAATGAGACGAGTGTAACTGCTGTGAATAACGGGTCATAAAATGGTCTGAATAAAATCCTGAAGATTTCAAGCTTTCTATCGGTGTATTGTATCACTGTAATGCTGGACGATTTGTTGCAAAAATGATGTAACGTTATATAAAAAAACGGAAGTGAACGGCGGAAGTGGGTCGGTGCCGGTACAAGTATTCAGAGGTTATATATTTACAAGGGTTATTTTACGGTCTATTCAAAATCGAGCAATTATTGAGACAGTGATGAGCCAGACATTAAAAAAAATCATACTTTTATCGAAAGCTGTCGTAACCCCTAACCCCAATATTTCGATATGTGAAAATAATACTTACATTTTTGTATTTTTCCCAATGTTTTTCAAAAGATATTTTTGATTTCGTTTAAGTGAAGTTGAAAGATTTATATTTACAGTTTAATTCTAAGTAAAAAAAGTCAGAACATGCTGTCCCATGTTTTCATGTCACTACCAAACAGTTTTAGTCCAGAGGTGGAGCCTCTTGGATGCCTCCCGACAGGTGTGCTGCATGACACACTTAACATCCTGCCATGCTCTGTAGCCTGTACAAAAAGGCTGAGCAGGCCGAGTTTACCTTGATTTTTGAAGATGAGAGGAGGAAAAGATCTGACTTTGAAAGAGAGTTCATAATTGGTGCACAGTTGGCAGTATTATAATGCAAGGTTGACAGGTGTCACCAGGGGACAGCCAAGTTTTGTTCCCCCCTTTCCCCTGTCAGTGTGAAGTCCACTGAGGGTATTTTTTTTTCTTGTTTGTGTGAGTCTACATATTTATAAATACATCTCTTACATACAGCAAACCTCTTGGAGATCCATAAATCTTGGGAAATGTCAGCAATAAACAAAACATTGATGAAAAAACAAACAAACAAACAAACAAGAAAAAAAAACTTCATCCTATGATTTTTATCTGGGTGGGGGTGGTTTCTTCAAGGATGATGATGCCATCATCCACAAGGGGTCACTGGATGGTTTGATGAGTAGACCTGGGTATCAAAATTCAAAAGTTTTTTTGCTATTAACATCAGCACTTCTTGATTAGTCTGTGATCCATTACTGTCAGTCAGTACACCCAATATTTCTGGTTTGAAGGAGAAGTCCATCAATGTTTCAAAATTTCTGTTTAAATCAAATGTTGACAATAGTGATCAAAGGAACCAGGGGTCACGATGGGTACAATGCAAATATAGCCATTTTACTGACCAATGAATCTACATGTCTTTGAGTTTTTATATGTAATGTTGATTATGGTAAAATAGTGATAAACAATACACTGCCCCTATGTACCTTTTTCCATGAATGGATATAAAAAATGTTTTAGGTCAAAACATTTCAAAACTGTCATAAATCAATGTCACAGACATCAGGCAGCGTATTTGTACTATTTAACTTAATAAAAGGGCACATTTCACATCAGCAAACTCTGACTTCGCTTTCATCTTAACCATTTAACTGTGTAGGATAAAATGGCAGAATTCCCTTTTAAGCCACAAACACTTTAGCTTTGTTAATAAAGAAGGTATTGAAAAAAATATCATTCAGGAATCATTATCAAACTCAGGGTATCGCTACTGGTATCGATTCAATAAACTTTTTTTCAAAAAAACTTTTAAACAAAACCTAGAATTACTGTAGAGTATAAAAACATATGCGATGACATTTGCAGTCATCAACCCAAATGGAGATCTACAGGGGATTTTCCACCAATGTGTCAGCAAGCACTTTCCACCACCATCACCAAAACAAATATCTTCTGGAAGAATGGTGTTACACCCCTCCACTGTGGTTCCACATACTTGTAGAATCTATGCCAAACAGCACTGAAGCTATTCTGGTGGCTTGTGGGGAACCAACACCTTGTGGGTTTTTCCTTTAATTTGTCACCTGTATATACACAAGTGTGCTGCTTTTTGTTTAAGAAGAGTGTCACATCTTAAGAACCACTGTAAAAGCCACAATTAAGGATTGTAATGCTATTATTGTTTGCATATAATTTATACTATGTTCAAAAAGTAAGATAAGTGTAAAATTAAAAATTTAGTTATATTATAGTTGATAGCTATTACAAACCGGATTCCAAAAAAGTTGGGACACTAAACAAATTGTGAATAAAAACTGAATGCAATGATGTGGAGGTGCCAACATCTAATATTTTATTCAGAATAGAACACAAATCACAGATCAAAAGTTTAAACTGAGAGAATGTATCATTTTAAGGGAAAAATATGTTGTTTCAAAATTTCATGGCGTCAACAAATCCCAAAAAAGTTGGGACAAGTAGCAATAAGTGGCTGGAAAAAGGAAATTGAGCATATAACGAACAGCTGGAAGACCAATTAACACTAATTAAGTCAATTGACAACATGATTGGGTATAAAAAGAGCTTCTCAGAGTGTCAGTGTCTCTCTGAAGCCAAGATGGTAAGAGGATCACCAATTCCACCATTGTTGCGCAGAAAGATAGTGCAGCAATACCAGAATGGTGTTACCCAGCGTAAAATAGCAAAGACTTCATCATCAACCGTGCATAACATCATCAAAAGATTCAAAGAATCTGGAACAATCGCTGTGCGTAAGGGTCAAGGCCGTAAAACTCTACTGGATGCTCGTGATCTCCGGGCCCTTAAACGTCACTGCACCTCAAACAGGAATGCCACTGTCAAGGAAATAACAGAATGGGCTCAGGAATACTTCCAGAAAGCATTGTCAGTGAACACAATCCACCGTGCCATCCGCCGTTGCCAGCTGAAACTCTACAGTGCAAAGAGGAAGCCATTTCTAAGCAAGCTCCACAAGCTCAGACGTTTGCACTGGGCCAGGGGTCTTTTAAAACGGAGTGTGGCAAAATGGAAGACTGTTCTGTGGTCAGATGAGTCACGATTTGAAGTTCTTTATGGAACACTGGGACGCCATGTCATCCGGACCAGAGAGGACAAGGATAACCCAAGTTGTTATCAACGCTCCGTTCAGAAGCCTGCATCACTGATGGTATGGGGTTGCATGAGTGCTTGTGGCATGGGCAGCTTGCATGTCTGGAAAGGCACCATTAATGCAGAGAACTATGTTCAGGTTCTAGAACAACATATGCTCCCATCTAGACGTCATCTCTTTCAGGGAAGACCCTGCATTTTTCAACAAGATAATGCCAGACCACATTCTGCAGCAATCACAACATCATGGCTACGTAGGAGAAGGATCCGGGTACTGAAATGGCCAGCCTGCAGTCCAGATCTTTCACCTATAGAGAACATTTGGCGCATCATAAAGAGGAAGGTGCGACAAAGAAGGCCCAAGACGATTGAACAGTTAGAGGCCTGTATTAGACATGAATGGGAGAGCATTCCTATTTCTAAACTTGAGAAACTGGTCTCCTCTGTCCCCAGACGTCTGTTGAGTGTTGTAAGGAGAAGGGGGGATTCCACACAGTGGTAAAAATGGCCTTGTCCCAACTTTTTTGGGATTTGTTGACGCCATGAAATTTTGAAACAACATATTTTTCCCTTAAAATGATACATTCTCTCAGTTTAAACTTTTGATCTGTGATTTGTGTTCTATTCTGAATAAAATATTAGATGTTGGCACCTCCACATCATTGCATTCAGTTTTTATTCACAATTTGTTTAGTGTCCCAACTTTTTTGGAATCCGGTTTGTATAAGAAAGTCTTGTTTTAGTGGACAAAAAATACACAAACATATTAAATAGAGTAATTTCTTTGGTTATCTATTTTGGCTTTTTGTGCTTTTTTTAAAGAACTTGTTACAGTTAAGAAAATGATGTGCATTTTCACTGCATACTCCTAAGAATGCACAGAAGGCAGGTGTTTTCCATCCTGTGGTTAATTGCTGTTTCTTTTGACACATTATCTTCATTGTCTTTAAAAATTACATGTAAGCAACATCCTCATAATGCACAGCAAGCAGATTTGCAATGCCTCGACTTGCTACATCTGAATGCATTCTAATGCTGGCCTCGACAGCATGCAGATTTTAATGTTTGTTGTGGCTAAAGCTGTGGTATGTTCTTGCCGATTGACATGTCACTGGTGGTTTTTCTTGATAAAAGATGCGACAGACTGACTTAAGACAGGCTGATTCTACACGCACAACAGTTCCGCCGACAGATGCTTCTCTGAGTGTCATTTACTTTCTCATAACACACTGAGAGCTGTTGTATTCTGCTGATGGAATATTGGTAAGTTTTTTCGAATTTATACAGATTTTTGCAATGTCAATATATTGGCAAAATACAACGTTATGCTTAGTTATAATATCAGAAAAGCTCATTATTTACAGAGAGAAAGAAAAAAACAAAACATTTTTTTAATACTGAGAACAGAAATGTGCTGCTGTTTTGTTAAGGAAGTGCCACATCTCAGCTTCGCAAGTTCTATAAAGTTATTTTTACATACATAAAATTTATACTCATTATTATATGTTGCTGTTGATTCCACTCTTACAGATTACACTGTTTAGATGATAGCTTGTATTGAATAGTAGTTTTTGTTACCGGTGTTTACAAATAATGTAACAAACAACAACTAAATAGAGCACTTAAATGTGGCTTTTTGCACCATTGATTGTTATTCTTGATTGAGAGCTTTGACAATTTTAGAAGTTCAAGGGAGAGAGCTGTATCTGTTGTTTACATATAAAGATGCTGAGTTGTGACTTGTTTTTTCCTTCTCAGGTCAAAGTACTGAACCATGCTTCGGCTTCTGAGTGTGGTATTGACCCTAACTGCGGCAGCTGGAGCTTGTATGAAGTCATGCGAGTGTGCAGACAACAACACCTCCATCACTTGTTCAAACCAGAATCTTCTGGAGTTTCCTCAACCTCTACAAGGTGTCAAGAACCTTTACGTGACTAACAGCTGGATCCGTGCTCTCCCCAATGAGGGTTTGGAAGAACTTTTGATACTTGATCTCACCAACAACCATCTTGGTGCGTGGCTTACTGATACTCCCACCTTACCAAATATGAGAAGCCTCACCCAGCTGTTTTTAAGAGGAAATGGAATTTGCACACTGGTGACTGGACAATTTCAAGAACTGAACAATCTCACTTTCTTGGATCTCAATCAAAACAACATCAAGATTCTCCCACCAAAGTTCCTCAAAGGTTTGACCAACCTTCAGGTCCTTACCTTGAGCTTGAACCAGATACAAAACCTGCCTTGTACAGCTTTCAGTGGAGCTCCTGCACTTAGGGAGCTCCACCTGAACAATAATAATATACAGATGATAGAAAAAGGTGTGTTTGAAAACTGCACCAGTCTAGAAAAACTCATTCTGTCAAAGAACCATTTGAAAACCATAGAGAAAGGGACATTTTTAGGTCCACTGGGCTTGGCTCACCTTGATCTTAGTAAAAACAGGCTCGCCACTGTGCCCACAGCCGCGCTTATGGATACACCCAATCTCACTAGCCTCTATTTGCATCAAAATGATATCACCTTTGTTCCTGAAAATGCTTTCTCTGGACTGTCATCATTAATTAGACTGCATCTGAACAACAACCCCATTTATAGTTTAGATGAGACCTCCTTGCAAGGTCTTTTTCAGCTTGGTGAACTTGATCTGAGTTCCAATCAACTGCAGAATCTGTCCTCATTAGTATTTCAAGATTTAGGCAAACTGGAGTGCCTCAATCTATACAACAATGCATTGATGTCACTCCCTCAAGGCCTCTTTAACAATTTAACCAAGTTAAAAGAACTGCAACTAGACAAAAATAAAATTCGTACCATCCCGCCAGATCTATTTCAGTCACTTTTAAAGCTCAAACAATTACAGCTGGACAGTAATCTCATCTCAGAGCTCAACTCATCTTCATTCGGAATGCTGAGAAGGCTTATACACCTCGATCTTAGCAATAACAGCCTGACCAAAATTTCCAGACAGCTTTTTCACAACACAGGACTGTCCCCTGATGACACTGAACACCTATACTCGCTAAGAGACTTTAGACTTAGAGAGCTCCACCTGAGCAGTAATAATATTGAGATGATAGAAAAAGGTGTGTTTGACAACTGCACCAATCTGACTAAACTTCTTCTCTTCAACAACCACTTGAAAAGCATAGAGGAAGGGACCTTCAGGGGGGCACCGTACCTGCTTCACCTTGATCTTGGCAAAAACAGGCTTACTGCTGTGCCCACTGGCGCCCTTAAGGATACTCCCAATCTTAATCACCTTCACCTGCAACAAAATGCTATCACCTTTGTTCCTGAAGATGCTTTCACTGGACTAGCTGCATTGAAGAAATTGGACTTAAGCAAGAATCCCCTTGTAAGTTTGGATGAAAACTCCCTTAGGGGTCTCTTCAAGCTTAGTCAACTGGACTTGAGTTTCAACCAGTTGCAGGATCTGCCCTCTTGTGTATTCCAAGATTTGGGCATGTTGAAGAGCCTTAATTTGTACCGCAATGCTCTGACATCACTGCCAGAATGTTTGTTCAACAATTTGACCCAATTAAGAGAGTTGCAGCTTGATAGCAATAATATTTCAGTCATTTCCCCAGAGATATTTCATCCACTGACAGAACTCAGAGATTTACAGCTGGACCACAATCACATCTCTGAGCTCAATTCATCTTCATTCACAAAGCTGGCAAAGCTGAAGAACCTTTACTTAAATAACAATGAACTTTTGAGAATTCCTAAGCACCTTCTGCAGAAAACAAAACACCTGAAGGAGCTACAACTGACGCATAATTATATCCGCTCCATCCCAAAGTTTTCTTTCAAAGGCCTTACGAGACTCAGATATCTGAGACTCAGCCACAACCACCTTTCTGTTGTCCATACTGAGCTGCTAGCTAATCTTAGTGACCTACGGGAGCTATCACTAGATCAGAACCGAATAGAGAGGCTCCCAGTTCGATTTTTCACAGGGCTTAAAAACTTGAGAATGCTCGACTTGGCCAACAATCATCTGAGTTTCTTGTCCACCAATGATTTCAAAGACTTGTACACACTGAGAGAGTTGCACTTGAGTTTCAATAAGCTCAGTGAATTACCACATAATATCTTCTCATCTCAAGAAAACCTTCAGAAGCTCTTCCTGCAATACAACCACCTGCACTACTTACCCCCAAAGGTGTTCTCCCCTTTGATCTCTTTGCAAGAGCTTGATCTAGAAAACAACCAGCTCCAGTATGTAGCCCAAATGCAATTCCGAGGCCTGAAGAACTTGAAGCAACTACATCTCAAATCAAATAAACTGCAGTCACTGGATTATGGGACCTTGGAGGCTCTGACAGCTCTGAGATCCATATATCTCAGTGAGAACCCGTGGGATTGCTCCTGTGCTTCCAACATGTATATCAGCAAATGGATCAATAAGAGTACTCATTTGGTGAAGGATAAACCCACATGCTTTGCCAAGTCTGGAAGGCTTGCTGGTCAAGGTCTCAAGATTTCTGCCTTGTCTCCAAAGCACTGTGTCAGCGCTGCCTGCTGCTCTACATGTATGCCACAAATGCGAATGATAACAATGCTTATATTTTTCATCTTGAATGTGTAGATCCCGTGAGGTCCCGTTGTTTCTGTCCAAATTCATGTGCTTTATCATAGCTGTGGTCCAAATAGCTGTTGCTTCAAATAAAATGTTATCTTTTAATAATAACTCTATTTCCTGTGTCTGTAACTGTTTCCAAAACTTTACATTTATAATGATTTCTCTTAACAATGTGTTCTGCAAGTCTTTTCAAATACTGCTGTATGGTTATTGGAGGATGTCAGAAGGATGAAGTGCATAGTCTTTATCAGATCAGGTCATAACCACAGGCCATCAGGTCATAAACAAACATACATTCTTGCACATATTTTAGCTTCCTGTCAAATGTTTTAAAAGGTAATCTGTGCAGTATGCCAATTCAAATATATATAAACTAATCTGACATTAAATGAATAATCCATTTAGATTTACAACCCCAATAAAGGGTAAAAAGCTAAATTACTGACTTCCCAAATTCCAACCAAAACATAAGACTATAAAAGAGAACTATTTTGTGTTTTATTAATTCATACAACTACTATATATCCTTTCCATATTTCTCTTGCTTTAAGGGTCAAGAGAGAATCTATGGAGCTTCTTCTGTATACTGAGTTCTTGCACTGTCTATTTTACATAACACAAACACCAAAAACAACTTTTACAAAAGTACATTTTACTTCCAGACTATTGTCCACCTGTTTCTCTGCAAAATCCGTTATCCCCCTTTTTAACCTGTTCATGAATGGCCTGGATCCCCATGGGACCCCCACAGAGCAGGTATTTTTTGGCTGTGAAAATATACATAAAATTCATTAAGTCAGTGTCTGTGTGTTTTTAGCTGGACCCTGTGTGAGCTAACTGTAGTAAGACTTAATGAAGAATGCCCAGCAAATGTCCTGAACTTATGCACAGACAGTCAAAAATCCATATCACAGATATTGTACATGCACAGGCCATACTGTAGTCCATCTGTTTCTCTGTATAATTTGTTAGCAGTTAGCCTTTATTTACCCCATTCATCAATGGTCAGGGCCTCCACTGAACAGGTATTATTTGGATAGTGGAAAAAGATTAAGAATATTTGTTGGGTATTCATTACCAACATGCTGTTGAACCATTTTATTGCAAACACAGGCCTCCAACTAAAAAGACGAAAAACTGACTTGAATTTCATGTAATTATTCACAAACTATCTAATAAAACTGACATTAGAGCTAAGGAGCTGGTATTTTTAAGTACCCAGTGAGCAACATAATTCAGTACGGTCCCTCTCAGTCAGTCACCTAATTTTAAAGTGATGGTTCAGCCAAAAATTAGGGCCAAATGATCAAAATGAAAAACATAGTTACATGTATATGCACCCTTTCATATCCTACAGCAGTGCCACAGTAGTCTCTAGAGTGAGATTTTCTGGTTTAAATATTAGGAAAAAGACCTTATTGGGGATATTTTGGGAAGGTGGGAGGAGTGTTTGAAAAATTACAACTGCTTGGTGTAGATTTTTGGGGTGAGCTGTTTAAAAAATGTTTTTCTTTTTTTTCCTCAGTTTGGCTCGATTTTTCTGACTGAAACGGTAACAAACTTGTGACTGGCATTCAGTGTTGATTAAAGATCTTTCTTAACACTGCATAAAATGACGAATAGCATATTAAACTCTAGTTTAGGCCCCTTTATAAAGTACACAATTTTCCTCTTATACCATAGTATATCAGCATAGTTGATCAGCAGAGACTTTTGGCATCTGGAGTTATGAGGATAATTACACCCACTTTTATTCATTGACAATATTACGCCATGTTTTTTAGGAACTACATAAGCAATTCTATTTGAGATTACTTAACCACTCACTGTGGTTTGAGGCAAGTGTGATGATTCAGACATGCAGTTCGCAGTCCTACAAAAGTTGCTTTCAGTTTTTCAAAGAAATCTGCAGAGATATTTTCCCACACCTCCAAAGATTAGTCTTAGAAGTCGGTTGCATTTTCTGCCTCTTACGATTCGAGTAATCTCAAACACATTCAGTGAAGTTGAGGTCTGGACTCTGGGGTGGACAGTCCATTGTTCTTTGTTTGATTTGCCAAATTTTCTACCGTTTTGACAATTTACTTTTCTCAGTAAGGGCTTCCTGGCAGCTACACATCCCTTCAGACCCATAGCGCCGAGTTGTCTTCTCACAGTGGAAGGATGGACAAATATTTTTCTGAAGCAAGAGTGAAGAGTGAATTTTCTCTTCACTCTCAAAGATGAAAGTACTGCTTCTCTGATGGTAACAGTTTTAGGGGGCTACCAGGTCTTGTTGTTAAGAGCCCTATTTTCTCCAGTTTTGTAAACTCCTGTCACTTATTTTCATTTTCACTTGTACTTTATGGCCATTTTAACTGGAAATTAAATAAATAAAGGGTGAACTTTGACTTTTGCACAGTAACTGACTTTTGGAGAATAGGAGAAAATTTCACTGGTCATATGCACATTTATGGCTTTTCAAGTTTCTCTGATAACCAAAACTCCTACCACATTTGTCACAAGTGTACTGTTTCTCGCCTGTGTGTACATACATGTGAGCTTTTAGCGTGTTCAGCTGGGTAAAACTGCGCTTACAGACATTACAGCTGTAAGGCTTCTGTCCAGTGTGTACGCGCTGATGTCTGCGGAGATTCCCTGCAGAGGAAAAGCCTTTGCTGCACACATCGCAGCTGAAAGGCCTTTCCCCAGTGTGGGACAGCTGGTGAGATTTGAGGCTGTTCTGTTGGGTGAACGTCCTGCCGCACACTGCGCAGCTATAGGGCCTTTCTCCAGTATGAGTCCTTTCGTGAATTTTCAAGTTGCCAGCACTTCGGAAGGATTTTTTACAGATGCCACATCTGTGAGATTTGCTACCACCATGTTGATTCTGGTGATTCTGTAGGCTGTTCAGAGAACTGATGCTTTCTCCACAGATGCTACATGAGACGGTCTCCTCCAGGTGAGTCCTAAGGTGCATCTCCAAAGAGGTCATGCAAGCTGACACCATCCCACAGGCGACGCAGCTGAAGCCATTCTGTCCCATGTGCCGGCCGTCGTGTAGCCTCAGCCCATTGGGCTGGCTGAACCCTTTCCCACATGATTTGCACACATAAGGTTTCTCACCTGTGTGAATTCGTTCGTGAGACTTTAGTGTGTTCAGCTGGTTGAAACTTCTCCCGCATGTCTGGCAGGTAAACGGTTTCTCCCCTGTATGGATCCTCTGGTGTCTGTGCAGATTAGAAAGACAGGCAAAGCTCTTCCCACATGTGTCACAGCTATGCTGCTTCTTCACTGAGTTTGCCATCATGTGTTTCTGAAGAGAATGAGGTCTTTTGCAGATCTCCACGTAAGTTTTACCTTTTGCGCATCTTGTCATGCTACAAAGCCTTTCACGATTTCTTGGATGCCTCTGATGAATGAAAGTCTTGCCACTTTGGCAACAGCTAAGGGGTTTCTCCACAGCAGCATGTAGAGCCTGGTGTGCTCTAAGATGAATCAAGTTGCTGAAGGTTCTTTTGCAGTTCTTACAACTGAGCTTACTTTCTCTTTTCCAGTATCTAGTTTGTGCCTTTATATGCCTTGTCTGTCTCACATCATTTAAAGCTGCAAGTGCATTTGCTTCCTTCCATACCATTTCAGAAGGAACGTCAACCTCTTCTGACCTGCAGATGTTTTCTTCTTCATTGTTTTCCCCTGATTTTCCATTGTCGATGGCATTCTCTAAGCTCTGTTCTGGCCCCTCTTCTTCAATGTCCATACATTCACCCATTCTGGTTGTCTGTAATAAAAACATTCATATATTTTAATACTTAAAATCATTTAATATCATAGGACTGATTTGCTAAAATAAGCAACATTTTACAGGTCACATTAATGCAAAGTTCAAAATGTAACCAACCTGCTGTACTGTTGAGACTGAGGTAATTACGATCTCAGGTTTCTCAATATTTTGGTGCTCCTCTCCTCTCCAACTTTGTGAGACATCAGATATTGTCTCCTCATAGGCTGCAGCGAGTAAGAAAATATGAGGGTTTGGCAGTACAATGATAAGGTATACCGTGGTATTTAAAGATGATGCCGGTATTTAAAAAATATGATGGTATTTCAAAATGATTACGTCAAATGTCTTTTCCATGTATGAACAGCCTCAGAAACACACTCCATCTATTTAGATTTTAGAGGGGCTCACTGATTGGTGGTGGTGGAGCTCACTGATAAGTGATGAATATAGAAAGAAGGGAAAAATAAAAGCCAGGAACTTAAAAAAAAACCTTAAAAGATTATGCAAGATGGCAGCTACACAAACCACAGAGTGTTTTTGATTTCAGCTTTCACTCTAACACCAATCACTTAACTTTGCGCTCTCAGATGTCATCTGTGTGTCATTTTAGCATCAGTTAGCAGTATCCAGGCCTGTGCTGTGGTGTGTATGCACACTTGGCCTGCTAACTTAGGTACCGTTAGCTTAGCCAAAGTGTTACAGCCCCGAAAAACACAGAACAATTATAGCTTTAGTCATCTAAACTTGTTGCATCAAAACAGCAGTTAGTCAGAATCAAACCTGCACTGTGATGGGTGGCACTGTTTGGTCCTGTAGCCTGCTCACTAAGCTAACGTTAAGTTAGCCTATCAGGATAACTTAACATTAACTCAATATTTCTTGAGTTACAGACAAAGACCAATCAAAGAGAATGGTTTTGTTTACTGTAGATAAGCAAATTACCTCCGTTAAAAAACATAAATGAGACAGACAATATGATCTCGCCAAGTATGGTGAATGCAAAGCCTGTATGTAACAAAAGTCTGTGCCAAAAGCATGCTTATAAATCTTGAGCCCTTGAGGTCTCTTGTCCTACAAGGCTGCACAAAGTGGAGGAAGACTGGAAAGCTTAAGGCATCTTTTGGGACGAGCAGGGAGGAGGAAGGAGGGTGTGCATGTTATCTATACCTGTTTGATGCCATTTGGGTATTTCATGAAGTTCTTGCTTCCTTCTTGACACAGTTTTATGTCTTTTTGCCACCGGCTTCTGTTTCCTCTTGAGGTTATTGCGTGCAATCTGACTTTGAGTTAAATGCAGATGTAAAACTGCTGAGGTGTCACTGAAGAGCCTGCAGATCTTCTCTACCGCTTCCTTTACTTGCATTTCTAGGACAGCATTCAGCTGAGCCTGAAAAGTGAGGGAAATCAAAGCAAAAACAAAGAGACAAACATGACAAATACAAATTTCAGCACTTTGTGAAAAAACAATGAAACAAAACAAATCTGTAGGAACTGCTGGTTGGGCAGGCTGAGTACAGCTGTAACAGCAGGACATGTTAAATATTTCATTTGCATTATAAACTTGAAGTGACACATACGTACTGCATATTAGAGGCGGGCAATACAGGAACATATAATATCACAATACTTACGGATTTTTTTTACGGCATGTCGATATTTATTTTGTCTGACATCTAATAAGTTAGAACAGACAAAGTAGTGACACGTTTTAAAAATACTACCAAAAACTACAAATCCAATTACTTGCATTCAAACAGTGCTTAAATGGTTCTTTGCGTGGTTATATGGCCCTATAGATTAATGGAGAACGTGCTGTAGTTGGTTTTATATAGAATCTTTTTGAAAAGGGTTCTATATAGCACCAAAAAGGGGTCTGTTATTGTTATGGTGTCAAGTTTGTAACAACTGAAGAACGCTTTTCAGTTCTATATAGAACCATACACAACATTCTCCATCAATCTGAAGAACTATTTCACCATGCAAAGAACGACTTAAGCATGCAAATGGTTGTTTGAGTGTTCATTGTTCTGTACAGAACCAATGTATTTTCTAAAGAACCATCTTTTTATGAGAGTAGTGATATGCCCATTTGTTATTATAAAGGTCAAGTTCCAGTAAAAAAAATGACTGTTTCCCGTCGGCGGAGTGGCCACTTCCTGCTGCCAGATGCCAATCAGGGACTGAGCCTATGCTGGTCTCTGGCCTGAGGTCGATTGTAAACGGCACAATGTCCTTACACACTTATTATGGAGTATATAGTTACTTTTTCATAATCTTCAAGACATTTTGATCTACAGGTTTATGCTAACATGCTGGAAGACGAATACAATTTAAAGGGTCACTCTGGCCAAAATGAAGAAAATGAGCCATCACTAGCTAAGTTACATCTGCTGTAAACACGCTTTACTCGGGTCCTACAGCGGTGCCACAGCATCTGTACAGGGAGGAGCTCCTGTTTAAAGACTAGGAGCCCCCTCTGATTATGTATCCTGAAGGTCGGGGACTTTTTTGAAAAATTCCTCCAAATAAGTAACGATAAGGCCACAGTCTGCTGTCTGCTGGTGCATCACTGGAGGTGAACGGTATCTGAACATGTTACCGAGGGCGAGCAGGTCCTCATACTGAGGCGGACCGGGCGGATATTCAGTGGAAATTCAGATGACCAACCTTAAACTCGGCCGCTGTGCTGAGAGAATCGCTCTCTGTAAACTTCAACAGAGATTCATCCAGAACTCTGCCCATTTTGTGCACAGTGGCCTTCATGAGTGTCTCCAGGATGGAGAACACCTGAGGCTCCAAGAGCGACAACATCCGCTGAGTTTCTGAGCTTTTTCGCAACATGCGTTTCTGAGGAGAACATAGGTTTACACTTCAAAGAAAGAAAGAAATCAGCTGCTGAACCAGCGCTGCACTGTTTCTGTCCTGTGCTGGACGCTGACAGGAGCGCGGTTTAGTTCACTGCTGCCGCACACTGGACTGGGGAGGGATTACATCATTGTGAAAGGCTAGCTTCTTAAATTATTATTATTATTATTATTATTATTATTATTATTACTAAAGCTGAGATTTGACATAACATGCATTCTAATCTGATGTAATGTTACAGTTATGCTGAACATATTGTGGCTTTGGCATAAGAAGAAACCCAGCCAGCATAAACCTCTGGCCCATGTCCGATACAGTTTGGCTAGCCAGATAAGAAATCTCTGGCCCAAGTCATTTTGCCCAGATCCGGCAACCAGAACCATCAAAATAAGCCCATTTATGCCCCTCATTTTGTAGACTACTTCAGATGCAATAGATTTAACAGCAGGAGGTGATCGAGAGTCTGCTGCATTTTCATTTTTATTTCAAATGGGCCTGAATCATTCATGAGTCACTGAGCTAAAATGGCTAACGTTAGCGTGGTTTGCACTTTTTGTCCTCCATCACGTTATCTACAGTTATTTGTGAGATACCTGTGTAATGGTCGTGGCAGTCATGTCTAAGGATTAATTCCAACCAGTATCTCAAATTAACTGACACACCATCCACTAACTATATGATCAAATACAGTTTCAATTAAATTGTTTATTCACATAACATCACACATCAGCATTTTGGCTACATCTTTTGAGCAAAAGCCAAGAAACCTTTGCTTGAGAAACATTTTGAAAGTGTCCAAAAATGCAAAATTGTACAGCTCTTATGCCTGTATTTAGCACACAGAGCGTCATCTGTGTTCTTTGCAGCTGTTCAGATTAATGAAGCTTCTGCCTCACCTTTCACACATGCACATTTTTTTTTGCCAGTATGTGTTTGCATATGAGGCTGCAGGTTGTTGGGTTGGGAAAAGCTTATCAAGCTAATGCCACCTTTCTCCCCAGTATGAACTAGCACGTGTCTCCTCAGGTTACCAGAACCGCTGAAGACCATGCCATATGAAATGAATGTCCTCCCTCGGAATCTGTGTCAGCTTGAAGGTTTTGCCATATATAGTGCATTTGTGAGTTCTCCTGAGTGCAGAGACACATGTTTTCTGTGAAAAGGCCTCACCACAGACACTTGAAAAGTTTGCCCTCTGTATGAATCTTCTTTCATAATCTAGCTTTGAAGATCTGAACACCACCCCTGAGGCAACGGAGCTGTAGAGCTTTCCACACATTTTGCAGCACTAAGGTTTCTTCTTATTCACATTCTCATGACTGTACAAGAACTTTTTCCCACACACTTCACACATGAATGGCTTCTCTAACTCATGAACCAACACGTGGCCTTTAGGGAAGCTTTTGTAAATCGTTTTCTACACATTTCACACGCATGTAACATCGCAATGAAGGAACGTGTCTTCATATTCTTTGCAATCATAAAGCTTTTGCCACAGATTTCACACTTGTCTACTGTGTGGACAAGAAGATGCTTCTTCCGTTTGCTGGTGGACTCGAAACTTTTGCACCAGCCTCTCTTTTAAAAGTGTCAGTCTGTGTATATGAGCATCCTGATTTGGAGAGTCATTTCCCACGTGCTAGACAGGAATACAACTTTTCACCTGTGTGGATCCTCTGGTGAGAAATCAGACTCGTGTTGTGCAAAGATACAGCTTTATGTCTGCATGAGTTAGTTTGCTTCAGTATCTCTAAAGCTTTTTCCACATGTACAGCAAAGGAATGTCTTTTTCTCACCAAGTGTACAGCTGTGACTGTTGAGGGCCCTTAGTAATCTAAAGTTCAACCATGTGGTTTTGCTTCAGCGTGTCCCCGCAGTGTGATAATCTTAGTAATCCTAATCATCTGACTCATTCTCCTTCAGTTTCACTGGTTGCACATTTTGCTCAGAAAGCCCAATAACAGTGCTCTTTCATCACTGACTGCCACCTGAAGCAGCAAACAATGAATGTATTTCTAGGAGATATTCAAAATAACATACACTCCATTGACAATTAATAGGGTGACCTAAAATGTACCTACACCTTGGCCATTTTGTCAGGTACACCTTCACAATAAGGTTTACAAATACTGTAGCCTGTAGCCCATCTGTTGCTGTAGACCATGACTGTAGACTGTAGCCCATCTGTTGCTGCATAGTTTATAATGTGGTCCTATTGTAATCTCATCCCATTGATGGACAGGGTAGAAGATGTGTCAGATTCCAGTCCTGAAGGGTCACATCACTACTTTGCGATCTCTTATTAAACACACCTGATTCAACTTATCAGCTGATTAGCAAGGACTTTGTGAGTTGAATTCATAGTCTGTGTTTGAAATAGCCTACTACATGCTGCGGTGTCTGCCATGGGCCATGCTCAGGAGCTTAGGGGATGTGGTAACGCAATGCGGCTCTCAGGAGATGCCACACTCCCAGCATAAAACAGACTATTGTAGATGTTGTTGTTGTAGTTGCGACTAGTGAAACAGTTGTTGTTTGCCAAATTGTGTCCATGGAGGGTGGGCTCTGAGCGTGAGTTTGTCCACCCTCCACGTGCCCAACGCACGCTGGGCTGGGCCTGTTTGAAAATGAAAGAGCATTTGTCTGTATGCGCGTAACATTAGGGGTTCCATGTGACTTGGTTTGGATTAAGTAAATACTTGGATTAAGTAAATACATCTGGGTTTGCCTGTGTGTCTGCTGGAATCCCATATCTGTTTCCATAGCATTCAATATTTTAGCACATGCTCCAGACCCAATCAGGAAACCATTGCTGATTTCAGCTTTAACTGTTTCTGCCAGTAATTCCTGCTAAAACCACCATCATGAATTCCATGCTGAACTAAGCTGTTTGTTGTTGGTCTGATGCTGGTTTAGCTGCTCACCCAGAATGGTCATGCTTGTTGACCAGCATACCAGCATCTAAAATACAACATATACTGGTTTTGCTGGTGACCAGCTATGTTGGTCTATACTTGTTTTTCTAGCAGGGATGACGTGATGAGTGTTGACATATTCAAACCACATCACAGTAAGTATGTTATGAATGTATCTTCTATGCATGTATAACTGTATCATTCTGTTAATGAAATCAACTGTGTTTCTTTAAAGGACTACAATAGATAATACCTAATAGATAAGATGTTTCATTAAACGACAAGTTGTTTTTAAATTTACATTAATTATTAATTAACATTAACTTACATTAACATCCTGGGCTATTTCAGTAATTTTCAAAATAAAAGTTACTTCAGAAGGTAGTAGTAGATGTACCAATATATCAAATATTAAAACCTGGCTATGATGTTGTATACATCATGTTAACATCTCAGCTGATGGAAGAAATCCATTTAACAGATTTAAACTTAAATGTAATTTATTTACACAGTTAGCATTAAGAGAATTTTTGTCCAAAGCCAGAATAAAAAAGGAGTTTGTAAAAAATGTTCATTTCAAATGTTGTGAAAAGTCTAACAGAGGAAAAGACCATTCAAGTCAATTTTAAGCCTTCTTATTTGTTTTAATAGACATAAGCTGCAGTTCAAACTGCAAATGAAAAGTATGTTTTACATATATCACATGTTCAAGCTCCAAAGCAAAAATCTGAAAAACCCAGTATGAGTTAGTCTAAATGCAACCTACACAGTTATTTAGAGGTTCCTCAGGGATCTTCCAGTTTGGGAGTTAGAAAAGAGCAAAAAGAGGATCATCTAGGTCCCTTAGGTCGATCTAAGAACTACTGAATTTGACCAATTGAAATATTGGTGGTTGTAGCTTTCACTGATGTGTAATTCAGGGCAGGGAGTAACACAGGAATTCACCACTGACAGCTGATGACAACTGTGTGTTTTAAACATCCTGATTATATATAACAGAACCAAATGCAACCAAACATGGAGCACAGTAGACAGAGAATAACATGAGAAGAAATGGAGGGTTTCTATTACCTTCAAAATGTACACTATTTAGAACAGCCTCTTGTGTTTGAGTAATGAGAATAAATGTTTGATGCTGTACCTCTCCCAGCAATGAAAACCCAACAGGCCAAAACAAAACTCCCACCTTTTGAACATCTGCTACTGAAACAGTACATAAAACAGCATCTCAACAGCATAGCAAACTGCTATTAAAGGCACTACACTAGCGTTCATAAGTTTGGAATCACTAGCCATATTTTCCGTTACTTTTATACAATAATATTCTATAATAATACTTATTCAGTGTGGATTTAAGTAATACAAACTACTTGCCAAATGGTATTCTTTAGATGTTTTATATACAATTTCAGGAATTCTGTGAAGAGGAAGTGAATAAACGGATAAATACCTGAATTATTTTTATAATTTTTTTTTGTCTTGAGATCTGATCACCACTTTTGAAACATGATGAATTCTGCATTTTAATTTTATTATAATTTAATTCTCATTTCTGAGCAGCTTTCCCAGTCATTTTGGAACTCTCCTATGTGTTTCTCATTCTAAACACATCTGAAATGTCTTAATTCACATTTACAGCTTCTATTATTATCATATTATAATATCGTATCATATTATAATCATTTCATACAGTTGTCTGAAAGCAAACTGTTGTACTGGTTTATAGTTTCGGACTCTTTTGAACAGCAATTCCAAACTTTTGAACACTATAAGCATTCACACACATTTGTGATCATTGTAGTTCCTAAGATAAGCGTACTTCTTCCCACATTTCTCACAAGTGTATGGTTTTATTCCCGTATGAATCTGCATGTGGGCCTTCACGTTGTTCGGCTGGCTAAAGCTTTTTCCACAAACTTCACAGCTAAATGGCTTCTCCCCAGTGTGAACGCGTTTGTGCCTGCGGAAATTTCCGGCAGTGCGAAAGGACATTCCACACACTTCACACTTGTGTGGTTTTTCACCAGTGTGAATGAGCATGTGCATCTTAAGCCCATTGGGCAGGCTGAACCCCTTTCCACAAAGCGAGCACTTGTGCACTTTCTCATTAGTGTGCAGGTACTTGTGCACTTTTAGGTAGGCCTTGTTGACAAAGGTCTTTTTGCACACGTCGCACCTGTAAGCTTTTAGCCCCGAATGAAGCTGCTCGTGTGCATAAAGGCCGGACATGCTGCTGAAGGACTTCCCGCACACTTTACAGCAGAAAGGATCATTCTCTGAATGAAGCCTCTGGTGCATTTTCAGAGCGTAAGTGGAGCTGTAGCACTTGCCGCACACGTCGCAGCGCTGAGGGTTCTTCTCGGCTCTGGGTTCTTCTCCAGCGTCTGTGTGTGTGAACATGTGGTTTCTGAGAGCATAATTGTACACAAAGGTCTTCCCACATTTCTCGCACATGAAGGGCTTGACCATTCCATGCACTGGCATGTGCTCCTTCAGGGAGCCCATCTGACTGTAGCGCTTACCACATACCTCACATTCATATGGCTTCAGGCCCAAGTGATTACGCATGTGCCTTCTGAGATTCGCCCTGTGCCCAAACCTCTGCCCGCAGGTTTCACACACGTGGGGCTTCTCCCCGGTGTGAACGATCTGGTGCTTTCTCAAACTGTTACGACGCTTGAAACCCTTGTCGCAAAGATTGCATTTCCACGGCTTCTCGTCTGAATGAACCCTCCTGTGAATATGAAGTGTGCTCGATTGCGTGAAGCGCCTGCCACACGTCTCACACTGGTACGGCTTTTCACCCGTATGGAGCCGCTGATGCGCTCGCAGAATGTACTCCAGCGTGAAGCCCCTTCCGCAAATGCCGCACAGATACGGCTTAACTGGCAAGTGGATGCGTTCATGCGTCTCCAGGTCGATGAAGCTTTTCCCGCACGTTTTGCATGGGCGGGGCTCCTTCTTCTTTTCACTGTGAGACAAGAGGTGTCTTTCCAACGCTTTGGGAAATTGGTACTTCTTCCCACATTTCTCGCAGGGGGGGAGGGCGGCGTTTGAGTGTCTTCGCTTGTGCTGTATCAGGGAACTCTTCTTTACAAAAGCTTTTCCACACTCATCGCATTTACACAACGCCTTCTTCTTTGGCACTTCAACTTGGGAACTAGTTTGCTCAGTTAATAGAACTGCTGAACTCTCATCTTTAACAGCAGAAGCACCTGTATCTGCAGAAAACAAAACAAATAGTGGAATTAAGTAATAATAATAGTATTATTATTATTATTATTATTATGATTATTATTATTATTATCAACAACAATAATAATTAACTTATTTTAGCATTTTTAGCATAAAGTTTTATAGCATCTTTCATACAGTAGAATGCAGCTCAAAGAGCTTTACAATGACGAAGGCAAACAAAAAAGAGTAACAGAAAAACAGAGAAGATATTAAGAAAAGCATGATAAAAACGTAAAAAAAAAGTCAATACTAATAAAGAAACAATAAGTATAAAACACAAAATGAAATAAGACAACAAGAAAATATGTAATATAATTACATATTACATAACATTTAAAAATCTAAAATAACATATACATATGGAAAACAGAATTTCCTTTGCTTTTCTAAAATAAAGGAGTTGGAAGTAATATGTAAACTTTTAAAGGGCGGCACGGTGGCGCAGTGGGTAGCGCTGTCGCCTCACAGCAAGAAGGGCCTGGGTTCAATTCCCGGCTGGGCGACCAGGGTCATTTCTGTGTGGAGTTTGCCTGTTCTCCCCATGTCTGCGTGGGTTTCCTCCGGGTACTCCGGTTTCCTCCCACAGTCCAAAAACATGCCATCAGGCCAATTGGATGTGCTAAATTGCCCCTAGGTGTGTGTGTGTGTGTGCGGATGTATATGTCTGTTTGTCTGCCCTGCGATGAACTGGCGACCTGTCCAGGGTGTATCTTGCCTTCTGCCCGATGACAGCTGGGATAGGCTCCAGCACCCCACCGCGACCCAGAAGGATAAGCGGTTTAGAGGATGGATGGATGTAAACTTTTAAAGTTTCAAAACATATTCAATATGCAGTTCATATATGTCCATATATGAAAACTATGCTGCAAAAACACCTCGTTTGAATTCACTGGCTCCATGAGAACCAACTCATTTAAATATAACCACCTATTCAAGGTACAGCAGTTTAGCTCCGCCCATTCAAGTTGAAGTTCTAAGGAATGTTTCAGCTCTGAATGAGGCACATTGCAGGACAGCCAATCAGAAGAGAGTTTGTTTATCTTACATCAGTCTTAAAGATACAGTAACATAAACAGCCTGTTTACTTCTAAGGAATAAAGGGAGGTTGGAAATGGTCACGTATGAATACATTATGACTGTTTTTGGTGTATAAACCACACAAATTTAAATAAGCAGATCTCAAAATGCAATAAAATATAGCATACAGGCCCCATAAAGACTACTTGTATCAAAATGCGTTTTCCTGTCTGTACTGTGACACATTTTTGAGTGAAATATGGTATCTGTGAGGGTCTCGGAGCTAGCTGAGCATTTTGCTTGATGATAGGTAGGGGTAATGGGAGAGGGAGGTGAAACATTATTATTAGTTAATATTATTTTTTCATCAATCAAAAATCAACATTAGAGGAAATAAATATAAACAGACAGTACAACATCAGCCAAACGTTTCTATTTATATAGAAGACATGGAGGCCTAAGAATCATGCCTACTTTACTAATTTTACTACTGTCTGCTTGTGCCATCTATTGGCCATTTATGGTTTCTTAAGATACATAGATAAAACAATGGGACATACAGAAGTGAAACCCTTGGTTAAATGATGGAGGGATCAGGCAATCCAAATACTGACATAAAAAACTGAAGGTAATTAAATATAGATTAATATGTTAGAGCCAAACCAGTTGGCCAATAATATGAGGTGATACTGATGACCCATCATTTTAACTGTTTCGGCAAAAACGTTGCTGATAATTAGCCGACAAATACTTAACTTTCTAAGGTCACAGCATTGCAGGGATATAAACCTGTGATTTCCTCTCAATAAGGCAAACCTTACATAGTTGTGACACTAAGAAACCCTAGAAAACTCTACATTCTACATTACATTCTACATATACATTCTAACTATACAGCAGTGATACAAGCTGAACTAGCCAACTAACACACAAAACACCACAATTACTACAATAAAAACAAATGTACAGTAAATGTAAAGTAAAATGTATCCAAACCTAATTTTACAATACAAAAAACTTGGTTTATAAAGAGAATTAATTAAAAAATTTTAAAAATGTGGAATTAATTAACAGAAACCAAAATCATGAAGAATTCTGGGTAGCTCTCTCAAGTCATGTTGTCATTCTGTAGTTGCCGTTTTGCCAGTATAAGACACTCCAAGTCTAAGCTGGATTTCTTACAAATTGCAGCAGTCACACCCTATGGTACACAAAATGGTTCCAAGCCATGTATGGTTTGTCCTACAAACATTTTTCCGCTGAATTAAGAGGTTGTTAAGGAGCCGAAATAGGAATTTTGCTATATGCAAGCCAACATTGCTGCGCACAGAATTGACACCATTAGACTGGCAACAAGTTGCTTTAGCAGTAGTCATGTACATTACAAGTAGCTGGTGTTATAATAAATTAACAGTAGACTTACTGTTATTTCTTTTTTGTCATTTCAGTGGAGGGGTGCATTATTATTAATATGAATGTAGCACTGTTCACATTTCAACTCTTCAATGACCTCTATATTCCACTGACGTTCAGGGAAAAAATGTATGTGTGACAAAATGCATCAGGTTTGGAATTTTTTATGCAACACAGGATGCAATAGAGGCAATAACACTTTCTTCTGAGCTCTAATCTAACACACAAAATGTAACTTTTTTTATTTCCTTTGTTTCAATCATTACACTCACATAAAATGGGTGTGCTGAACATAAATACTATAATTATTTAACAACACATGGTCAGAAATACTCAGAAATAAAACAATACATACCCGCCGTTAACAAGATGGTTTGGGTCTGATTTTTAGCTCCATCTTCCTGCAGAGCAGAACCAAATGTGTTGATGGAGTTGGACTTCTGGGTGGCAGAACTCTAAAAGAAATAAATCAGATGCAAATAAATCAGATACTTATAGTTTAGTAAAGACTCATCAAAACCATTTAATACAAACTGGTTTGAACATACTTTTGGAATGGCGTCCAGCTGTGGAGGAGCTGTCACTGGCAATGCAAAAACCACCAGCTCATTCTGTACATTCCCCGAGAGAGATACTGACACTCCTACAAAAACCAGAAAAGAGGATGAGGAGAAGGTTTTAAATGTGTGAGAATCGTGAGCCACTATTACTCAATATTAGATATTCTCTTAAATACACGTCCAAGCTTTGTACTCTTTTCGCTCATATATCAGAGGTCTCCCCACATGGTGCAGCAACTGAAAATGATGCAGATTTCGATTCAGGCACCATTTAAGGTGGAACGGGAAAAACAGAACGAAAGCTGGAGAATGAGAAGCAACTTCAGCCTCGTAAAAAACACTCAAATGTTGAGAGACATTTTACAAGAAACGATTTTACTTTTGTGGAAAAGTACTGCTGGAGATGCGAGAAAAGTGGCTAGAGCTGATCTAAAGCTTACAGCAGAGCAAAGTAAGTCTGCTTTTTCATTTCTGTTATATTTTTTAAACTTATACTAGCATATTAGCACATACTGAAACATATTTACAGCCAAGATGGTAAAATGGACATTTTTTAATCGATCCAGAATCGTCCACGTCCGCATCGCGATGCATCTTAGAATCAACCCCCCCCCACCCCTACTTACCAGACACTCCTGTTTGGGCACTCTCAGTGGGTCCAGATGCATGTTTTAGCTCTTGCAACCTCAGATTCCACGGAGCTGGCACTCTTTCAAACACACTGTCTGGGTCGACGCCTTTAGACACTTTCACTACACTGCAGAACTTGAACAGGCGGCATATTTTCCGCACTGCCTCTTTGGCCAGGAACTCCAGGACAGCACTGAGTTGCGTCTGCGAAGGAGGAAACAAAGTTTTCAGACAAAATACTTTATGAATGTTCAGCATAATCCGCCCACTATGCACATAATATTCCAGTTACTTTTTAAAACCAGCCATTCTTTGTTATAAGTGAGTTTTTACCTTATTATCACATTATATCGATGTGTTTTTTGTCTTATCACAGTGCCATGGCAGGAAGACAGAAGGCAATTATTACACATTAAGAAGGACTGATTGAAAAGCCCCTGCCAAAATAAAACATGTTTAGCTTACAGGAATATGATATTCTTGCTCAAAAGACAACATTAAAACGGGACAGGACTTTTTATATCTTTTGTTGCTCCAGGTACAACTAGCTTAGTTCACAGTCAGTCCAGACATGTTGATTCTCTTGTTCATAGTAAAAAGAAATCGGGTACGTTTTTAGACACGGTTGATTCATATGTACGTAATTATATGTGGGTGAGTTAATAAAGATTTCCTTCAGTGTTTTAGAAAAATCAGGGAAATCTGTGTACTGTGGCTTTAAGGAGGCGTAGCACAGCATGTTAGAGGCTGCAGAACCTCTTCACTCATAACCAGCACAGTAACTTCAGCAGAAACGTGTCTGAGGGAACTTGGCTCGTAATTTAGGATTCGTCAGTAGTTAGTTAGCTTTGCTAGCAAGCTAGCGTTAGCTGCCTGGGTGGTTAGACTGCTAGAGCTCACTAAAACGTTACTCATTTGTTTCCCGGTTAAACTTACAACCTTGAGCTCTGTTTCATCCCCCGAACTCGCTGGATCTCTGTCGTCCTCGGAACAATCAGGATGGCAGCCGAAAACTCTGCAGATCTCTGCGTGAGCCGTTTCGGTTAACACTGTCATTATCATCATCGTCTGACTCTGAAACACTTCGTACTTCGACATTGCGCCTCAAATGAAACAGCACTGATAAAATGTGACAGAAGTGACGTGTATTACAGCGGGCTAGTTATGTTTAAGTATGTTTACTACCAAGAAACTGTTATTGTTAGCTAGCTATGCTTATCCGAGCGAGTTGAGCATCTGGGAGCACCAAAGATTTTCAACCAGTGACGTCACATCTCGCGACGGCATGCATTTTAAAATAAGAGTTGCTCCTTCATACTGAGCTTCCAGTCAGGACTATCTGTAAATTTATTCCCAATAAATTTCATTTTCACACTTTTTTGATAAACACGTGATGTGAAACACAATTATCAGATGTGCACTTAGTATGCATGGTGTTATTATCACTCATTAAATAAATGCTATGTCTTTATGAGAAATTAAAATTGAAGGGCTCAGAATTAAAAGAAACATCGTGTTGGTGGAGCGTCTAGCCAATGAGGGCTCTGTTGTCATCAAGCCCATGGAGAACGACTGCAGCTTTTGCCCCTGAAAAACAGCCTATGTCATCATGAAGCAATGGCCACCCTTGCTGAAAAAAAGACCATTAATTAATTAGGATTAAAACTTTATAGTTTTACTTTCTAATGGCAATTGGCTTAATGGTTACTTTAAGATACCACTAGTTTCCCGTAGGACACCTTTAGATCCTATTAGGAAACCATCAGATGCATTTGGAATCAGTCCCAGGACACCTGTTGGACCATTAGGATCTTTTACACTGTGATATCAGCACAAAATACAAATGGTGACCACCAGGAACTGACAGAAACATTTGGTAGCTTCCATAATTTTTTTCAGCAGGGACGCAGATGTAAAAAAATCTAAATGGCTTGCATTGAGCCAAGACAGGTGCTGATCAATCTATGTAGGCTGTGTTAAGATGAAGAGCCTGTTGTCTTTGTTTACAAACCTTGGTTCCAGAAAAAGTTTGGACAGTATGTGAAATGCAAATAAAAACAGAAAGCAGTGATTTGTAAATCCACTTTAACCTCTACAAAAACAGTACTATGACAAGGCATTTAATTTTTTTTACCATATCAACCTTTGGTAAATATGCATTATTCTTTAACTGATGCCTGCAACATGTTCCAAAGACTAGAAATGTTAACATCTTAAACAGGTGATGCTATCATGCTTCAGAATAAAAGGAATACCCAGGAGCAAGGACGGATCAAGGCACAGCACTTCGCATCAGTGAATAATCCAACAGTTTAAGAATAACATTCCTCAACAAGCAACTGCAAGGATTGTAGGTGTTTCACTCTGTGGTGCATAATATCATGAGAAGATTCAGGAAATCCAGAGAAATCTCTGTGTGTAAAGGGCGAGGCCAAAAACACTACTGAATGCCCTGACCTTTGATCCCTCAGAAGGCACTGCGTTAAAAACCAACATGCTTCTTTGATGGATATCAACATATGTGCTCAGGAATACTTTGACAAACTTATAATAATTAGTGATTGACATTTGCAAAAGTTTGCATACTCTTCCAGTTTAAAGGTTCAGAACTTAATTAACTCATTAGACCTTAATTGAGTTGTTAGGACTGGTGAAACAGGTCAAGGATCGTCATTAGGGATTGTCAGCTGATGATGATAATTCCAAAGCGTAAGAAGTCCTCTGACTCTTCAAACCTTGTGATAACACTTCACAACTATAGGCTTCTCTAAGCAGCTGGCTGAGGATTTGAAATTAAGCTAACTGAAGCCAAAAAAACAAAGGAAGATATCAAAGCTCTTCCACCTTGTAATTTCCACTGTCTGAAATGTCACTAAGAAATGGAAGTTAAAGAGAAATCTCACCAAGTAAACTCCCTGATAGAATTGCTTGTATCCTGGCCAGAAAGGCAAAGCAAAACCCATAAAACCCATATGACAGCAAAGGACCTGCAGGAAAGTTTAGCTGACACAGGAGTGGTGGTGCGTGTTCTACTTTGCAGCATTGCCTGCACAACAAATATACATGGTAGAGTCTTCTGAGTCTTCTGAGGGAAACCTAACCTGCAACCTCAGCACAACCGTCAATATGCAAAGTATGCAAAACAACATCTAGATGAGCCAAAAGGATTTTAGAAACAAGTGCTGTGGACTAATGAAGTAAAAATGGAGCTCTTTGGCGACCATCACCAAAGGTATGTTTGGAAGGAAAAAAGGAACAGCATTTGATGAATAGATCACCTTGCTAACTGTCGGATGTGGGTGGATCTGTTATGCTTTGTGTTTGTGTGGCAGCCAGTATCACAGGAAACACTGCACAAATAGATGGAGGAATGGATTCCACTAAATATCTGCAAATTCTGGTAGCAAGTGGGTCACAACCAATCAGGAAACTGAAGCTGAAAAAATATCTTTACAACAGGACAATTAGGCCTTATTCTTCAACCATTCTTAAGAAGAAATTTCTTCTTAATACCCACTCAAGCAGTTTTTTTTATGAAGATTCTGACATTCACCAGTGTTTTCTTATCTGGGATTTGTTCTTAGGTAAGAACAGAATCTACACACACTCAAGAGCACAAAGGTGTGAACAGTTCTGCCCTGTACATAATGAACCATCATGAACTACTTTGAGAGCTGAAGCTTTTGGAAACAGTCCCCTGACTGGAACATAATTTCGAGGTTGTACACGTCCTTCTTTTCTTACTTGCTCGCATCTTAGATCCTCCTTCCGAGGATGTGTAAGTGTTCAAGTGTGTCCTACTTCTCAAACATGCAAAAGCAAGTTTATTGTGCAAGATGACACTAAACACACACTAAATGCGCCTAAATGCACCCTTTCCCCAATACAGCATAGGATCGACTAAGGCTGAAAGATTTGTGGAAAATATCTAATTGCGATTTTTCTGACTAATATTGCGACTTCGATTTTAACTGTGATTTTTTTTTATTGAGATTCTGAGGCTTGACCCCTGAACGTAGTGTGTCAAACTGCCAGTAAGTCATGGTTGTGATGTCACTGTTTTAAGATGGTTCTTCAAGGGTTCTTTAGTAAAGACAATGGTTCTATGTAGAACCGTAAGGACACAGTAACAGTATGCTCTACAGTAACAGTTTTTGATGCTGTACAGAACCACATACAACACATTCTCCAATCTCAATGTTTTCTTTTCTAAAGAACCATTTTTTTAAGAACCTTGAAGAACTATATTTTTTAAGAGTGTGGGCTATAATTAAAGAAAATCACAGCTCTTGCGATTTCCAAAAAAATTGCACCGTCTTAAATTGCGATTTCAATATAAGAACGATTTATCTTTCAGCCCTAGGATCGACAGGGCAGGGCAGTCTCTAATTCTGCCATTCATCTAGTCCACAAGGGGATCATGCTGACTTCCATGAGTCCACATGAGATGCAGACTTCTGCAATCTTTGCTTTTAGAATTACCCTAAATTCATTAAAATCTCTCAAGCCCTTAATAAGCGCTTAAGATATGCTTGCAGCTCTGTGGCTTTACAGACTTGGAGTAATGACTTTCAGTACTATGGTGTACATTAAAATATCTTTGGAGAAACCCATTTGCCCATTATGATTATCCATTTTCTCATAGCTTCTGACCAACGTATTGCCCTGTTCCTTATTATCCTTGCCTTTTAATACCCTGTGTGTGATAAACAAAATTGCTGTCTTATCAATGAATCCAGTCAGCACTCAGCAAATTTTGCATCTGTGTGACTTTGCCTCTGCCTTTTGTTGTAAATACACGCTACTCCAGTGGTTCATAATCTCAGAGCTGGTGAGCCCACGTCAGGCACATTTTTGTGATATGTCTCATCTAGCACACCTGATTAATCAACAAACTCCTCATGAGTTCAAAATTTTATCCGGTTATCTGGTCTTTACATTATGATATTGTACCGTATTTCTCCTATAAAAGCTACTGTATCTTGTTCGTCATTTCGACAGACAATGGTAAAATGTTTGGCTCACGCAGATTTTTAAGTAGCTTTGTAACAGAAGGAGTGAAAAGAAAAAAATGCAGCTGTTATATGCAGATATGATGTCACACTAAAAAGACCCAAAGTTACTGTTGATATGTCTGTCAAACTTTGCCCTCTGGTGGCGCCAGTTTTCCCTACGTCATGAACGTAGTATTGATACACAATCTTGACAGGTAACCTGTGTATTATATACACTGGAAGGCCTCCGTCGTTCGTCTGTTGTTCTTTTTTTGTACTTATTTATCTTGGAACTGTCCCAGTTTATGTTGTCATGTCCGTTTCACTATGAAGTTCGCAAAAAGTCTGCGTAACTTTCCTGCGGACAAGATGAATGGCAAAATTATACATAACCCTACGGCCCTGTGCACTTTCTTGGTAATGTTCACATTAAGTTATAATTACATAAATGTGCAATAAAAAAATACTAAAAATGATTTTAACATCTTTATCATTTATTCTTATATGATTTCACAAACATATAGGGTGTTTCTATGTCCAAAAGCAAGTTAATATCAATTCTGAATAAAAGGCTTCTCTTAAATCTTTTAAATATATGGAGTACCCTAAAGCACATTGAAGAAAGGGATCTTTGATGCCTTTTTAAATGTTACTCTCACATCAACATATACAAACTGATCAGAAGCTTGACAGATAAGCTGACTTAATAGTGTTACACACAGCTTCCTCAGGCATCATGAAATAAAATACATTTTGAAAACAAGACATTTGTGACAGAAAAGTGCTATCCAAAAAATCTCCCTAACGATTTTGGTCCATTAACTTGAGCATAAAAGAAATTAAATGCACTCGTTTATATTGACAGATATTTCACTAAAATGAAGTACGTAGATATTTTGCTGATGCACTGCTGAGTATGACTGAAATGTGGCAACTTTTGGTGCAATAAATAAAGTCTATCTGGCATCTGGTACATAAATAGTCGCCCTTGATTTCTTCCGCAGCCAGATTTGAATAATATCATCAGTACTACATTTTCCTTGTATGATAATATGAGATGACTGCAGCATGAAATTATTCATTTAAATATGTGAAACAAAATTACAGATCATAGATCATTGCATAGTACCTTAGATCAAGTATTAAATCACAAAACATACAATTCAGTCCCATCAGTACTAGCATGAAGGCCAAGATAAGAGATGGTCCCATTCATTCAGATACTTCCAGTTTTTTTTTTCTAAACCGATGGTTTGTATCAGTAGTTCTGATTTTTATAATAGGCCAAAGTACTTTTGATCCCAATAATAATATATATGCCAGTAGAAATGAAAACATTTCACAAACATTCTCCATTCAGAATCAGTTTAACAGCGCTAGATGATGCCTCTTTCTCAGTTAAGCAATGTGGACATCAGCAAGAAGTCCTTTCGATACAGCTTGTTTTTTCAAAGGTTTTCACACTAGACACTGTCTACTCCCAGTCCCCTTAGTTCATTATGGAGTCAGAATGACTCAGCAGGGTTTTTTCATACACAAAATCCTTTTCAGGTGGTTACAGCATGTCATCCTGGTTCTCCCTGGCTGGAGGGCTCCTGCGGCTCCTCCTCAGGCTGGAGAAGAAGGAGGAAGCAGTGAGGGCTACGCGGCTCAGGCCCACATTCAGGCAGTGCACTTCAGACGTCACTGGCACATCAGCGAACAGAGCACGATCTCGGGACAGCCGTGAGAGGCTTTCGCTGTTCTCAATGTCCTTCACAATGTTCAGGATCTCCTGCCTCTCCGTCTGCCGAGTCATCCCCCGGATGTTCAGGATGGCGGACACATGCTTCTTCCTTTAGGAGGAACAAATAATAGGCCTTGTGTTTATTACCATTATTGGAGCTGTACTGTGTGTGGTGTTCCTGTCAGTCATTTGAATATCACTTCATTTGATATGTGTTGATTAGTACAGGTACAACAATGTCAATGCAGCATTGAAAAATCACAAAAATGGATGTTTAAAATAGTGTAGCGAAATGTATAACTGAATTGCCAATATGCTTCAGTCTCTTCCAAGCATCTTTCTTTGTTCTATACATCTGGGTGCATCCTATCAGAGTAGGTGGGCAGGAGGAGGCTAAGCTTAAACTCTCACCCACACTCAAATACCTGCTATTTTTCTTAAGTTGCTTATAAATTCTATGGGTTGCAAGGTGCTTACTTTGTTAGAATGCTGGAATATCAGGCATAGAAAAAGCTCTAAAACATTCTATTTGAGTACAAAGAAATCTGTGTAGAATATAAATAGAGCTATATATATATGTGTGTGTGTTGCTACACCCACACTGATCTATAATGCTAATCCAATAATGTGCATTCAAGTCATCTAACTTTTAATTTCCAGAGTTCATCTTTACTATAACCTGTATTAATTTGCACTGTATTGAGATGTGTTGAAACATCCATTACAAAGGGCATAAATTACAATATAAAAAGATCCTCCGGGTGGCAGAGAAAATATTAGCTCTGATCTCTGATGTGATGACGCACAACAGAGCTGAGGTGGCACAGCTCATCCTCATGCACACTCATGTATCAACTGCCCCCTGTAGTTTTGAGGGAAGAGGGTCTGCCCATTGATTTGACAGCAGGAAATCTCCAAGCAGAGTGACAGGAACCCAAAATGGCTTCCTGGCTACGGCAGTGAGGCCTGAAGGTTAACAACCAGCAGTGAGTTCTGGTGGACAGCAGTGCTGCATAATTCAGCATTTTCACTGCTTTAATAAACCTTGATAGTCAGCTAGTACTAACTCCTCAAAGTTCTTGGCCTTACAGGACAGTAGTCTGAACCTCCTGTCCCATAGAAGCTCTTACAAAATATGTGGTCACCATATTTGATGATACATGACTGAAGACACCAACTGATTCAGTTCTGAAAGTGGATTTTTTTGCTGCTCTTCTGTCTTACAGGGCCTTTGTTGTATTTTGATTTATATTGCACTACACATTTTCAATGGGAGACAGGTCCAAACTGCAGGCAAGCCAGTCTAGCACCTGCACACTCTGATTTCGCTAAAGGCTGACGTGTCATACCCCGATACACAATTACACTGTTAACAAGTTCATTTCAAAAGAGCTCAAGCTCAGAAAAGTCACCTACATTTCTGGACGTTGCAGACCCATGTCTTCTGCTATGTATAGTACAGTCTTCACATGCATTTGTGAATGCAGTGATGAATGGTGTTTATTTACAATGGTTTTGTCAAAGTATTCCTGAACCCATGTGTTGATATCCATCACAGAAACATAATAGTTTTTAATGCTGTCTAAGGGATCAAAGGACACTGGCTTTCAGTTGTAGTTTTCATATTTGCCCTTTTCGTACAGAGATGTCTCTGGATTCCCTCAATATTTTGATGGTTTTAAGCACCGTAGAGGGTGAAATGCCTAAAATCCTTGTAATTGCTTTTTGAGGAACTTTGTGCTCAAACTGTTGGATTATTTGCTGATGCAGGCATCAATTTCAAAGTGAGCATATATTTACAAAATCAGTGAAGTGTAAAATATTAAATTTCCTTTGAAATAAAAAAGGTACTCTTTTCATTTAAATACAAATAGAGGTGGATTTACAAGTCATTGCTTTCTGATTTTATTTCCATTTCACATACTGCCTCAACTTCTTTGTAACTGAGGTTTGTAATAGCAAACTTTAAATTTGACGTCAGAGTAAACACAAAGTAATTTGTAGGAGCTTTAACTGGGGCTAGAAAAAGTATTTCTACAATCAATTAATCTATCAACTATTAGTCAATTAACCGATTAATTGAACCATTATGTTGTTAAAACAGAAGCCATATCAGCGCTTCCTTCAGTGTACTGAAGTGCACAATCTGTCAGAATGACGGCATGAATCATATGAACATTTAAGAGCATTACAGATTGTTTTTGTCTTTAGTAATCAACAACTAACAGACTAAGTCAACTCATCCTTTCAGCTTCACTTTGCTAACAGTTTAAATGTGTGAAATGGAAAGTGTAGGAGATTTGAAGTTTCCTGCTTTATTTAGCACACATTCCACAAAAGACCACTTCCTCAGGTTTCTGGAGCCCTGTGGGACTTTTAAGCAGCAACTGCCCTCTCTAGGTTAAGCCGCAGCCAATGTGTTGGGCCTGGGCAGGATGCCTGTATTTTTGCTTTGTCTTCGTCACGGCTTGGAGATGGGCAAGTCCTCGGCTTTCATGTGAATCTGGGATAACCAAACAGAGTCCCATAAAAATCAGGAAGCCACTAAGGCCTTGTTTGCTTTCACAAGCCCCTCTTTCGTTGTCAGGCTGAATGGATGGAGGTAGCTATGTTTTTGCCAAATGACCTGAGATCCCTGCTTACTGACCTCCGCCATATCAGGAGGTTGCAAGGTATGCCGGCTGTGTGACAGAGAAACACTCTGGAAACTCACCGTACATCAGGGAATTCCCGAACTAGGACGCCAACCTCTATTTGGATGGAGGGAGTGTCCTCTAGTAGGATAATCTCTGATATGTGGGGTATGGCGCTGTCCAGCCACGAGGCAGAGGACTCCTAAGGTTCAAAAGAAACAGGACAATATGAGAAGAAGAAGAAGAAGAAGAAGAAGAAGAAGAAGAAAAACAACAACAACAACAACAACATTGACAATATGACAAACAACACTGACAAAATGACAATAGTAATTTAATTAAGTTAACTGTTAAATATTTCATGTATACCCCAGGGATGCTTTACAGAAGAGATGAAGTTGTCAGCATTACATAACACAGAGAAAGGACAAAAATAATTTCACACTACATTGCAATAAAGGTTGAATCATGTTCAAATGAATAAAATATAATACTATTTTGTCTTTTATTGTGACTTATTACTGATGCAATATATTTAATTCATGTGCAAACATGATCAAGTAAATTCAATTAAGTAAATTCAATGCATTACCTTTTCAGTGTATGCTACTATGACAGAAACAGGACGATTTGCAAACTATAAAGGAATGAAGTCAATTTCATGTGAGTGTGATGCAGTTCATAGCCTTGGAATCATTTATGGAGTTTGGCATCATTGGTCGTATTAACAATTGCTGTTATTTTATTCCATAATTACTTATACTGTATATATTGAAATAATATATTATACTATGATTCTAATGCTAGACACAAGATGGCATTTTAAGATGTTTTATTCAACAGTTCAGTTTTTATGGGAACAACAATAAGTTATTAAAGGATAAAGAATTTACTGAAATTATCTATTTAGAGTTCTTACATGATGAGTTATCTTTTGGTGTTCTGAATGTTAACTTTGTTAAAACTCCTCAATGTTATACAGCTTTCTCGGTCATTACAGAACCATCTGCAGCTCTGTTCATCATTCTGGACACATCTAAAATTTCTCTTTTACAGCTTCCTACAAATAAGTTGAAATGTATAAAGCTGTAGAGTAACTGCACAGCTACAACAAAACTGGTTGTGAAAGTGTGAATTCCAAGAGCAGTCTCTTTCGTCATGAAAGGATGTCTTATCCAAGGATGCAAACTAAGCCTTAACGTCATCAATATTTACGTTTTTTCTGAATGTTCTGTTGTTTTCTCATGGCAGCTTTCAATGCTAGCTACTCATAAGACAATCAGACATGGATCAGGCTGTCTGGGCAAAACACACAGGCAGCACCCGTCCAAACTATTGTTTATTCATAGTCTGGAAAAACATATTACCCTGAGGATTCCGCAGTGGAGCACATGCTATTGTAACTGAGGTTAAATATCTATGCCCACTATATGAAGAGTGTTCTTCCTGGCTCTGGGTTTGACCTTAGAGGTCGGCAAAGGCTTCAAAGTCCCAGGGCAGGACGCTCCTCCGTAAACAAAGCCATCCTGTTGTCCACAGAGGTGACAAACGGATGTTTTAACTGGAGCAAGGAGCGGCAGCAGCACAGGAGAAGAGAGGAGAGCGAGGGGTCAGGGAGACGACCTTTGAAATGAAGGGCCGTTTTTTTGATATGCATCAGTGCCACCATCCATTCTACATGTGTTTTGAATGCACTCAGAGGTAAACTACTGTTCAAAAAGTTAGATTCACTGTTTTCATGATCATAAAACCAATTTTGTTGTGGATACAGGCATAACATAATTGTAAAATGATGACAGCACTTTACAACTTTATAGATTTCAAATAATTAGCAGGAAGCTTTATAACACTGAGAACAAAGTTATGGTGATACTTTATATGAATGGTCCATTATTGATGATCTACAGATACTTAAAATATTATAACAAATAATAACAAACTTTCTGGTGATACTCAGTTGATTATCAACAACATTATTGTCAGGGCTAGGCTTAGGAGTAGGTGTAGGTTTTGTGTTGAAGTTAAGGTTAGAGTTAGGTCAACTTCAGGTTCAGTTGCAGTTAACAGATATTTAGTTACTTCAAGACCGACTGATCGTCTGCAAAGCATCTATAGTGGACTATCAAACTGAAGTGTTACCAAAGTTATAATAAGATTAACACCCAGCATGAACAGACAAATACAGTGTATTATTTATCATTTAATAACTTCTTATTGTGAATAACTTGAAATACTGAATAAATTATCTAAAAAATATCTTTGGCCAAGTTTGTAATATTTAAATCTACAGTGTAAAAGTCACTATCAAATAAAATAACAAAAAAGTGACTCCACCCTTTCTAATGGTGGAGTATTACACGACTTCTCACACTGACCATGGATGAGTCACAAGTTACCTGTAACATACTCTGATCTCACAATTACAATGAAAGCTGTTGTGTCTACAAACCTGTGCATTTCTGGTAAACCTTAGTTACTGTTTTACTGGTACTATGGAAGGTCCTCCTGTTTCATGGTCACTCCCTTCATATCCTGCAGTGGTGACTTTTTCCACATGAAAAAACACAAGAGCTGAGTGACTCACCAAGTCTTTGAAGAGAGTTTTCAGGTGCTTGCCCTCGTCACGTAGACGGCCTGCCATCCTCTTCCTCATCTTGAGTGATGTACAGATGATTCTGCCCCTCATAATAGCCCGAATGTATTCCGTCATCACCCGCCGATGGACTTCTCCCACCAAGACCTGCAATAAGTCCGTCAAAGAGGCCTTAAAGTGACAGTATGGCAACAAGCTAAATTTACACAATTTCCTCCCTATCTCAAACATACAGACGATCAGCTGAGACAAGTCTGGTGTCTGAAGTTTGCCTCTTTATTTTTGCACTGGAGTTACAGGCCTATAGTAGCTAACAAGTGAATCTAATGGAAACATACAGCCACCTTTTAGTATTGTGCTCCAAACTGCATCAAGCTGTTAAGTAATCTCACTTTCTATGGTTTCTAAAACTATGACATACTGTTATCTATAAAACTGACAAAAGTACAGACCAAATTCGGGCCTCAAGATGCTGCTGCTCCCATTTTAGCTATTAAGATTATTTAACAACTTGATACATTTTCAGTAAAGTGAGAAGATTTATGCCGGCAGGTGCTAATCGGTGGCTATAAGCTTTCTTGTGTTTCCCACATGTAGGTTATATTTTGGCACTGGGCCAAGGTACCCACAATATTCCCAAAACCCTGTGGGGACTGCCATGACACCTCAGTATTTCCAGAATTGAAATATATATATATCTATAAATGATATCCAGGGAATTTATAGTTAAATTTGCTCTGGTATGGACTACATCATGAAAACATGAGCTTGGGCTCGATGTGTGCTGTACCCGGTTGCCACAACAATTCAAAAACTTTGCAGTTGTTCTTGGAAAGTAGTTGCTTGAACACCAGCAGATTCGCAAACACTGTCCGTGCCCTGCTCGCTATGTGTTCTGTTCCATGCCAAGAAGAAGGAAAGAAAACTGGCATGGCTTGCAACTTTAAAACTGGAATATCTTCCAAGTAGGACATAGATTTGCTCTTAAAAAGACAAAATCATTCACTATATCAACATAGCTAACCTCAGGAGACAATTCCATGTTATCTACAAGTGTCGAGAGATGGGACACTGTCAAAACGTATTTATCATAGTTTTTTTAACGTCATTACTTAGCAACCACCTAGGAGTTTTGGACAGCAACATCAGAAACTAAAAACGGCTTCGGCTTCGACCCATGGGAAAGGGTAAAAATTCAGGAAAATCATGGATATGGACACCTGCTGAAGTATATTTCAACTATTTAAAAATGTGAATTTGCAAGAGCACAAAATTAGCTACTACACATAACTAAGAAAATTCTTTCTAGAATTTGCTTTCTCTCAGTTCTAAAGGTGGCCTAGTTGCAGTTACTTATTGATTTGGGTCATTTAGCGGTTTATATTAGAGGAAAATACATTATTTGAGTGTAGCTTGCGTCTTCGTTTTACCCTTTTTGCTTTGATAGGGTTTCTGCTGTCAGTCATGCAACTATTAAGTTTACTGTTATTCTCCTGAAAGATCACAAGAAAATGGCTTGTAAGCTGTACAGCAACCTACGGGAGCAAAAAGGCTCAGAAACAGATCTAAATCTTCACCTTTTTATTTTACAGTACAGACAATGACAATGCCAGATAAGAGCCAGGCAGCAGGTCACACTATCTGGTTTTATATAGCGTCGCTGTCCAATGAAAAATCTCCAAAATATTAACTTCAGAGGAGAAGGCAAAAACATTCTTACCTTTCAATGTAAGTCAGTGTAAAGAGTTCTAAGTGATTTTAGAGCATTTCTATTGGTCCATTCATCATGAAATTTACACAACTCAGCACTAAAATATATCTGCGGGAAACACTGTTTCCAATACTTGTTAGCTACATTAGCCTCATAGCTCCATTGCAAAATTAAAGAAGCAAACTTACCTTGGTTAACTACAGCTATGTTGCCTTAGCTGACTACAACTATATTTGTTGTAAGGTGAAAAGAGTGAAACTTCACTGTATTAAGCAATGAAACAATTGCTCAAGTGACTTCTACCAAAATTCAAACCAAAATCATCCTGACATTTTTAATGTAAGGTGAAGATATTGACTGAATGGTATAAGTATAGTTCAGAATAAGACATATAGCATTCTTCATAAAGTTCAAGTGGTGGAAGTGTTTGTGGACCTGGTATGGTGGGCTGTCCATCCTCCGGAACTTCTTGAAGTGCTCCTTGATGTGGGAGATGATATGCTCAAAGGCTTCTGTGTTGCTCAGCCATTTCCTCTTCACCAGTTTGTCAAAGAAAGGCTATAATAGTTGAGAGAGAAAACGTGTATCAGTAGTGGCAAAATAACCAGCGGGTGAACCTTTCTACCCGCGTTCAGGATGGGTGAGTTTTCATATCTAGAATTCCTGAGATTGAAATGGACTTCCTGTAAAAATAAAAAAACAGCGACCCTTAGGAAAATCCATTCTTAGGCAAAGAGGATGCTCAAAAAGACTTCAGCCCTCAAGGCCTGGCAGTGCCCGGCTCGACTGTGGGCCCTAAACGTAATGTGTGGCTTTCAGCCAAAAACATCTTGTTCAAAAATGTTTGTCACAACAAGCTATTTTTGTGCTTCGACCCTGAACTGAGCCTCAGCCAACATCCCTAAGAACAAACCACGACGGAAAAACTGATAAGAAATTCTTTATGTTCTTGGACAGAGGCACATAATCAACAAGGAATCCGTACATAATGAATGTGTGTGTGTGCCGGTGGAAAGACAACTAAATTAGTACGACAAGAAATATTCCTTCTGCATTCCTAACAAATGATATCTTGAAAATACACTTCAGTTCCAAATCTGAACTGTTACGTGCTTCACTGTAATAAATGACATCTTGGCACGTGAAATTATCTTAAATTTAGTTGATATATCTAACATTTTTCATTAGTAGTTGAATAGATTTATCTAGTCAATATATTGTACTGGCAGAACAATTCAAATACAAATTTTGCCAATCCAATAACAAACAATTACAAATCCCAACGGCAATAAGAAATATTATTTATACTGATTGGATTTTAAGGTTTCACTTGCTAATATATATTTTAATAAAGGAACTATTGTTGTTCTTTAATATCAAGTCAATGATAAAGCAAATGAAACCTTCTTAACATTTACCTGATTCAGCCAAATATTATTTGGTTGCAATTGAATGTTTTATTAGTGGTTTGGTTTTAAATGAAAAACTCTTTAGATTAACTTCTGTTTGTTGCTTTACTCTTTGAAACGATAACTTGCCCATCATTAACACAAGTGAACAACATGAATTTAGTCAGGAATGCACCAATTCCAGGAAATAATTTCTGACTTTGCAAGAGTTGGTTTTTAGCTAAGTCGTTCAGCTTTCTCTTGCTGTTAGTTGAGTTATCCTAATGTATGGTATGCCTAGAATATACGGCAGAGAGTGAGAAACTGTGCTGACCCACCCCGCTCACCCCTAATTTTGTGATCTTTTTTGTGTCTATTACATCATTCTAGCAATAATTATTTAAATACAGTAAATAGAACACATGCAATCAGGAGTGTTTGTGTGTGTGTGTGTGATGATCTCACCCTGATGTGCTCAAACAGTCTGTCATTCAGCACTCTCACACTCAGGTTTACGATCCTGTCCAGTGCAGTGTTGGCTCTGCGACTGGAGTCTTCACTGACAGCAGGGTCACACTGTACACATCTTTCCACAAATCCTCTGTTTACAGTACACACACACACACACACATTTTAATACACAGATCTGAGAAAAAAATAAGTGAACAATGAAATTCACACAGGAGCTGCAAAACCTCACCTGAAAGGTGGACAGCAGTTGGCCAGAGCGATGGTCTTGGCGACATAACCATCTTCATTTTCCCCAAATTCACTTATAAGCCCTTCGTGGAACATTTCCACCTTTCTCTGAAAGCTTTAAAAAAAAAGGATACAGACTCTACATGTTAACCAATATATAACCAAGGCTATCACAATGGATACACTGAAAATCTATAACAGAAAGTCCCCCCCCCTCTGAGAACATGATAATGGAACATAACCAATGAGAGAACATGAGTTTTTGTATTTATTTTACCTTCTTATTTTTCTTTCTTTCTTTTTAAAATATTTTATAATTTGCATAAAAATGATTTTTCATTTGCCCCACAAGCCAAACGTTTTGGGACCACTGGGCTGAAGCGTGGCTGACAAATTGAGAAAAACAACAGGCAGGGTACTGTTTGTAATTGTATGTCAACCCAGTGGACCTATTCGGTAGACGGACATCAGAAAGCGGCTAGTGAAGTACCGTGTCTTTTATAAAGTGGAGGTTAACTGTATATTCCTATGAAACTTTCTCACCTGTACAGGAAATCTGCAAGTCCATTAAGGCTGCACTGAGCCACTCTCGAGCCTAGATCTCGGTTTACTGCTGCAGATCTTTCAAGATCCTCCTGCAGCCTCTGTAACAAAATTAAAAATGAAAATTAATTCCTAAGTACTGTAGATGCAACACGTTTGGGTCTAGCAGAATTATTAGCAGAACAAATTCTTCCTGTGATTCCCCACAGATTAAGCAACCAAGACATTTGATTATTACAGCTTCACCATGTCCTTAATTAATTAACAGTTGATTAAGGATGTACATATTTGGTGACATATATTGTATGCAATTTTCCACCAACTACATGGAACTGAAGGTTTTTGCCATCGTTAAATCAATGCTTCAAAGATCACATTAATATTTCTCAGAGCACAGAGTTATACCCTGTATGGCCACTAGAGGTTAGCAGAGCCTCCACAAACTATGTGATGTAATGGAAACCGGAGCACAGTGGGAAGTTTTCATTTATTTTGGCTTCAGCAAGAAACCTATTCTCTCACTGCACTACACTGGGATGTGGGGATGCTGTTCAAAATATCCCAGCTATGTCCTCACAATGAACTCAGTCTTTAGAAGTTAAGGCACATTTTAGCGGCAACACAAAAACAACCACCGGTGCGGATCGACACCACAACAAGCCCACACAACAAGCATGCAATTCATGCATTAAACAACATGTGTCCAGGCATGAAAGTTTCTGCATACAAGGATTCATGGAGAAAGAAGATTTAATCAATTTCTCGGGTTGTTGAGCATTCACTGCATTTGCAGTGCTGACCTGAATAACTGTGCGGGCCAGTGGAATCTGATACTCCTCAATATGTAGCGACTCCAACCATCTCTTCTCTTCCTCTTCCAACACCTGAGACAGCTCGTTGGTTACCTTCCCCTGGAGTAAAACAACAAATTAAATCAATAATAAACTAATGAAATGATAACATGCTTAAATACAACAATTTTTACATGATCTATCCTTTCTTTATCCTTTAGAATTAAACAGACTGTTTTTTATTACTGTGCCTTAAAGACCAATACATGTTAATGAGCCATGATGAAATATGTAAATGTTCTAATTAGCTGTGTGTGAAACATTTCTTATAACTTCAGCATGAGTGGGCAGGGTTAAACTGCTGTAGGCTGAATAGGCGGATGTAAATGGTTTTTGTGGTGTCATAAAAACAATAAATTTAAAACTTTTTTTTTTGGATCACTCTTCTTTGCAGAATTGTTTTAATTTAGCTGCATTGGAGGGTTTTCAAGCATGAACTGCCCATTTAAGGTCTTACCACAGCATCTCAATGGGATTCAAGCCAGACTTTGACTCGACCACTCCAAAACTTTAATTTTGTTTCTTATGAGCCATTCAGAGGTGGACTTGCTTGTGTGCTTTGGATCATTGTGCTGCTGCATGACCTAACTGTGCTTGTGCTTTAGGTCACAAATTGACAGGCGGACATTCTCCTTTAGGCTTTCTGAGAGAGAGAGAGAGAGCAGAATTCATGGTTCCTCCAGGTCCTGCAGAAGCAAAGCAGTCCCAGATCATCACTCTACCACCACCATGTTTGACTATAAGTACGATGTTGTTATGGTGGAATGAGGTGATAGCTTTACGCCAGATGTAACACCAGGTGGACACATGTCTTCCAAAAAGTTCCACCTTTGACTCATCAGTACACAGAATATTATCCCAAAAGTCTTAGGGGTCTTCTAGATGTTTTTTTGCAAATGCTTTTGTGTTCTTTTTGGTCAGCAGTGGTTTGCGCCTTGCAACTCTCCCATGGATGCCATTTTTGCCCAGTGTCTTTCTTATTGTGGAATCGTGTACATTGACCTTAACTGAGGCAAGTCAGGCCTGCAGTTCTTTAGATGTTCGTCTGGGCTCTTTTGTGATCTCCTGAATGTCGATGCGCTCTTTTTGGTAGACTGATCACTCCTGGGAAGGTTCATCACTGTTCCAAGTTGCCATTTGTGGATAATGGCTCTCACTGTGGTTCACTGCAGTCCCAGAGCCTCAGCAAAGACTTTGTAACCCTTTCGAACTGGTAAATTTAAGTGACTTTGTTTCACATCTGTATTTGAATCTCTATAGAATGTGGCATCATGTGCTGCTATTTGAGACCTTCTAGCCTGCTTCATTTTGCCAGACAGGTTCTATTTAAGTGATGTTTACATTCAACAGGTCTGGCAGCAATCATGCCTGGGTGTGGCTAGTGAACCCAATAGTCAATTGAATTTGGTTAACTGGTTGATTTAGCAGCTAAGGGGGGCAATTACGTTTTCCACATAGGGTCAGGTAGAGCTGAACGACATTTTTCCTTTAATAAATTAAATCATCATTTAAAAATAGCATTCTGTGTTTACTTGGGTTCTTTGTCTAATATTAAAAGCAGTTTGATGATCTGAAACATTCAAGCGTGACAAATATGCAAAAAACAGAAGAAATTAGGAAGGGGACAAATACTTTTTCACAGCACTTTATGTCTGAGTACCATCAAGGAATACGGTAATTTTAAAGTAACAGCTCTTAAGGTAAACTCACTTACTCTTCTTTTTCCAGGACACGCCTGTGGATTATTTTGTCTACACTGTGGGCAAAGGACACAGGGCCTCATACCTGCATACCTCACATTCAAGTTACATAATTAGCTAAGGGGAAAAAGCCTTGTTGTTAGACTGACTCCTATTGTGTGGTGATCATTGTGGACAGGAAAACCGTGAGTTGACCCTGAAATGCCGCACTCTAATTGGCTGTGCAGGTCGCAACGACCAGTCATCTCTTGGACTGAACAGGAAGTGCCGTAGGTGCACCCTTTTCCGTCCACAGCTTTGAGGAACGCAACACCAGGGAGCTGAGGAGGGGAGAAAGTAGGGGGCAGTTTGGGGATTCGGACCCTTACCCTGACCGAGTTGAGGCAGTCCAGCTCCAGCTTGTCCACTGTCTCTGTGGGCAGCAATGGGCCGAGCCGAGAGCAGTTGATGGGTGATGTTATGGTCACTGTTCCAAGGACGTCCCTGCAGCAACAACAGGAAGAGTCAGTCAAACAGCGTGTCTGGACCTCAGTCGCAAGGAAACATTGAAATATGACGGGATAGGCGTGGGAGTGTACTTTAAGACTCTTATCAACAAAGGGTTATCAATAATCATATTTACTAAAATTATACCTGAAAAAAAAAACAGACAGCAAATGGCCTAGAAACTTTAACTCAATCGCCACGACTTCCGTTAAATGAAAATGTTACCCTCCTTACCAAAAAATGTAGTTAATCAGCGAAAACTCATTTGGTGTCTGAATTTTTCTTCTTCAGTTTTGCACCACCAATTAGCATCACACAAATGGCAAAATTCAGGCTTCAAGATGGCTGCTGCTACTGTTTTTTTGCTAAGCAATGCTCTTTTGCTCATTTTTATAGATAACAGTGTGTCATACATTGTCAGAAATCACACATGCAAGTCTATTTTAGGTTATTTAACTACTTAACATGGTTTGAGGCAAGTATTTGAGGATTTGAGTACATAGTTTGCACAATACTAACTGCAAATAACACTTCCTTTTAGCCACATTAGCCTTGCAGCTCCAGTGCAAAACTAAAGAAACAAACTTCAGACACCAAACATATCTCGCCTGATCAAAAACACTTGGGATAAGGGCAAAATTGGTTTTGTGGTTTTTGGCCAAGCTTTTCCTGAATAGAACCATCGTACTGATTATGTTCATCATCCACAGAAAGTTACTTCACCTGTTGTAGATGTTGTAGAGCCAGTCTAGAAGAGAGTAGATGTCAGTAATCTGCAGTTCTCCATTAGTTATGGCCTGCAAGCGGCGGGTTACAGCCTGGTGGTAGCTCTGCACGTACACCTGGAAGGCATCGTACTCCTCGGGGTACACAGACACCACATTCCGGCGGGCAGCCCCCAGGTCCTCCACCATGTGGCTCCTCAGCCTGTCCAGGTAAGCCGCCAGCTCGCCTGCCTGTATGTCTGCGTGCTGAGGCAGATTTCCATCAGCAGCCTCGGCCACAGCCTCCTTCCAGCGCTTTTTCAGCTCCCTGGGCCGCGGCCCTCCTTGGATGGCCCTCTCGCTCATGGCCCAGTCCCGGTCAGCCTGCTCCTCCTGCTGGAGGACCTGCACCACGAGGCCCAGGTTGGGTCCAGCAGTGGGAGAACGCAGAGACTCTCTGACCACATCCCACAGCTCCTTCTGCAGCGCCTCGTACAGCAGTTCCACATCCTTGGCCTTGCGCCGACTGCTGTCTTTGCTGGGGCTAGTCAGATCCTCAGGGGCGTTGCCTCCAGCTGGTGAGGAGGACACCTCCATACACTCCTGTTCCAGCTCCAGGATGTGGGTGTCTGCTAGGAACAAGTCTCGCTTGGTCACCAGCTGCAGGATCTCCAAAACTGAAGATGCAAGGAAGGAAGGGGGCAGAAAAAAGAAAGAAAAGAGGAGTGAGTTTTGCATAATGCATAGACATGGTTCTAGGTCATTTATATCAAGCAAGAATGCTTTTTATATAATGCTGAATAGAACTGTGTAAACTGATGTGACCTGATGTTAGATCTGTGCAATTACTCTGAGACGCTTGATAAATCAGAGCCCTTGGTGATCATGAATAGATCAAAGCCTACGTTACGAATGACAAAGTTGCCGAAAAAGGTTTGAAACGATGCCATAGAGGAACCACTTTTCCTACAGAATGTTTCCTTTTTCACAGTACCCATAAAATACTATTTTCACCTGTTTTGGAGGTGTCTCAGTTGAACTATGCAATTATTCTTTCTTCATCAACTTTGCTGGAATATATTTTGACAGAAATGTGCAAGATTTACAGAATTGGAAGTGAACCATTTTTTTTCGCAGGCCAACATTTCTAAAAGTCTTTTTAGTGTTTTTCAGTGCTGTTTTTTACTGTGGCAATTGTACATGATTTTTCGATTTTAAGAAAGCTGCAACTGTGTTGTCTTGGCACAGCCATTTTGGTGGAGAGTTTACAGCAGGGGGTTCTCACGCCTCCCCTTTCACCCCTCATTGCTCGCTAGAAGCTTAACAGAGTTACAACATTTGATACACAGAGAACCAAGAGCATACTAGTTAATCTGAAAAAAAAAAATTATTTGACTATATTAATTAAAGATAAAAATAAAAAAAATAAAAAAGAGTACATTTCCATTTCACTAGTGGTATGGCCACTATGAGGCTTGCACAAAGAGGCTACAGAATCATACTTTGAAAAGTGCTTTAGAGAACCAAAAGTGGTTCTTGTATGGCACAGGTTTCAGCTCTGGTCCTGAAGTGCTCCCTGTCCTTCAGATTTTCAGGTTTTCCTGCTGTAACACACCCACATTAATTCAGGAAGGGCTTGTTAATTCATTGATCAGTTGGATTGTTTTTCTTGGGTTCAGGTAAAACACTGAAATGCAGGGCACAGGACACTCCAGGAACAGTGTTGGGAGTGACTGTTCTATGGCATTGGTGCAAAGAATCCTGTTTAAGCCCCTTTCTTTTAGGAGTTTAGGAGTAATTTGTAGTCATTTACTATGACATAATACAACTTTAGCAGTTATATTCATTACTAGAGTTTCTGAAATGAGCCTTTAGGGAGGATACAATGACATGCTTATCTACTTGATTCTTTATTGTAACATATCCTGGTGTTAAAACACACCGAGGCATCGATTTCTTTGATGACCAAAGGCGTATCTGTTTGCCTTTGTCACTATTGAACTAGTTCTAATGAATGATTCCCACTCCCATGTCATACCATTGGGGTTCAGTGCATCTCTGGAGGACTGTTGCTTTCATACCCTTCCTAGTCTTGCATTTCATCAAGGCTCATCAGGGTCATATGGTGCCAGACATAAACCATTGCTGGTTATTCTTACAGAGAAGAAAAGGGTGAAAGTCCTTTTAACAGAAGAATGTTTAACTGGTTCATACAGAGTTACATGATGCACCATCTGCACACATAAAAGTGCCTCCAAGATGATACATCATGTAACTGTAGCATGAAGCGTTTAGTTATTTCAAACATCACCTACAGAGAAAACAAATCAATCAAGACAGGAGCACCATCTTGACCATTTTCTGCAAAATCTTTGTAGAAGGCTTTTGAAGCTAAATCCATGAAAAACCATTCATTTTTTAATTTTCACATAAACTTAGCCAACAATACACTACACAGGATATGTCAGTTTGTTAAGCACAATTTATGTGCTCCTACAAGGCCATGAATTATAGTGACCTCACTAGTGCCTCTGAAGTGGTCAAACAAGGACATTTTACATTTGTAATAAAACTATTGATGAAGTAGACCAGTTCCCACTGAGATCAGGGCTCACACCCATTACATCATGCCTGACCCTCTCATTTGGGATGGACAAATTTCTTAAAACAAGCAATTTGTTCTGATTGGTGATGACAGGACTTGACCCAGTCAGAAGTTTCGCCAGTGTGTTTGACTTGTTTCGCAAAGGAAGACAAGAGGTAGCTGAGGCATTTACTTCATGCCTCTTTTGGCCAAAAAAAAATGCCTCTCCCTGACTAAACCCTCAGAGGACAATCAATTAAAGTCTAATTCTAATTGTAATATGGATAAACCATGACATTAACATGATTTATGAGCATGACATTTATTCAGCTGGTAATATAATACATATGTGCAAACTATAGGGAAAGGTAGGAGTTACGAACCAACACTTTTTACAAATTTAGAGGGAAATATTGTTGCTGTCTTAATTAAACTTTATCTCCTAATTCTGTACAGTATGCATTTTTTTAATTACAAATGGCTTAAAAATAAAAACAGAAACAAAATTGAGTTACATAGGTTTTGATATGACATGAAAACTATGATATTCTATAGTACGTTTGCCTAAACTAAGATATTCTCGCAGAACAGGTGAGACGCAGGCTTATCAGGAGGAGGTAAATGACTGAGCTCATAACTGGGTATGTTTTCTTCATATGACTGACCTGCAGCACGCTAAATATAATGCATCAGTTTTCACAAACTCTGCTGTACCTCTTATGTAATCTCTTTGTTCGGAAACACACAGGGATGCCTGATTATATAGCATTCCCACTGTACCTCGGGGAGCCTGGAAACGATGTCATTTCCGCTCTTGCTTCTAAATCAGTCTAAAACTTAAAGGTCCTTTAGGAGGAGGGCGGGTTTTGGGTGTGATATACACTAGCATTCATACAAGTTCGGAACTGCTTGCCATATTAATGATTGCAATTCAACACTAACTAGATTGAAATATTAAAACTAGACACCAAAGTAGAACTCCGTTCATCATCAAACATTCCTCAGCTTTTTTTCAGCTTCCTACCAACTGTCTGAGGTCCATAGCACTCAGAGATCTTATTCTATTGGCACTCTATCTATGCTTAAATAGACTTAATGTCACCAAAACTACATCTCCCAACAGTTCTCATTCTAAACTGTATGGCATCACTCATGGTGGGAAAAAAAGCATTAAGCATGCCAAAACCACATCTACCTCCTATTGACACACTTGCTCTGTGTTTTGGAGCAAATGTAGCAACCTTCCAAGTAAATATATGAGCTGTGATATTTCTTTACTTCATTTCTAACATATTTAGTGATTAAAAAAAAAGTCAATAAACACGTAAAATATGTACATAGACATATTTGAGGCAATTTTTCTGAATGTTGCAAAAATTTAAGTATGGGCCTTAATGTTCACCACTTCAGCATTATTACACAATGGCCCCTTTTTCTCTATTATTACTAACTCCTACTTATTATAGCGCCCATTTATAACTATTTTCACCCCAAAAGACCTGATCCAGCTCAACATGTAATTATCAAAGGCTTTATGAGATCAAGTATGTTGAGGTAGGGAGTTCAGGAAGTAGCAGGGTGTAAAGCCTTATATTTACAGCATGTAAATTCATACCACAGTTTAAAGTATCCATAACTTATATATTTCTTGTATTTTCTTTCTCCCCCCTCAGGCTTTTATTACTGTGCCTGAAAAGACTGATGTATGTAAGTGATCTCTGTTCTGATTGGTGGTCGTGTACTGTGACACAATAAAAAAACAGTCAGACTGAAACGCTGCTTATAACTTCAGTGTGAATGTGTAGAGCATTACTCCCCAGTCGATACAGTCCATATATGGTAACTAAGCAGCCAAAATAGCCAGTTTTAAATTAATTATTTTTTTTTTTATTTGGCTGCTTAATTTCTGTATGGACTCCATGGACCAGGGGGTGAATAGTACACTTAGAAACTGTAAAACTGTAACAGTGTATACATACTACATAAAAGTCTTTTATTTAAAAAATTAGAAAATGTGATTTTCCATTATATGGGCCCTTTACATTTTCCCAAAACTTCCAAGAAAATAAAAAAGCTGTTTTTTATGATCAGAAGCTTCCCAAAAACCTAAAAAAGTTTAAAAAGAAAAAAAAAAACATAACCAAAACTAATGGGAGTTTCGCATTTAGGTGTGAAGGTGAGTCACAGATCAGCTGTGAAAATAAGCGAATCTGTCAAATTCTTGCTCAGACATACTGGGCTCCTCATACGAGTTAGCTGCCCATTCATTTCCTGCAAAAAAAATACTCATATTAGCAGAAAGGATGCGTGGGAGCTCGGCTGGCGCCCAGCCTATCCATCTCTGTCCCATTCGAGGAAAGACTGTGTGCAGCCATGCCACCACACACCGTCCCTCTCCGCCTCCACCTCGCATCATATCGGAGCCGCTTTGCCAACCCATCGGAAGGAGGTCTAAATATATAATACAATACAGCCCTACTGCTATCACAGAGGAGGAGGACCTGGAAAAATGAGTGTGCTTACTGTTCTTGTGTCAAAACCTAAGAGCCACTTCCTCTGGTAGGTTCATCCGGCTGAAGTCCTCTCCACCCAAGGACAAAACGTCACTGAGGGGGTGGGGCAGGTTTTGAATGAGCACCAATTTGAACATTGAACCTGCTTTGCTCCCTGACCGCCTGGTCCTGATCGCCACTGAGCAGAAACCTGTAAAGTATGCCCTTGAAACCACATTGAGCCTTAATTGCCACATGTTGAGAGCTGTTCTTGTGGCTTATCCCAGAGTCATTAAAATGGGGATGACTGCCAAGAATGGGGAGGGAGGCAGAGTCATCCATAAGAGAAGAACACTACATCTTTGTTTCCAAACACACTTGCCCTTTAAACTTGGTGTGAAGAGCATGCTTCGCTTATGTATAGATATACCACCCTTCCTTAACTGTAACCACAGTAACGTGAAAGTCACACCCAAAAACTAATAAAATACTGAAAAGATGATGCATTGAATCTGTTTACATTGTGTGACCAGGTAGAACACCAAAACTGACATTGTTAAAGCTTTCTTGTTTGTAAGATCTTAGAGAAATCTGAAAAAAATCCATGTGTTTTTGTCCATCCTTCCACTGTGAGAAGACAGGTCAATGCTATACGTCTGAAAGGATGTGTAACTGTCATGAAGCCCTCACTGAGAAAAGGAAAATTTAAACAAAGAAGCTGCTGGTGTTCTCAGAACAATGGACTGACCACCTCAAAGTCCAGACCTCAACATCACTGTATGTGTTATGGATTACTTGGATCGTGGGAAGCAGAAAAAGCAACCGACTTCTAAGAATGAACTTTGGAGGTTAAATATGTTTTCTACTTTTTTCTTAATGCTGACAAGTGAATAACTGGTACTCAATGACTTTGACTAAAGTTTAAACAAATGAAGGGTAGCCTGCATCAACACAGTTTTGTCTTTCTTACATTTGGCAGTAATTGTGCTATAATATTTTAGTCAAGTTGGAATGATGTCCACAGTTGAATCAAGAAAATTCAATATATCACTTTTTCAAGTGCAGAGAACTGTGGGAAAACTATGTTACTGGCATAAGCATTGCAGGGGTGGGGTACGACAACTAACTCCACTATAAAGTAATGACTAAGCAAGATATCCTCTAACATAGCTCAAGCACCTGCATAACCAACATCACTGTCAGCTGCCATTCTGTCACTACAGAGCAGATTATCCAGGGTTTCTGGGCAGGAGCTTGTATAGGATCTACTTACGCTCTGGCCCAGGACATGGGATTTCTCTTTATTAACCCCAAGTGGCACAAATTATTCAACTTCACTTCAATGCTCTCCGGTATCTCTGTTTAACTACCTGTTCAGCTGGCATACAGAAGGACTCAAAGGGGCTTTATAAAAACAGACCTTCAACACTCCCCCTGTCAGACTCCCCTGTGTTCCCTTTTCTGTCAAATGTGTGCGGGGGTGGATAAATATTTTTCTTCAAAAGTGAGCAGAGGAGTGCTGGGTTTCATTTCATCACTCCCCCCAATCCTCAAAGCCCCCACAGTCACAGCTGGGTCACATTTGCAGGGCTCTGGTGTCCAGTGTCCCTAGGCGAGACAGAGCCTGTCCCGATACCACAGGATTTAGCTTTATAGAATTGCTTGTGTGCATTTTCACCTAATCTTTATCTGCCCTACCTGCATACTGTCAATTACCATAAACACAATTTTTGACACTGCACTTACAATGGAAGCTGATGGGCAGCTGTTGAAGCAACTGTCCATTGGCTTCATTATAAGCATGGTTAGAGTCAACAGGTTTTCTGTTCTTTTCTAAGGAGAGTGAAAATGGGATGTGCAGGGGCACTCAAATACTTAACTGAGGTATCAGTTTTCAAATAACGTTACTGAAATCACTATTCAAGTATTCATTACGTTTCTTCACAGGAAGACAGAGAAAATATACAGGCTAACAATTCAGTAATGCCGATTTTATGTTTTAACAGGACTGTAAAATGTGACACAAGGGTTCACAGTGCTGGTGATAGGAACCAGACATCTGAAGAGTTTAATGCTAAAACTAAATACTGCCTGATGTCTGAGACACTGTTTTACAATGTTACATTTTTTAAGCCATTCATGGTGGTATGTAGGGTGTTGTGGAGTAAAACAGTCCCCAAAGACAACATTTTTTCAGATTTATTACAATTTTCCCATTATCATCACTGCATATAAAAACTCAAAAGACACATGTAGGTTCACTGGTGGTTTTGAGTAATAAATAAAATGGCTTTATTTTCATTGTAGACATTGCAACCCCTGGTTCTGATCACCACCACTGTAAATAATTACACTCTGTAACCACTCTGAATTTCTTTGCTTACTCAACCACTGAATTTTGTGGAAATTTGGAAAATTGGTGGTGTCTCATACAGATATTCAAATTACTCAGAATGCACTCCCTAATCAAAGTTACTGTCTGTGGTAACTGACCATATAATACAGATGCGGTAGATAGAAATTAGGTAAAAAAATTGCTGGAATATTCTTTTAAACTTTTAAAGGCATTTAAGCATTTGGACCCGAAGTGGCTGTTAGAATAACCACTGCCCCTCCTCAGGCATTTCTGTCACTGGAGACTGCAGGGCTGGGTGCAGACTGATGACATGAACCCAACGTCTGAGGACATGCTGGTCTCGCGCCCAGCCTTAACTGATGTGAATATGTACAGTGTCAACAGAGCAGAGACTAAATTAGGTCATTTGGAACATTTGCCCCACCTTACACTGTGGGGCTCATCAGCCCTTATTACATTCACCAATGATTTGCTTTTTGAAGAAGGTGGTAGTTTATGTGGTTTCACATGTGTGAAAGCTTAGCTGAGGTAGGTGAGGCTGGTAGTTGTTGGAGTCAGTCAGTCACACTATTGCACATGTATGAATGTATTGTGACCAAGGTCATGCTTTGACACTGCGGTTTCCATAGTGGCCAATGTTGTGTGGCTCTAAGCACAGTTATAGTTTTATGGTTCAGGGATGTGGGTTGTAATTTTGTAAGGTCTGGAAATCATTTACTACTCTGTGTCTAACGACCTCGATAAAGAGCCTTCTTATCAGCATGTATTCACCAAATCTAACCAAAGCCCATCTCACTGACCAAAGACACTTGGTTCCAAATCTTGTCTTGATGGTTACCGGACACTGGAACTGACTTTCGACTTCCATTTTATTCATAGTGAAAGAGAGCAGCTCTAACATGTTTCAAACAGGAGAAAGAAATCATGTTACTGAGCTCCAGATGTCTACCAGATTATGTAATGCTATTGCGCATTTTCTTTTTGTTTGCTAAATTAGTACTACAAAAATCATAGCTATGCATAGTTTAAGCAGAGTTTGTTTGCCGGTTTTTATTCTTCTACATATCTTGCAGTTCTTTACTTCATACTTACTTCACACAGACCAAACAAGCAAAAAAAAGGTGTGAAGTACATGGCTAATAGGGAAAATTTCCTTATTAAGCTCTAAGGACTTAGCAGTGGGTCAAGACTTCCCTTTCTCATGCTTGTCAGTACATACCTTACATATCAGTTTTATAGTAGCTACTGAATAATTCACAGTTCTGAACAATATGCTGTAAGATTAATACCTGAATAATAAGCCAGTTCCTTTCCACAGAACCATCAGCAGTTCCAGACTGGCATTCTTCCCTCCCATAACTTAACAATAACTTAACCAGTTTGCATTGCTTTCCATGTAATTACTAAAGAGCCATCCTTAGGATGTAATAAACATACGGGAGTTAAGAGGTCAAGCGTTTAAGGCATGATTATTGACCCTGAATCCTATCCTTAGCACTGTGTTTTTATTCTTGATGCACACAAGACTAATGTGCAAATGTAGTATAACATGTTAAATGTCCCTTTCCTGCCATTTAAACATGTGTAATGCTATGAGAATCAGTCCCTCAACACCAAGGAATGCAGCCACTTGAGAACATCTGTCCTCACAGAACAGTGTTTTCCTTTGACACACAACTTATGTCTGCAAAACAAGCATTGTTTTCCTGTATTTGGGGCTCATCCAAGAACCTTTTGAGGAAAAAATGAGTCAACTGAAAACTATACATGAACAGGTTGTGAGTTATGGACTACCTAGTGCTCTACCTTTTTGTGAATTAGCTAGCCAGGTTAGTCTTGTCATTTAAATGAAACTGAAAGTAGCCTATTAATGAATCTGCCACACCTGTCACTTTATGTTGTTTAGGTTTACGTCTTGCTTGAATATGTGATAAAGGTTATTCTCTAACTACACCCAGTAAAGTTATCTTGCTAGCTAGCTAGCCAGTTGCTACAGAGCTAGCTACTTCTAATGTGATTGCTTGCCCTCAGCTAAACCACTTGTGTACACTCTGCCACTATTACTAAGAAAAGATCACTCCCAGTTGTATAACTGGCGATATTGCTGTTAAAAATGATTCAGTAAACTAATTAATAAAGGATAACAAAAGAAATAAGTTAATGAACAATGAAAAGTGGCATTTTGCCTAGTAGTCTGCTTAACCACCAGTGGGCCGCCTGGAAAATACTGAGCAAAAAGCCAGTGAGCCACCAGCTTTGGAGTCAGTGGGCCAACAGTGGCCTGCTATCCTCTTGCTATCTGGGTAGCTAGAACCAGCTGGCTAGAATTTCACTAACTGAAGAAAATGGAGGTAAAACTACACGCTGACACTAACCTAACCATGTAGCTAACAAAACGTATAAGTGGCAGTATAGCTAACTAGACAAAAATCTACATGTCAGATGTCAGAATGTAAGACAGTCGTGTGAAGCTGTCTTTTCTGCACAGAGTAGAGTGTTTCAAAACCAGCATGACCATGACGGGGAGGTCACCAGAAAGTTTCCCGTCAACATAATGTGGTTAAACATACAAATAAAAGGGCTTTTTGTGCTGTGTCAGCTGGGGCATGTAGAGCAGCAGCTTGTCACCCTCCCCACTCCACCGAAAGAAAGCACAGACATGGCCAAACATGACACAGTGGGGTACATTCGCAGTTCCCCTTTACACAGATTCCTCTTTCTCAATTTTCTTTGCTTAGGTCATAATGTACTTGCAAGTAGAGGGTGATGCTTTAAGGCCTTCTGTTTTGACAGCCCATATTGTGCTCTGAAGATGGGTTCAGTTGATTGTAAGGTGATAAGGCCGGTGGTCCACTGGCAAAGCGCAAGTGATTAGATTTTGGATGAGGGCAACATGGAAAATGCTTGGATTAAGAGTTGGAATGCATGTCACCATTGCACACTACTATGACACCTGCTATTCAAATGGCCCCTTCAACAGATAACAAAAGCAGATATATATATATATATCTATGAAGTCCACATCACTTTTAAGTGACATTTAAAAGTGACATTCTGGCTGTAAAGACTGTATTAAACACTGAGCATGCTAATTGTATCTGTGGTAAAATCCTCACTATGCGAAACTACTTACATTACTTAAAAAGTTTCATTAAAGGCTTTCAGGAATTGGTCTATTACCATTCTGAGTCTTGCCCCAACAAGCCTTCTGAAAGGCTGTAACCTGATCTAAGCTTGCTACCTTGCACAAATACTTGCCTTCCATGCATGATGGGCATGCAGGTCCAGCTAAACAATCAAGCTCTGTACTAGCCATGTGCTCTGTCTACAACTGCACTCTATAAGCTGTCATAATCATGTATATTGCATAAAATAGAACTGAGACCATATTGTTGTCATGCTGTCGTCAGTAAACCCAGTTTTTGGTCAAGTGCTTTTGGCAGCCATAGGAGTATAGACAGAAAGAGACATGATCGAACACATAATTCTCTGGGAAGCAGCCTCTGCTCTTACCTGAGAGAGGCTCCCTTGGTTTGACCTCTGGCACCTCCTCCACTGGCTCCTCCTCAGGCCCGGGTGATGCTGAACGGTCCACCATGGACTCCCTCTTCTGCTTGCCCCTGCCCACGATCTTCAGAAAGGAGAGTCTGCGACTGCTTGAGTCGCCGTCACTTTCTGAGCACAGGTCTCCATTGGGCAAGCTCTCTTTACGGTTGTTCTCTCTGCATCTGCCTGCCATCCTGCACAAAGAGGGAAACCGATCAGAGTTAACGACTAACCAATAATATTATGTTTCACTTCCCACTCTCACCACTACCTATCATCAAGCGACAACAGTCAACTAGTTCAGAGCTTCAAAGAAATAGAAAAATAAAATGTGTTATGATTTCCAGTTCACTTTGTCTTTAACAGACACATTCTATAAAAGCATTCACCTTGAGCTGAGAATTATGGGTTCCTGCAGATCATTCTTACATTTCACTATATTTACACTGCTCAATGTATTTTTGTTAATCGTTATTCCGGTATTTGCCCTGTGATGGACTGGTGACCTGTCCAGGGTGTATCCTGCCTTCCGCCCAATGACATGCTGGGATAGGCTCCAGCTCCCTCCGGCGACCCAGAAGGATAAGTAGCTTAGAAAATGCGCGTGTGTGTGTGTGTGTGTGTGTGTTCCGGTATTTGCATTTGCAATATACAAGAATATGCAAATATACAAGAATATCCCTTAAACCAATCACAGTGCTTTTTTACTGTGAGCATCCAACCACAGCTCCAGATGTGTTTCTGTGGGTGTCTGGAGGAATTCAGGAATTTATGTAATCCAGAATTATTTTGGTAAAAATAATGCAAGCCGATCTTCACTACTGTGTTTTTAATACACAGCAGGACATATCAAAAAACAAAATGTAACAATATCAGGCAGGTTATAGATACACCCTGGGGGGCTTGAGCTCCTGCCCTTACACTGTACAAGTGCCCTTTTGGCATGTATAATAAGTGTTTTCTACATAGTCATTATTGAAGATCAATTCCAATGAGACTCAATTCAGTCTTGCCTGTCAGGGATACACGCATCACCACAGTGCTGGAAATCCTGCCAACAAAGTACTGAAAACATCAACTGCACAGTGTGGTAATTTTGAACAACAATCAAATGTAATGTTGGCAGTAAGGGGTGCTAAGAACTTGCTTAACTAAGTTTTTGTTATTGTAAAAACCAGACATTAATGCCTGGCTCTGTGGAGCTCATAAACAGAGTTTTAACTCGAAGATTTATAGTGACTAGATAGCTTAGTGACGTTATGGCCTTGCATGCTGGAGACTGGCACTGAAACTGCTGCTTGGGTGGTGGAATTTGTATTTCTGTCTACCTTGGGGAAAAACTCTTAACACGATGTTTGGTGTCCTCTGAAACTACCTTAGGAGGCTCCCCTCTGAACTCCTTCTGCCTTTCTTCTTTCTCTCCATGGGCGAGGGCATGCCAATGGAGCCTTGTGGAGAAGGAGTGGCGCTGCCTTTACTCCTGCCTGACATGCGCAGACCCTTGCCCAGCTTGCCCAGGGTCTTGAGTGGGGACACTCCTCGGATACGGTCCAGCGTCCCTTTGAAAGAGCCACCCTTTCCGGAGCCTCCGCGCCTCTCCTCATTGGCCTCGTTCTCGTCCTCCTCATCCTCGAATGGGTTGCGGTCCCGGGGCGCTCTCCCGTCCAGCAGCGAGCCCCCTGTATCCTTGGCCCACTCCTCATCTGAGCCATTCTCTTCGAATGGGTTGTGGTTGAGGCTCATCTTGCGGAGAATCAGCTCGCTGTGAGTGTTCTCCAAATCCACGTTCACCTTGCCCCCCTTCAGCCGAGCAGGGAGGTTCTTAAGGATGGGCATGTTTCTGCCTGGAAGATAAACACTAAAGGACAAAAGGTAAACACGCATTAGAGAGACATCTAATGACCAGCATCAGTGTTCTTAATGTCCAATATATTGACTGAGCCATCACAAATGAGGCTCAATTTGAGACACAGAATTCACAGGTAACTATCAGTCATGATTCTATAGTCTTTAGAATTATAAAGTGACTATTGATTCTATCAGTAATCAAGTAACCTACTGAGAATGTTGGCCATTAATTGAATAACCAGCTAAAAAAATCGCTAAACTATAAAAAGGATGTACCTGAACAATAATAAACCATAGCCTTTGAAAGAAAAACTAGGAAGCATTAAAAAGTATATATGTGGCATAAAAGTAATGCATGTATATGGGTGTGTTGATCAGACTCTGTTTCTTATTGTAAGAGAGACAGTAGAGATAGAAGAACTGAAAATATGCATTAGCATCATGCATAATGTCTACTAATCATCTGCCAGTTTGGACCACTCCTTCAACATAAAGTGACTGTATAGAGATTGTATGACCAAAGGAGGCTTCTACTTAAGCTAGGAGGCCGACCCTCCTAGCTTAAGTAGAAGCCTCCTTTGGTCATACAATCTCTATACTTAAGCTAGGAGGCCGACCCCCCACCAACCCTTTAAAGAACAGAGATAGGACTGAGAGAAATGAAAGATGAACGATGGGGTGGTGGTGAGGTGTGAAAACTGTCATGGGAAAAGCAAGGTAGAGATGGTAATTTGGTACTTTTTTTGAAAAAAAAATCATCTACAACCTGAATCTGTCTACTGTGAAGACATTTTAAAACATATGGTCATAAACTGTGTAAGACAGCTCTGATGTATCAATATTTTATGGTGTGATACCAGGTATTTGGGTCGCACCCATCTGTTTGGTTTGACAGATGTCTCCCTGCTTTATTACTATGATATATTAACCAGTTCCGTCTACACAGGGCTTAGAGATTAGCTTGTTTAGTCTGGAGGCTGAACAGTTCGCTCACACAGTTGAATATGAGAGCTTTGCAGATATCACACTGGAGCCTTGGTCTGCAATATCCTCTCTGAAGACTTCCTGTCTAATGGGGTGCACTTGGACATTTATGGCTGGTGATAAACGTGAAAGGAACAGTGCTGAATCACTTCCTGCTAGCTAATTTGCATGTTTCAGTATGAATGTGTGGGAGAAGTGGCTTTGCCTCAAACAAATTATTAAGTTCTACTGACTAAATTTTAAGTGGCAGCTGCCCAGTTTTCCGTGTTATAAACAGAACAAACCGGCATTTTGGTGACTTGAACAGTCATAGAAACTAGTCATGCACCAATATGGACACTGTGGGTAGATCCCGATATCTGATGCGTAAACATTTATAAAAAATAGAAATTCACATGGGGCAGCATTATAGAGAAATGCAGTAAAATGAATAATATGTAGAAAATTAGAACATAGCTGTGTTGACATTTTAAACAAGTGTTGTTATCCTGTGTGTCTTTATGCTTTCTAGTAATAAATAGGTGGGCCTTGAGGTGGAAAAGGTTGAGAACTCTGGCCTAAATGTTCTGCTTGTCTGAAATATGATAAAAACATATTTAAATATTGGTTTGAAATACTGGTCAAACATTTGTCTGATGACAATATTTTCTTTTTAAACAAAATGATTCTTCTTGTGACATGTTTCTGAGCTTATAGTTATCAGTAAAGTTATTTGCAGGCCTTGTGTATGACACTTTTGTAAATACTGATTAATGAAATCTTAAAGCAATTACATTCTGGATTACATTCTCGATTATGTGTTTGAACAACCCAAAGAACAAGCCACATTTGGTGTGTAACAGTAAGCTTTGAATTCCTGAAGAAGGCATATTGTTTGCAGCTTCCTAACTATTTGGAAGTAATAATGTGTTTGTATGTTTTTTCCATATGGGCCACTGAACCTGAGGACTTCCAGGATAAAATGAGACACCACAAAGGAGTTAAAGAATTTCACTGGAACTGTTAGTGTCTGACTGATTTGGTCGTCATGTAATTATCAAACAGGGTGGAAACTGATACTACAAATGAAGGTCGGCAGAAGAGGAAGTTCTGCAATAGACCAGATCGATGCTAGACACAGAGTACAGGGGTGGTTATTCTTACTGAGTTGTAATTCTGGTGCTTTACTGAGTTCAGTGTATGCGTGCAGTTAGTTTATAGTGATAGATTAGAGTAATCCATGTTCTTTTGCAACAAGTTGAGTGGGAAGTCAGAACAGCTGTTATTGCGAAAATGGGGAAATATTTATTCTGCACCACCAAAAGCCCAAGAGTATGAAGAGACAGTTAAAAAACAGCTGACTCAAAGAAATTCAGCAATGATGCTGAATACTGTCACTGAAGCATTCTGCATGGACTGAATCCAAAATCTCACTGGAGCCGTGTGGAGATAAAGTTTTGGGTGGCCTGTCCACACATGTACGTCACTCCTACTTTTCTCGTAATTCCCCAAATCACCTTCCAAAGCTAGCCCGGCTCTAATTATCAATGTTACAGTGGAGCACTTGTGGAACGTCGGGTTAGATCTCTGGGTGAGATATAAAGACCATTCTGCTGCTTTCCCAGGCTTACTCCACTTCCTGTCTTGCACAGGTAGCCAACAAAAGAGACAGGTTCCCCGCATTCCATCCCATCATAGGAGGATTCTCCATTTGGTTTCTTGAATGAAACAAGTAGGATCATATGCCTACCAATAAATGTAACACATATGATAAAAACAAACACTACCCAGTGGCTGTAGGTTGCAGCTGATAACTGCCTTTTTGAAGCTGTATTGAACTTTACAACGAAAAATGAACTGAAACCTGCTCGTCACCTCCCCTTTTGACCAGGCAGTGATTTGAGATCAATAGCCTTCATGTTTCGGTTTAATACCTAATCACTGTTGGGAATGTCCAGAGTTCCTGGAGTGCCCTGCTTGACCTTGGTCCAGCTTATCCCATCTGGATTACTTTGCATATTGTTTCCATAAAATTCACCTGGCCATGTCTTTCTCATTGGGTAACATATACCTTTATATACCTTTCTGTCTCTTGTAAACACATTTATTTACACTTTACACACATTTATAATTTTACACATTTTACACATGTGAACTCCTTGTGTATGTCAGTTTTACAGACCATGTCAATTATTACCTTTTTAAGATGTTTCCTTTTGATTAGAATGCCACTGATTTTGGTTTTGAACTCTTTTTCTGTATGGACATAAGAACAATGGTTCTTGGCTTGGGCATATAGTTCTAGATAAAAGGTTTGATTAGTATATAAACCTTGTGTGGAGGTACTTCAAACTTTAAAAAGGTTCTTCACACTCCTAATGCTGTTTAAAGAATCAACTTCTTTAGAGAACCAAAAGTGGTTCTGCTATGGCAGTGGATCTCAAACCAGTCCTCAAGCCCCCAGATTATCTACATTTTTGCTCTATCCTTATGCATTGTGAGCTGTCTGGGGTGCCCTGTGGACCAGTTTGAGAACCACTGCTCTATGGCAATGCTCCATTTAGCACATTAAGACTGTACTGATATTGGTTTCATTATTTCTTTTTAAAAGCACCCACCATGAAATAAATAACCACTACCAAGCACTGTAGAGTATCCTCGGATCAATGTGCAATGTGCAAAAGTAAAATGCAACATTACTTCTGTTATTTATCTTCCATCTTGTGTATCCAAACCAATGGCCCATGGTTGTTCTCTATCCTAAGAGCTAATCCTGTTCTAAGGGTGGAGTAAAGTGAGGCCAGGAAGGGAGGTAATAAGCGGAGGTGAGGAGGGGGAAAGGCAGTGTTACACTGTAAGAGAGAAGGCCTGGTGTCAAGATGTGCCAGAGAAAGGGTGTACTGGCCAGGGCTCTGGCACTGGACTACAGACGCTAGCTTGAGGAAAAGCCCTGGAATGTTGGAGTGATCCCAAGAATAATCTGTGCACGACTTTCCCTGAGGGATGGTTTAAATGCACCCAAGCCATCGAGGCATATGACCAGGCACAAGTCCTGCACAATGGCTTAGAAGCATGCAATGAAAATGCCTCTTTACTGGTTTTAAAGGTTAAACAGGTATCAGTGGGTTGAAATTAATCTGCAAGCTATGTGCATTATCCTTAAACACATGAGAAATATAACGAAAGACTTGAGATCAGATATGCCATGCCATAAAATATCTCAGCTGTAATCGATCCAGATGAAACCCTGATACATTACAATGACAGCTTCTTTCAATCTCTTCTTCTTGTGTTTTGGCGAGGTTCACTCCTATTGTTGCCAGTGTAGGCTATTAGACTAAGAAGAAACAAATCCTCCAAAATTCGATTAGATCATGTTAGCTTTGCCAATAGTCTCAGTGCTGGAATATGCCCTGCCATAAAGCTGTTTTTTTCCATGACACATTACATTTCGCAAGGTTATTGTGAGGGTAAATCTTTAACTGTTCACTAGCAGATCAAGGTTTAGATGCCATTAGAAACTGCAAGAAGGGTGAAGGTTTCTTTTCTCTGACACAGGAACAAAAATGTCTGGGTCAGCTAATTTAGATTTCAATTCCCAAAAATTTTATCCATAGTCTACACTCAGTAAACCTTACAGTACCCTCCTAAAAAATATGGATTTTCAAGTGTTCTTTAGTAAAGAAAATGGTTCTATATAGAACCATGAACACTCAAAGACTGATTAAAGGGTAGTTTGCATCATGAAAGGGTTCTTCAGCTTGATGGAGAATGTGCTGTAGATCATTCCATATAGAACCTTTATGAAAATGGTTTTATATGGCAATCAAAAGGGCTCTTTTCTTTGTTATGATGTCAAGCTTGTAACAATAGGAGAACCTTTTTGGGTGATATATAGATCCCTTTTCAAAAAGGTTCTATATAGAACCATCTATAGCACATTTAGGCCTGTTTTCCATTAATCTGAAGACCCCTTTAATGATGCAATAAACTCTTTAACCACGGAAAGTGTTCTCTAAGTGTTCGTAGTTCTATTATAGAACCATTTTCTTTTCTAAACAACCCTTGAAGAACCATATTTTTTAGAATGTAGTGTAGCTGATCCAGGATCAGACTCAGTGTTTCAATTGCTCAATGACTTTGTGAATAGCAACCCAGCTCAGTAGGTTCTCCAAAGTAACCTCACAGATCACACATCACTTTGGAGAAATTTTCTCTCAGTCTTAATTCAATTTGACTGCCCAGATCAATCCTCCAAACACTGGAGTCTGAATACCTGGACTGGAGTAAGTACAGGAACACTGACCTTGGCTGTTCTTGAGAACAGCTACAACCCAGGAGCACTCTTCTAAAATCATTTCATCATGTTACATGTCGTTATTCGCTTATTATGGCTGCAAATTAAGCATAATCTTGGATTAAGGCATGTCGGTGGAAATTTCCCACCAAAAAAGTGGGATTTAATCCGTGACCAGAAAACTGGCACTGTGACTCTGTAGTTATACAACACAGCCTGTAATTTTATAGTTAGACATAACTGCTTATGACTGATACTGACACTTTTTTGCTCTAAATCTGCTCTGTATGACTTTACTGAGTCTTGTTGTGCCCTCCTCGTTCACATCGAGTGTCCACAAAACTCTGAGAGCGAGGAAAGCGCTGAGCACAGCAGTCTGACATGTAACTGAAAGGAAAATAGCAGTAAACTTACACAGCCCATCCTGTTCATGATGCAAACGGGAATGAGACCAGAAAGAAAAATGCACTCCCACTCAGGTGTTCGGAGGTCGTCTGTGAAATTCTTCTTTTCAGCTCCTCAGTGAAACTCCGGTATCTGCCTCTTGCTGAAACGGTTGCGCAAACGACAAGCCGCTCACTGCACACTGCGCACTCACCGCACTTTTATTTTGGTGGGTTGGCCCAACATCCACAGTTTCTCAAGACGCTCAGGAGGAGAGCGCTGAGCTGTGGAGCTTATCGCCAGTGAGAGTGGTTTAGTCACTGTGAGGCGTCTCAGTCTCTCTAATTTTTTTTAGGTGGACATTCCAGCTTTGCTCAGTTCTGGGTCTTTTCAGGCTTTTATAGTGTAAAGAGATGAACTGATTTGGGAAGTGAGTAGATAAGAGTGGCTAGGCTAATCTTTTAGCCTTGTAGTAAGTTTCTACATTTCTTCCGTGTGTTTCATCCTGACCGTTTCACACTGCTTCTCATTTTACTGCTCTGTTCATAGTCAAGTAGACGAAGTGCATATTGATTTAAGACACTACTGACAGCATTATCTGTTCATGTATGTACTCACTGGGCTGTAAAGATACGTTATGGTGTGTGTTAAAATGCCTCGATGCTACACTCTCTGGAAAAAATATATTTCAGTGTACAAACGCTGAGAGTGGTACCATGAATGGAGGCTGTAGTGATGGCTGAATACTGAATACACTGTCCTAAATGTATTCAGTACTGTACTCCATTACAATACACAAACAGTAATGTATTCAGAATACATTTAGAATAAATCTTGGTAAGGCAGGTGGGAATTTTTTCATACTGTTTCTTGCTGTTACTGGATGACAGTTTTCTTCTGTTTAATTATTCTGTTAATGCATTTCATGAAAAATTTGTTATCATTTAAAAAAAAACAAACACTTTTTTTCCTCTCTCACCACTTGCTTAGGTCTCCTGCTGTTCCCGCAACCCCCGAGCATCACTTACAAACATGTCCACTACTGAGAAGATTATTAGTGTGATCATTCTTCAGTAACAGAGATTAATAACTGATCATTACATTGATTTATCAGTCTACTCAGGCTTTAGCAAGAACTTCAGTTTGTAAAGAGATCCTTAATTAGTTAAGAAAATTAAGAAAAATTAGTTTCTTATTAAAATTCGTTCAACAAGTATGTTTGCTGCATGTTGTGCACAGATTCAATTTTTTTTTTATTTAGTGGGTAAGTATTCTAAAAGTAATTTCCTAAAAATGTAATAGTAATTGTATTCTGAATACTGTTTTTACAAAATGTAACTTAGACTGAATAAAGGTACTTTCTGTATTCTGAATACAATTTCCAATGCTTATATTTTGTTACATCCCAACCCTTTCCCTCTGAAAATGAATGTAGTGTAGCATTAAGACTCATATAAAGTACACAATTGGACTTCCCTGCTAGAGAAACCAGCATAGACCAGCATGGCTGGTCACCAGTAAAACCTGCTCATGTTGTGTTTTGAATGCTGGTATGATGGTCAATGATCATGACCATAATGGGTGATCAGTTAAACAGCACCAGACCAGCATAAACCAGCTTAGCCCAGCATGGAATTAATGGTGGCGTGTACTGGTTTTTCAGCAGGCTTTATGGACCATGTTGTACCTTTGAGAGTTACATTTATGCCCTGTGTGCTGGTCCACTTACTGTGGAAAAAGAAGACTCCTCAATTCTGCTAATCTTGGTAACTGATAATGCCAGCAACATCAGAAAGACCGTAACACACCCTGCAAACATTCAGCTGTTGTTGATAATTCTGATGTCCTATGCTGCTGCTGCATTGGCTGTCATTAAAATTAGCCTGGGACCTCACACGGTTTACTGTCTTTCCACATTCATCTAATTTTTTTCACAGTCAGGCCGGACACGTGGCGAAAGGAAGCCAGCCAAACACCTATCAGCCATTCCCGAAACACAATAGAAATGGCAGTGGAGTGCGTCACAACAGCTACATTTCAATCACATCAGCCTAAAAAAAAGAACGACATTGTTTAGTGGCTGCACTGGAGGAGTGTGCGTCTCTCCAAATACTTGTTTCCCTTCGAATCCTGGCAGCCGCTATGAGCACAAAGAAATGACTTTTCCTTTTGTGATTGGGTAAACACTTGAGGAAGGCTTAGCCGCTGATTTAGGCTGTAAACAATGGATGGACACGAATGTCTGCCCTCTCTGGTCTGATAGCAGAGGTCAAATTACCACAGCAAAAGTAGCTTAGGTAATTCGAAGAACTTTTTATTGGCCTTTCTATGTTTCGTGGACTAGTCTTGAGATCAGAGAAAGAGGTAAAAACTTAAATGATCTGCCCGTTTACTCATTAACTTAGGTTTGGCAAATAAATCACACAAGCGAAAGAGTGTGTGCTCACCTTTGTGTGTTTTTCAGTGGCTTCTCTGCGAGAATGCACATGCTATAGATTTTTTAACATGTTCTTTAATCTTTTGCATCTTGCACCATGTGTGAAGAGTAATAAGATCCTTTGCATTCCTGCTACGCATGAGGGATAGAGCCTTAGATAACTGCAGGCACTGCTCTTTCCCATGTCTCTTCCTTGTTAATCAATTATGGGCCTCAGACTGCCTCTATCTGAGTGGAAACAGAGCGAGGACATCGCACACTTGTTCCTGTTGATTGTCATGGGGCAAGGAGAGCGTCAGGGAACTGCAACTGGCGCCACTTCTAAGACCAGCGGTGAATAAATAGAGGATAGATTGCGAGGCGAGCTCCAAACTGGAGTATATTCCTGGCTTTGGGAGCAGGAAATAACACTGCATAACATTAAGTTTTTCATTGTTATGAGTCTCTCCTGTTGCCAGCAAAGGTCACCTTGGCATTGCCTCAAAATATTTCCTGACACTTCGCCAAACGAGAAAGTATGCGGGCCCCTGTTAGGTTTACGCGGCTAGTTTGTTTATGTTAACTGGTTTGGTTGTTGAGCTTTGCCTATACTCTCAGAGTAAATAAAGTTGCAGAACCGGATTTAAACTTGTGGATTGAATAAACGGGAAAAATGCTTAGTGGCTAAAACATTAGTGATAGGCTCCAAGCCAGAGTCTGATATCTGTAAATGGCTATGCCAAAAATGATGCCATGCAAAGAAGAAAGGGGACAGAACTACTGAATGCAAAGACTGTTTTAATGCAGCTTACTAGTTACATACTTCTGCTCCTGATTTGCTGTTATTGTTGTATTTGTAACAGTGGCGTAACTACCAACAGTGCAGGTGGGGTGGGTCCCTTAATGTCTTTATTGGACCACCTTGTATTGCTAATTACGCTGTTTTACACCCCTGACTCAAGTGGAGCTACAATAGCCTAACATTAGCCTACATTAGGCACTAAGCTGACTGAGAGATAGCCAAGGAAGCAAGCAAATTACATTGTTGTTTTTTATTCATTGAAAGTCAGTTTTATACAGAGGGCCCATTCATTTTTTTCACTTTGGACTGGGGCCTGTAAGATCCTTGATTCTGATTACTATTTGTGGTTGTTGTTGCACAATTCCCTTGTAGATACACAATGAAACGCACCACTCTCCGCTTCCCTCCCAGAGCGCTAGAGCTGAAACCATATCCCTATTTGTCATCACACTTATGCAACCGCCGCTTTGCACCTGTGCACGAGGGACAGCAGGGGATGCTCCAATCATAGCCCGCCTGCATCCTGCTTTGGATGGCCCTCCACAGGGCCAAAGGAAGTGCCCCCTAGTCTTGCCATCACCCCTTGTTGAAAAAAGGGCCCTATTGAACGCCCTCGGAGCACGAGTCCCGCCCTCACAGAGCAATCTGCTGCTGCCCTGCTGCCTCAGCCCAGAGCCATGGTCAGGAGAGGAGGTACAGAGGGGTTATCCTTTATTCACGCTGACTGGAGCTGGTAGCATCCTGGTGCCATTTGGCTGCAGTAAGGGCATCTGTCATCCCAAGTAGGATGAGCCCTGGTTAGACGTCATAGAGTGGCCCTTTGCGCAGTCAGGGTCGCAGGTTAAAGCTATTTTAAGAGGGTCATAGTGGAAGTTGTCTCTCAATGTGAAAGTCAATTTGTGGTTTGAGGAAGGAGATATTACTACGTTCCTGTGTTTCCCACAGTTTTATGGTTCATAAAAAAATTGGCACTGATTTTGCTCAGTGGTATATCAGTTGGTCCTGATTCAGCAGATGATCAAGTGTCATTCCTTTTTTTTTCCTTTCAGTTTTAGTGTCCTCTACAGATTGAGCTCTATATAACAAATATCTGTACTATGATGTATGTGCTATTGTGAAGCCAATACTTTTATAGAGTCTTATAGATATAGGAGTCTTATAGTCTGAACATTTTTCTAGCATTGCCATGAAAGAACTACTCTGATCCTCTAGAGAACCTTTCAATGAATGGGATATGCGAGTGTGGAGATTCTTTTAAAAGCTCCTCAGCATAATGTATACTAATACTAATCTATACTTATAACTAAGGCTTTTATTTGCCTAAAAGCACACATCCTATAACCGTTTAGGAACCTTTGTTTTTAAAAACGTACATTCAAATTACTTTTAGATCATGTCTAACAATATGTGATCAACAGTCAGCTGCACAGCAGATTAGTGCCTTGGGTTATTTACCAGCAAAACAGGTCATTTCTGCTTCTAAGTGCTATATATGAAAGGACATCCAGGACGTTGTCTTTTACAACAGCGACACTGGGCACTTGACTGCTGTGTGTGCGTCATAGGCACGCTTAAATAAACAACGTGTGTGGAGATTCCTTAGATACGGACAGACCGATAAGAATCAGTGAATCATCAGGGCCAGAAGTCGGATTCTTACAAGTCATTATATTAGTCATTGACTAGAGCCAAACGTAAAAAAAACTAAATATATAATTCTCATCAGAACTAAAGCAACTGACATTAAATTGTCATTATAGTCCAGACAAGGTTAGACATCAGTTGGCAGATGTATGTCTATAGAGACATCAGTATGTCAGAAAGCTGTCCTGACCTGTCTTGCCTCTTATTGACATCCCTGAGGCTGAAAACCTCATTCATTTAACCAGCACAATTACTAATACAGAAGGTGCCCATCAAAGTTCTACAAGGCTGAAATACAGAGGTACATTTCTTTTTTGTCAACAGTGACACACAGTCTAACCAAACATTCCCAGCTTTTTGCTCTTACCTTGTTTATCAGCTCTACAGTGGTAAGTCCTCAGTAGTCTTAAAGATGGGACATCCCTGTGCCTCTGAGGTAGTGTCAGAGTGTTGGTAAGTATACCTTATGTAGTGGTAAAATTGAGAGCGACTAACTACACAAGCGTGCCTGTCCCAGCCGAAGACGCGTCTGGACCCTGGGGCCGGCTGTGGACGCTTCCTGAGCTGTTTTGCAGCGCAAAGCTGATGCTTTTTCCTCAGGAAGCCGGCCATCCCCTTTCCTTCTCACCAACCAACAACCCCCCCCCACTCCCTACACCCCTTGGGACGCTGGGAAGCACAGGCTTTCTGATGATACTAATTAGCCTGGGAAGAAGAATGATGGAGGGTTACCCTTTGTAGAGCACTTTCTTCTTCATTTGTTTATTTACTGTCTTGTGCCAACAGCCCCGATCGATAAGAGAGGCTGGTGCCACAGCCCATTGGCTAGCCCAAGTATGATGCGGTGTTGTGAGGGAAGTGAGGTTGAATGGAGGCAAAGCTGGAGATTGTTTCAGAGCCCTCTGTCTTGCTTCGGACCCCTTTTGTCCGTCCGAGTGTTTGTTGACGCTTGCCTCCCTCAACACAAGCCTCCCGTGTCTGAAGGTGTTTTCCCACTGTAATGGCAACACTGGCCTGCCATGAACCCTCCAACTAGAGCAGGACTGTGTGGTGGTGGTGGGCTTAGGCTGGGGTCACTGGGTACACCTTCACTGTCTTTACAGGAGGCCTTTGTTTGTTTTTCCACAGTAAGACACAGTGGTGTATTAGATCTACAGATCTGTAGGCCCAGGGCTTTGATCACCGCTGTGGTAATGACTGTCAGAGAGCTATTTATACTCCTGAGGTCTTATTAATGAACATAACTTTGCTGCTTCAGAGAATTATCATTTATATACAGTATTATAATCATAAAAGGCTTGTATTTTGGCTCATTTATTAGAATCTTTTAATTGTTTGAAAAACTATCGTTGGTAGATATAACAATGGATCTAAACACAATTCTAAACTCTTTCTCTCTTCTAAATTCTAAACTCTTCAAAGCAGTGCTGGGCAGGATTCATAAAAAATTCTAATATCACTGAAATCTGTCACAGTATCAGATGATATTTAAGTTTATATTAATAAAGTGAAGCCAGCCTTCTTGAGCACTGTTAGTCTATGCTATAAGTATGTTTTACAAAGCTGAGATGAACTTTTTAAGACCTGTTTTTTTTGTTCTCGTAATATTACACCAAAAGGAATCTTACACAGAATTGTTAACATTAGCTGAACAGACCAGAAAGAAATGTATTTTGTAAGTTAAAATATTAAAAATTGGAATAAACACTGTTGTATAACACCAGTACCAGTATAGCCAATATATAATTCAGCACTACTTTTATAAAATTAAAAACTACTTAGTCTGGGAATTCAGCTGAAAGATTGTGTACATTGTGCTGATGCTGAAATGCAGGTACTGTACTAGACCTGAGAAGCAACTCACAATGACTTAAAAGACCTGAAAATCATTGAGTGTCCTAGACACTAGACAACTAGTGGAGCAATTTTTGGCTGGACAACAAAAGCTTTTGAACAACAATGCTGCAGACCACACCCGCTAAAAGCAGTGAGTACATCTCTATTCTTAACCGGCAGCTTAAGCAATTCATGTCTTTGGTGCCCTCTGCTGATCCTCTAATGAATAGATGCATGAACAAAATAAGGGCCTTAAGTCGTAAGAGAATGGTTCACTAAAATACAAGCTTATCCAATTTTCTCCATACCATGTAAGCAAGAAATGATTATATACAGAATTATGGTTCCAAATAGAAACATTACAAGCCAGCTTTGGGCACCAAACATGTCCTATAGATTATTATTTTTGGGGTATGGGGAAATTGAGTACAAACTGGGTTCATGATATTACAGTGAACCATTCCTTAAAATCCCTTATATTGACATCAATAGCAGATGTCATAATTCATCTCAAAAGTGCTCTACCGGCTATAGGGTGCCATCAAAACAATTCATGTAAAATTGCAAGATCTTGTTGAGATTTGCTTTTGTGTACATTGTGCATTTTTCATATGTCATAGATGATCTGCAAACCACAAACTGAAATCCAAGCTCTTTATTTGAAACAGGAACATCCAGCTATTTTGACAAACAAATCGATTCCTACCAAATTTACATCTTTTAAAAAATCCATTTCAAAAAGGCTTTTTTAAAGTGGGTAGAAAAAACCCTGAGGATGTTACATCAAACACTGGAATGATGGGCTTGTTAGAGTTTTATCGGCCGCTTATTTATGATACTTAAAATTGAATGTGGCTTACCAGAAAGACGTTTTCTATCACTGAATTTCAATAGATATTTTGGATTTGGGTGCTGCTCAGAAAGAACTGGTCTAATCTATTAGCCAGATAAGTTGACCTACATTTCTGCCCTTTTGGCTACTGAATGTCCTGCAGAGTTTGAAATACATGGTGTTTTGAGCGTGATTACAAGCAGCAAGGTAGCAACGGCAGCAGCCAACGAATCAATAGCCCAAGACAAAAAAAAGAACAGGATATACACTGTACAGCTGTTTAGATGGACATTGACACAGGTTGTAGACATCACTCACAATCACATTTAAATACATAACAGCTTTTCTTCATTTCAAGCAAAGGACTCTCGTCTGACATGGAAAAAAAGTTGTCTGCTAAGTGATGAGCTTAAGCCAGGTAAAAAATTCACTTTGCACCAGGCGAAATAACAGAACAACTATCAGGGCAAACAGAAAAGTAATTAAGACATAAATATATATTAAATAAAGCAGTCTATATCACTAAATGTATAAATTATCTTTGGTCCTGCACAGTAAAATGACCACCATTTGAGTGTGGTGTCTGAGTTATAAAGTTTCAATCAGCAATGAAACACAGTGGCCGATGGTTCCTCATGGCATATACACTACAGGGGATCAGTACAACGAGGGTGAAAGCTCATACAGGGACCATACACAAGTGTGTGGAAGCAAGCTTTTGATACTTCACAAATAAAAGCTCCAAAATGCTAAAAGAAATCCACAAAACTGTGATGACTGATGATCATGTACTTTCAGGGACCCTAACTGACCTAACTGATATTTACAACTAGGCATTGAGAGCCATACTGAGAGTCAGTAAAAGTGTGCAGATAAGTGGCTGTGTACAAGCTGAGTGCTGGAATAGTTCCCTCTGGATGCTCTTCATGCATTTCGGTTAAAGTCTGTGTTAAAATACTGAAGACGGGCGGTGGTGGGTAAGCAGGGACCTTGTGGTCCATGCAAGCAAGGGGCACTCTCAGTGTATCTCAGTGTCAGGGGAGCTCTGGCGGTTGGGGAAGATATGGAGCTGAGCGTGCTCAATGCCGTCATTGTGGAGGTCCTCTTGTTTCTGCAGCCCATGAAGCTTCAGGACCAGCTCCTTTATGAACACCTGGGCAGATCATAGAGAAGATCAGGACACTGCAAAAACAGTTCTTGGAGGCTAATTGTAGGTAGGGAATACATATCGAAACCTTGTATCTCTACAATGGTAATTTTTCAAGAAAAGAAAAAATATTCTAGATTTTATTCTATACTAGTGTTGAAGCATTTCCATTTTTCCATTTGTCATAACATGACATTTTCACACAATGTAAAAGCAGATTTTCCATGATGTATTTGGGTTAAATTGGTAAAACTGCTCAGAAAATTTGTGGCTGCGTTAGAGGGAGTGCTTCAAATTGTTTTGCAAAATGAAGCAGGGAAGGATCAGTGATTCATTGTTCTTGCATTGCTTGTCAGCAGAGGGCAGCAAAGGAAAACTAAAAGTAATTGTTTTAAAAACACAAAATTTGGGCTTCAAGATGGCTGCTACTACCGTTTTCAGTCATGTGATGTGCTTTTGTCCATTTTATAGATACCAGTAGACGTGCCGATATTCAGTAAGGTATACTGCAACAATTAACACGCATGATGTTGTTATGTGGATAACACACACCACCACTGAATTTTAGTCAAACAAGCTGCAGCTCTGGTATCGAATGGTTCCACTAAGCTGTCACATTGTGATCCCTTACTTTATTTGACATTTGTACAGCTGTTTTATAATTGGCCTGAGCACCTTCACAGCTCATGGTTTAATACAGGGGTGTCCAATCTTATCCACAAAGGGCCAGTGTGGCCGCAGGGTTTCACTCCAAACAAGCTGAAATACACCTTATTCTACTTGTTAAATCAGTTGGTCTTAGTCTTCAAACATTTCATCAAGTGACCTCCTGCTTTGTTGGAGTGAGAACCTGCAGCCACATCGGCCCTCTGCGGATAAGATTGGACACCCCTGGTTTAATACTTAATGTGTGATGTAGAACACAGAAAGTCTACCACTTGGCCTGGACTTTTTTCCCTTTTTAAATCTGGAGTAATCCAAATAAAACTCTAGGAATTAATAAAGACTGATGTGCTGTGCCATCAGGGAAAATATCTTCAAAGACAGAAAAACCCCAAAATGTATTACCACCAACACATTAGTGCAATTAAAAATGACATTTAGAACACTAGATGTTCATGTATTATCTTTTATTTTTTCTTAATGCAAGATTGTGATAATATTATCGTATGTACTGACTGGCCGCTTCATTGAGTACACCTACCTCATACCTACACTCTTGGCCTCTATTTTATCAGTTCCTCTTGCCACATAGGTGCACTTTACAGACTGTAGTCCATCTGTTTCTCTGCATACTTTATTAGCCCCTTTTTACCCTGTTCTTCAGTGGTCAGGACCCCCACAGGACCACCACAGAGCAAGTAGTATTTGGGTGGTTGGTCATTCTCAGCACTGCAGTGACATTGTGGTGGTGTGTTAATGTGTGTTGTGCTGGTACGAGTGGATCAGACACAGCAGTGCTGCAGGTCCACTTATACCAGCTCAACAGACACTTACACAGTATGACCACCTTAGTGTCACTGCAGTGCTGAAAATGATATAAAATAATAATCCTTGCTCTGTGGTGGTCCTGTGGGGGTCCTAACCATTGAAGAACAGGGTGAAAGGCACCTAAGAAAGTATACAGAGAAACAGATTGACTACAGTTTGTGATTGTAACTACAGAGTGCACCTATATGGTATGTGGAGCTGATGAAATGGACAAAGAGTGCAGGTAAAAGGAGGTGTACTTAATGAAGTGGCCGGCCTATGTATTATTGTGATAATACATTTTTTAAGTTGGCCCAAGGCTAGTTAACAATTCCAATATCATACAGCGTCAGAAACCACATAAGCAAGTCTATTTGAGATTACTTCACAACTGGACATGGCTTGAGATTTTCTGATGATTTATAATGGTTGATTGATGGCTTTAAGCTTCCATTACTTGTAGCTACATTAGCCTGGTAGCTCAAGGGCAAAACTATAGAAGAAAACTTTGGACACTAGACATATTTTGGCTGTTTGGTATGTGACAGCGTAAGGGGAAAAACCTCTAAATTTGGTTGTTGGCTGAACCATCTCTTTAATGGATGGAGCTATCCACACTAACAGAATCCACTGGATGAATCAGCCCCGCACCTAATATGTTGACAGTTACTTAAACTTTTTACTTTTTGGTGAAGGCCTACTCTGCTCAAGAGCCACTACAGTGGTGCGGCTGCTAGGGCCTGAACGTAGCTCAAGAATTGAGTACATGTCTGGGCTAACTGCATTCATGAGGCTACTTTTCAAGCTCCTTAAAGCACTACAGACAATATAACATGGCTCCTCTGGTGGATATATGCTTCCATTCCTTTTTAGCAACATTATCCTTGCAGCTCCGGCACAAAACTAAAGAAACACCAGACTTGGCTGACATGTATGGCGTCTGAAAGGGTAGGAAAACAGCTATAAAAAAAGCAAATTTTTACATGTTTGAGCTAACTGCATTCATGAGTTGAGATAGGCTATTGTGTAAGCTCCACAAATACAATATTATATGCCATTTTATTGAATTCATCATTGCAAAAGGACTTTAGAAAAGCTACTTCAGAAATGACCCACAAATGATAATATTGGTTGGTGGTTTTCACATAACAGTCAGGTCCATAAACATTTGGACATTGACAAAGTTATTATTTTAGCTATAAAGCAAGCCATTATTAGGCTGAAAAATCAAACCCACCAGAGATATACCAAAAACATTAGTTGTGGCCAAATCAACTATGTGGAACACTTAAAAAGAAAGTATGCACTGGTGAGTTCAGAAACACCAAAAGGCCTGGAAGACATCAGAAACAACTGTGGTGGATGACAGAAGAATTCTTTCCCGGGTGAAGAAAAACCCCAAAGGAACAACACTTGGCCAGATCAAGAACACCATGTATGGCTGCCATTGGAACTGGTTCCCTTGTATGTATTGTGTGTATTGATGATATGACCACTGACAGAAGCAGCAGGATGAATTGTGAAGTGTAAAACTCATTGGATGGTGCTTCACAGTGCAGATGGACAATGACCCGAAGCATAATGTGAAAGCAAGCCAAGACTTTCTTTAAGGCAAAGGAGTGGAATGTTTTGCAACAAGGTCAAATCAATCACCTGACCTTACACTGACCAGGCATTTCACTTACTGAAGGCAAAACTAAAGGTAAAATACCCCAAGCCAGCTGCAGTGAAGGCCTAGAAGAGCATGACTAGGGAAGAAACCCAGCGTCTTGTGATGTCTATCAGACATCAGGTCAGTCATTGACTAAAAAGAATCTGCACAACCACGTATTAAAAATGACAATTTAACTTGATTATTATTATATGATGATTATGTTCACTTGTCCATTCAATTTTGAGCCCCTAAAAATGGGGGTAGGGATAGTTACGTATGAAAAAGGTTGTCATTCCTGCACATTCCTACACATTCACCTGAACTGAATGCAAAGTCTTGCATTTGAGTCCATATTCCTTATTTAATTTGAACTCTAATATGCTGTAGTAGACAGCTAAAATAATAATAACTTTGTTGACATGCAAATATTTAAAGACCTGACTGTAATATGTTGTGACCTCTTAAAGAATTATCCTGCCCCTTACACTTTCAATGCCAAAAATGATACCTTTTTGCAATACATTAAACTGAATAGAATGCAAATGTGTGATCTAATCATTTCAACATGCTGAGCACTCAAAACTGCTGATATCTCCACTGCTGAGTTTGAATCACTCTCTGTGCTGTGAAGTACAGTATGGCATGTTGTGTTAAAGAGGCTTTGTGCAGTGAAGCACAGACCAGCTTTGTTATCCACGATGGGCCATTGTACCAGACTGAAAGAAAAAAAAAATCTGCCACGACAGCAGATACTTACTTCTGTGTTGTTATTACAGGTCTGGAGAATGTCCTGTAAGAATAAAAAGGTCAAATTATTAAAAAGAAAGGTATGATAATGTAAAAGTGTCTTTTTCTTGTGGTTGGCAGAGTGTGGGGTGAACAGGACTGCACCTGAAGCCTTTTCGTCCTCTCCTCATCACTCTGCAGGTCCAGAAGCTCATCAATATTCACCTCCTCCGGCATGTGCTCTTCCTGCAGAGAGAGACACAGATTCACAGTGACAATCTAACATCGCCCAGTAGTCCTCTCCGCAGTCCCTGTGGTGAGTGAGTGAGTGTCACCCGTCTTCATTCTGTCCCCTGCGTGTCTATACACTGACAAAAGTAATGTACTGAATTGACTTGATTTAAATGCATACATTATTTCCACAAGAATAAATTATTGTCAATGGTCAGTAAACTAGCCAACTAGGACTGTCAAGATTATGTGACTTAATTTAAAAAAAAAATGGTATGTACAAATATACATTCTCAATGAATCAGCTTAGTGATTACTTTGCAGTTCTTCAACTCCTTGGAACCGCCGGTGGTTCCAAAACGCACTTTGTCATATTCTTCATAACTTTCATATTTCATAAGCTACATTCAAAAAGTGGGTGTCATATGAGAGCTATAACTGTCTACTTTTCAGTCAAATAGACGAGTAATGTAATTTTAAACCCTTATAATAGAAGCTGAACTCACTATTTTTTTGCCTACTGAAAGTTGACCCATTTTTCCACAAATCTGGGCTATAAACTATAAACAGATGGTGTCTCTTCAGTGATATACTCTGTAAAAATTATTTTTATAAAACTATACAAAGAGCATCTAAGATTTTTGGCTTTCAGCAGTAAATTGTAAGCATATAGCAATATGTGTATGATCATAAAACAAATGTTCTGTTCATTTGAGGGGAACTTTTACAAAAAAAATAAATAAAATAAAAATTTACATTTATTTCATGCAGTTACTGAATGATTTGCCTCACGATTTGGTCATGTAAATTCAGATGGAAAAACCAAAATATGCCCTGGAGAATAAGAGGTTAAATGAAAAACAGGGAAGCCATGTTCAGCAGTGTGAAGATTCTCCACAATGAGAAGCTATTAGTGCTTAAGAAGACCCGCACCAGCAGGAATGCATGTGTGATTGTAGTTTCAAATTGCATGTATATGAAGTAAAATTAAGAACTTGCTGTTGTAAATTGTGTATATAATTACTCAATTAATCACCAAAATCATCAACAGAGACAGTCCTAGTTCCTAGTCCTAGTTGTTTGCATAGTCAATGTTTGTAACCCAAGGATTAAAAACTGCTCATACAGTGTACACTTACTGGCCACTTTATTAGAAACATCTACCCTGTAGCTCCACCTTGCTGGCATGCAGTTTGAAACTACTATGTCAGTGACACTGCTGTGTTCAGAATGGTCCACCACCCAAATAATATGTGGTCAACAGAAGTCCTATGGTCAGCAACTGACCAATGATGAACAGGGTAGAGGGTGGCTAATAAACTGGGCATGAAAACAGCCTAGAGTTTGTAATTGTACACCTACTATATATAGTGGAGCTCAGATAGTTGGACTTCATGCATTGACAATACAAGCTGGATGTTTCTAATAAATGAATAGTGCAGAGATTGATTATACACTAAATGTCCAAAAGTATCCAGACACCCTACATAAATTAGTGTATCTGGTTACTTTAAGGTGCTTACATTGCTCACACAGCTTATATAGTTTCCAAAGAAAGGCAATGCCAATAGAACGAGGTCATCATGCCCAATGCCAAGAGTCGGCATAAGGGGTATAAAGCCCCCAACATTGCACTGTGGAGAAGTGGAACTGCGCTCTCTGTAGTGAAGAAGCACCATCCAGTTCCTTTGGGGTGAGCTGAAGTGGGGTTGGTGATCCAGAGCTAGTATCCAACATCAGTACCTGACCTCACTAATGACTGTGGCAGAGTTCAATCAAATCCTCATGCAATGTTCCAACATATAGTGTAAAGTCCCCCTAGAAGAGTAGAGGCTATTACTGCAGCAAAGGGGAGGACAAATTTGATTTCAGAAGCAACTTTAGATGAACAAATGTGTGCAAACTTTTGGACATGTGTAGTTAAAAGTCTATGAAGCATGAATAATAAATGTATGGATCATAAATGTATACCACAAATTAAACAAAGTGGTTTTAAGGCCACAGTGGTTCTTCTCATTTACAGCAGCTATTTATACATTTGTGACTCTGACTTGACTGTGACCACGAATTCATGGGTCACTTGCAGTGAAAACATGCATAATACCCTCACTTCACTGCTCATCACAGTATAGCTGTGTATGCCTTCCTAAGCTGTCTGTAAAGGTTAGCAGTCATAGTACATGAGCAGTGTTACATAAGCAGGATGCTCCTCTGCACACAGAGTGACTGAGCCTTAAAGAGCCTGCACCATTGTCCTCTAGCTCAACTCCACAGCTGTCTATTCTGACCTGACAGCTTTCATTCACCACAGCTCTCTCTAATCTATTGTAGTGTTAATAAGCATGAGCTGGCTTCACTTGTTCCACACAGTTTGGGCCTCCCCGCAGGCTTATATAAATGTAAAACACCAGCAGTCTTTTCACCCCTAAGGATCTGTCTGTGGGCCCATAGTTCTATGAATATACAGAAATGGCTGCGTGTACACCTCTGTTTGGTTTTCCACTGCTGCCTCACTCCTGTAGTGGCTTACTGCCCCAGGACTACTCAGTCTGAAAGTAGGCCAAGTGCGATTTCTGTTGGGAGCCTTTTAGCAAATCATTTATGGAAGGCAAAACCTGCATCTCTCCACTCTTTCCCTTGCAGCACTACAGCAACACAAACTGGCCTACAGTCTACCAAAACCAACTGTGCCATACTATTTACATAACACCACTCAGCACATTTCCACCTAGAATTACTCAGTATTGAGAAGAACAGCACGGCTGAACTCCAGATGCACTCTTTGATGCCAAAACAAAGATGTTATGGTCTGTGGAAAAACAGTGGAGCTGCAAGAAAACAGCAGTCATCAATTTATGAAGATAAACATTCACATCTGCACTTTTGGAAGATTTGCATCTAATAGGAAATCATGAAGATGCTCAGTGTTGTGCAGCTTGTGTCAGCAAGTCAGTCTCATATGATCATCACAGTTAAAATGGAAGTTCTGTATAATTCACTGGTTAAGTAGTAAACAAATGCATTCAGAGTGGATACATGTGAAATATTCTGTTCTAGAGAAACTTACTGAGTCAGAACCGTTCACAGTGGTGGTGATGGGAACCAACCTCTTAAGAGTTTAATGCCTCCAAAAGCTACATTACAGAAAGTTTTTAGATGAAATGATTAAAAATTACACTGCCTAAAGCCTGAGACATTGTTTTATAATCGTTTTGAGATAAGCTTTTAGCTTAGAATTATTTTTTTAAAGCTATTCATGGCAGAGTGGTACATGCAGAGCATGGTAAAAGCACGTAGTCCCCAAAAAACTATTTTTTTTTAATGTTCCACTATCAACATTACATTAAAATAGCTTTATTTTCATTGTAGATATTGCGACCCCTGGTTTCTATCACCACCATTTCAAAGAAAATCAGTGAATAAGTTTCTCTACAAGAACTATCCTTTTTGTGAAATGGCACAAATATCAATGTTCAGAAATATTTTGCAGATCAAAATCATATGCGTTGTATCATCAACTATGTATTTTTTTGCCATCCAACTTAAAATGTTATGCTCAGTGAATGAGTATTACTGCAGTTGCCGTTTCTTAAAAATATGTATTTCTTAATCAAAACAGTGGTGATGTTAAAACCACTGAGCATGTGCAAAAAAAAAGGAAGAACTAAGCTTCCAGCATTTGTTGTGGTCTTGCTGCTTTCTGTTAATTTACATCTAAATGAATTTTCCATGTTTTGATATTCAAACTATGCTGGTGTTTTATGTTTAAGTGAACAAGTTTACCCTGTATTGTAATAAACGATAAGCTCACGTTACATTTTTTGCACTTACATTGCAGTGCAAAATTCCTATTTCACTACTCAGTCCATGTTGCATATATAAAAACCATGTTGCAAAAACAGCTCGTTTTGTAATCACTGTTTCTGCGATGCCAACTCATTTACATACATCCACCTACTCAGCTTACAGCAGTTTAGGCCTGTCCATTCTTACTGAAGTTCTGAAGGAGTGTTTTAGCTCTGAGTGCTGAAAAAAAAAGCCTGTTTAATTGTAAGGGATAAGGAAAGGTTGGTAAATGGTCAATGTAAAAATTAATTATTACTTTTTTTGGTACGTAAAAACACACAAATGTTGTAAGTGGACCTTAAGGAAAACTAAAATACAAGAAAAATGTAGGATACAGGCCCTTTAATGCAACCTTATATTTCTGATTTCTATATCTGATACAACATTATCAATGTCACTATAACATTGATTAAGCATTTGCAGAACTTTTATTGCAGCAAATAAATACAGCAAAATAACAAATGAAATATTACGGGTTTTTTTTTTTTTGCTATGCAGTTTTAGTTTCACTGCTTCTCACCACTTTGTTATCAGGTGAGGACTATTTAAATAAGCTCTTATCAAGAGTACAACTGCAACAAAGAAGCAATCATGGAGAAGTGGTTGGTGGTAGGCTGCCTCTCAGGCTGTATGATAAGGTTACTGAGAGCCGGGGGGAACTGAGTGCAGAGGGAGTACTTTAAAAATTCTGAAACTAATGTCACCACCGAAAGGTCAGTCAGAGCAAGATCCAAGCAGTATCCCCTACTGGGGTGTCTGTGACCTTTCTTTCAACTCAAATGCTGCTGAAATGCTCTCTAGCGAATATGTGCGTGCATGTGAACGGCACATTCTGTACATGCTCCTTACAGGGCACTCACAAATGAACAAGTCATTTAATTCACATAAGAGACATCTAGGTCTTAACTTAACACCTGAAAAAAAGACTGTGATAATTAATAAGGAATCCTCAAATAAAGGTCCAGTCAAGTGAAATATTGTGAAATTATATTAATTTCACTTTAATTCAGAGCAATGATGAAATTTTGGCTGTGTCTGGAAACTTATGCTTCTTCTTCTGCCCTCCCCCTCCCCTACTGCTCCTCTCCTGCCCCAGAAGAATCCAGAGGAATCGAGGAGAGGAAAGGAGCAGGAGAAATGGAGAAAAGAAGCAGGAATTGGGAGAAATGGGACAGTTTATTCCTTTCAGCATGATTCAATCTGATGCTGACCATTGATGACCTAAGCCTAAAACAATGTTCGCTTCAAAGCACGCCCCTCATGCTCCTGTATCCAATCACAGCTGCTACACAGAGCCAGCTGATTTACATTTCTATTCTTTTTCATTTTATTTTACACCAAGTATGAAATATACAAAACAGAGAATATGTAAACACAGACAAAACACAGATGTATAGCTGGACTGCTCCATGTTTGTCCGTCTTCTTTGGGTGTGTGTGCGCAGTGACGTCACACTCTTAAAAAAGACGGTTCTTCAAGGGCTCTTTCGTAAAGGGAATGGTTCTATTTAGAACCATGAGTTCTATATAGAACCATTTCATGCTTAAATGGTTCTTTGCATGATGACACTGCTCTTCAGATTGATGAAAAATGTGTTGTATATGGTTCTATATAGAACACTTTTGAGAATCGTTCATTATAGCACCAAAAAGGGTTCTACTATTATTATGATGTCAAGCTTGTAACAATACAAGAAGCCTTTTTGGTGTTACATAGAACGATTTCAAAAAAGTCTCTATAAAGAACCATTTCACCATGCAAAGAACCATTTAAGCATAAATGGTTTCATATAGGACTCATGTTTCTAAATAGAACCGTTCACTTTAATACAGAACCTTTGAAAAATTATCCTTTAAGATTGCACTTTAAAATCTGTAAAAGGCTTCCTCCACTGGAAGCCACTTCAGCAAGTGTTTCAAGCAGCTTCTCTCGTCTCTTGCAGTATTCAGACAGCCAGTAAGATGGTGTCAAGGAAATCGGTTTCTGGGACATGGAGGAGAGGATGACGACGCAACCTAAATGACTTGTTTGACTTTGGTGAACTCTGACACGCAAATTCATATTCTCAGCCAGTAACACTACTGCTTTGGCTGTGCTGACCTCTAAAGGGGCAGCCTTTTGTAAAGAAGCACTGAATATTCAAAATGGAGGAAACAATCATTTTAGCAGTGTCTAAGCACAACTTTTTAAACATTTCTTCCCTACTGGCTTTAAAAAAAACACAGAAAAGAGAGACTGTATGACACACAGTCAGTCAGAGTGTATTACTATCTTTACTTTTGTGATTTTACTGTTTGTACTAACTGTGCTTGCTAACTGCAATGTTAGCTTCTTGGCTAACCATACCTGCACACAAGTCACCCCACTGCTGACAACCACGCTAGGTACATATATATATATATTGTATATAACATAATTAATAATTATTTTGACTTTTATTTTGTTACTGCTTGTGATTAGCGAGTTAGCTAGCCTTTTTTGTCTATACCTTATTTTCTGGACCAGCCTCGATGACGCCCATTTAGCAAGGCAAAGCAATCTGCAAAGCTGCAAAACTGCATACTACCACACTAAATACTATACCAAAAATAGTACACCACCAATAGAATTCTATGATAGTGTTGTTAGAATGGTACTATGCAGTTTTGGACACAGCTCAAACAGCTAGTGTGACAGCAGCTTGAGCCGTGCTGTAATTTGTTATTCAAATTATTAGTAGTATAATAATTTGCAAATTTTCAAGCACAATTTCAACTTATTTACTAAAATTTACATAACATATATAAAATGTGCAATACATTTTACACAGACCACATATAATTTTTGTGCAGAAGTGTGTTCTCTATGGAGGATGTGTTAACTTATTTTCATTTAGAAAATCAACAAAACTTTGACCAGGGGCGACTGAACTTTTGCACACGACTGTATATTTCACATCAGAGGCCTTTTATTGTTACTCTGATGAAACAAATCAATAATAAGCCATTAGTGATGCGAATTCCATAGTTCAAGCGCTTCACTTTCAAGCATGGTATAGCCAACTGTGAAATCAACAGTGTATTAAAAGGCGAACCCCTGTTATAACATATGTTTAAGCTAATCTTAACACAAACCCATCTGTCAAACCTTCACGTAGCTTGTGACAGAGTTCGGGACACATTCTGTTTGAGAAAGGTTCTTTTCACACAGAATGAGTATATTAGAATATGCAGTACGCCTGGCTGCTCTTGTTGCTGGTGAAGAGTGTGCACTCTCTCTCTCATTTTGTCTTGCAAGCATGAGTGTTGAGTGAATCACTCCATCCAGTTTAGCATCAGGGGATCCTCCAGGGCTGCGATTTAGTCCTCATTAATTCCAGGCCAGTGACTTGTGGTTAATGCAGGTTCTTTTCTTTGCTCTGACTTTATGAGCTTTTTCTTGTTTCCTTCATTTGAGAGCAGCTGTACACCTGCACTGAATATTCCGCTTTTCAAACAACACTTGCTTCAAATCTGTACATTTAAATAGATTTCTAGAAATCTGAGTAACGCTCATACTGTGACTGTCTATAGGCTTTAACCAATTCAATATTTGATGCTTATTAAATACACTGACCCTGAACAGGCAGATAAATGTAATTTTAATGATTGTAAAAGTGTCCAGATTTTATGCCAGAAGCTGTGATATATTCTCTGTATAGTAGTCCGCTGTCAGTTATCTGGGGTGGAGAAATGCTTAAGCACTTCAAAGACAGAGACTCTGTCCAATCAGAGAGAAATGTCAAGTCCTTTTGAGTGTCATCTGTTCTCAGATGTCTGTGAACTGTGACTCAACACTAAGCCATTTCATATGAAAAAGAAAACTTACCCCAGCAGTGGTTTTAATTGTTATATTCGACAACAAATTCGAGTAAATAAACACAATTAATTCAATATAATGCTGTTTGAGCTCTAAATGGGCTTTCCAACATACACACAAAAAATATATGCACTAATATGAACATGATCAGTGAAAAGAGAGCGTGTCAGATAGATTTGGGGTTAAAAATGGTAATAAGGTATTCCGAATTAAATGCTTCAAAACTGTGCTATGTAAGAGGCACCCCAAGGGTGACTAATATAATCACGATGTGAATTCTCTGATTTATATGCATCATTGTTCCAAATTAGTTTAAACTATGGTCCTACAAAAAACAAACAAACAAACGAACAAAAAAAAGACTATAGATATTTACAGGGATTATGTCTTTATCTATTGAAATCCAAGGCATTGATTCTTTCTATTTGGAAGAAATCTGTAAGTCTTTAAAAAAAGGATCTTTTTTTAAAAGATCCTTTTTACTTCTTTTAAGGTAAAGTGGAAAGATTATAGTTATCTTTTAAATTTAGATAACATTTTTCTTATTCAAAATATGCTGTCCCAAGTTTTCACGTCACTTCTAAAACACAAAGAGTCCACAGGCGGCACACCCCTGCACCCTGTCCCTCATGGCTACATGGTGAACAATTAGATCCCACTGTTTCGAAGTAAATGTCTCAAAGTCTGAAAATCAGTGTGTAACATTAAGAATTGTCACTCGTGAAATTAAGCAATCTTTTCTGTGTTTTATTAAAAAAATGTTTCATGTGATTTTGTGTGTAACTGTTCAGAGCTGTGTTTCCTAGTCATGTACTAGCCTGTGTTTTTGAGTTATGCTCAAAATTAGATAAAACTGTCACTACTGAAACATTTGGTAAAGCAAGGTGTAGGGTCATTCAAAGCAAAAGGATTTTAGTTTAAAATCAGTTAAAAGTCTGAATTTTGTTTTCATTTCTGATTTTGAACGAATTTGATAGAATGATCCATACACAGTAGTTAGGGCTGTTATCTACTGTGTGGTTGGTAAAGTGCTGTTTACTAAATGCCCACAAGATTTTACATTGCTGTCAGCAGGGATGGGCAAAATACTTTAAAAAGGATGAAGGCTGAATACTGAATAGTGTCCAAAAGTTTATCAGTCTCTTTAGAATTCACCTAATGAACATGTTTCCTACATGCCGTGCACTGATTATAAATAGTTAATAAACAATCGCTGGTAATGTTACTTTAAAAGATGGTGTATATTTTCACATTTAGTGGGTAAGTATTCTAAAAGTGTTCGCCTAGGCATGTAAAAAGTAACTGTTTTTTGAAAACTGGCTTTACAAAATGAAACTGAATACAGATGCTTAATTTCTGTATTCTGAATATGTATTCCCGATACTTGTATTCTGTTACATCCCAACCCTGGCTGTCAAAATAAGACTACAGACCGTCTTTGTGCTGAAACACAATGTGTGAATATTTTAGCACTGAGCAGAATTACATATTCTCTCTCTTTCTCACACAGACTCCCTGTCCATTTACTGCTACCTCACTTGCTCTTTCCGCTTGCCTGCTTTTTCTCTCTTGCCCTGACCGTGCATACATAGCATTGTATTAGCGTGGCTTTACAGGAGGGGCAATGTGCTTTTAAGCGGCCATTTTCACTTTATATTCCCAGGAGACTGGGGAAAGCAGTCAGACATTTGGTCAGTCAGACGGCCAGACAGACAGATGTCATTATTCATCAGGACAAAAGATGCATATGCTTTATGCCAATGTGGTACATAAAACTAGAACAACAATGTAAATAATCCAATACTCAGCTGACCAGCTTCACTGGCTGGTCAATTAGTCAAAAGGCAAAAATCACAGAACATTTCCACTGGGTCAGTCTATCACTTTGAAATCTATAGGAATGGCTTCAAATGAAGCCCACTGCCCAACACACGTGATTGGTATAACTGTGAGAGTAATCGGCTATGTCTGTGGCAAGAGATTATAGTCTGTGATAAAATCTTCAATTGTGAAGATTTGACTGATGCTTTAAAAAGCCCACTGGATTTTCATGCTCATCATGGTTTAGACAGCACTAATTTATTAGGATTACATAATGGATATATGGCATTAAACAGTTAAAGGAATACTTCAGCAACCTAATCTCTGCACCACACAGTCGATTACTATGGACAATCACTTGTACTTAGAAAAGAACTGAAAAACTGCTGCCGCTTATAATAAAAGCCAGTGGGACGATGCTTCAGCATCTGCCCACTGGCTTCAATTAAAAATGTTTTCAAGTCAACTTTTTTCGGTTTATCTTCTAGCTACAAGGAAAGGCACTGAACTTAGGAAATTAATCAACTGTGCGATACAGATGTGGCCGATAGAGATAAGGCTGAAAAACACTGGAGTACGCCTTTAAAGCAGATTCATCACGCTGAGTGTGCTGTGCTTGGTGGCAGACGCTGGATTAAAGTTAACCCAGTGTTGCTCTGCAAACAAACCTGCAGCAGAGCAATTGGTGCTGTTAATCTGGGCTTCTGATGAACCTCTGATAGAGCAGCAGAAGCCTAATGGCTCTGCTTAATGGGGCATGTGATGCTGGTTGTTTAGGCTGAGGGGAAGTGATGTAGCAGGACAGAAGGGGGGTTGTTGACGCACCGGGCTTTTCTTTGTGTGCTACACTGACATATGGGGTCTTTAAATCCCCAGCCCCCATTGCCTTTAGTCATGAAGAACACCCCAGGAGGTGGAGATTGCATCAATCAATCCCAGGATCGTTAGCATTGAGACCTGGCCATACAGCTTCACTGTGGTCAGGCCTTTCACTCTGCCAGGAAATGAAGGGGGAAGTGAAGGGGGGGGATCTGATTACATACTCGATGGGGTCCGTTCTTTCTTTAGCATCGCAGACCAACAGATGTTGTGGTTTACTTTCAAGACTAAAGATGCCAAAAATGGTTGTGCCACACTAGAACTACTTTGGGTTGTAATGTAGTATGTAAACATTTAAAATTCACTGCCCAGCCCATACAGTCCATATATGAAAATAAGCTCCATAAAGCCATTTCAAATTCAGTGTTTTCATGCAGTCGTGAAAACCAACACTTTACATATATACGCATATACAGCCTATGGCAGTTTAGCCACACCCATTCACGATGAAGAAGTGTTTCAACCCGGACTTCTTTTTGAACGAGGCACCCGATTACTTCTAAACAATGAAGAGAGGTTGGAAAATAGTCATGTAAAATTAATTATCACTGTTATTGGTGGACCTTGGGAAAAAATAAAATAAAATGTGGACCCTTTAAAGGTTTCTCCTAGAACTTTACGTCCATGTAAAGAACCATTTACGAGTCTTCATTTTAAGAGTGTAGATAAGACTTGCTAAGTCTTTATCTGGGTTCAGTATTGGTTTCTACAGTTTACTGCACAAAGCAATTGAGCACACTACGAATCATCTGATAGTTTTAACAGTACCATACAGAAGACATTGAAATCTGTATCAATCTTTTTTATTGTGCCTCTGCATCCTTAGGTTTTGTCTCTTGAGCAGGTGTGCATGTCTGGGTGTGCAGGTCTCCATGGCCATTAATTTTACCCAGCGATTAGATTGTATCTTCCAGGTTGTGACCAGTCTTGGCAACGGGCTTACTTTCATTAGACTGTAATAAACGCTTTGCTTGTAGGGAGTACACATGTGCGCTGTTGGGTTTTATTGGATCTGTAATGGGCAGCTGCTATAGAATGAGAACATATGGGACAAGCCTTGCCTTTGGCTAATACTGATATCATTCAAACCTGACACATGATGGAATGACAACTCTCAAGAATAACAACACATTTGAGCTACATTCACAAAGCAGGTAAAAGTGGCCAAAATCTGATCTTTTCCTTCATTTGTGACACAGATCTGCTATTAGTGTGGTAGGGTGAACAGCAAAAACACACTGAATCTGATATTATCAGTCTCAATTTGGGACATTTTCATATGTGGTACTGACATCCGATACATATCCTATGCGACTCAGTCTGAACAGCCAGATCGGAATTCATGCTTCATTCATTCTTGTATGTAAATTCAACTCCACATAAAGTCAAAATTTAATGCAACCGAGTATAAAAGATGGACGACAACAGTAAAAGAGGATTTCAGTGGTGGGATAGTGAGGTAACAGACCTTGTAATCATTTGGGATGCAAACCAACTTAGAAGGTACTTACAGCAATTGCTCCATGTTTGAAGAGATATCGAAAGAAATGGCTGAACGCAGCCATAAAAGAACGTGGCAGCAGTGTCAAAGAAAAGTTAAAAATCTGAAAGCAAAGTTTAAAGATACCAAGGATGTGCACCAAAGAAGTGGCCGTGGCCGAATAACGTGCCCTTTTTACAGCCAACTCAAACACATTCTGGGTGATAAGCCCCGCTGTTAGCCACTGGATTGGCCATCTGGATGAGTGTGCCATGTGAAGCGTTGTTCTTTTGTGCACATACAGTTTGGGAGCATGATCTGTCAAGACTAATGTCACATATAGGTCACATTATAAAGATATTGTGAACAGCCTAACAACAACAAAAAAAACAGACTTGGGCCACTTTTACCTGCTGTGTGAAAGTAGCCTTGGATGCTGCAAGCTAAAGGGGTGTGTCCTGGCTGCAGCAGTGTCCAGCTACCTGCGATCCACATGGCTGGATGATGAAGCAGTGCTGGTGGGCAGATTTACAGCTCAGTGGGTGAGCAGACAATGTGGCAGGGTAGCAGCCATCACAGCATTTGCCTCATCTTTCCATCTGGCTAATTCTACACTCTGAAAAGTGATATGTTAAATAACAACACACTAACTTGTATTACCTATTTTAACACTTTTGTGACATACTGTTTTCTGATGTTACACATTCTGTATTAAAAGTCATTCCAAATGCATTATCCAGAACTAGGTACAGAAATATTTCTACAGTAAAAGTAACACAAAATATGTCATCTCCAAGTGAACACACTGATGTGTCTAGTTAGAGGCCGTTTTAAGAGGGTAGCACCATTTCCAGTAATGACTACAGAAGCACTCTGCTGCTGCTTTCTTGCATTCTACAATTTTAAAAAGTCCTAAAAAGTCCAAATTAGCTAGTTAGCTTTAGTGATGCACCAATCCGATATACAGGATCAGTATCAGCACTGATACTAACCTTATTTAATGGATCATTTATCAGTCAGACATGACTGATCCACATTCAATCGTGGATCAACTGTGGTCGTTAAACTTTTGTTAAAGTTCCTAAACATCCCACTCACTCTTCAGTCCATACAGTCCATATACGGAAAACAAACCCATTTAGAAGTCAGATGAAGTTGTTTTTGTGATGTTATAAAACCGATGCATTTTTATATACATATCTTTAGTTTAGCCCATTCACGCTGAAGTTATAAAGAGTGTTTCAGCCTGGACTGCTTTGCGAATGAGGCACAATACAGAGCAACCAGTTCGAACAGGGATCATTTACATATAACAGTCTACAAAAGCATAATAACAGAAACAGCCTGTTTAATTCTAAGAGATATAGAGAGGTCATGTTAAATGAATTGTTATTGGTTTTGGTACATAAACCGACACAAACACTGTAAGTGGACCTCCAGGAGAAAAAAATAAAACACAAGAAAAATGTAGGACTTTTGCCCCTTGTAAACTGTAACAGCACATTGTCCAGTTTTCGACTTTGTGAAACACTTAATTTATTTCTTATATATTCCATGGTCCTTTTTCTGTTTTAGAGTTAAGAAGTGATGATCATGTTACTTGACACTCAAAGTATGATTCCAAGAATTTCCACACACTGAGATTTATAGATTTTAAACTGAAGAAGAGCACTGGCATCAGATTTATACTTGATATCAGCCCACTTTATGAATCGTAATCATTTTTTTTGGAGAGAAAAAGTGGGATCAGTGCATCCCTAGGCCACCCAGACATCCGCACACATCCTCCTTAATTGGAAACGAAGTATATTTACTGTTTACTAGGTGCCTGTTGGCTTCAGTATTGCTCAGGCTGTTGTCCATGTAAGGAAGTACGTGTTGCAGTCACAGCCACAACTGTTTGAGAACACTTCAGAGCTGACCCGTTTTTTCCCATACTTTTCTTGGGAACTGAACACTTTTTCTCTTGAAAAACAACCAAAATACTCCAACGCTAGCTGTAAACTGCAAAAAAAAAGTTGCATTCCAGTTTTCAAGGCTTCTGGTCAGGGTGTATGTCATGTCAGATAACCTTTGCCCTAAGCATTCTTTTCTAATGGATCTAAAGGCGCAATTATGACCAGTCTGTTGAGCTGGAGTGCTAATAAAAGAATATCAGTCCCTGAATTTACAAACACAGTGTTAAACTCAAACGCTAATTTGTTCCATTTGGTGCAAGTACTTTAAGTAAGTACTCTATATTAGGTGAACTGGATTATACTTATGGATGCAATGTGTATCTAAGCCAGCATAGACTATCATTTTATATTTGCATAATTTTAACACTGAGCACTGTAATGATTTTTTAATTACATTTTCTTGGTGGACTCTGCATTCAGTCATTCAGTGCAGTGCACGGAGGCCTTCAATCATAAAACAACAAAATGATAAAGGGTGGATTATGGTCTCGCATGCTCTGTTTTTTGCCTAAATTTGTAAAGCAGCTTATCAAAAATGTGATGGGACAGCATTAAGGGGTATCTGAGTACACTCTAAAAATGAGGGATCCTAAATGGTTCTTAGCTTGGATGTATAGTTTGAAGACCTTATGAATCCTTTACACTATGTGGAGGTTCTTTAACCTTTAAAACATTTCTTCACACTCACACATCTCATTTACAAAAATGGTTCTTGAAAGAAGCAAACTATTGAGAGGTTCTTTAGGGAACCAAAAGAGGTTCTACTATGGGACTGCTCTAAAGAACCTTAGTGGGCACCTTTATTTTTAAGAGTGTAGGGTGGATCAGATATTTTCGGACATTGGATATTATGGAACATGCATGTCATAGGCCTACACCTTTAAACAATATACCAATAAAATGACTGTGTAGTTTAATTAGCTTGTTTATAGTAGTTTAATTGGGTTAGCCTGCCAACAGTACCTCCCTCGAGCACATCTGGAAAGACTGCATTAGCAGTTTCAATTGAAATTGGAATAAACAAAAGTGTCTTAAAGTGTTACCTGATAGCACAAAATATCTGAATCCATCCTTTAATTAAAACAAGAATAAGGAAAGGCAGTTTTCCCAATCTGGTACTGTTATTCGTATGGACACAGTAGCCAGCTAGCCGCTATCAGGAATGAGAGGACTCACGCCCTTCCTGGGTAAACGTGGTTATATATAGACACTAGATGAATAATGCACCCATATTTTTTCTTCAGTTTTTTCATAAAACATGTCTGGGTAATAACGAAATTCCAGCAAAAATTACGCAACATGCAAAATAAAAACCTCAGCTGCGATTCCTTTTCTGATAAGCTGCTTCTCATTGTGAGACACACCTGCTTAACACTGGAGACACGCATGTACATTTCCACGTGGATCATTCTGGGTGTTCACCCACACACACACACACACACACACACACGAACAGATTGCGGTGTGCTCTAGTTCTACACTGAACTCTGTTCATTCACTCATTCAATACAATTCACGTCATATTCGGACTGATGCTCATCTAATCACCTCCAGCTCTTCAGTCATAATCAATCATGAAAATGTTTCATGACACATTTATCTCCACCCAGATGATTATTTAAATGCAGATATTATACATTTCAGCAGCCTCGCGCTCGTTTGCTCCGGTATATCACTCACCCTTCCCGCATAGAGTTCGTCTAGACCCGCGTCTATCCACTTCTCCACATCCAGGCGCCTCTGCAGCTCTTTTCTGTTGTATTTCACGGTCACTCTGGCTTGTCTCTTCTGCACGCTCAGACCGGCCTCCCGGCCCGCACCTCTGTTAGGTGAGTGCACTTTGCTGTTATACCGTCTCCCGACCCGGTTCGCTGCCATGTCCAGCTGCTCAGAGTGACAGTGTGCAGACGGGACTGGCTGTGTTTGAGTAGTGCGCTAGTGGAGCACGAGGAGCGCCGACATGCCCAGCAGGAGCGAGGCGCAGGTCCTAGCGCCGCCGGGTCAATGACTCAGCCAGAGCTGCTTCAGCAAGGGGCGGGGCTAAAGGCAGTAAGGTCTTGGAGGTCTGCTTCACACATAGCACCTCATCTTGGTTAGATGAGTCCTTGGAGGGGGGAATGCTGAGTGAACACAGACGTCGACTTCGGCACCAGAACCTACCCAGAAATTACCCACTGCAAACTCTTTTTTCACCTCCCCAAGAATTGGTGAACAAAGCTGTTTATAGGCTGTAGCAGTAAATTACTTTAAAATACTTAATATTTCAAATGCATGCATTCATTGCTGTGTTCTTATAGGAAACTCCACTCGGCAGCCATCTTTGCAATGACACCGGGCAGTTATTTCCACTCGTACAGCACCAGACTCCTCTCTCTTTGAATGGGTTGAGCTCAAAACGCAAAATCAGCAGGATGTATCTCAGAAAAGAGCTAAAGAGCAAACGAGGCCTTGGCATAAGTATATAATCTCCAAAGAAATTAAGCAGAAATAATATAAAATCTTTCAGCATTCACAGGATGGCTTTAAGCCTATGCACTATGGTGTACACTCATCAGCAGAGGGCGCTATAACAAGCCAATAACGTTTAGTAACTTCTTGATGGATCCAAACTAATCCATAGTTTTGCACCTGATCATCTTAAAATCAGACTTTAGATAATATGAGGAATCTAATATAATATGAGAAATTATGTAATGTGAAATGTTGACAACAGTATGCCTGCAGCACCTCTGCAAAATGGAGTAGATGGACTATTGGCCATTCCAAAGGTTCCGTGCCCAGGGATCTTTGAGTGCCAGGGGCCGTGTTGGGGAAACCTCAGACCAGAAGGCCCGAGGCGGTTCTGAGAGTGGGGACAGAGTGGGGAGAAAAATGACATGATCAAATATCCTTTGAAAATTATGTGACAAAAAATGAAATAAAGACCCTTCAGCCCATTCACTCCACCTCCTGCAACTATAAAGGGAAAAACAAGACCCTCAGCTCTCTACAGATAACTACAGACATATGTTTTGTGTATAATCTACTTTGTGTTATGAGCATCTAAAATAATTAACCCCCAAACACACACAACAAACCACAACACACACCAAAAATGTGCAGGTATATAACTATATAGGAAATAAAATGCTTTTGCTTATTTTTTACAGCACTGTTTAAAGTACACATAAACAAGCACAAGCAGTTTACTCAAGTTATTTTTCAGCTCTAGTTTAATTTTTGCGATATTGTCAGTGTCCAGGTGGGGGGCATCTAAAGACGTTTCTGCTGAGGAACCATGATTCCTGACTCTGTTTCTGACTTTGTTAGCTAAAAATTTGTACTTGTACATATTTTCACTCTGAAGAGACCTACAAAAAGACAATTTTCTAAGTAGACTGTAAGTCCCATGTAGTCTGTCTGATCGTTAACAAACATAATATACTTGTCTGTTGAACCATTTTGAAACAACTTACAGAAACTGATGGAAAACACTGATAGAGTGTGCTGTGACAGAATGTTGGTAACTGGTCACACTGTTGCATAGATGTACATTTTTTCCACACAATGTCAATGTGAAAAACAAACCCACAGGCCATACAGGAAAAACCTGTTAATGTTTATGGCTAAATTTAGCCATTCAGCATTCAGATAGTTATAGAAGGTGAACGTGACAGGAATAGCACAGAATTCTGAATATGAGTGAAATGCACCTGTACATGTATTGTGACAATATAGCAACAGATTTCTCTACAATTGCACACATCTCGCTCAATCAGAAAATGGTGAGTACTTGCAAAATAGTGTCTGGATCTCGATTACTGTTGCTTGGGCCTATATTTTGACTTGCTATTGTATTAATGTGTACAGAATTGTATGAATTATAAAAATTCCAGTCAGTCATGAACCTCCTCTGCGTTACAAGTGACTGTGCTGCCACCATGAGGCCACAGAGAGAATAAACAGCATGTAAAAGAATATAAACTCATTCATTTTATATTAGGAATACCATAATAATAGAAATAGCATATGAATAATTGCAGTCGTCATCATAATTATGATTAATTGCGTTTACAAATCTGTAATTTGACTGTGCAGCTGTCATAAAATTACATTATGTTGTGATGTGATGCATCAGTGCATTTATTGATGGAATAAATGCATAGCAAGTTATTGATTTCTTATCAGCGTGCTTCTAAAACCCACACAAAGCTGAGGGGTAAAAAGGATTATGCACAGGCGGCCTGGTTTTCCCCTGGGCCATTACACTACCAGAGCTATGAACTGTGAAGAGCCTGGAGTCCACTGCCCTTTCACACATTATCAGTAGCTTATTTTCAAATAAAGTGACCTGTTTGGTAGAAATGTAGTCAGATGTATCACAACTAACAGAAAAAGAGACTTTTAAAAAGAGATTTAATGTGTTAATAGTGTTAATAGCCTACAAGCTTTACAGTTGAATTCTCTTTATGACCCTGAGAGTAAATGGAGAGATGAAGGTGAAAATAAATATTTCAGTTTTAATTTGCACTCAGCCTATCTGACAGTCGCCCTGCCTCAACCTGCAGACACAGTCAGCTCCATAGAGGCAGTGCTGTGTTTCCACTGCAGTCACAACATTAGCTAATGATCAAGTTGTCTTGGTCTCAGTCAAAGGTATTACAGCAGGAAAAATTAAAGCCTAAAACTTCTTCTATTGGACGTGCTTGACTTTTGGTTTAAAATATCTGCCTGAGAAATCCTGCTTTGTGTGGTAAGGCATTTCAGGTTTAAATCTACATTTTCTTGACATCAGAAATTCAATTTGAACAAGGAAAATGTAAAGAAATAAAATGTGACATTTCAAAAATTTAAATTCTAACATTCAAAAGTACAAATCACTAAGTAGAGACTTCAGCTCTCATTAGTACGAATTCATGGCTTTTCCCAATTTATTTTAAAGTGGGGAAAATTTTTTATTAGCATAAATTAAAATTTTGCATAAGTTTTAGCATGTCAGTTCATCTGGACTTGGGTAAATTCAAATTATTACTTTACAATTTAATTCTTACTAGAAAATGTTTTAAAAGTTAAAGTTAAGTGCACTTTTCTAACATGCACATCTACCTTACCACTTTTTAAAAATACATTTATTACAGTAAAAAAAAGATTTAATCTCTGCTGGTAAAAATTATGACATGTTCTTATTTGATTTTTTGCGTTATTTTTTTGTTATTTTTTAGTTTTATTCTAAGACTGACTGGAGTCTTTCTTTTTGTAAACACTGTTGTTTTTTCCCAGGCAAGACAAACAATTACGTCAGTGCATGAGGAAGTAAGTTTGTGGGCGAGAGAGAGAGAGAGTGAGAGAGAGTCAGTCTTCACCTGTTAGCGCCGCCATCACCGACAGTCATTTAGACACCGCCTCAGTCGTTCCGCGCTGTCTGGTCTCAGTATGTTGCGTCTTTTGGCCTCCGTCTGCCTCCTGTGTGCCGCCGCTGTTTTCGCTCAGCAGGACGGCTGTAACTGGGACTCTAACGCGGAGGTGAAACAGGGACTCTCGCCGGACTCTCTGGACGCGGGCGCCACCTACGCAGCTCACCTGCCGGAGGTGCAGGAGGACGGCCGCTGCCGAGAGGAGTGCTGCCGGAGGGAGGACTGCCAGCTGGCCCTAATCGGCACCCCGGCGGACGGCAAGCCCGAGTGCTTCCTGGTCAACTGCATGAAAGAGGGCAAAGATGTTTGTGTTTTGTTGCCGAGCACTCAGTTCAGATCGTACAGGAAGAGCTCCGAGAGCCATCAGCTCAAGCAGAGGAGCGACACTCGCTCCTCCACCAGCTCCAACTCCAACTCCACAGGTAAACACAACACGGTTATAACGTACAAGGACGGAAATGGAGGAGATTAAATACACTGAAACATTTCTACGGCGTCACATATGTGTTCATTTTCACCGTTGTTATTCATGTTGACCATCATGTAGCCACTTCCTTGTATGTCTCACACTCTCATAAACCTTCAGGTCCATGTTTAATGTTTAATGGAATGTTAACACACCTGTACATTTAGTACCTTTATAATGGTTCAGAACAACTGAATAGCCACATTCGTAAGGAAGTTACGTATTTCAAATCCTGAGAGATTTTTTAATGTTTATTTTTCTTGAGTTGTGATGTGATGTGATCATTGATGTTTACTGTTTGCAGTAAATTCAAGCAACTCATCATGGACTTATCTTCAGAATCACTCCCTTTTTGGTCCCTAACAAAGTAACACGGTCACGTATTTGACGTGTATCTCAGATTCTTACAACATTAAAATGCCTTAGAGTGGATTCAGATATTCTGGTTCTTCAGGTAACTGGAGACACTTTACAAAATTCATTTTTGGTCCAAACTCATCTAATGCATACTAGTGTATTACTGAACAAAAGAAAATAGTGGAAACAGGCTAATTCGCATAAATTACAGCAGTCATTTCCCATCAGACATTGAATAAAACAGCTTTGTCATTCAGGGCCTGCCGCATGTCCCACGTTATCACTGTATAATCATAGCTTTTTCATATGCGCCACAGTATTTTTTGATGTTTTGTAAGGCCTAGTCTTGATCTCTTTGTAATGAAGCTGCTGGCAAATGCTCAGAAGAGCATGATCTGATGTAATGTGACATAATTCATCATTATAACAATACATTTTGTTTTATAGTTGTCCCTACATACTGTTCCCTAATACCTGAATCCGCCCTACTCAAACACACTCCCACCCTCCCCACCAAGCTGTCCCACCCACAGACATTACAGTGTTGATGTGGGAGCCCCTGTGTAGGGTTAGTTAGGCAAGACTGGGACAAAGACACAGTACAAGTGTGCGTGTGACTGTGAGGAGGATTACGCACGCAAAAATGCAGCAAAGCAACTCTTTCATTCTCTTGCCTTTGTCTAACTGGTTTTGTCCCGTCTGCTGAATGACTAGAGAAACACAGCTGTTGATTGTAAATAAAATAACACAAGCAACAAATGCAATACAGAAAGAATTATCAAATAATGCACTGAAACAAGTGCAATCAGTTAAATTACATTACAGTGAAACAGCATTAACTCTGTGTTAATCTGAATATCCAGTTTAAAAACACTTAGAATAGACCTTGACTTTTTTCTCCTATATTTGCCGTGTGGTTGAGGGTGATAAGTGACAGTAGGATACTAGCACTTGGATGCTAACTCTTCCCTTCACTCCCCCTCTCTGTGCATTTCAGATAGGTGCCGTTATGAAAAAGCTGTGGGTCCTTGTCGGGCTGCCTTCCCCCGATTCTACTACGATGTCACCAGCCAGACTTGTAAATTGTTCATCTATGGTGGCTGTAAGGGCAACGACAACAACTTCGAAACACAGGCAGACTGTGAGGCAAACTGTAGTGGAGTAACAGGTAAATCTTGCAGTGTGTGGCTTCATTTGAGTTCTGTCAGCCATGTTGTCCCTAATGGGCTGGGACAAAAAGGATTATGTGTCTCTGTTTAGACAGTCTTTTATAAAACTGCTCACCCTTGTGGAATAGCCTCATATCATGTCCAGAAATAGTCATAATCCAGAAAGTGTCATCATCACTCAGATGAAACATATTCATGTATTTTAGGTCATCGGGAGCTCTGTGCAATACAGCAGAAAGTTAAATACTTTATGTTTCTATTTTTCTACTTATATACCTTTTTACCATACCTCATATGCAGAAGTTTGGGTGCCCCTGGTCAAATGACATGTTGTTGATTTTCTAAATGAAAATAAGTTAACACATCGTCTACAGAGAACACATTTCTGCACAATTACTGTTTATTTGCTGAATTTAGCATACTGGAAAAAATAAAACAAAATGTGATCTGTGAAAAAAAAGTTATTATATATATTTTATGCTTTGTATTTTTCCTATATGTTAAACTTGGCAAATAAATAGGAATTGTGCATTAAAGTTTGTTTTGTACACTGTATATTTGACCAGGAGTGTTGAAACTTTTTGTATACGACTGTATGTGTTTCTCATGACCCATATGTGTTATTTTTGTTTGTGTTTTTTTTTTTATTAGAAAAAATGAGTTTGTATCACTTTACCGTTGAATCTCTTTCCTTTAATGTTTTTCTTGTACGATCGAAGGAACTGAACCCAAAAAAACATTATGTGGCGCAAGAAAAGAAAAACATTAAATATTAAAAGAAAGCATTAGGCTTGAGGTATAACTGCTGAAACTAGTGTGAGCCAGCATTCTGTACTTTCCAACAGGATGATTTATTCACAATTATACAAACCAACTCATTTTATGGTTGTGGGTTATGGTTCATTTTTATGGTCGATCTTGTAATACCAGCCTGCATTACTTTACCATCAAGCCTATACATTTGCATGTTGCTCCTGAATCTGCATTCTGATGTTCCAAATTCCAATAAGCTTTAATCCAAATACAGAACTGACTTGGGTTTTTCATTGTTTGGGCTACAGTGAATAATAATATGAATGTGCAGTAAAAGTAGCAGTAATGTTGTTGTGTGTTTAGGTGTGTGTACAGAGTATATACCCAGATTAGACTGTCTAAGCGTTGCGGACAGCTAACTTTAGGCTTAGTTGGAGCAATGCGGGAATTTTCCTGACTGTCACTTTTTTACTGGGCTACATCATCATGGAAACCTATGCTGCATGCCTAACCAGCTCCAGAGCAAGTTACATTTGGGATTTCAAGCTCTTGGACAACTCTGGAACAACCTGATAACTTCATCAGTGGATTTAATTGCCGTTCTCAATGATTGTGCTTAGTGATTAGTTTGCCTTTTCAATTCTAAACAGGGTATCTGCAGGTTCTTACAAAGCCATGAACAGCAGCCTGAACATTCTCCACTAGGTGGTTTTGTTTGGCACTAACAGGCTACTTCAGTAGAATTAAATTAGACTTTACTGAAAGAGTCACTGCAACATGCAAAATAAAGAATATGCCACTTGAATATATACAAGCTTTAAATGTCTGTGCTTAAGTAGGGCTGATTTAAGTAGTTAAACCCAGGGAAAGTGGCCATATACCACTGCTAGCTTGGTGCTAACACTACATTGACATACATGTAGAAATGCTAAGGGAAAATTAGCATTATCATAGCAGTGATATTCAGGCTACTCTTAAAGTGATAGTTTCTGCAGTGACACAGTGCTGTATAATGATATGTGATCTGAAATGTTCATGGCATGACTGTTTCAAGTCAGCATTGTAGATTTCTCAAACTTCCCCAAATATTAACATTAAACATGGCTAAAAAAGCTTTCTGAGACCTGCAAATAACATGAGAGTACATATTAAAAATAAATTCTTATAGACTCTCTTACAGTAAGAAACAAAGCCTAATGGCCATACACATTTTGCCACAATGGCTTTTTTTGTATCTTTTCAATGGAAAATTATTTCTGGAGTTTTTGAAAGGTTTTGCGTAGTATGTTATTGTTCAGTTAAGCATATTTTTTGTTTGATTGCTCAATTAATTGTCAAAAATAATCATTATATTACTTGATCACAAGTATAATTGATAGTAACAGCTCTAATATAAAGCAGTTACTCCAGTAAGCACTAGCATGGTGGCAGTGGCAATAGCGTTGGCTTTTCCCGTTATAAATGCATGACTTCCTACATATTTGTTTATTATAAATTTTTTCCTTTTTTGAAACATGAACTACTCAACTTTCATGTTTCATAAGATTGGCTACTCACTGTAAAAGTCATATTTTCATGCTTACGAGCAGGGGGTTAAATCTTAGCTTTAGTATTTAAATCTGGATTAACAGAGAAACTTAATCGCTGTTATAAAACGAGATAACTGTGGTTGCATTTGTTATTGTTGTTTTATAAAGCTGAAACGTAGTCAAGAACCAAGTCTAAGCTGAATGTACTTCATGACAATGGCACCAGGGCTGCTGCTCATTGCAGAGAAACTTTAACCTGCCATTCGAGTTCTGTCTGTGTGTGTGGTAAAGAAAACAAAGGCCCTAAAGAGGGAGGAAGAATTTGAGGAAGAAAACCACAAAGCCAGTAAAGGAAACTTCTTCCAGCTCAACAGGGCACTAATCCAGTGCCCACGCAGTGGTCCGTGGGTGGCTATGTGTAAGGGTCACTGTGTTGGGCCTTTTTAGCTACAGTATTTGAACGATGTTGACTTCAACTCCACTGAGGCTGTGGTTGAGTTTATGTAGGTAACCTGATAATGTGGTTAGATTCACTGCCTTTCAGTCCCCTGCCAAACCAGTGATTTTTAAACAGTTCAGTGTTATAAATGGAAAGTAAACCCCACCCATCAAAGTTAATTGTGAACTAGGACAATGGACAGTTGGACCTTTTTACTTGGTTTGCACAACACTTTACTGTCGATGTCTCACTCAGTCTAGCAACATATTATTGGTCACCATGCATGACACTGTGGTGCAGGTGGTTTCTGCTTACACCTGGTTGTTGAATAACCGGTTAGGTGACCTCTGTTGCAAGTAGATTACTTCCTCAAACAGGCCATGTTCAAAAAGACTCAGCTGTCACTGCATTCATTTTTTTCCTTAACCCTTTCCTGGGTGAAAATTTAGACTAATGCTGACAATCCATATTTCTCTGTCCATGTTTCCACTTCACATTACTTGCGTTTGTGCATGCAGATGATTAATCAAAATAATTAGCTTGAAACAAGGCGATATGTGTGTCATACTCTGTGAAGATTTGTTCAGTCATACTTGTTCTTCATTGTGTAACCATTTCCTTGTGTGTCGCATGTGCTTTTTTTCATTCCACCTTTGAAGCTGTTTTTGTGCAGTAATACTGCAGGGACCTTGGTAAGGTTCAGAACAGCTGAATAGTTCCCAAGAAGATACCTGATTTGAAGTTTTTTGTCCTCTACTTAGGTGATGTCATTGTTGACTCTCAAGATTCCCCAAAGCGCAGAATGGCTGGACCTGAGAAGAGTAAAGGTAATCATTGGAGTCTGCTGGCTTTGTGCTATATTACATGCAGGGCTGCCAAAATTACTCAATTAAAAAGAAAATCATTATTATGTTCTGGATGAACCAGCTTAAGGAGTAGTTTGCAGTTTGAATGATAAACATTGTACCCTCAAATCATTATAAAGCCATGTTCAGCAGTCTGAAGATTCTACTAAAGGGGGAGCTATTGGCATTCAAGTCACTTTTGACTTGCAGTGCTCAAAAGAGTGTTTGGATATGCTGTTGATCAGGTAAGGAGACAGAATTTCTGCTTACTTGGACATCAGCTATAATTTGTATTTGAACTGTTAGTTCAAAGTGTAAATCTTTCATAGTTGTTTTAGCTGCTTTACTGAACACATGGCAAGTTAATGATGAGTCTTGAGTCAAAACATTTTGACAGGCGAAAAAAAATCTTGTTCAAAATTGAGACCTGGCAAGTTATTTCAGTATTTGGTGTCAATGATATTGATTTGTACCGGTTAGCCATCCTGCTATCTGTGCTAGACTCGGCCCCTTCAGTGGACACACAGTTCTGTGTTGGCTTCTGTCTTTAGAGTATTTTTTCATATTTTGGTTTTGTTTTTATATTAAGGAAGCGGTATTTACTTTTAAAATAAAATCAGCTTATAACTGTCAGTTTCCCATGATATTATGTTTCAGACAATAATCACTTCCAACTCTGAAAAGTGTCTGGAATCCACAAGAGTGTTCTGGTATTCTGTTGGGATCTAAAGAGTTAAAATAAATAAATAAATAAAAATACTGTATGTCTCCATTACCAGAATGATTGATAGTCACATCCTAAATTATGCGCATAAACCATTTTGAATATTTATCTGAAAATATTTTATTTAGTAAAAGGAAGTTGGGACTAATGCCTTGGATTGTGTTTAGGAGATCATGGTGTAAATTATCTCAGCATAGTTTGGGCTTCTGAGTTGTCGCTGCCACGTAACACTTTCGGAATGCTGTTTTACTCATGTCTTCTTAAGAAGGTCACACACAGATAGCTCTGCAGCGTCACATTTCTGTCCACATCTTGTTCCTCCCAGTGTGCTTATCGTTCACACACTTCTGTTTTCCGTCAGTCCCTGGAACATGTGTAATTACTCATATTTGTTTGTCAGTGTGAAAATAAACTCTTGTCTTATCAGTTGTAGATACATCTCCAAATATTTTTACATCTCAAGTTGAACTGTCCAAATCTCAAGTTGTTTGATATAGGAGGAATCCTCTTGTCTTAGGCATTTAATGTCTTCTGCAGTTTTATCAGAATCAGTGATGAAATATCATTTGAATGAGGCCATATTGGTTTAACAAAAAGTTATAAAGTTCTGTCAAATAATCCTTTTTTGAATTGGCATTGCTGTTTTTATTCTTTGGCTTATTGTTTGTGTCTCAATGTCATGCCTCCTTCCTCAGATGATTCTAAAGCTGCCCTGCCTGAAATGACATCAGAAGAATTTGCAGGTAAACATTTTTTGATTATTTCTGTTGTCCATTTTCTGTAGTTTTTGTTTTGTATTTCTCTTTATCCTCTACATCTGGGACCCAAATGTGACTACTTGGGCCTTTTTCCTGCGTAAATAGACAGAAATGGACCTTCTTTCTGCATTGTTATGATCTCCCAATATTGTCAACGGTTTTTGTAACTAGTAACTTGTAATCATTGTCCCTAAATTTAGTGGTAATGCCATCCTAATGTGTTATTTCCAGAGAAGTGTCAGGCTGAACCAGGCGTTGGGCCCTGCAGGGCGTCCATCCCACGTTTCTACTACAAAAGTGGCACCTGTAAGCAGTTCATTTTTGGCGGATGCCGTGGCAACAAGAACAACTATGACTCAGAGGAGGAGTGCATGAAAAGCTGCACTGGTAGGCTATGTTTTGCACACTGTGGCACGTCTTATTTTTGTACCAGATGTTGATCAGTTTCTCTAGGGAATCAGGTTTTACCTGCAGATTAAAGTTACGATTTTACTTCTTTGCAGTGAAGATTGTGGAATCAAAGAAAGAGGACGATAAGGAGGACATTGAGGACTACCATGGTAATGTGGCGTCTCCAGTACATGACCAGTGCTGTCAAGTAGGGCTGTCACAAGAAAACGATTACATAGTTAATTTTTTTTAAGAATAAATTTTATTCAACAATTTGACAATGATCAGTTGACCATTTGCATGCTGATAATACATATTTTAAATGCTCCTACTGCTCTGCCTTATAGTAAAAAAACAATGCCTGATAGACCCATTTATATTTATTATTTGGCCCACTCCTAACCTGAATATCACTTTCATATATGCTTGCTAAACATCCCATTCCAAAACCATAGGTATTAATATAGAATTAGTCCCTCTTTTGCTGTTCTAACAATCTCTGCTCTTCTGAGAAGGCATTACTCAGGAGTTAAGCAGGTATAATGTGTTAGCAAATTAGCATTTAGTATTAGCATATCTTTTTCCAGTAAATTATTTTGGAATCTTTGAAAGCTGTGCTATGCTACTCTGATTATTTGAATGCATTGTCAAACTAGCTCTGTGTTGCATTCTTTTTAAACGTGCAAATGTGTGTGTGTGTGTGTGTGTGTGTGTGTGTGTGTGTGTGTGTGTGTGTGTGTGCTATGCAGAGGCCTGTACTCCTCCGGCTGACGCTGGACTGTGCCGTGCAGCTTTCCAAATGTTCTACTTTGAGCCCAGCTCTCAGACCTGCAAGTCCTTTACATATGGAGGCTGCGGTGGCAACAAGAACCGCTACGACACTGTGGAGGAATGCATGTCTAAATGTGCTGGCAAGCAAGGTAAGAGGGTGTAGTTTAATGGAATTTACATTGCTAATGAAAAGGAATGTCATGCATTATTACATTACAGCATTCAGTATTACATTGGCACAAAGTTACTTTTATCTTGGGGTTTTACTCACAGCTTAAATCGATGTATAGTATATTTAAGAAATATTTTTTATACTATCCAGGTTGCTATTTTCATAGAGTTGTCAAAGAGGACCTTTTGTATTTCTTGTGGACTTCTAATATTACATGGGAGAGAGGGACAGTACGTAGGCATGTTTTCATGGAAACAAGTGTTTCAGATCTTTTTAGACTATTGAGACAGGTGTATAGTTAAATGAATACATCAGTAAACGTTTGTTGGAGTGTCGGTTGGATTAATGGTTTTAAACTTTCTTCTTGCAGGGAGAAATGGACGCTCTCGCTGGACTCCAGGTAAGACTGAGACCTTTGAATGAGGCACTGGGTTTCTTGTGATACATTACTAATGGTCTGTAACAGAGGGAGCCCAATCTTGGCCCTGGGGATCTACTGCCCTGCAGAGTTTAGCTCCAACCCTGTGTTGAATCTGAACTCTCCATGGTGGTAGTTCTCCAGGACCAAGACTGAGCACTCCTGGTCTGTAAAGATACTAGAAAAAGGAGGGTTTTGTTCCAAAATGCATTACAGACCACTTTTGAGAATTCTCTTTTTTTTCATGATGGATGTTGTTCTGAGTGGGCTTAACACATTAAAATATTAAACTATAGTATGATTAATACCACCTTAATAAAAATGTGCTTACATTATACGTCAACTCTTATTCTTAAAAAAAAATATCCAAAGTTGTTACAAATGGATATACAGCATTTTGGAATGAAACATTCTGCACAGGAATACTAACAGGAACAAAAAAAAGAACAAATCTATTTCTGTAACAGATTATTGTAAATGTTACATTTATAAATAGATTTTGTTATATTTTTGAAAGATTTCTTTGTTTTTTTTTGTTTTGAAATTCTTGAGCATGTTACTTAAATCCATTTATCTTGGCAATGTGTGTTTGTGCACCATATATCATTAGAACAAATGCAAACTAAAATAAATACAGTAAAATGTAACAAGAAAATTCTTTTGAGCTGGTTTGAAGAACAAAGTTTGGCTCCAGATTTTTCCTCAAAGCCCCCAGACATCATATGGATTTGCTGAATTCCATCAGTAGCACACTTAATGTAATATAATGACCTTTTGATTCGCCAAAATAGGTATTAGACAATAGCTACAGATAATACTGGGCTGCCATGAGGAGAGATTTGGAAAGGGTTAAACATGGAAACATTGAAAACATTGGCATATGTAAAATCACTGCTTATTGTATAATGTTATTTCTATTTATTGACATTAATGTTAAGCAACAAAAAACACATTCTGACCAGATAAACAGCTTTTAAATATAATTGTCTTGGGTCCCTAAGACTTCTGCACAATACTGTACATACTGTATATTATTCTAGAATTGCAGTTACTTTACATGTATGGTGTTTGAACAGTTTGAGCAGGGTACTTTTAGATGACGGTCCTAAGCAGGACTCTGAACTGGTTTGAAGAACAAAGACGAAAAATAAAACAGTGTTTTTCTGGGAACAAAAATGTAACCTAAATGGTATCATCCTTATCAGTTCTGGAAAATTTCTTAAGCCTATTTGTTATTACGCTACCACTGTGAGAATGACAGGAAGACATTTTTAAACAGGGAATTTACTAACACTGTTGAAAACGTGTGCCATTACATTTGGACTTACTTTGACACCCTCTGGTTAATTATTAAGGGCTGTGTTTTAGCTATGTGTTGGAGCAGTTTATTGATACAGAATGGTAGAATTCCATAGCCTCTGTTTGGACGTGTCCTTATCAGTACAAACACAACTGTTGTGTCTAATAACTTTCTAATAAAGCTGCTGTTTTATTACATTAGGTCTACATACAGCCTGTAAACGGAACAGAATTAGCCATTTCATTAATTATTAAAATAATTATCTGATTTAGCAATGGTAAGTAGAGGTTGCAAGAACAGAAGACTTAGAACACTGGAACACAGGATCCAGAAGGATAAGTGACTTTATGTGTGTGTGTGTGTGTGTGTGATAGTCAGTGAAGTGCTTCAATTAATATTAGCTAATTTTATCAGCTTAGTCGTTTTTAAAGAAAAATAAATTGGATTGGTATCACTTAAATATTGGTACCAAATAAATATTCACTCTCACTCTCATTCTCTCTCTCTCTCTCTCTCTCTCTCTCTCTCTCTCTCTCTCTCTCTCTCTCTCTCTCGTCTCTCTCTCTCTCTCAGCCTTCTTCCTGGTGGCGACTCTGGCCATCATATCGGTGATTCTGCTGGTTGGTCTGCTCCTGATCTCCTCTCGCCGGACCAGGCAGCAGCTGATCTTTACACTGGACGACAAGCAGGAGCTCCTTCCCGAGGAGCATGTTCCTGCAGAGGAGCTCCCCAAACCAATTCTACACTAAATGTCTGTCTGTCTGTCTACCTTTCTGTCTGTCTATCTGTCTCTCTCTCAATCTATCTCTGTCTCTGCACTCCAACACTGTCTCACAGCCAGTTGCACATGTCGAGTTTGGGGAGAAAAGAATTGAGATGTTGCTCTAGTAGAAAGGCACACTATTACAGACTCTGATAGACGTCTAGAAGCAAAGTAACCTTGTGATGTGCTTTGCTAATCAAATGTCTACAAGAAAAAATGATAATGTTCATTCAGAAGAAAAGTTGATTGGTAGGATTTGACTCGTTATTGTCCTTTAAAACACTAAGTGGCAAAAATAATCTCTCAGTATGTTCTATTAAACCATCCCAATGTCTTTCACACTGCCATTTAAAGCAGCTGCCCCGTCAAACCTGGAAATAATTTATGGAAATGGATTTAATTTGTGTATTATAAAAGATTACATAAATACTCCAGATGAGGAGCTAGCAAGCTAGCAAGGCTATGGAAGAGAAAAGCACACCATACCAGCAAGAGTTATAAAAACTTTTCAGGTTGACTTGTTGAATGATGAGGTACAAATGTTTTTAACATGGTTGAAAATTCATGCACTCCCATGTTAGAAGGTAGATATAAAGGGTACAAAACAGGATATACTGAGCACGTCAGAATGTAATGACCCAGTAGCTTTTTTTATGCAACACTACTGTTTTACTACTTTAATTGCTAATTTCTTGATAATTATTATTTTTTTGTGATTAATGTACACTTTAATGATATTTTTCCTATTTAAATTCTGTTTTCAGTAAAATTACTGCATCGTTGAAAGCAATAACAGTAATATACACAAGCAAAAATTAATTCTCATTTTAAATGTGTACACAAATAAGTTGAACTGATTTCCATGGCATCCTATAGCATATGAGCAAATAATAAAATTATAATGATGTCCAGTTCTATAGTATAAATATAATCTAATGCTCCAGTATGATACAGACATGGCCAAACTCATAATACACAGATTAGACCTTGTTTGCATCTCCAGTGTAGATTTAACCCTATTTAAACAAGGAGTGTCTCTAGGAAGAGCTGGTCATGTGGAGTCCATGAATATGCTTATTATTTCCATTATGTGCAATTTTTAGTTCATTTTCAAGAATGAACTGAAAATGTGCCATTTATTTATCAACAATATATGTACTTGATGCCATTATGTATATATGTACACATGGTTTGGACAATCTTACACTGTATTTTTATTCTCTGTTTTGCTGGTAGGATGATTATCTTGTTCTTATAGGAATTGGAAATGTAAGCTACTATCTTTTGTAAAGCCTTGTGATTATTTTAAAATCTACAATAATAAAGGATAACTTTGTTTAGACTTTCATATGCTGAATATAATTTGCTGTGTGTTGCACACAGAAGCAAAGATATCCATAATCAAGTCTTGACAGTTATAGACAAATGTATTTTCTTCTGAGGTGCTGCCTCATTGTTTGATATTTGGGAGCTTTTTGAACGATGTACACACACATATAATGGAGAAAACCTGTTTCTCAGGAGTTTATGCTTAGAATTGGTGTTGGAATACAAAGCACTATAAATTTTAATACTGGTACTGTTGCGTTACTTGTTGGTTAACCAATAGACACCATTAATTATCTCAAAAATTTAAATTGAATTTTGAACTGTGCTGTACAACTTTATAAAAAGCTATCATTACTTTTAAATATGGTTAAAATATGATTTCTGAAAGTTTTTCTCCTATTATGCTAGTTTCTTTTATTTATACTATTGATACTCATGCCAAATAATTTGAAATGTTTAAGCAAAATAAATTTCTGATTTATCGTTTTGAAGCCCAGGTTTTGCGCTTGACCTGGTATCATTAACATATTCAGTGCAAACTGACAGTTCAGTTGAAAGCAAAATACCTTGAATTTCACTTATAAAACAATACATACTAGCTGTAAGGGAAACGAGTATTCAGACAGTGTTTTTGCTATTTAATATACGTCCAAAATATCCACTGTAAATGTACACATCTTTTCTCTTTGTACGTATAAATATGAACATAGAAGTCCAGAAACTTCATTCATAAACATAAAGATATGTTTAAAAACTGAATTAATATGGTAAAAAGTAATCAGACTAGGCTATATTAAATACACAAAACATTTTGAACAATCACAGATGAAGCGAATGATGTTGATTATCTTGTGACAGCACCGCATGTCAAGGTCTGGGTTGTATTAGATGTGTAATCAGTGAACAGTCAGTTCTCGTAGTTGATGTGTTAGATGTGGGAAATATGGGCAGGCATGAAGAGCTGAACGACTTTGACGAGCTAGATGACTTGATCAGAGCATCTGAGTACCTGCCAACAGTGGTCTGAGGAGGTGGCAACAAGGTGTTGGGCACCCAAAGCTCACAGATGCTCGAGGGCAACAAAGACTAACCTGTCTGGTCTAAACAGGCAGAAGGACTACTGTGGCATAAGTCACTGAAATGTTTAATGATGGTTACGGGAGGAATGTGTCACAGCAGTTCATTGCACCCTGCCTTGTATGGGGCTGCGTTGCAGGCCTGGTTCACCTTTTCATGGCAATGGTATTCCCAGATCCTATGGCCTCTTTCAGCAGGATAATACACTTTGCCACACTGCACACCAAGTTCACCAATGGTTTGATGAGCATGACAAAGTATTTAAGGTGTTGCTCTGATCTCCAAATTCGTCAGATTTCAGTCTAATCAAGATGTGTGGGATGGGCTGGAACAAAAAGTCCAATCCATGGTGACTCCACCCCAGACCTTACAGGACTAAAAGGATCTGCTGCTTATGTCTTGCCCTGCCAGATATCACAGGGCACCTTCATAGGTCTTGTAGAGTCCATGTCTTGGTGGGTCAGTGCTGAGGATCAACGGCATATTAGGCAGCAGGTCATTATTTTTTGGCTCACCAATGTGTATATATAGCACAGCACAGCACTGCTGTTTTTATTTACAAGGTGGACCAACAAGCCAGGAGTGACTGATAGAGTGGACTGTGAGTGGACACTAACACACACACTAACATGCCACCATCATGTCAGTCTCACTGCAGCACTGAGAATGATCCACCATCCAAATAATATACCTGCTCTGTGGTGGTCCTGTGGGGGTCATTATATGTAGTTGCCACTGGATGGGAAGGTTTTGTGTAAGAAGTAGCAGTCCTACTAAAGATGAAGGGTCTTCCTGATGTTCTCAGGACCACATTATTAAACAACACTTACAGTCAGTACAACTGGTTTGATAATAAGCAATTGTAAAAGTTTGTGGAACCACAACTATTTGTCCCCAGACAGGAAGGTATGAGAGAAGCCAGCAGTCACTTGATGAGTTGCAGGGTGACCTGAAAGCAGCAAACACAGCAGTTACTCAGAGAACAATAAGCAGTAAACTATACCACAATCACCTCCATTCCTGCACCCCATGCAAACCTCCGCTGCTAAGAAAAGAAGTACAAAGATGCACGTCTAACACTTGCACAAAGGCATTAAGACAAATCTGAACAGTGTACTCTGGTAAAATACAACAAAAACAGAACTAATTTAGCTTGTCATGTTTGTAGAAAGTAGGGTTGCGTGTCTGATCTGAAGTACACAGTACCCACAGTGAAGTATGAAGGTGGGAGCATCAAGATACGGGGCTGCTTATCTGCAAACAGTACTGGGGTGTTAGAGATTACTGAAGGAAACATGAAATGGAGCGATGTGCCGGGACATATTAGAGAAGAGTTTGATCTTAATGGCCAAAAAAGGGAAGAAGATGGACGTTTCAACAAGATAACGACAACAAATACACAGCCAAAATAACTCAAGCTGAAGGTACTCGCATGGCCTAGCCAATCTCCTGACTTGAATCTCATTGTAAAATTTATGGTGAATTTTGAAATTCCAGCAGATGGACCCTCATAACCTTGGGGAAATGAAGAAAGTTTGCCAAGAAGAATGGGCCAAAAATGAACCACAATGCTGCAAAAGATAATTGCTTCTTACCCTCAAAGCTGTAATTGCCAACAGTGGCTTTGAAATAATGTATCAATGTTAGTAACTTGTGGTATCTGAATACTTTTCTCACATTATTTTGGTTTTTAAACATCTATTTGTTTGTGTGTTACTGTCCAAAACAAACAACCAAAAAAGTATCTCCATTTTTTGGATGAATGGACCAATAGAAATGCTCCAAAAATGCTTGGAATAAAATCTCTTTACATTGATTTACATTAAATGTAACATATATGTTTGCCTTCTTCTGTGAAGTTGCCATTTTGGAGGTATTTGTTTTTCTTTGAACAGTTTTGCTTTTTGTTATATTTTGTGTTCATATTAATAAGAACAAAGTCAAAAGACATTAGTGTAATTGTGAAGTGGTGACATACACATGAATTATATTAAATAACAAAAACTAACGTGTCTGAATACTTATTCCCATCACTGTATGTCTGTGTATAGAATAGAACCCTTCATAGGTATGATGTCTCTCTCTCTCTCTCTCTCTTTTAATTTATACACAAGAATAAGTCACGTATAGTGATTGTTATCGTATGCAGAAGCAGCAGAGGCGCAAGTCATTCTGATTGGATGATGCTGAATCCAGAACGTGATGACGCAGAGAACGTGCGTTTCAGAAGAGTTCCAGGAGACGGTCTCGCTCTTTTCTGCCCTCACCTCATTCCTGCACGCTGAGACCGAAGGGAACCTGCCGCCACTGTTCCCTCCCGTGTTTAAGAAGATAAGGGTTTATAAGTATTCTTTGAATTCCCTGAATGGGGCTTGACCTGCTATTCATCATAAAGCGTCCTCCCACCCGGGGGCGCTGTTGGCTAATTCAAAATCCCGCTTCTGCCTGCCGAACCTGAACCCGCAGGAAGCCTAGAAAAGCTTTTCGGTTGTTTGCATTTTGTCCTGCTGTTTTAATGGTCAGTGGGCAGTGTCACCATAGTCCCCTTAAAGTGTTAGCAAGAGTCTTTTACTGATTACAGCTGGTTTCTCTCCTCTCTCTCTTTAAGCAAACACAGTCATTGGTGCAGACAAGACTATGATGCATAAACCACTTAATGGACTCATTGGATAAACCCCTTTAACACCTAGTAAAACCAGGCATGTTTAGGGACCGGCTAACCGGTCATCCACAGGCGGTGTTCAGAGTATCCCACAGTTCTGGCGCTGTAACAGCACCAGTGTTAAAGCTGCCTGATTTATAACCACGTCTTTCATCCTGGAAGTACTTTTTGAAAGTAAAGATGTGTGTGAGTGAGCTTGACACGGTGAACTGCTCGGCGCGCTGCGTTTCTGCCTTTGTCTCTGCAAGCTGAGCCTGCTGAAATTAGGTCATAAAGACCAAACGATTAGCTCATTTCCCAGTCATGTCCAGCCAGCCCCTCCACTCACACAAAGCCGAGAGGCAGAGGAAACCCCGAAACAAAGAGCGAGTGAGAACATTTGCACTGGGCATTGTGCTTTTGTAGCCTGCACTCTTAAAAATGAAGGTGCCAAAAAAGGGCTTTTTGAGTGATCAAGGAGAAGAACTGCTTTTGGTTTGCGGAACAGCCTTTTGTTGGACGGTTCTTTAAAGAAGTACTTTTGTAAATAAGATCCTTTTTAGAAAATAGAACTTTTTCGAAGTATAAAGAACCTCCACATGACGTAAATGCACTATATGAAAGGTTTTCCCCACACTATTAAAGTCAGAGTAAATCATATTTTTTTCTTCCACACTGTGACTTATTTTGTTTTTCCTTAATGATAGGTGGGGGTGATGGGAGGGGTAGTGGAAACATGCTATCATTGGTTAATATATTGGTGCACAGTGATGTAATCAAAACTCAGAAGAAGTTTTAGAGGTGGGTAAAAGATACTGCGCTTTGATAAAAGATTATGGGAAAACAAGAATTTAGTCTTTTAAATGATATGAATTGCGCTCAGTGACCAAGGACATGAACTAACTTGGCAAAAAAAATGTGACTTTTCATTTCAAGTTGACTTTAAAGGTGCCAAAAAGAGTTCTTTGGAGAAATGCCATAGAAGAACTGTTTAAGTGGTTTTAACTGACTTCTTAAAGAACTATCCAGTGAAAGGTTCTTTAGGGAACCACAAGTGGTGGCCCAATGGCAGGGGGGCCCAATCTTGGTCCTGGAGATCTACCACCCCGGAGAGTTCAGATCCAGCACACCTGGCTCTAATATTCGTCTGACCCTGAAGTCCTTTCTTACCTGGATCAGGTGTGTTAGATTAGAGTTGGTGCTACACTCTGCAGGGTGGTAGATACCGGAAATAAGCAAGCAGCGTTGCCGTGAGATGGCAACAAAACACTTTTGGAGCAACGCTAAAACCACATGCTTGACAATATGAAGGATTTAATTATTCTTCATCTTCTAGATGATGTATGTATATATTTTCAGGTAAAGTGACGCATTGTTTAAAAAGAAAGCTGCATGAAGTTTTAGTTTTACATTACATTTATGTCACGTCTTCTTTCTGTGAGTTTATTGGCTGGTTGTAAAGTTGAAATCTGATTACTGCCTGACTCATGTAGACCCCGGAGTTTCCTGTTATCTGATTACTCAAGTGCATGTAAATGTGTTGAACAGATTACTGACAAAATCTGATTTTCTGCAGTTATCAGATTAAGTGCATGTTAAGTTACTCATCGTAGCATATTCAAACATGACTCATTGTAGTACATAGCTAGTTGTCTCTTACCTTTGATGTAGCTCTTTATTTGATTCATGTTATTTAACTGGTTTAAAATGTAAGATGCCAGTTTGGCACATTAAAGAGAAGATAATGTTGTTTGTATTGCAAGTCTGGCTAATAAAAAATCTGGAAATGTGTGAGTGTGTTTCATGTGTTCATTTAGCCTACACAGAGTGAGCTTTGGGTTAAAAAGGGGGTTAATTTAAATAAGTAAAAAAATCTGACATTGGCCAATTTGACCGCAAGTAAATTAGAATCAGACATAAAAAAATTCATGATCAGTGCATCTCTAGTGTAAACCCTTTTTGGAACCTTTATTTTTAAGAGTGTAGAACTGTACCACTAAACAAAGAACTGTTTAGGAGCCTTTATTTTTAGGTGTGTAGTTTTAGTTTTAGGCATTTGCTAAAAGTAGCTTTCACCAAGGTTATAGGGAGACGTCTAGTCACAGAAAGAGAAGTGGAGTTAATGTAGTTTAATGAAAGGCAGCCTTGATTATGGAGAGGCTCTGAACCCCTCAAAAGCAAAAATCCTCCTGAAGCTGTTCCTGCTGTGTCAGATGAGAGATGTGACAGAAGTTTATCCAAGAGCGCACTGCTAGTGTTCAGACCATGAAAGCGCAGTGTTAGAAACATCCTCGGTGTTTACAGAGTGGTTAAAGTCCTTCTCTACAGACTCCCACAGACTGCTGGGACTCTTCTGTTTGTGTGTGTGGGTGTGTGTGTGTATGCTACGTTTACCCTGACCCTGCTAACCTTAGTGTGTTGTCAGTGCCCATGGTCATCTGGTTTCTATCCTGCTTAAGTGTAATTGTGATTGTTTAGCATGACACCCGGCTCCTGTCCCGCCCCTTTCACAGCTGCCTGCTTAAGCTGCACAGATACTCTGCATTCCAAATACATGAGTATGCAATGCCCCCTTCCACACACACACATTTATTTGTGCGAGAGAACCTAAAACTGGCTTTTTGTGAATATGCAGAACTGTTTATGTACCAGCCTAAGAGCTTAATGTATCTGACAGAGATTGTGCAGTAGAAACGTTCTAGAAATTACTTGTGCTGTCCATTTCAACATATTTTTGTGTAGCCTCTTTCTGCATGCCCACTAGTGACCATTCCACCAGCAAAATGGAAATCTACTTAAATGTTTTATTTAATACAGAGATATTGAATAATTTGCCCTGTAAATCTGCTATTAAATAAACTAGAACACTGTTGGCTCATTGTGTGAAATGTCTTAGTTCTTTGTGGTCTTTGTTGAGCTGCTAGCAAGCAATGAGGCCTGAAAGAGGAGAGATGAGAACCTCCTGCTGGGAAAACAATTCACAGCTCACGACAAAGACAGCTGTGCCGAGATAAAACAGACAGCAAACTTCAGCTTTCTTGATACCAAAAAATCACATACAAATTCCACAATATAAAAGTATTTCAACACAATAAATACACTTTTATAAATGTTGACTGCTTTGCTCACCTACCAAGATTGCTTCCAGTTTTGTAAATCAAACATTTCCTAGCAGTGTATTCCATTAATGTCGCTGAAGAATAAAAAGCATGCTTCAATTGAGGGACCTTCCGCAAAAAAGGTAGAAATTGTGTTTATAGCTACTGTTAAAAGCACTTTCATCAAAACGACAACATGGGCACTGCATTTTACAAACATGCTGCAAATTCGTAGACACGCGTAGAAAACGCAGAAAGCGCTTTCCTCAAAATCACAACACCAATGCTACATTTCATAAACGCATTGCAAAGCTAGAAAACACATGCAACTTCGGAAATGCCACCGTGTTAATAGGATACTCCAGCATTTTTCTCTCTAATACCTGTCTATTTCATCTGGAGCATACATTCAATCATTTACGTACACAGGGTGCCAAAATTAATGTCAATGGTAATTGACATACACTATGGATAAAGTTGCAGGCAAATGTTTGCGCTCCCCTGGTCAAATTACACATTTGTTGATTTTGTTGAAGTGAAAATCAGTGAACACATCCCCTACAAAGAACACACTTCTGCACACTGGAATATGTAATTACTGTTTATTTGCTGAATTTAACACATTATTGGTGGACTATTCTCAGTCCAGCAGTAACACTAAGGTATTTAAAAACTCCAGCAGCACTGCGGTCTCTGATCCTCTCGTACCAGCATAACACACACTAACACGGCACCCAAAAGACCCACCACCTAAATAATACCTGCTCTGTAGTGGTCCTGTGGGGGTCCTGACGATTGATGAATGGAGTAAAGGTGGGAAAACAAATTATGCATAGAAACTGATACACTACAATCTGTTATTTTAGAACTACAAAGTGCACCTATATGGCAAGTGAAGCTGATAAAATGTACAATGATTAGATACCTTGTGTAGATACAAGGTTGATGTACCTAATAAACTGCTCAGTTAGTGTATAGAAGTTGTGAACTAAAATTTTCAGAAAACTGCTCTATATAAATTGGCTCTCAGTAGATTATATGATAACTAACAAAACGTAATTTGATGAGAGGTCAAACTTTTGCCTACGACTGTGTAGCAGATAGAGATTAGGCTGAAAAACTGTTCATTTAACTGTCAGGCTATGAAGTCAAGTCAATAAGAACTTTGTTATTTAATTTATACAGAACTATACAGTAGAAGGAAAGTTCTTCCAGGGCTTCAGTGTGACCTAATCAAGGCCAGTGTACACTGGGCCTCACAGCAAACATAGACTAGACATACTGTAATTAATCAGTGCAGTAAAATAGTTACAATACAATATTGACTACTATAGTGCTGTACAATAGTACTGTGGTGTGCCAGCCCCAGTCTCAGGTCATCTCAATTCTTGTTGATTTTTATCCTTTGAACATGGTGGCTTTACATTGTATGAAAATGTCATGATGAATGGACCAATAGAAACGGCCAAAATTATTTAGAATAAAACCTCTTTACATTAATTTACATTAAAAGCTAAGGGTGTTTTTTTTCCTTGTCCTGTTCCTGTTTTGGAGAGGCATTTTTTTTTGACAGTGATGATATGTTGCTCCTCAGTAGATATCGGTCTTCCTTTCATAGATAATATCTGTGTTTTGTTGAGCAGTGAGTGTTTGTCTTCCTCTGAGGTGTCGTTTGCCACAGAAGTCTCTTGTCAGCCCTCTGAGCCCTCTCCCCCTGCAGCCCTACAAACCTCTCAGCCCCATCAGCACCTCTTTAGCAGAACAGACAGCATGCTGACCCCAGATCCGGAACGGACATGTGAATGTTAACCCCTCAAACTCTGCAGAATTAAGTTATGCATTAATCTTGTGGCCCGTTTTCCAGTACTTAATATGAATTATTCAGTAACTACTATGAAATATGTAAGGTATATAGTTGTGAGGGTGAGGAACAGAAATCTGGAGTCACTGACAGGTCCCTTGGGGTTTAAAGGCCCATACTGAAAACAGAGTTTCCTTGCTTCTTTTGTAATATAATAGTTTGATGTAGCATGTAAACACTGTTAAAGTGACACTCCAGGCAAAAAAAAGAATTTATCCATTGCTACGTCTGTTGTAAACATGCCTACTCACCTCTTATGGCTGCGCTGCAGTGATTTCTAAAGTGAGAATTCCTGTTTAAAGACTATGAAACACCCTTCTGATGAGATATCCTGAAAGTGGAAGTAGATTTAGAAAGACTACGAGTGTATTGGGGTCACTTTTTGGGAGCAGGTTGCTTGAATTGTATTTCGGTAGCTAGCTGATTTTTCAATTGAGTTATTCTTGTATACACAGAAAGAAGCTTGACAACCAAATGATGTTAGTGCTGTCTAACTAATAATAGCTAGCTAGCAGATGTATTTCTTAGCCTCTACAACAGTGGCTAGCAGTCATGATTTGTAGAGTGCTGTAGGGATTCCCGATGGTTGGGTGATGTATTTGTGTATTGCATGAAAAGCGCTATGCAGCTCTAAGAATATTACATAACCCAACAACCAACATATTAAATGCTTGTTTTTGCCAAATGCGCCTTAAAATTTCAAAGTGTACTATTCAATCCCAATTGCATACAGTTTGTATATGGAAATTAAGCTGCAACAGTCCGTTTTGAATGAATTGTTTTTGTGATGTCACAAACATGAATGCATTTACATATATACACCTATTAAGCCTATAGTAGGTTAGGCCCTGCCCATTCACACTGAAGTTATAAGGAGTGTCAGCTCGAACAAAACAGGGCAGCAGAGGTCATTTATATGTATCAGTCTTAAAGGCACACTAACAAAAACTGCCTGTTCAGTTCTAAGGTATGAAGAGCAAATGGAGGTTGGTTAAATGAATTAGAACTGTGTTTGGTACATAAACTCACATTAACATTATAAGTGGACCTGAGGGAAAAAATAGAAGATACAACAAAGTATATGGGCCCTTTAAGCAGTTAAAGGAGAGAGAAAAACAAGGGTGGAGAGACTCACAGGCAGAGGAGAAAAATTCCAGAAGATTGGCTGATAGGTGATAAGAAATGAGGGGGATGTAAAAGAGGGGAAAGAGAAGAGAGTGTGCAGGGGGTGAGGGGCAGATGGAGGCACGTTCCTCCCAGGCTGAGCATGATGTCATGGCTCTGTCTGTGTGGAGCGTGGAGTGGGCGTGGCCCAAGTGGGGCTGATGGGGGTGATGGCGGAAGGGGGACTGTAATTCGAGTGACCTCTGTCTAAAATTGAAAGCAGTTGTGAATCCTCTGGAGGGCGAAGCTTTGCAATCCAGACTCCACTCTCCGTTCCCACGACACCAACCGACCTCCTTCTTCCCTCTTTCCTGACTCGCAGCCCCTTCTTTTTCTTCTTCGTTCCGTTCTTCCGTCGTCAGTCTCTGTGCCTATAAATGGGAAGTCTGGTGGCATTTCTGAAGGACGATCTGTGCTGAAAAAGGCAAGAAAGGAGAGAGGACGGCGACAGGGTCAGAGTGTCCATAATAAACAAGCAATCTCCAGCTCTAAAAAAATGCTATAACGTGGAAAAATAGCTCAGATAAAAGAAGCTTGCTAAGGCGGTTAATCTCCATTCCCAGCTTCCTAACCCCTCATCCAACTGCCTAAGACTCTCCATCATCATTACATCAACTGACTACCTTCTCCATGTCTCAGAGACAAAGGCTTTTCTTTTGGGCCTAATTTGGACTGTCATAGATTCAGAAGCAATGATGTTTTAGAGGTTCGCGAGGGAGGAGATTTATACAGTTTAAATCTTATAAGGAAAATCTGAATCAGGGGGATAACAACCAAACTATTGTGTTTTCTGATCTATCTATAAATTCTCTCTGACCCTAATTTGTAGTTCTGGCTTGTGTTTGAAGGGCCATATCCTTCATTTTTTTCAGCCATTGTTTACAATGACGTCCACTTGAGAATTTAATTTGGTTTTATGTACCAAAAACAGTCATAGTCCATTTTTACAAGACCATTTTCCAACCTCTAGAGGTGAGAACAACTTGTAACAACTGTAATATAAATCCAGAATAAACACTGCATGCTAGCTGCTAGTTATTTAGTGTGGAGTGTTTTATATATAATAATAAATGTTTGTAACAACAGGCCAACACCTGGGCAAGATGACACATGTGCCAACAAGCCCCACCTGTTTGCATGAAATCTTGCCAACCTATGGCAACATTTATTATAGAAACACCAGGTGCAATTTACACGATAAGATTTATACTTTTATTTTTGCAGCATTAATATGTTGAACTTATTTTTAACCTTTACACATATGCATATTTTAGATGTCTGAATACATTTTCCCCTATTCATTTCAATTTTTAAACTTCTTTCATTTTCATGTTACTGTTTATAAATACATACTTTTTGTACAAGGTACAAAGTCAAAAGATATTATGTGTGTAAATTTGAAGTGGGTATATGCGCTGGACCTATATTAAATAGCCAAAACAAAAGGTCTGAATATGTCTTTCCACTCACTGTAACAGTATGTCATACAATATCAAGCAAGTTAACTTAAAGGGGAATCAGACTTATTTTTACATCTTAATGCCCGAATCCATAATTCAGGCATTATTCTGACTCATTTGGAGTGGTTTGACGTAAAATAGTTAATTGTATAGAACCTTACTGACTGATATCTTTACTGTGTTAATGATGTGAAGCATAAAACTCCTCAGACATCTGGTTCCTATCACCACCACTGTGAGCAATTCTGACTCAGTAAGTTTCTATAGAACAGAGTCACATGAGACTACTCTGAATAACTGATTATATCTTAATGATTTATCCAGAAATGAATAAAAAAAAAAGGTAGAATTCACATTTAACAACTTCATATAGTTGGAGGCAACTGGGTTGTGATTTAGACATGCAGAGGAATTAGCTTCCATTATGTTAACTACGTTAGTCTTGTAGCTCCAGTGCAAAACTATAGAAGAAGTCTTTGCACACCAAACTTGCTCAGCTGGTTGACTACATTTGTAGTAAGGGGAAAAACTGTTATCACTTTATCACTTTAACTGGAGCACGTTTTGGTATGAGAACCAATGCACACGCACATAGGCAACCAGAGTTGGTGAAGTCCCTGTCGTTGTCTTGGATGACATTTGGATGTCGGTGTGAAGTAGACTGTGTTCTGAACACTTCCAGAACACAGCTGTGATGTGTTCAGGCCTGGGATGTTTTAATGTGCCTATTGTAAAATTTTGAGCCCAGGACATCAGCCAGGTGAAATGTGGGTGGTAACCTTTAGGACAGCCAAGCATGTGTGTGGCAGACTTTATGAGTTATTAATTGTATTTATGGCACACTAAGCATTATGGGATGGTGCCCATTCTCAAACGCCTCTACACTGAAGGGAGAGGCCGCACTGTGATGTCAGATAGAAAGGAAGCTGTTTAAGGTCATCACCCCCTTTCTCTCCCTCTCTCTCTCCTCTCTCTCTCTCTCTCTCTCTCTCTCTCTCTCTCTCTCTCTCTCTCCCTCCCTCCTCCTCTTGCATCTTTGTCACCGCTGAAACAAATAACATCCCATTGTATTTTTGCAAGATAGAATCAGAAGGAAAGAATGTTTGGTGCCGATTCAAAAATGTAAATAGCATTTGGAAATGGACAAAAAAGAACTTCAACGTCAACTGAGTGAAAGAATGGAGCCATGTTTTCCCATTTCTCATTCTTAAGTGGACTGTGAATTGATTTGTTACATAACAGCACACTGAGCTCAGATAAGGGCCATTAGCACTGATCTGTAGTTGGGATATCGTGACGGGCGGTTCGCGCCGCTCTTTCATGCTGAGCTGAAGGGCGCTCTTTAATTTCCCAGCGCTGATTATAAGCTCTGCTGTGCGTTTCTCCTTTAAGTGTTCCCCATGGTAACCTTTGACTGGGGCCTCTTTACTTTTCAGTGTTTTCAGGCTATAGTGACTTGAAATCAAGTCATGTAACTTCTTTAACAGGTTGTTTTTGGTATAGTGCTGTGAAAAAGTCAGAAACTGCCCTTTATTTATTCACTTTTCAGTTAAAACAGCCATTCAGTACAAGTTTTGCATTTTTCCAGTGACAAACTGTGAATATTAGAGGTAGGCCTTTAATTCAGCTATGAATAAAAATAAATAATCTATTTAATTTTTTTAGCACCTTTCCAAAGCTCAAAGTCGCTTTACAGAGCATCAAAAAAACAGGCCATTTAAAAAGCCAACTATGAAATACAAGAATATCATAAAGGAAAACAAACAAGAGGGTGGATGGAAAGAAAAGAAAAATACAACACAATAGATGTACAGTATTAACAAAATGGCAAATAGGACAGAGCAAGAAAAACATGGGTATATTCACAGAAGAGAAAAGCAAAATAAGACAGTAAAAGGCAAGGACAATAAAAACATCAAAGGATGTAAAAGTCAAAACTTGGTCAAAACATGAGGGATTGGCATGAATATTTTTTGGCCATTCTAGATTAAACACAGATGCTTGAAGCTTCTTAAAGACATTCCATGTTTTCCTTGAAGCTTGTGACAGACATATTAGCATATATTTTACCTTGTAGCAGTTTCACAGTGACTCAGCAGAGAGGCCTGGTGTAGAACTGCTACTGCTGTTTTCTGACAACCCATTCATTAGGCTGCTGTTTGGATTCACTGTCATGGACATCACTGACAGTGAGTCCGAACAGCAGCCTAATTTCACTTTGTGACGTCACTCTTGGCCTTCTGGAAATCAAAACGTGATTGGTTGATTCAGATTAAGATTTCTCTTTAGCTCCTAATGTCCTAAGTAATAGGAGAACTCACTTAGCTATATCTACATAGATACCACAGAGTAATCCTGATTGGTCAATTCTCAGCTGTACGGTTCAATAATTTAACCCTTTTGTTTTCATCCAAAACTTAGCAATGAAACACGAGTAGTACTGAAGTACTGCAGTACTTGCGGAGTCGGTTGCTTTTTCTGCTTTTCACAATCCCGTTAAACCCAAACTGGTTCAATGACATTGAGGTATGGATTCTGGGGTGACCAGTCCATTGTTTTGAGAACACCAGCAGCTTCTTTGTTTCAGACCCATAGCATTGAGCAATCTTCTCACAGTGGAAGGATGGACAAAAGCACCTGTGGATTTTTTCTGATCTGAAGCAAAAGTAGAGCTTGATTTTCTCAAAGGCGAAAGCTTTCAGTACTGTTTATCTGATGGTGACAGTTTTGGTGGACTAACAGGTCTTGCATGATTGTTAGGAGTCATCTTAGGAGTTATTTTTATCTTTTAATCATCCTTATCTTTTTGAACTTCAGGTTTGGAAACTCCATCTTTGACTTTCCCCTTCGTTATGCAAGAGGATTATCTCAGGCCTAATCTTCTCAGAGGTATCTACTGAAAAATGAATAACTTATATTTAATGGCCGTTTTGACTGGTCTCAGACTTTTGCACAGTACTGTTGATTGTGTGAGTAGCAGACTGGTGGCTCATGATGAGCAGCTGTGGTGTGAATCAATGACATCCCTACAGGCCCAACACCCTAAAGACGCACTAATCATCAAGACAGTCATTTGTACTATTATTTTGTTTGGAAGTCTTGCACAAGCGAGTGTGACATAGAGAACACAGCACATGCCCCAGCTGGAATGCTTTTGGTTAGAGTTTAATCGTTCCTGTGCTTATTACCATGTTTGGTGATTGCGTCCCTCTTGGGGCATATCAGTGAGATTTGCCATTGGTCAGGATCCAGTAAGTAAATACAAATTTCTGCTGAATAGGTCTGATGCCTTATACAGTTTAACATCATAATGACCCATGACATGTACTGTATTGATATAATTCATTTAACTTCAGTTTCAGAACAGTTTGGCGGTTCCACTTCCCCCAGATGTGGTTGATCAGCAGAGGCATGTTTGGTGTACAAATTCTGCTTCTGTAGTTTGAAACTGGAGCTATGAGGTGAATGTTGCTAACAAACAGAAGAAGTTAATAGACACCCAAATCTTTTTGGTAAATACATGCACAAAACATTCCCATTCAAACTGCATAAAGGTCTTCATTAAGTTCGCACTGATTTCCTGATGTGGTTTAGGACACAGCATGACTTACTGTCAGCCATAAAAATTAACAATACTTCACTTTTTAGACAAACTCTGGGGACAGCTGTTTTAGATAACAAGTAATGTGCTAAATTCTGACTCCGCTTCACATGACCACATGTCATACAGGCCTGCAAACACTTGAAGAAGGTCACAGTTTCTGCTGATTCTATAGATAAACAAATACATATAAAAATTCAAGATTAACAGTTATTTATATAATAAATGTGTCCTTAAACATTGTCTGCAAAACCTCATTGAAGACCTGGATGCAGTGTAGAAGAATTTTGAGGATGTATTTATGGAAAAGATTTGGGTGACTATTGACTTCTATTGTTTGTTAGCAACATTAGCCTTGTAGCTTCAACACTAAACTAAAGAAGCAAAATCTGGACACCGAACGTGCCTTGCCTGATCGACTACGTTGTGTTAAGCGCAAAATTGTGTAAACTTAATCCTTTGCCGAACCATTCCTTTAAATCTAGTGGCGTGAACGTGCTGTTAATGAAGTCCTTAACAATTAATGAAACTTGACATCATGTTGTGCACCAAACAAAATGTTTACTCTCAGAAATACACTTGCATGACATACTAGGGATTATTTTTAGCGAGAAAAGAAGCAGTAGGCCTGGACACTTTCTCACTTGCTCATTATGTCTGCCAGGAAGTGGGGTGATGAAGCCTAAGAGAATGTCTGAATTTTTAACATGGCCGTGGACCACACTGAGCCGGGCTAACTGTGTTTGATTAGTGGCTAGAATTATCTTTATAATTCTCTTATACTCAGAATGGGAGTTGTCAAAAGTGTACATGAGAGAGATAGAGAGAAGCAATATGTTATTCATTATGATGTTTGCCCTTTTTTGCAGTAATGATTTGGAGCCAAGTGAAGAGAAAGAAGATCTGTGTGTTGGAGAAAAGTGATCTTAGGGTTTAAGAAAACTTCACATTCCTACTGGATTCGTATGCCAGCTTGACCCAATAAACAAAGACCTCTCCAAACAAACAACTCATAACAGTCGTCTGCTCTTTTAACTCCATCTTCACTGCTCTTAACATCATTCCTCCTCTCTTCCTGTGTCCCTTTCTCCTTTTTCCACTGCCAGTCTGAGAATGTGACATCATTCTCTGAGCATCCTTGCCACAGCATATTCCAGACATGGAGTCATGCAATAACTTACTTCTTATACAGGATCTGTCTTTTCACTCCATCGTGGAAACATTTCCACTGGCTAAAGAAACACTGCTGAGAAACTACTGGGGGCATATCGACTGCCTTTGGCATGAATGAATTGTATTGCTGAAACTAACAATTATTTCTAGAATCAAATTATCTGTTGACTCTGATTACTAATCAAACCATCATGCTCATCACAACACTGAGATCATTCAATGTTCCATCTGTGTGACAAGCAATGTCTCCTTTTATGGTGCAAAGACAATAGAAGCCATTTTGCTGCCAACTACATTCTGGAGTGTGTTGCAATGTGTGTGCATAATATGATCATTACAGAGCATTATAGAGCCTTTTTTTGCTTTTAAGTAAATAACATTACCTTTTTCCCAAATCAACATTGTCAATGACTGATCTACTTTGAGAAGTTGGTAACACTTTATTTTGAGTGGTCCTTTTTAGATGAAACAAACACTCAACCGACTCTCAAAAACATATGAGGGTGAGGATTAGGTTTTGGGTTGAGGTTAAGGTTAGGGTTAGGATTAGGGCCAGGGTGAGGGTTAGGTTTTGTGTAAGGTTGGATAAGGTTAGGTTTTGCGTAATGGAAGTAATATATTAACAATGCATCCACTTAATGTAAGTAATACATCAACAGAACATCCACAAGATATTTACTTCAGTATATTCAGATGCCTTTCTACTGCTACTTCACTGATATGTTGTTGATGTGTTACTGATAATCTGATAAGAGTTTATTAATCATCTACAAAAGACCACTCCAAATAAAGTGTTACCGAGATGTTATAATAAGAGGAGCAGACAGTTGACTGACATATGAATGGGATAGCCCGTAGCGCTCAACATGGTGGCTGTATTACTGAAAGTCCCGCCTTTCAATAAAAAGAGCCAATCGCCTCATTGATAACAGCATTAGCCGGAAAAGTACCCCTTGATACAGAGACATGCGTATGTGCAGTAGCCAGAACAACAAGAAAAAAACATATTTTGCGTGTTATTTGAATCAAACCAATTTAGTCAGATTTTAACACCGATTTCAAATCTGTTTTTGAAATGTTAATGTGGTTTTCAGATTCAGGTTTATAGGTCTCTCCTATGTCTTGTACGGCTGGAAATAACCGCCTGGGGCCGTTAACTTTGCCAAGATGGCCATTGGTTGAGAAACTTTACATAACATGGACAAAAATCCCATTCAAGCTAATGAGAAACTGTAGTGCACATTGTTTTTCTCAAAATATCTAAATTTAGAGTAGATTATTCATTTTATATTATATTTCTTTAGTGGTGAACCATGACTATCAGAGCTTGGCCTTCAGTTTGGGCCATAAATGTCAAAACTCATCCCTATGATCATGATAATTTCCTGTAGTGGCCCTATGGGATTCTAGTATCATATTAGCAAGTTAAATGTGATTATCATTAACATTTTTGGACCATTCTAGATTAAACATGGACATTTGAAGCTTATTATACTATCCATGTTTTATTTGAAGCTTGTAGCAGACATATTACAGCATATTTTCCCTTGTAGCAGCTCCTTGAGTAAAGAGCCCTGGCAAAGAGCTACCACTGTTTTATATTTCTAGCATTAGTCAGGCTACTTCTTGTATTCACACTCAGTGACGTATATAGGACCTCGAGAAGACCTGGAGTGACATATAGGTCCTAACCACTGGAATTCAAAACCTGATTGGTTGATTCTGCTGTCAGTTATGTTATGTTAGATATGTTAGTGGTTAATCTAACACATTAGGCCTTCAGTTCGTCTCCTGAAGTCCTAACCAATGGGAAAGCGAGCTGGGCTGTATCTACTCAGATACCACAGAGAAAAAAAATCAATTTTACGTTGAGTGGTTCAAGAATTTAAGCCTTTTGTTCCCAACCAAATCTAAACAATGAAATGAGTATTACTACAATGCTTGCAAGGTTTAAATACAGCAAGCATTATGACTGTATAAAAGATAAATGAACTAAAAATTAAAGACGTTATTTTTTACCCGATTTTCTCCCCAATTTAGTCGTCTCCAATTCCACCCGCTAGTTAGGACTCCCCCCAGTCACACGATGCTATCAACGCTAGGAGGGTGAAGGCTAACACACAGGCTTCCTCCGAGACCTGTGAAACCAGCCACCGCTTCTTTTCGAACTGCCGCTCACGCAACGTCACTGGACAGCCGAACGCACTCGGAGGAAAGCGCAAACCGCCAGATCTGTGACGTCAGCTAACAGACGCCTGCGCTGAGTGAGAGAGCGAGGCCAATTGTGCTCTCTCGGACTCCCGGCTACGGACGGCTGTAGCATCACCAGGGATCGAACTCGCGATCTCCTGATGATAGGGCCAACGCTTAGACGGTTGCGCCACTCGGGATAAACATGTTATTTTTTAATTACTTCACAGAAATTATTATGCCTTCTTAGAAGGCTTAGAGGCCCCCACTGTATTTATTTTGTTTGCCTGTGAAAGGTCATACTGTTATAATCAATCACAGTTTGTTTTATTGTATAATTGAGTTAACTTTAGTATTGTAGCAAACTCATTGTATTCAGCCTGCTTAGTTTTTAGTTTCTTTCAGGCTTCCAGGCATGAGCTGAAACAATGTTTAATGAGGCAAAAAGCTCAACTCAGAGCTATGGCCTTGAATGAACCCAGTTTGACACTCTTGGCTCTAAACAAAGATCAGTGCGATTTATCATTATGATTTCTCAAAAAGGTATTTTAATTAACATTTTCTAAAGCTTGTCCAACCAAGCGACAATCACTAAAAAGACAGATTTTGTGGTTAAAGCATGTTTAGGTTAAGTTTTGCCTTAATGAGGTGGTGGACAGTCTAAGAGAAGTCTCTCTGAGAGGTTTGGATAGATTAGAGCACCAGAAGATATATTTTGAAGATCTGTTGAAGATACATTCCATCTTTTCCTGGAAGTCAGGATGCTCCTTTTCAACAACTAGTGTTCAAAGCGAGCCACTGTAACACTGCATTACCACTGTGGCGTTTGAATGACTGGTGCGCATTTGTCAGCCCTTTTCTTCTCCATAATGGCTCAAATATTCCAAGCATCCGTTTACAAGGAAAGAAATTGAGTGCACTCAAACAAAGTTACTGCCACCAGCTGTGGCAACACATCCCAAGCTGCACAGCACCGCCCTAATTCTCGGCTACCACAGCAACAGGTGGAGGGCCGGGCGCTGGATTTTACGGAGCCTTTGGGCTCCACTGGGATCGTTGGCAAAACCACAGACAGCAACGCTCTCACATCCGTCGCATCTAACCCTCGGATGGACAGAGACAGGAAGCAAGCTTTCTGTTTACTTTCTCAAAGGCTCCAGTCGTTTCCTGCTGGTCATTTGGTCACTGAACGCAAAAGCTCAGGGTTCAATGCATTGCTGTACGCCTACCCGTCACGTATCTCTCACTTTGAGCAGTCCTTTACACTGCTATAAAATAAACCAGCTCTTCCTCTTTTCTGAAGATTACAGGATGATCATATTAAACAAGTGGATTTCCATCTAAAGACTTAGAGATTATTATTTTGAGAGAAATGTTCAGAGCTGCGGTTTGAAAGTCAAGGGCCACATCCTTCTGCATGTCCCATTCAACTGAACAGATAATTATCAAGGGTGTCAGGGTCAAATGAGGTGTGACAGAGCATGGAAACACTAAATGATGCTTTATATGGTTTTGAGTTCAAACAGTAATGTGGGAGTTGTGTATTAGGGCATTTACATTTTACTTAGAAGCAAGATAAAATCTTATAAGATCATTTCCACTCACAAATGCACTTAATGTTTCAGCCAGTGGCGCAAATTTTAGCTTATCTTTTTACTGAACTAAACTATTGTTCAAAATCTTGGAATTACTTTTTTATATTAATTACTTTTTTGTTTTATATAGAATAACAACTTATACAATGCCGATTTAAATACTCTAAATGAGAAAACAAAAGGTACTTTTAGACATAATTTTAAATATTTCAAGTATTTTGGCAACAGCAAGAAGTTACTTAAGGATAAATAATATATTGTAATTATCTATTTAAAGGATTGTTGGTCATCATCTTCAAGATTTGATTTCCACTTTTGGAATGCAGGGCATTATGGATATTAATTTTATTATAACTTTATGCAAAGAAGCCTCGAAGAGAGGCTTGGAAATGATCACACAAACATAGCATTAAAATTTTATGTCAGGCATAAAATCACTAATCCTTGTAATAATATCATTTGTATTTATTTTAATATTAGAGTATTTTGATAAAAATCTCTAATTTCTGTGCCTAAAACTTTTGCACAGAACTGTGTCTGCCATCATACTGGATTTATATTATTGAAAATATCTATTCCCAACTTTTGAACTGTAGTATATGCATGTGACCATAATTTAATGCCTGCTGTTAATTTCAATAGATTGATCTAACTTCCTTCAACATTAGTCCAAGTGAACAATTTTGTAGGAATGTTATTGTCTCCACAGATAATAAATCCAGAATGGTGTTGGACTTTTTTGATGTTTTTAGTGACATGGAATGTGGTTTTGAAATGTATTAATTATGTCTCCAAAAGGCTTGTGAGGCCTGGCCATGTGAGTGGCCACCACGGAGGCTCACTGTAGGCGTGTGCCCTCATAAAAAGGGACTTGTTGTTAATATCAGTGTTTGTTAGTTTTAAAGTATATATTTTTATTGCATTATTCTGTGTCGGGGGGTGTGGGTGCTTTGTATTGGGTGTTAATCACTGTAAGGGTTAATCCTGTGGCTAGTGGTGACCTCCTATGTAGGTTCAGTGCTTTGTATAGGTCTTTCTGCCCTGATGCTTAATAAAGAACACTTCTCTTGGTGGAATCATGGACCCTGTGTCTTACTCTATGCCAATGCTACCTTGGTGTGGGAAGTGGGATGGAGTAGAATGGCACTACAAAGATCAGAGCCTGATGAAAGACCATGATGATAGAGATGGTGCTGTGAAGCTCGATGGGGAAAACAGCCTAGCAAGGCTCGACAGTGTGAAGGCCCAAAGACAGCTCCAGCACAGGAAGACTCTATGTGGCGACCCTTTACTGGCTGGTGCTAGCTCCGAGAGGCTCAGGAGGTGTGACCATGCGAGCGACCACCACGGAGACTTGTGGAAAGCATGCACTCTCCTTAGAGGTGGGTAATCCAGGTGCAAAAAGTAAAAACCCTCCCCAGGATTTTGTTCCAACTGCCTGAACACCTTTGCTACTGGTTTGAGCAAATTAGAGAAGTCAAGCAGTTGGAACAAAATCCTGGGGAGGGTTTTTACTTTTTGGACCTGGGACAAGTCCTAAAAAGGGACTTGTTATTAATGTTGCTGTTTGTTAGTTTAAAGGTATATGAATGTGTTTACTCTGTTATTCTGTGTCAGGGGTGTGGGTGTTTTATGTTGGGGTTGGTCACCGTGAGAGTGAATCCTGTGGCTAGTGGTGACCTCTCACACTGGTTCAGTGCCTTTCTGCCCTGGTGTTTAAAAAAGAGCACTTTTTGTGGTAGAAATCATGGCCTCCCCTGTGTCCTGCTCTATACTGATGCTACAATATCACCTTATGTAATTTCTTTGCCTTCACATCAATCTTAACGACAGACTCAAATGCTGACATTAGTTATATTTAATTAGAAGCATCTTAAAATTTTTATGATGCATTTGGGTACCGTGCCATTGCTTTGGCAAAGGAAATGTTTGGACTAACACATGCTGAAACCAATGGGGAACCCTCAGGGCTTTCTAGGCCTTCAGAGAAGCTCTAATGATTTCTGTGTACTGAAGGCCTAGCTCTAATAGCCACAGTTCACCACTGGTTTAAACCCTTCATACTATTGCCTGTTCTTGCAAGAGAACAAACATCTACCAGAATCTCTGTATACAGTATGTTGGCTTTTGCAAATACTGCAAAATACTGTGATTATAATGATGATAATTACTGGTGCAATGGATCTGCTGTTACTTAACATCAGTTGCCCTTGAGAAGGTAATTAGGAAGCAGACAAAACATTTACAGAATAATGACAATAAAATGAAATAAAATTGTTCTCATGTAAAAGTTCTTTCTTTTGTTCTTTTGTATTCAGATCATTTCTGGCCCTTGTGCAGTGTGGACTAACGTGTGCTTGCACAGCTGCATTATTGCATCACCTCTCATCCACCAACAAACATGAGAGAGCCAAATTATATAGGTACAAGTTCTGACACTGTGGTTCTCAAGCTTCAAAATATGTGCTTGACAACAAGGTCCCAACCTCCTGCAGAGGCTTGTAATTGGTCTTCACCAGCGGGGGCCCCTCTACAGCTCTGTGTGTGTATTACCTCCCTCCCGCTGTGTATATGAATCATAGGCCATTCCAGCAAGCATTCAGCTTCACATGGATGGTCCCATTTTTCTCACAGTGACTCATATTTAAAGGTGATTTAAGCTTTTAACTCATCCAACGTTGCTACTTTGACTGAGTCACTGTTGGCCACATTCATGCTGGTTCACATTTTGGACAAAAGCAACCGATTGATTGGTCACGTCTTCACCCATTTGTTCGAGCTCCAGCAAAGAGCCAGGGGTTGGGTGGGGCCAGTAATGGTAACTTCCTGGAAGCAAGCATTAGGTGACTGGTGCCAGTCCCTGCAGTCTGATGGAGTTTTAAGCTGTTTAACAGCTCCAGGTCAGAGCCAATAACCAGGCTTCTTTAATTTGAGTAACCCAACACTTTTAAAAATAAAGGTTCCTAGACGGTTCTTGGCGTGGATGTATGGTTGTAGGAACAGCCTTAATTGGTATAGAACCATTGCCCTTATATAAAGGTTCTTTAAACTTTAACCTCTTTCAACAGTAGCCATAAAATGCTATTCCTGCCTGTTTTGGAGGAGGTCCATCAGTTGAACTATGAATTTTTTCATGAATAACATTGATGGAACATATTTCACAGGAAATTTTCACTGGAAAAGTTACAAAACCAGAAACTGAAATGGATTTTTGTCTGTGTTTTTATTGTGTTTTAATGCTATTTTTATTGTGGCAGTTGTACACAAAGTACTGCAGCTGTACACAAAAGCTGTCCATTTTATCTCAGCCCAGCTGTCTTTATGGATAGGTGTGAACTGTTTTCAGAGCAGGGGGTTCTCATCCCAACCCTTTCATCCCACATTGCTCGCTAGCAGCTCACCAAATTTACAAAAAACAATTTTTTAAAGAACCAGCTCCTGATGGTTGAGCCACGATTGATCTTTCAGGAGTGGCATTACTCCAAAGAACTTTTTAGCACATTCATTTTTAAGAGTAAACCCTTATGCCTGCTCCTTATGCTTTCCACCCTGGCCCCTTCATGTGCTCATGGAACTGGGGCCAAACTCCTTTTGGTATATCTAGGTCACTGGGATGTGTGTGGCTTGGGTTGAGAGCACAGCTTAATCTATGGGCTTTCTCCAGCAGAGTGCTTTCAGCTGTGGTGCGCGCCGAGCGTTTTTCTCCCCTCTATGATGGGTGTAGTGGTTTTGCAGCAGTGCAGCTTGAGCACAGAAAGCAACAGCTCACCATTCCAATGTACATTTGGGTCTTTTTGTGTTTGGGTGATGACTGGTTCTGGGACAGTAAGAATTGAATGTCTGTCCAAGAATGCAGAAGGGAGGCATGGAAAAACCTTCAGGAAGCCCCCCCAGCTCTCTATTTCTCCTCTCCTCCAAAATCTATCCACCAGCCACCCTAAGCACTGTTTAGGCCATCATCTGAGTGGAGGAAGCCATCATACAACTACTGTTTGGCCTTCATCCTTTTACTTGTGCTGAAATGCAGAATTTCTTTAAAACGATTGCTGTTTGGAGTGGCTTTTTTGGAAAGGCACACTTTGCAAATCACTGTAAAGTTCAGGTTCCTGTTTTAGAGTTCTCTGGCACACAACAGGGGTAGGGGTTTCCTTCAGATTTACCTTCAGATGGAACATAACACAGAATACCTACAGGGACTTGTAACTACTTTTATGGGTCCCAATATATAACACTGGTAGAGGAAGTATGCTCAAGCTGTGAACTCAAAATAATGGAAATTCATAAATATAAGCATGATTCATGTTGGCCAAGCTAAGAAAATAAAAGTATTGAAAAACATAATAACAATGTTGATGTGGAGCCACAAACTGGGGCAAATAATGTTTGGACTACAAAAGCACACTTTAGCAGTGGGAATTTTCAGGAAGCTGTTTGGTAATAGCGGTCTCTTAATATAATAATCACTCCATATGAGACTCCCTGACCCTGGAGATGATGAAGAGCTGTGTTTTTGTGCAAAAACTGTTGACCTAAAGCTGGAAGTGAGCATTCTTCACATTGTACCCCCACCCCCACACCCTGTGGAAGAGCATAACCTTCCTGACTGCAGAGCTCCTAAAGGCAGCCTATTTGTTTGCTTAGAAGTTAAATGTGTGCTTGGAATGTCTGTTGTCCCTTCTCCATTTACTCTTCATTCTCCTAAATACTCCGGTCTGCAGATCTTTCTGGACTACTGGTGAGTATAAAGCATTTAACCAGATATTTCTCACAGTTTGGCCTGATTCTCCTTTAAAGGTTGTATAGATAGATATAGACATTATCTGAACAGTCAAAATTTGATATGACAATCTACACTGTGTGTCCAATGGTTTGTAGACACCTGTTCATCCAGTGCTTCTTCCGAAATGAAAGTTTAATAGAGAGATTAATAGAGAGGGCTTGTAATAGGGAGATTCTTGCCTCTTTACTGTACTAACAGCCTCTACTCTTCTGAAAAGGCTTTACACAATATGTTGGAATGTTGCTATGAATGATTTGATTGCATTTAGGCATGAGTGCAGTAGTAAGGTCAGGTACTGACTTTGGATGTTTAGTTCTGGATTAAAACACCACTCCAACATATCCCAAAGGTGTTGGATGAAGCTCCATTACTCCAGACAATGCAATTCCACTGCTCCACAGCTCAGTGCTGTGGGCTTTTTAATCCCTCTAGCTGACACTTGGCATTGAGCATGAGCATGACTTAGACTCATGTAAGGCTGCTCCAGAGCATACCAGTCTGTTGGCAATGCTTTTTTTTATGTACATTTCGCAAGCTGAACATGCACCTTTGATTGCCTGTGTTAGCAATAGGTACACCTAAAAGCAGCTAAGTTCACTAATTATAATTGAAAGGCTCCTGAATATCTATGGGATCATGAGGTGGGGTGATCTTATTACCTTGATTTCTCAGGTCTGTCTGAACAATCCTGACTCAGACTAGAAATGTATGGACCAATTATGGGAATAACAAAATAGCAATTCACAGATACATGATGCATAAGTAAGTCATCGTACATAGATCATGGTTTATGTGTAATTGGTTTCTCACTGCTGTCCACTCATTTTTTTTGAAAGTGAAAATGAGTCATCTTAGGTAAAAGGCCTCACAGAGATGTTCACCACACTACAGCTCTTGATATTTGTTTTCGTTAGTCATAGTGATTGTCATGACGTTCGTCCCAGAGTTGTTTTATTCCCAAAAGCACACAAGCAGCAGAAAAGGAGTTAACTTGTACAGGAAGTTCAAGGAGTCTGAGGGTACATGGGACACATAAATATTTCCCTTTCTCCAACTCTGATCACATTTTCCTTTAAGACATATCACAAAATTGCTGGTTATGAATGTGACTGTGATTCTGAGAATTCCAGATGATTTTGAAGTGGTGCCAATCAACCAGCTCCTACTGCATCAGATCTTATTCCAAAAAGGTCATGCAGTGACATGCCGTGTGACGCTGACAGTAATGCTGCTCACACGGAAGTTGTCTAGGGTTTTTCTTGTTGATTCTAAGTAACTGATAAGTCACCTGGGATTCATAAAACCACAGAGAGGTTCTTAACTAGAGCTCTATTTCATTCTTCCTGACCACTAGAGGCAAAATGATGCACAGTGTGTGAGGAATACCAAACGCATTGTAACAGACTCACTAAGAGTGAAACCGGGGTAGCACCTGATCTTACTGCATGAACTGGGAAAACAGACAGGGTGACCATGTAGATGCTGTGAAACACTTTTTAGCCAGGACATAAATATATTTTGGGTGGAGCAACAAAACACTGATCCTTGCTGGTTGCTACATGGGTTTGTGGGCCCTAAAGATGTTTCAACAGAGGGTGGCCTTCATTCTTGTCACTGAAGCAAATTAGTGATGACTAATTAAGGAAATACACCGATCAGGCATAATATTATGACCACCTCCTTGTTTCTCTGCTCATTGTCCATTTTATCAGCTCCACTTACTATATAGGTGCACTTTGTAGTTCTACAATTACAGACTGTAGTCCATCTGTTTCTCTGCATACTTTGTTAGCCCCTTTTTAGCCTGTTCTACAGTGGTCAGGACTCCCATGGACCCTCACAGAGCAGGTACTATTTGGCTGGTGGATCATTCTCAGCACTACAGTAACACTGACGTGGTGGTGGTGTGTTAGTGTGTATTGCGCTGGTCTGAGTGGATCAGACACATTTTAAACACTGTGTCCACTTACTGTCCACTCTATTAGATGCTCCTACCTTGTCAGTCCACCTTGTAGATGTAAAGTCAGAGACGATAGCTCATCTGCTGCTTCACAGTTTGTGTTGGTCATCCTATAGTCCTTCATCAGTGGTCACAGGACGCTGCCCACAGGACACTGTTGGCTGGATATTTTTGGTTGGTGGACTATTCTCAGTCCAGCAGTGACACTGAGATGTTTAAAAACTCCAGCAGCACTGCTGTGTCTGATCCACTCAGACCAGCGCAACACACACTAACACACCATCACCACATCAGTGTTACTGTAGTGCTGAGAATGATCCACCACCCAAATGGTACCTGCTCTGTGAGGGTCCATGGGGGTCCTTACCACTGAAGAACAGGGTAAAACGGGGCTGACAAAGTATGCAGAGAAACAGATGGACTACAGTCTGTAACTGTAGAACTACAAAGTGCACCTATATAGTAAGTGGAGCTGATAAAATGGACAATGAGCGTAGAAACAAGGAGCATAATGTTATGCCTCATCAGTGTAAGACCTCAGCTGAAATTCTGGATCAGTCGTAGTGTGAGGCGGAGGGGTCTGAAATGTGATAACTATGTGTATATGAGTTGGTGATCGGACTCTCTAACATGTTCAAATGGCTCCTTATCCAAACAGTTGCCTCACCACCAAGGGTAGAGACTTCAGGGTGATCCTACAGGTCTCAAAGAGAAAGGAGAAGATCAATCTGATTTGATGGTGGTTATACACCAGAAAAGCTAAGAGTTTGCCACAGTTTTTGGCAAAGTATACCACTGCATGAAAGAGTTGCCAGGGTACCCACCCCTAGTAGTTTATAGCAAAGAGCACAGTCCATGAGGCAAATGAGAAAGCGGACACCGCAGTGTAAGTCACCAGAGTGAAGGGACTCATCTGTGGATACTACTAGTCTCTCCAGGCTACAAGAACTTTGTTCCAGGTCATAATGGAACACTATGGGTACTAGCATTCATGCTATTGTGTCCGGCTGTGCATACAAAATGGAGGCCTTGTTCCTTCACGTAAACTTGGTAGGCTGGAATAGCAAACTCAGAGACCATTGAAGTCTAGCAGAAAAATGGTTTGAGGCTTGAACGTAGCATGCTAAACAGGTCAGGTAATTATGGTTGCGTTGTACACTTACACTTGTAGGTGTGTGGATGCTTCGGATTGGTCTAACTCACCTACAGGCAGTTCACAGGCTCCATGTATTCAAGTAATTTCCCCACATAAAACTTGAAGAATACACATTAAAGGCAACTCTTGCAATCTAGAAATGACCCATTTTTAAATTCTAATATCCATATAAAAACAATAGATCTTTCAGTCCTACTATAGGGTGGTGGGCCCTGGTTGTTTAAGGGGTTAATAGTGCCTATAATGTAGCCATAACAGAAGGCAAATCAGAGGTAGCATCATCTGAATACATGGAGCTATGCAGCAAAATACAGATCAGAGGCAGCCAGCTTACACAAAACTCATATAAAAAGCCATCTTGCTGAGTTAGTATTCTTGGAGATCTTTCATCAACTATATTATTCACAGGAGAGTTGGAGTACAGTTCAATTTAGTGCACATTCGATAATAAATTATCCACCTTACATGCCAAGAAGGAGGAGGAGGACTTCTTAGCCTGCTTAGTAGGCTCTATTCAAGCATGAGTTGTTATGGCATGCCATAAGTGATTTCTACAAAGGCAGAAAGGTCATATTTAGGTTCTAAAAGCATCAGGCCACTCTGCATTGACCTAAATTGAACTTGGTGAGCAGTAGGTCGGAAAGTAGGCTCTGTATAGAAGTAGCCAGAAAACAATGTTGAAAATAAGGTCTTGACCTGTGCGCAGGCACATTAAGAGCATCCACAACTAATGGGCAATACCTATATGTTGTGGCGTCTGCCACACGCGTCGCATTTCAGAAGTGCCTTTTGAGCACCACATGCACCACCCTCCACTTCTCGTCCACTGAGAAGGACATTTGTTGCTGTTTTTGTTATTGTTGTTTTTCATTGGTTTGGGTTGTGTGTATGTGTTGAGTGTGTTGTGTTTGGTTGTGGGTTTGGCTGGAGAGGCTTGTGTGTCTGCCATAGCGTGAAGACATATGGCTAGAAGTGACCTGCCCTGGCTGTTTTTCATGTGCCTTTTCTGCTAGTGTAAATAAAAGAGCACTTCTTATGGCAGACATAATGGGCTCTTCTGCGTCTCTTTCTACACTGATGCCACATAATTCACTAAAATGACTCTTTCTGACTTGTTCATCAGTGTTCCTGGAGTGTGTGAACCATAGCAGTATCAAACTAACTTATTCTGCACAATACAGCTTAAAATCATACACAACCACTGATTACCCTGGTAGAAAAACACCATAGACTGGCTTATTTGGTCACCAGCAAAACTGGCGTATGTTGTGTTTTGGATGCTGGCATGCTGGTCACTCAGCATAGTTGTACCCTGTAGTTCAGACTGTTGCTTGTTCCTACACTGAATCAGTCTATTATGGCCAGTGAACAAAACTGTGTAAAGATGAACAGTCTGCAGTTGTGTTTTAAAATCATTGTTTTTTTTTTTTTTAACAGCGACTCGTTATTGTGTAGGTCACCGCACTGTCTAACTAAGCAAGATATCAGAGAACATCGAATCTGCGAAGCTGAATCGGTTCAGCCGGTTCACTCAAAAGATTCGTTCAAAAAGAAAGACTCGTTCGTGAACGACGCACCGCTCGAGCATCCACTGTGCTGCTCACCGCCTGAGGAGGAATGAAACAGAGCTGCTCCAAAGTCTGTCCAGATGTGGTTATCAGTTAATAGTTCTGTAGACTCGTTTCGGACTTTGTATGTGGAAAAACTCTGACTTGAATCGTCACTCAGAGACAAACTGTGCGCCCAAATGAGACAAAAGTTTTTTATTGATTAAACTGGTCTTTTATGGAGCAATACTCTGTGTTTCCTCACACGAAGGACGTCTGGCGAGTTGGGCGTTTGTTTCCTCCTCCTGAACAGCTGAGAGTCTCTCAGTGAGCCTGTGAGTGACGTGTGGCCGTTAGTCGTGTGAGTGTGCCTGTGCCTCTGAGTCACTGCGGAGCGGAGCGGTGATGTTCGTGTGGAGACGGGCAGCCCTCACTGCGGGACCCTGAGCACCAGGACTAGCAGCTGAACTCCGAGCGGCATCGCTCGTGTACGTGGGGCTAAAGCCCCCAACGCCTCGCTCTCTTCGGCGCAGATGTGACGGACACAGACTAATGCGAAGCTGGGAAAATTATTCGGTCGACAGACGAAGCAGACTTTTTCGAGCACGGTTGGAAACGGAGTGACTTCAGCACCTTTGATGACTTCAGTTCGCACACCTGTGAAGGTAAGTCGGGACTTTGGAACCAGGACAGATTATGGACATCTAGATAAAGCTGAGGAAACCTTTCATACAGTCATATCAATGGGCTGCTGCAGGCTGTATACGCGTGTTGTTGTGGTGCCCAAGTCAGAGTCCTTTTTGTCTTAGAAATGTCACAGTTAAAGCTGCTGAATAGCGACGACGATACCGGAGAACAGTTCCAGTAACTGTAAGAACAAATGCGTTTTCTCCATTCATAACACATAAGCTGCGAATCAGCAGCGTGTGGAGGTAAAAGTCTCTTTGTGTGCACAGTCAGTGAAGTTTATCATGGCATTGTGTGTCCTGTCATCAAACAGACTGTTCATTTTACTCACTTTACTGACTATTTCATGGTCTCACAAACTAGAAAGCTCTATTTTATGAGATATATTGAGCTGCATGTTATTGGTTTCTGTTATGGCACACGAAAGTCTCAAAATCTAAAAGGGATTAGTGTGGATTCAGGTATTATGGGACATCAGACAATATAAGATATGCATGTCAACACACTCTGAATGATAAAGCCATTCTTTTATTCATCTTCCCACCATAAATTACTTTTTTAATTGAATTAGCCAGTTTACAGTGTCTCCATTTACTCAGGAAGAACACTAATGAGCATCAGCTGAAATTGGAGTAAACCAGAGTTTCTTAAAGTGTCCTCTATCACCTGATGGCCCCTAATAACTGAATCCCCTCTATATGCGTGCAATCTCCAGTCTGTGGCCCGGCGCATTCTTCTCGGTGTGATTTATTACCCCGCTCTTAGCTCACAGTGCTGTAAGACATTTCACTGTGGAGTTGGGGAGGGTTGGGGAAAGCTCTCAGCATCAGATGTTCTGTTAGATACATGGAAAGCGTGTGCTTAGTACTGGTTTTCTGTACGGCTTCTCAGAGCCCCCCTCCTTTTTCTTGCTCAACCAACATTATTTTCTTTAGCAACTGGAATGCCGAGTATTCAGGGTGGACAAATAAAACATGGCAATGAGTCCCGTCTGGTCTCCATTCAGTCGCTCATTACTCCAGCCTGGAGTACGTCGTGTTATTAGCTGTCATGCCAGGGATGTCAATCATTACAACCTGAGCAAGAGTCTGCATCTGCAAACACAATAGGCCTGTGATTTAAACCATGCCTCGTACCATTGAGATGAGAGGTTCTGAGTGAATATGGAGCAGTTAAGCTGAATGGGTCATTTGTCAAAAGACTTTATCCATATTCCTCTTATAATTTAGCTCATAGTTGGTGTGTACGCACTTGCACTATAGCTTAGCTACACATGGTGTGTGTTGACATATGTGGCAGGCCTGCCAAGTGCTATTTGCTGGAAGAGCGGCCAGCTCCTGTTTATTTTCTGTGTAAACATGCAGTGGACCTGCTGGACACATGCATGTAGACCTTGGCTAAAACATGACAGTGCCGGATTCTGGTCCAGCGTTCACGCTAATATCTCTGTCATAGCAAAACAGTGCGCCTGATCTCTGCAAACATGGAATTATTCCCACCTAAAAGCGTTTTCTTTCTTTTTCCCAGCTACATGATTATTTTGAACATTGTTGCATATCACAGAGAAAAAAATATCTGTCTTGAATATCAGCCTCAGGGGTTTTTCTGGGGAAAGGGCATTGTTTAGTTACTCAGAGCCTATCACAGAGAAGAATGGGGCTCGGAATTGGTCATGCAATCTGAACTGAGAGACAGGAAGTTAGACCAACCCTCCCTCTGAGTGTTTGGAGTGTTGAATGTGAAGCTTACATGCTAAGCTCTGTTTGCTTTGAAAACCGGCATCCCTCTCACCCCTGCAGTAGGGAAAGTGGTGACCTGCTTCTTACTTTTTCTCCGTTTTCAGAGAGCGACCCCGTCTCCTGAGCATGCATAGGGAATAACCCTAATCCCCATTTCCTTTGCTGAACCCTAGCTAAAGGAATGCGTCCTGATGAGCTTCCCAGTTGCCTGCACAGGCTCTGTCAGCATGAACCTAGACTGTAATGCGTCTACAGAGCATCCTATATTACTTTTATCTGGGGGGTAATGATCTGTTCTACAATGTAGAATAATTTGTGGTGCTGAGGAGACTCTTTACAGCCCGAGAGTGTGTACACTGCATAGAGTGACTTGTATTTGCTCTATTTAAGGGTTTGCTTAACAACAATGTGTTGTTTCCAAACTAATGGCTCTTATTTGACAAGCAATGCTAGCAAATTCTGACAAGAATTGACCCATCTGTGCTTTATCTACAGCTACATTCTTTCATAGCAACTGCTGTAAAGTTGGGCAAACTTCACATAACATTGGCAAAAATACCATTCGACCTAATGAACTTGGATTGGAGTTCACCATTTAAAATTCTAGACTACCAAGCTATGTTGCTGTAGCTAATTGATGCTACACAGACTGAAAATGACAATGAATTTGCCACCATGATAACACTAGCTTGATTACATGATATAAAAATGCATGTGATATATCCTAACCATGTGATCTTTCACACACATACAAAATATAATTTGAAATTAATTATGCACTTAGAGTTGGGTGCAGTTTCTCAGTAGGTTTAATGGGACTTTTACCAACATCCTGGAAAGCTTGTCCAACCTAGCAACAGTTGCTATTAAAGAATGTATTTGTGGGTGGAGCATGAATAAGTCAATTGGAGCAGGAATCTTATGAAACTATTTTAGAGAAAGTTAAAAAAAGGTTACAGATATTGGCAAATTACAGTAATTTAACAGTTGCAGACCATTTATTAAACTTGTTGCAACTTAAGTATAAAAGCCCAACACGATGCACCACAGAAAAGGCTTAATTTTGTGAATACATTCACAATGCCTTTATTCATGCTTCTGTCTCTGTACATATAGTTTTGCAATGCCCCATAAACTAGAGTAACACAATATTCCCCGAGTACAGCTCCAGATGAAAACAAATAGATCAATGATGTGTGTATCTGGCCGATGTCCAGGTCAGTATATAAATGAAGCACAGCCTCAGACGGACTGTTTCCTCCTGACTTTGACCTCTCCGAGGCCTCTTGCTTCAACCTCAGCTCAGACCTCTAGCAGTCAGAACCTGCCTTTTATGCCCGTCTCCCTCGTGCAGCGGCATTTCCGACCCCATAATACACAGGCAGCCTGTGGAAGAGAGAGAAGTTGGCTTCAGTTAAAAGGGTGGGCTGGTTTGGAAGCATGGACTGGGGAGGGAGGGAGGGAGGGAGAGAGAGAGAGAGAGAGAGAGAGAGAGAGAGCCTTCATTTACTTTTGCAATTTCTTTCTTATTTGCATTGAGAATGAATTTACATCTTCCTTGAGCAGGAAAGAAAAAATCATATCCATTAAAATATGAACTAGCAACCTCATTATACTCATTCAGCAGTATTTGTTTTATGAAAAACCCAAAGCAACCACATACAGTCTCAAAAGGCCCATAATCTACATTGTGTTATATTTTATTTTTCTGAGTTTACGTACCAAAACAGTCATATGTCAGTTTTATATGACCATTTTCTAACCTTTTTTTATGCCTTACAGTTAAACAGGCTGTTTTTATTACAGTTCCTTTAGGACTAATATATGTAAATGAGCTCTGTTCTGATTGGCTGCCCTGTATTGTGCCTTGTTAAAAAAGTAGCCTGGGTTGAAAAACTTTCAATTCCACATGGATAGGTGGAGCTACACAGCTGTAGGCTGAAGAGGCAGGTATATGTAAAAGAATTGTTTTTTGTGACATCACAAAAAAGGGAATTCAAAACGGGCTGTTTTTGCAGTTTACCTTCCATATATGGACTGTACGGACTGGGGCGTGAACAGTTTTGCTGACATACCACACCAAACTCTCCTATATTAAAAAGTGAGGGAAATTTAATGTAATGATACATGCCTTTTAAAAATAAGGACTAATTATGCTCTTTTTAATCATACATGCAGTTGGGAAGTTTTGCAAGCATGATAATTTAAACAAGAAAATTATAAATATTGTCATGTTGCCCAGCTCTAATCCTAATGTTATGTGGAGGTTGCTTAAAGTACTAAAAAGGTTCTATACACTCAAACATCTCATTTACAAAAATGGTGCTCTAAGGAACCATCCATTGAAAGGTTCCTTTCTGGCAGCTTTAGTTTTAAGAGTGCAATACTGGAATTCAGCATAGAAGGAGAGATAGCAAGTTTATGACTGCATTGAGCCAATAACAGTGTAAATGAACAGACTAAAACTGTGGTATTTAATAGAATTAATGGAAACCTGTGTTTTGAGTAAATCCAGTTTTGAGTCTCTGACCAAAAGATTTTCTCTGAGTGTTGTGCTGGTCAGCAGGGTGTGCAGCAGTTACGCTGCGACTAAGTTTGTATGTCTGAGTGCAGGTGTGCGTGTCTGCTGACTCAAAAACAACACTGTCTCACGAATCGGTAGCATCTTCCATGAGTCATCTGTCCCGTCGCCTTCCCCATTCGTTTTGACGCATGCACACTAGAACTTGTCAGATCACTAACTGCATGCTGTCATACTCTGATGTGTCACTGTAAAAGTCCCAGACATCTTATCCTTCCAGCAACTCTAGTTGTGTCTGGTTTTCACCTCTCTCTGAATCATTTTTAATTGAGCCACTTCCTACTACCTACCTTAATTTCCTTTTATCTTTTGTCTGTGGCCTTCATTCATAGGCTGTATTGACTATGGTGTTTTTTTTATATTAACTAATTTTTTCCTCCATTCTCAGTCCTCATTCACCACTGCTTTTCAGGGCCAGTCATATAAACAGCCGCTTAGGACCCCCGAGCCAGCAGGGGGCCTTGTCTATATGTGGTCATTTCTTTTTTTGCTGCATTTTCAGTGCAGAAATTTAATCATGTAGCTGTTTGCATGAAAGTGTTTTTTTTTTATTCAAGATTTAACATCAGCATTGTTGAAACCGATTTCTTATAAGAAAGTCTGTCTGCTCAGATGCGTTCTTGGCACCGCCTCCCTGAGCAGTTTTTTCCAGTCATGCAACGCCAGGCACCTTTCTCTCTGAATGGAGAGAAAGTTGTAAACCTGAAACTGAAAACCACATTAACATGTCAACAACGTATTTAAACTCACTGGTAAAATATGATAAAAATTGCATAAACAGTTCGTAGTGTTTGGCTCAAATAACACACAAAAATGTGTGTTTTCAGCGTGTTCTGGCTACTCTATTCTCAGATCTCCACTATGAGTTGCTTTTCCCACTTATGGCTTTATCATCAAGCTGATTTACCATTCATTTTTTAACCAGTGAACTGTCTCCTCCTCCTTTATAATGTCTCTGATGATGCTAGCAGAATCATAAACAGTAACTACGTTCTTATGTTAGTTAGTGACAAGGCTGGTAACAGTTTTATTCTTGCATATAAACTTACTGTGGTGAGTGAAGTCCCCCAAGTAGGATGTTGCATAGGGCCCCCAAGTGTTCAGAAATGGCCCTATGTGTTTTTTTTACTGGCACTGAACTGCCAAGTAATCTCCACCACTGCTATGATGAAGTGCTAAAAGTGCATACGTCGCCCTGCACTTTAGATACACATTAAGGTTTTATCCTCCATGTTCGTGCTCAGCTCACCAGCTATATATAATTAGTTACACACAGAGAAACAAAGGGAATTTCCCTGGCAGTGGGAGGCTCAAGCTGATACTCTTACATCCCCACCCCCGGCTTCTTTTTTACAGTCCCATTCTTTATTATAGCTGATGACACTTTTACAGCGCCTCGGGAAAGTTTGGATGTTGCAGCTTTTACCGGTCAAACCCTTTTCCCCTCACTGCGCGCTCTCCGGGGTAATGAACGCTTTCGTGTGAAATTACGACTCGTCACAAACAAACGGAACACGGCAAAGAGCAAACATCACCGGACGTTGCCCCGAGCTGCTTATCATTATGTCATGAGGAGGCCGTTCTCCCTGCTTTGTCGCAGGCTGTCTGGGAATGCCCTGCTCTTTTCAGGACAACAGCCAGTTCCGTTATTCCCTCAGTAGGTGCTCTTGTTCTTGTTCTTGCATCAGTAACAAATTACTGACGCACACAGCTGCTGTTCTCACTCAGGGGGATATCACTGTAATGTGCCACAAGTGTGGTCCAAACCTTCACAGCTTCAGAATGTCCAGTTTAAGATCTGCTGAGCGCTTGAAATATGTAAACGACATCAGTTTGTAGAGTGTTCAGCAGATGTTCACTCAAATGCATTCAAATTTGCTTGGAGACGGGTATGTTTTCATGCACAGGGCTTAATAGGCCTATCTGTCATACTCATAAAGAGATAACATTTTTGCTGGAGAGGATTACACAGAGAAGCTAATTGAGCCACAGATTTTCAATGCGATAGATGTGCTTTCTGCTAATATATAAACAAGGCATACAGCCCACATCTGTTGTAAGTTAGGGACAGTATTTGCAAGACAAAATAATACCAATTTTGGATATCAGTGCTGAAAAGTTGACTTTGCCTGTTTGACCCAGTACCTCTTTTTACCCCCAATAAGAGTATGAATGATATGCATATTTTATGGTATTTTAGGGGTATATCAGGGGAGAATTCCAAAGGAGCTCTGTAGAGCGATGCCTTAGATGAAACGCTGTTGGTTTCAGTGGATGATTATTTAAGAAACTTAATTGAAAGGTTCTCTTAGAAGCCAAAAGTGGGTGTTCTGTGGCACTGCTTGAAAGACCCCTTTTGGCACCTTTATTTTTAAGAGTGTGTGCTGCATACATTAGTGTTTTTGTCTGCTTCTACACAGCAGCTTCAACTCAGGGCTTTCTCATTAGCTGGTTAGTTGTATCAGGTGTGCTGTGGAAGAGAAAACACCAAAACCATGCAGGACAGAGGTACTCTACGACCAGCAAAACCACTGCAGTATCTGAATATAGAAGGCAACCAAACAAATGTACAACATTTCTGCAGCTGGTACTTGAGGACCACATGCAGAGTGGCCTACTTTGCTTGTCTGCTTGTTCCCCTCCCCTGCACTTTTCAAACTAAGGGCCCATCTTGCTCCTGCCCTGTTTCGCTGTGCGTAAGTATGGGCATCCACTCCAGTCGAGCATTTTCCATTGTTGTTGCCCACGCCACAATAGAAGGCCTTTGTTGTTGGAGGGAATAAGGAGGAGGCTGAAGAGTCTGTTGCTGTGGGCCAGTGAATTGGAGCCAAGCCCACTGGGAAACGTGAAGGTCAGCTAGAAAAGAAACAATGATGTGGTGGTCCCTCTGTGTGTGGCCGAACAATGGGCAGGCAGGCAGGCTGGTACAGACCCCTCCCGCACTGTCCTTTATTGCAGTTCCACTGTTTATTTTTGTGTGTTTGGGTGCATCAGTGGTGGCTTTCCTCAGAGAGTTGGTCAACTGACTAACATCAAAGCACAACCTTGTCCTTTCACACACACACACAGGTCTGTTTTATACAATGCCAGGATGTGTGATATTACATAGGCTAGAAATGTATGTATTTATATGTAATAATAATTTTCTCAGCCCAGTCCTAAACCTGACCATAACTATAAGCTCAGTTACTGAAAAGCGATGGTTTAAAATATGAGCATGCAGGTTGTGCGCTTGCATACAGGCCTTGTGTTTTTGGGGATCCATGAATCACATCTTATGTTGTTATGTTGTCAAACCATACTTGCATCTGCTTCTTATCAGTGGGTAATCGACCAGTTCCAAGCCCTGCCTCATTTTCTGTCATATCACTGCCGAGAAGCTGCTGCTATCCGCTATTAGGTTGGTCAAGCTTTTAGTTTTTCCCGTAACAGTATAGGCTATATAGCAGGGGTGGCAAATGTGGTCCTGGAAGGCCATTGTCCAGCAGAGTTTGGTAATTTACCTGCTTTTAACACACTGTCTAAACCTGGCAATTAAATACTGAGTTGAATCAAGAGTGTTTAAGTAGGAAACTCACCAAATTACGCTGGACTTTGGCCCTTCAGGGCTGAAGTAAGGTCCTTGTGCATTTTTATACGTCTTTTGTGATTTCTACCATTATATCCTAATAACATTAGGATATTAGGATGTATTGCGGTTGTTTGGAAGGAAGAAAGTACCAAAGCTTTGCATACTGGGTTTTTTTTTTTGAAAAAGGAAATATGTAGCTTTTGTACAAAGCACTTTACAAGTCAGGAGCATTTTGCTTTCTATGTTAGTCCTGTTTTTTTTTATGTCAGGACATGTACAAAATGTACAAAAACTAACACACACATACACAGGCGCACACACACACACACACACACACACACACACACACACACACACACACACATAGGGACAATGCCTACAGTGTGACTCTGGAGTGTGTGTGAGTGTGAGAGTGTTGGGGGAAGCCTGCACTCGATGTAATGAATACACATCGCTGTTTACAGTAGCTCCACAGCAGCCCTTCTCACTGTGTAAAATCATATGCAGCTAATGGCTCACAGATTTCCATTGTATGTACTGTTTTAATGTTCTTTTCTCCTATATTAAAACCACAAGCTAACATGCAGTTCATTTGTTTCATTCTGCTGGTTCAAGTATAATGACATCACTGTTTGATTAGAATGCTGTCTGCTGTCTGCGCTGACGTTCTGTATGACATTGTCAAGAGCCAGCTGGATTATATTAGGCTGTAATGCGTGTGATTAGTCATTCTTAAATTATACAACTCAGATCCCTCTCACACGACGCATTTTTAACCTGGAATTGTCCTGCGCCTTCTCCACAATCAGTCACACGAAGGGAAAAACTCCCTCCTTACCCCTCCAAACACTCACGCACACATTCTCACACACGCTTATACACAAAAACTCACTTGTTTTTCATACAAAGTCAGGACGTGGGCTAAGGCCCGTCACGATCAGGAAGTTTTCGTGATTAATTGTGATTAACAATTTAGTTAGCTTTTTATATTCATTGTTTATACAAGGCTAAAGTGGTCACATTGGCTGATTAGCTGTCTTCCTTGCTATCGATACTTAGTAGCTCCCAACTGACGACAGACACAGGTTACGCTCAAATAAACAAACAGTGCTCACTGCAGACATCTAAAGGTGTTAACAAACATTAGATAAGCATAAAATTTTACTCACTGCCGCCCTCTTAAGTTGTTATACCACCAGTCAGAAGTTCACATTCTGTTTCTTGCCACATAAATATCTGGTTGTGAAAGCTACCAACTGTGGAAAATAACTGTGGTCAGTGAAAATATTGAAGTAATTGTGAAAGGCCAGTATGGGATCATCATCAGGTTAGTCCTGTTTTACTCTGATTTACGGACTGAAAATGTGCGAAAACAAACACATTCACACACACAGCTGTCCAGCTGTGTAGCAGGGCTCTGTCAGCAGGAGTGTTTGTCAGGCTGAAGAAGAAGCTGGGCTGGAAGAAGCACGCGGATGCACCTGGAAGCATGCCACGCGAGATACGACTTACACGTGAAATTACAGGGCGGAACAAGTCCTCCCTCTGTGCATTTTTCATGATGACATCGTTTTTGCTTGAGGAGCATGTTAGGCTGCACTTTGACACTGAGGTCGGCGCTCTGCATTAGGAGCTACAGAGTGGTGTTAGCCTCAAGCTAACCTCTGGGTTGGCTAACCAGATGTTGGCCCATTTCCACTTGGCCTGAAAATACCCCCCCCAACCCACCCCCTAACCCCCCTTAACACACCCCCTAACCCCCCTTAACACACCCCCTAACCCCCCTTAACACACCCCCTAACCCCCCCTTAACACAGCCGCTTACCCGCTATTAGACCCTCCGCGGCTGTAGAGGTGGGGGCAGAGTTAATTCTTACCGCAATTCCATTTGTGGAATTCGGCAAACAAGCTCTGGAGCCAAAAAAGTATACACGAGGCCTAACCGCGGAGTCGCGTAGCGTTCTGAAGCCTTCGCGGTCACAGTTACAGGAAGTGAGATGCCTTTTAATGAGGCAACACTGGAAATGGGGCTCTGAAAGGCCTGGGGGCGTGTGGTAGGAATTGCGCTGAAAGACAGTGCATGGCGACGAGCCAGACTCATTTTTAATTTTGCTCTGGTTGCAGAGAAGTCCAAAACAGATCATTACGCTTGGCTCACAAGTATTAAGTGCAACGAAAGTATGAAGGCACACATAAGTGCCTCTATAGTAGGAGTTATTGACCTAGACTGTCTTGAGTGTACTAGGCCGTGAGATAAGACACCTCCTTATTACCACACATAAATCAAAACTCCCCTGTTAATGTTAATCCTTTGAATCCTAGGCTTATCATTCAGCTATCAATCTTAAAGGAGCAGTGTGTAAGATTTAGGGGGGTCTATTAGCAGAACTGGAATGTAGTATAGAAAACCATGTGTTCATTAGTATGTAAGCACCTGTAACTCTGAATCGCTGTGTTTTCGATAGATTACAATGTACATATACATCTTTTTCCAACATGTTGCACCGCCATGTGTCTACAGTAGCCCAGAAACCAAACCAAAACGCTTTAGAAAGTGCCTTTCATGGTTTTAGCTGCCAGTGCTGGCTAACCATTTTGTACTGTGAGAAGTTTGAAAACCCAAATTTTGACAAATGGAGGATCATACTTATTATTTAGCACAAGAAAAAGTGAAAGAAGTGAAAACATGAAGAAGCAAAAGGAAATCTGGACAGGCGATGGCAGAAAACCTGGCCACCATAGGTTCTACTACTGTCTCGTTCAAAAGTGCATTTTGGTATCCGACAAAAATGCACCTCTTGCTATGTGTAAATTCACACTATTTTGACTATTTAAAAAGTTCACCAGAGTTGAACATTTATCAGAACATTCTCTAATGTTACCATACTTCAGCCAATAAGAGACAGTCTGGGGCAGGACTTCAGTCATTGATTTTGATGTTGAGCAAGATGGAGGAGAAACTGTTTGCTGCTGTCAGCACAGCTATACAGTCCAACTGTTAAGATAAACTGCTAGAACATTTTTGGTCATGACCATTCATGTTTGAAAGAATGTCCATGATTCCTGATCACACAAAAACGTAAAATCCACCTACAAACTGATGAAAAATAAGAAAAGTATTAAAAGAAATGAACAAATCCACTTAGAATTGTTGGAAGCTCTGCCCTCGCACTATGATATTTACATTATTTAAAACTTGAGAATCATGACCACTGAGACCTGACAGTCATGCTTGACAATTCACAGTTGGCAACTGACCACTATATCAATTGGTGAAGCTCTGTTTAACTGGAGCCTGTTTAACTTGGGCCCATATAAATTATATCGGCACTGCTACTTAGCATTGGCATCTGTCACAAATTTTCAGTATCAGTCAGGCTCTAGTAACTACTACTAAACCTATATGTAAATTATGTAGTTGTGAGGCTGAGGAACTCAGGTGGGCCCACATATGGTTTCTTAGAGTTGGAAGTGGTAACCTTTTGGTGAAACAGCAGAAGTCAGAGGAAAAGGCAAATGTCTAGCCTTCCCAGCCTTGTCTGAGTTATGGAAATCTGCTGGAAAGCTTTGAGCAGGTCTTTGTGAAGCTGAACCCCCTGCTGGTGGTGTTCTCTGACGGAAGGGCGAGACGGGAGTGTGTGGAGTGAAGGCCAAGGGCAGGTGTCACTGTGGGACAGGTTCTATCCCAACACCAAAAACAAACACAAGTGCTTCGTAGCCTAGCCCTGTCAGCCCTAATGATTTCCTTTCACTGGAGCGCCAGTCCCCATTGTGCCGACAGGACACATGCTCAACACACTGCTCGGGCAAGAGAGGAGCACATTCTTGTGTCCAAGCCAACCATTACATATGTTCAGCTTTCTCCTCTTTTAAAGGAGAGAGAAGGAGAAAAAGGCAGAAGAAAGCTTCTACGAGGTTATAGCACCCCCTCCCCCTCTTTCCCAAACAACTTCTATTAGGTTTCAGCTCTTTAATTGTTTTGGCTCCGAACGTATTTTTTTTCCCCCAATGCTTTTTTCCCCAAAGCCTTCCTCTTTCAGTGAAAGAAACGGAAGGCACTGCAGCACTGATAAAGAAGGACCATTGCCTTTAGCTTTTCTCTCTACACTATTAGAAGGAAATTCAACGGAATAAGAGTCATGTTCTACGACTACTATTCATGCTTCTGTTTTGTCCACTGGTGAATCCTGTAGGTTTTATCTGTCCTATTGCTCTAAAATGGTAACTTTATACGAAAGGGAAAACAATTAAAGAGGAATTCCACTGATTTGTCAAATTTCTGCGTAATAAATAGTTAAAATGTAAACAAAGTCATTCAGAGTGGTTTGATGCAAAATGCTCTGTTTTAGAGAAACTTACAGAGTCAGAATTCTTCACAGTAGTGGTGAAATGAACCAGACAACCAAAGCATTTGATGCCTTTAAAAGCTACATCACAGAAAGCTATCTCATGAAATGGTTACAATACACCACCTGATGCCTGAGGCATTGTTTTACAATAGTGTTTAGAGGCTTTGGCCTGAAATGTATTTTTTAGTCCATTCATGGCAAAAAGGTACCTGTACAGTGAGATAGTTCCCAAAGAGAACTTTTTCAGATTGCACCATTGTTAACTTGCATATAAAACTCAACATTGCATACAGAATCTGAAAAACACCTGTGGGTATACCAGGAGTTTTGAGTAGAAAATAAAATGGCTATATTTGCATTGTAGACATTGTGACCCCTGGTTACTATTACCACTGTGAAGAAAATCAGAGAATCTCTAGAATGCATCATTTCACATCAAATCACTCTGAATGTTAACATTTCAATTATTTAAACTGTTCCAAATTGTGTTCCAAATAAGTTTGGAACATTTTTATTCATCCATCGTAAAAATGTTCATATAATGCAAAGGACAGCTGGCACTGTCCAGCTGAAAAAAAATTACAAGTTTTTCATTTGACAGTCATGACATGCAAAAAAAGAGAAAAACTGCACATAAGAAGTGCACGTCCAATAGAACATACCTTTCCCCTCTTGACCTTTGTGGTCAGGACTGGCTGTCAGTTCTGCCCCACTTCCAAGCTCATGTTTTCTGCTTTGAGTATGAATGTGTTATACAGTGCACCTGGGGGTTGACAGCTCCAGCACTGAGAGATTTTTCATTGAGTGATTGGGAACATTTCTTTCCACACAGAATGCTTCACATAAACAGAAACTCTAAACTCGTTCAAAGCCTCACACTCATTCACATTAATGTTCACTTGGTTGAATAAGATAAAGCATTGTACTTTCAGCACAGACTGAACTGGAATGTATTTAGAAACCCTTCGTTATTTATAAAAAGGTATTTTTACTGTGTTAAATTTAAACTGCAGTGTTCTAATGTAAGGTCTTTTGCAGGTTTCTACTTCCTGTGCCATAGTCACACCATGCCTGAGGGAGCGGGCCGTGATAACCAGAAGAAGTCCAGCAACCAAGGTCAGCATGTGGTCTCCAAAACACTGCCAGCTGAAAATGAAAGCAAACTAACACAACATCCCTAATCAGTGAGGAATCAGGCAAAGAACTCTTTGATTCTAGTGTTGAGGGATGAAAAAAACATTTTAATGATGTTTAAATTGTTTTGCTCTGCAGAGGATGCCCATGAAAGCTCAAGCAGGAATATGAGTCCAACTAAAAGAAAAGAAAATCTGAAAGGTCTCTTGCCAGATACAGCACGGTCCTCACTGGAAATAAGACACAAAGCACGTTCATGATAAATATGTCCATTACAAATGCAATGAAAAGGTCCTGGACATTAGATAGAGACCCTGAATACCAAGAGCCTTGGCCTGCAAATGAGCACTGTTGATATTTTTAGACCATAGCCTCCTCCCACAAAGAATACTTGCTTACATTATCAAGGAAAGGGAACTGAAGCATGTCATGGAAATATCTTGACAATTGCGATTGTTTAGGGCTGGTCACTTCTTTTTGGAATGGGTTCTGTAAACAAGAGATAGAAAAGCCTGATCAGTGTCGTAATGCAAGGCCCAAATAGCACATTTAAATCCTTCGGCCAAGAATTATGACATTTGTTTATAGAAATAAAACCTAGTTCACTGAATTTGCATGTACGGGACTGTGCAAAAGTCAGAGACCACCCTTCATTTATGTAATTTCCAGTCAGTGCATCCAATAAGTAAAAGTTATTTATTGTTCATGATATGAGGAGATTAGATAAAAGAAAATCCACTTTCATGAGGTAGGGAAACGTCAATGGAAAATACATGAAAAGAGAAAATGGGACTCCTAACAGCCATGCAAGACCTTCTTGCTTTTTTCCTGATGCTGAAAAATGAATGACTTGTACTTAATGGCAGTTTTGATTTCTTACCTTTGCACAGTACTGTATTTGAGCGTTGTAGCACTTTGAATCTCACTCACGGAGTTCCTGTTTTGCAGGTCAGCTTGCTTCTCATTTGTTGCTTTTTTTAAAGTGCCTTAAACTTCCATTTACTGAAACCAATTCAGAACCCACACTTGATTTGTTTAATTTGTTTACTGGAAAGTCACTATCCATGGTTTCACTTCTGCAGTGGTGGTTTAGAAGACACAGCCACAGCTTGAAACACAGCGGCTGGGACCCAGTAGTGAGCAACATGACACATTACTCTAGCAGCATTGCATGTTTCCAACACAGTAATATTGTTAATGGACTTTGAAATTGCCCAACTAATGTTCATGGAATAGATTCCTTGTTTGATAGAGAAAATAAACCTCAGAGAAAAGAAAAACATCACACATATTGATCATATCGTAATGTTCAAGCAAGCATTCTCTTTGTTAGCACTGATGATGTACGCTGAACTCTTTTAGAGGAAAACACACCAGGCCTGGTTTGACCACATCCTCGCAGTCAGGTGCAGAGTGCCACATCTTTACATCTGTGCAACGGGCAAAAAGAGGAAGTAGCACCTTACGAGTATGAGCGCAAAGATATTAGTTGAAAATATTAGTAGATGCTCACTATATTGTGCAACACTCAGAGAGCACTCATGATTTATTTCGTTTCCAGTCAAAACGAGCACAAGTACAGGCAGTATCAGACAAAAAAGCAGAAAACAGACATTTAACAGACGTTTACACAGAAGGCCCTGAAACTGAAAGTAATATAAAATTGTTCAGTATTTAGTGCGTCCACCCTTTGCTTTACAGTTTCCATTCTTTTCGGAAGTTTTTCAAAGACATCTGTGAGGATAAGTTCAGTCTTAGCACTTGGTTGCATTTTTGCTTCCCACTATCCAAGTAATCCCAAACACATTCAGTGATGTTGAGGTCTGGACTCTGGGGTGCACAGTCCGTTGTTCTACGAACTCCAGCAGCTTCGTTGTTTGATTTTCAAATTTTCTTATTTTCCGCCTGTTTCTTTTTCTCAGTAATGGCTTTTTAACAGCTCCACATTCTTTGAGTTGTCTTCTCACAGTGGTGGGATGGACACGTTTTTTTTCAGAAGCAAGAGTGGAGCTTTTATTCTGCTCTCTCTCAAAGATGGAAGCTTTAAGTGCTGTTTATCTGATGGTGTGAGTTTTGGTGGTCTAGCAGGTCTTGCACAGATCCATTTTTTTACATCTTTTAATCATTTTTGAACTCTAGTTTTGGAAACTCATGTTTTTTCTCCTAATTTCCTGTGACTTTTCTTATGCAAGTTCAATCTTATGTTTTATCTGATCTCCTCAGAAATTTCCTGCAAAATGAATTGCAGTTTTGACTGGAAATTAAATAAATGAAGCGCGTTAGGTGACTTTTGCTCAGTGGTGTATGAATTGAAGTGCAGGCTGGTATCATAATGTGTTGTTTATCGAAGTTTAGGGACTTTCATATAGTCTTTCTGGTTTTGCAAGGCTGCACACCAATATGTGTTTAGACAGGAAGAAAGGGGTGTGGGTGTGACATATACATCTCTTTCTGTTTCACTCGTTTCAACTGAACCGTTTGTCAGGCGAGACAGCATGTTTAGCAAGTGATGTGGAGTGATGTGCTGCAATCGGAAAAAGGAAGATAATCAATTGTAATTTTGGAGTTTGGCCATGGTACCCTTGTTCGTTACCAGTGCTGGCTGAAACAGTTTTGGAGTAAGAGGACTGTAGCTAACTCTGGGCCAATGTTGTTGGTGATCTCTGAGTCTTCACAGTGAATTTGCCAACAGGAAATCAGGTAGGTGCTGTTGGCTTTGCTTGCTTTTCTAGGACGTGGCTATATGACCTTTGCATCAGGACACATAGTTTATTATCGCCCATCACTTAGACCGCTACATTTGGATTGGCTGATATTAATGTGAAAGACACTGCAAGCATTCCAGCCTTCTTTTAATGAGGTTTTATACTATCCTCAATGCCTACATTTTTAAATGCTCTCATACCATGTTTAAAAAACAGGTCTCTGGTCAAATGTATAATGAGAGCAGTAAGTAATCCTGTGCTATGAAGTTGTAATTTAAAGAGAACATAACAAACACATGGTTGGTTCAAATTATGTACATTGAGGATCACATAGATTTCTGTGTTACCCTGTTCTAAAGGGATCATTTAGACAAGAATATTTATAGAGAGGGAGTATTTGGACGCTGCCCAGCTCCAACATCTTATATAGGTTTTCATCATATGTCATTATGAAGAAAATCATTATGGCTTCTAAATGTAGCTATAATCACGTCTTATTCATGATATATAGATGGTATTAGTGCCACGTGAAATCCTCTGACTGCACTGAATAGTGATTTACAGCAGTATTTGTTTGTCTTGGTTCCAGAGGATGCATCAGGTTTACATTGCCACACTTGCATTAGGATTTATTTCAGAGTTTGAAACAGCTTGGCCCCGAGTGCATTTTTTCACCCAGTACAACCAAAAAACTTGTCAGAGAACTGGCAGCTTAGTGATCTGAGCTTGAACTGAGCCGACGCTAATCATACCAGTCTAGCTACCAATGATCTATGCTTAGCTGTGGAGGGCATTACTCGCTTCTCCTGCTATTTTTTTTGTTCCCTTTTCACATTTTTTCACGTGAGACTGCCGCCATATCGCTGTTGATCTTGGGAAACAGCCAGCCAAAGATAAACACTTGCTTTCAAGCAGTTTATGAGGCGCTTAAATCAAATTTAGACAATCGATATTGCCAAAGTGCTTTCAAAGCTTTGGAGCAAGGGGAAGGCGTTTTTTGAGAGCAGTTCCAGCTAATGGTTAGATGGAGCGTTTGATAGATGATAGGCAGACTTGGCCGGCCGGTGAGCGAGAGAGAGCGTGCAACAGTTGACTGCATTGCCTGCTAGGTCACAGGAAGTGGAGGATTGTTGCTCTCTGTTGGCCTCTGCTCAGTAAATGGGCCACCATTGTAGGTGCCACAGCTCCACATTCAGCCTCCAAACAATGGCCAGTCTTACTCTCTACAATGACCTGTTTCTGCTAGCCGTGATGGCTAGACTGTTTAGTTCACGCCCATGTACAGTACTTTTCAGTTCCAGCACTGTGGTGCTGTCTTACATGCACTGGGTGTAACAAGCACTGTTCTGTCCGAATGATTCGTGTGTTTGCATGTTTGGTCATCCAAGAAATTGAGGGCAGGAAGTTGCAATTCCTGTTTCCTGTGTTTTCTCTGTGTCCTTTTTTGCGTTTCTATGCAGTGCTGCTTGATTGACAGGCTGACTCTGTGGGTTTTCACTCTGAATTAGTGCAGTGTATTTTTGCTCAATCACACCTTTCCAGGCTACATGGTTTCCTGAGCGGCTGTCAGAGGAAACACTAGCAAAGCCGCACAGTGAGCATGTTTACTACTGCTGAACATATACTTCTGAGAAAGTCTATGAAGACAACAGAGAAAGTAATGATAGCAAGTAGTTTTATATGTTCAGAGCAAGGGTTTGCACGTAAAAAGCACATCTACTTCTGCACATGGGCCTACACTACTGTTTAAAAGAATCACCATTCAAAATAGTACAAAACAGGTTGTCTGCAGATACATATAGTATTCCATTCTAATATGCTAGTCATGTGCAACATCAGATAATTAGTACGAAGAATTTTAGATTCATCCAGAAGCTTTACATTTCATAATAATGGAGAATGCTATAGTTTTAGCATCAAGAATGAAGTTAAATGAATGAATGGTAAAGATGATGAATAATGAAGTGAATATCCAGGATACATCATATTCGAAAAGTAGAGATCAAATCTCAAGACAGATATTATTGTACAGAATTACAGTTTATTATTTGCATTATATCATCGTTCTATTTTTTATGTTGTTTCAAAAGTATCTAAATTGAATAAACCATCCAAATTTACATTTTGGTGACTACTTAATAATATTTAAGTCTGCCATGTACGTTAGTGTGTGTAAAATAACAAAAAAATATTAATATGACAAATAATTCCAAAGGTTAACAGTAGTGTATGCTTATGAAAAAGTATGAAGGCGAGGAAGAATGATAGTTTGTAATTTACATATTGAAACTAACTTTCTGTCTCTCACTTTCTCTCACTCTCAAAACTGTCAATCTCTCTCTCTCTCTCTCTCTCTCTCTCTCTCTCTCTCTTTGTCTCACTTTCTCTTTGTTTCTGTCACTGTCTCTCTCTTTCTTTCTCTCTTCCTGTCTCTCACTTTTTCTGCTCTCTCTCTGTCTCTCTCTCCAGCTGCTAAGCGGCCCTCCTCTGTCTCCTCTCTGAGCGGGATCGTGAGTCGGATGGCCTCATCAGGGGGTGCGTCCCGCGGGAGCTGCACTTCCGTCAACACCGTGTGCTCAGACAGCGACCGGGCGGCCAGCCTCAGCTCCTCAGCCTCCTCCGCCTCGCTACAAGACGCTCACTCCTCCTCCTCCTCTTCCTCACTGCCCTATGGAGCCGTGCCAACCTACTCCTGCCCCAAGCGTCAGGGCTCCGACATCAGTCTGGACCTCACCCCACTGTCCCTGCTGCCCGGAGCCATGCCCTCCACACCGCTGCCCAAGCTGTCTCGCCTGCAGAGGGTGGCGCTGGAGATTGTTGAGACAGAGCAGGCCTACGTGAGGGACCTGAAGAGCATAGTGGAGGTAATGCTGCTACAGCTCTTCACACCTTTATCTTAAAGGTGTAAAAATTGTAATGCGTCTTTTACACCTGAGGTTGCATCTGCATGTGCAGATGCATCAGTTTTTCAATGTTGGAATCAATTGTTTTAAACAAGCAAGACCCCAACAAGCTGGATGCCATTTTTGGCTTGTTTTCCACTGCTGTGTATATTCTTCCAGTCACGTTTGTGATTTTAGAGTATTTTTAAAAGCAGTGCTGAATCATGCCAAAATAATCAAACAAAATTGAGTTGAATCTTGGTGAAATTTGAATCATTACCTCCTGAATCATTTCATAAAGAATCTTTATCAAATCAAAATGTTTTAACATTTCTCTTTTATGACATTTAACTTTAGAAAAGAATACTACATAGCTAAGAATTTTATCCATACTTTTGTCCCTTTTTAATAGATAATGTCATATTGTATGTCACACAATAGCAGAAACTACATAAGCAAGTTTATTTGGGAGTACATAAAGGGGTGCTCCAGCTCTGGCCCAAAATTTCATTTTAAGCTGTATTCTGTAGCACAGTTGCATCCCTCAGCCTCATTAGTTTGACAGAATACAGGATTTTGTATCTTTTTCTGTATTTTTGTCAATGTTCTCTCACAACAATACCCAGAACACACTATGCAAATATGTCATACATTGTGAACACCCCGCAAGTGATATAGACATCCTGACTGCTAGCGTAGCCACAGATGTAGAGGCTAGCAAATACATATGTGATGTTGGGGTTCCTAGCAGTAACATGAGCTGTCTGGCCTTTTTCTGCATTTGTAAAACTAGAGGGGAAAAAATAATAAATTTCAAACAGCCCACCCTCAAGTTCAAAAGTTAAAGTTTCAAAAGTTCCACCTACCTTGAAGATACATCATCGGAAGGATGTTTTTCTTACTCTAGTGACTCTTGTGGCACTGCTGTAGGAGGCGAGTAAGCAGGTTTACAACAGACGTAGCAGTGATAAAGTTTTTCATTTTGGCTGGAGTGCCTCTTTAATAACTTCACATAGTTCAAGGCAAGTGTGATGTTTTAGCCATGCAGTTCACACTGTGCTAACCTGGCAGTGTTACTTGTCAGTTCCACTAAACTTATAGCTGCAATGTAAAATTAAAGAAGCAAACTTCAGACACCAAATATGTCTTAGCTGCTCGACTACATTCAGGGTAAAAAGAAAGTTGTGTCTGAATCATAGCTTTAAAAACATTTTGATAAATTAGGTGCCCTCAAACTTTGGACAGACAGGGTGCACCTCTCATGTTGAATGCTTTGAAGTGTAATGTATTTGACTCGCACCGAACTTCTTGGACGAGAACCGGCAACTTCAGTAGACTTTTATATACACCCTGTCTCTTCCCAAACCATGCGTGCCTGAGGCATTCCTACTGAGCTCTAGGAATCTGAACTGACACAAAGGCCTTTATTTCTGCGTTAATGGTATCATATTTACTTCAGATGTAATATATGAGCCATGTAGCTGATTGCAGGGAATGGCTGGATATTTGGCCCTGCCAGTTTTCTCCTGATCATTGTGAGATGTGGTGGTGCCATTCATCACACTCTCAGGTGGAGCGGAGGAGGCCGTGGCAGCGGATGAAAGCAACAGTAAATTTAATCTGTCACTTCAAAAGCATGTTTGCACTGTTTCTCGCTGGGGTCAGCCGACCCGGGACAATGAGAAGGCTGTTGTTCTTATCTCACATACACACACACACACAAACACATGAATCAGATGGTGCTGAATAGTATAAGAGACTCTTTGTAGAGACTCTCAACACGTTTGTCATATTCCATGTGGAGTCTGGCGGCTAAAGGGCCGTCTGAAAAGCTGACCTCTGGAGAAGGTCATTAAGCTTCTGTCAAGACAGGTAGAAGGTGAGTAGCTCAATAGTTTTAAGAATTTCACTTAAAGTCACCTACTTTACAGTGTTAAACTGGGATGCAACACTTAAATCTATAAGCCACTTGACTGTGATATTTAATGCTATGTGTAATGATTGTACAAAACTGATTTTGGTGTAACTTTAACTATGATACTTAAAGCTACACTATGTAAGATTTGAGGATTTGGATTTGGAAAAAGTTTGCGAGTGCGTTGAAAGAATATTCAAAGAGCCAAATAAGCTGATTCTGTTACTGGCACTGGCCTAATTAATATTGAATTAAATTAATGTGTGTGGTCATATTTGTGTATTTTGAGTATTTAACAACAGCTTTTAGTGTAGCTCAGCCAGTCATATTTTAGAATTAGAAGGAGTTTTATAAGTGCAGTTTTACCAGTGTGACTAACAGACTCCCTTTTTGGACTCTTTTTTCCACTAACACCTCATATTTTTACTGAAACTCAAAAAAAGTGTTAAACGTGTCCTAGCCTTAGCAGTTGCATTGTCACAGATGTTGGTAGCACATCTGTCACACCCATGGTGGCAGCAGAAAACGAGTTTGCACCACATGCTGTAGGCATTTTTACTGTGCATGCAAAACATGCAATGCAAAAGCATTGTCCATATCTAGCATATTTATTGCATAAAGTTGGTGTACCTGTGCTCATCAGACTTAAGCTGGTAGATGTTCGTAACTTGGAGCAAAGTTTGACAGCATTCAGAAATTAAGAGTAAACTAGCTGGTTAGACATTTTTGACAGACAGCCAAAAGCCAAACCGTTTTTATGGCTTATCATACAAGCTGGATTTTAGATATTTTTTATGGCAACACTGCATCTGTGCCAGGAGCATGGGTGAGTCCCGCATTGAATGACGGGGTCAGTTTGACCGGAGCCCTTGCTGAAGACTGAGATTTTTAGTCATGCTTTTTGAAGTTGCTGTCATGTTGCCTGTGCTGACCATTAACAGGTGTCAGTCAGGTGCACTGTGTTGAGAGCGATATGTGTCTGTGTGCGTGCATCTGTGATTGGCGTGAAGGGAATCAGTGTCCTTTGAATACATAGACTGAAATGCCTGAAATGTATTGCTTTTCCTTATCGCTCATGGGCCTTTTGAAGTTGACCGCTTTAAGATTTAATAAAAAGAGAAGGCATGCTATTGAGGCCTGCCCAGTGAAGAGATGCCTTTAGATATGATGGCCATAAATTGGTTGCTGAAAGAGAAGGCTTGAGCAGAGGAATACTGCTGTTTTATCAGTCTGCAGCTTCAAAACAGGACATATTTGTTGGGTGGGGGTTTGTGTGACACACTGCTGACTCGGGGATTTGCACATATGATTGGTCTGGAGCCCTAGCTGAGCGGCTGTTAGTAATAGCCGTCTGGTTTTGATAGAAAGCCCGGCGAACTATGATGTCAAAACTGCTTGAAAGTGCTTAAAAGAACTTTTCTTTGTGAGCATGTGTGCGTATTGTGCTCTATATTTTCAGGAGTGCTTTATAATTTGTCTGCATGTGCATATGTTTGTATGACAAAGAGCATTGGGGAACATTTTGGGGAACAGACGGAGTGAATCCCCTTTTCCTTTACGCTGTATCTCAGCCAAATAGGACAGGAAATTGGGGGGGGGGTGTTGTGGGGGGGCTTTGGCTGTAACCCCCATTTTGGGGCACAAGCAGAGGGGCCCGCTCACGAGAGAGAGGGACACGCTCCTTCTCCTCCAAACTCTGACCTAGTTTCTCAGACAAAGGCTCAGAGAAAGTGTGCAACTCTCAGTGACTCTCTCTCTCCTTTTTTCTCCTCCCTCCCTTTCTCTTATTCCTTTCTCCTTCCTTTGTCCGCCTTCCTCTCCAAAATTCCCCTCTGCAGTTTCTTTTTCTTTCTATTCCTCACACCTTTCTTTCTTTCTCTTTCTTTCTTTCTTTCTTTCTTTCTTTCTTTCTTTCTTTCTTCCTTATAAAGATGCTTGATTTGGTTCTGCCTCTCTTGTGGTTGACTCTCTCCAAGTTGTTTGTCCACTTCCATTAACATACCATAACATTCACCGACCGGCTGACAGGTTCAGACTATTACTCATTCTTATAACTTAATAATAACGCAATCATTTTGTTTTGTTTCCCATGTACAAACCTCAACTTAAAAAATTTGAGACTGTATGTGAAAGGCAAATCAAAAGCCAGTTTGACCTGTAGAATACAAAAACAAGTTATTTAATGTTTAACAGACTGTTTCTGGAATGAATGGACATCATGTTCCCCTAAACATAAAAAAAACACCCTTCCACGAGCATGAAGTTCAAAAGACAGTATGTCGTGGAATGGGGGGTATATTAGTGGGTATATAACATGCACATCTGTAAAGGCACTGTTAACACTGAAAGATATATACACATTTAGGAGAAAAATGCTAGACAACATCTTTTTCAGGGATGTTTATGCTTATTTCAACATGACAGTGGCAAGCCACATTCTGCACATGTTACAACAGCATGGCTACAGTCCAGATCTGTATCCCTTTGAAACTGTGTGCCACATTAAGAAGTGCAAAGTGCAACAATGGAGGCCCCGTATGGTTGGATCAGTTCGTGTCTTCAGTCCCCAAACATTTATTAAGTGTTGTTAAAATGAAAGGTGGTCAACATGGTCAACTGTTCCAGCTTTCTTGGAACTTTTGCAGGCATGAGTTTCAGACAGAATTTTCTCTAAAATCCCAGGCCTATGACAAACTAAGGCTTATTATTCAGTAACTACACAGACTACAATGCAAACTACCTGAGATGTTCTAGGGTTATAGAAGTATGTAGTTAAACGTTGAGCCCACTGTTGGGCCATGGCCCTTTAAGTGGTTAAAAAGATAACCCCAAATGGACCTATCCATGCTCTGCCCATAAAAGAACTAAGGGACTATCCCCTCTTTGAGCTTCAGCTGTATCATTTAGTCACAAATCTTGCTTTGTGAAATATGCCCTGCTCTGATTCTCGTATTTCTTTCTGTCTCCTGTTTTTCAATTTTCTCTGCCTCACTTTGACATCCCTCACTCATCCTCTCATCGCCCTCTTTCCTTCAGCTCCCAGGCAGCACCAGCGTCAGGGGAATTCTTTCTTGCTTATGGCGGACTGTAAATCAGTGTAATTACAGTGGCCCTGTTCCTTCTTTGCCTTTAAAAGGTGATGAATGCATTGGGCCCCTTATTTTCCACCTCATTTTGCCCCACCTCAGGCCTGTTTGCCTTCCCCGACACCCTGGTGGCTCTGGAAACAAACACGGGGCGAGAAAAAGCGCCCCATTACGATCTGCAGGAATGCAGCTGAGCGCCATGAGGAGTGAGGGAGGGGGGGGCACAGACCGCCATATCGTCTCGCATGCCTCGAAATGTTTGTTTGTTTATAGCTATTTATTGTAGCAGTCGAGTCTGGAGCCTTTTTTTAGTCCGTTTGTTTTTCGCTTGGTGGCCCCTTCTGTTAGCTATGGGCCTCTATTTTCTCAGGACAGATTGCATCAGTAGTTAATGCCAGCCATGGCACTTCCAATTTTTCCAGTCTATCACAGTTCAGAAGACCCATCTTATGGGTGTGGAATTATCAGATGATGTTTGTTTATGCTAAAAAGCTGCCCAATTAAAGGTTAATGAGGCCAAACAGACACTGATAAGCGGATACTCCTGATTAGCAGTGCCAGCTGAAGTTTAGACTGGGACCAGACAGACTGTGGCCAAAAATGTACCATTCTACTGAGACTGGTGTTGGCTGCTGGCCTCCGCTGCACAGAAATAGCTGTATTGTAGACCGATTAGTATTTATAGATGGCAATAAGTGCTTAGATCGCAAAGTCTGTTTTCCACATTAAGTCGATAAAGTAACTGGATCACGGCAGCACTATTAAGTTTAAAGGTTTATAGCAACACTTCGAGGAGTGATATTCACCCCCTCTGAATCGTTCAAATTCAAGTGTTAGCTCACAACAGTGCATTGCAAGAGTTACTGATTTGGCTGTTTCGACCAGAGAAGACATGGTGCAGTTGCATACCCGTGTGTTATTCGCTCTGACTGCCAAAATTTGGGGGCACAAAATGTTTTAAACAAAGTTCTCCTTGTTGGTTTGCAATAACATAAAGGCCCCATGTTCTACAGTTTTTATATTTTTCACCTGAGGTCCACTTATGATGTCATGAATTTTTGTAGTTTTAAGATCAGCCAAAAACAGCCAGAATATGTTTTTATATGAAGATTTTTCAAACTGTAAATGACCACTGTTCTGATTGGCTGTTTGGTATTGCGCCTTGTTCAAAAAGCAGTCTAGCCTAAAACACTCTTTTACTCCTAATATTAGGGGGGCTAAACTGCTGTAGGCTGAATAGGCAGATACATGTAAATGCATTGGCTTTTATGACATCACAAAAACGATGAATTCAAAATAGACTTTTTTCAGCTTAATTTCCATGTATGGACTGTACACTCTGGAGAATGAGTAGTACATTTCGAAACTTTGACAGTACTTACAAATAGCATCAAACTCTTTTAAGAACTCTTTTCCTTTGTTTGGGCCCTTTAAACAGAAATCAACTCCTTTTTTTGTTGCAAAATATGATATAAAATAGTATGTGCTTTTACCAATCATTTGGAAAGTTTCAAATCATTATTTAGGCAAAACCAACTCTTCATACCAAAGAAGACACTCTGATGAACATGAAGCTGAGTGTGGCACAATATACCCAATGTATATTAGCAAAAACTTTATTATGAAATGTTTTTTGTTAACAAAACTTTTGTAGGTAATTTTTTATTATCAAATTGACCAATGCTCCACCCACAAATGCATTCAGATCTTAGATCCAGAAAACAAAAACAGCATAAATTATACCTGTTAATGGATATTAGATAGATGTTGTCCATAATTATTGTTGTCCATAATTATTGAAATATCGAGTGGTCCCAGCCCTACAACACTTGTCACAAAAGAGCATATTTGTGGGCAGAGCATGTATAGGTCAATTGAAAACTGACAGTGCAAGTCAAACATTATCTGGAAAACATCTGCAAGATGTCTGCAAATTTTTGACGGGTAGACCACCGCACAGCCAATCTAAACTGAGCTCTGACAGCCTGGGTGAGCCCCTGTGTGGGTATGTGTGCAGCAGCCACTCCTCAGCAGGCCAACAGAGAAAGCTGTGTGTGTCACAGCAGCTTTAAGAGACAAGATCCATTTTCTCATGAGACCAGCTCGTGGCTTTGTTTCCCAGGTCAGAGGTACAAGAGTGCAGAGAGAGAAGATAAATATTGTAAGAGGGAGGGCCTTTTACCACTGTATTAATTGCATGTTTTGCTTTCTTGGGCTGCTTGGTTTGTTTACATGGAAGATCTTAGCGACTCAAGTCTGACCTTTTCTCTCATGTAGAAAGCCTCCGTGGAAATTAAATTACAACAATGCTTAGCATTGTCAGATCGCTTAGAGGTGAGAGGAACAATCTGCTGTGGAGGGATTAGCCACAGCCATCTTTTAGTCTTTTTAGGCAGTAGACTGTGCATGTGCAACTGATTTATGTGTGTAATGGAAATATAATGCCAAACTAAAGTAACTGTAGGTGAGTGAGATGTCATAGAGCTCATGAGTTTTTGAACAATTACTAACAAAGCACTGAAAACTTATTTTACAGCTGAGCTAATGTACGCCTCTAATTTTCAGTGCACGCTTCCTCTCTCCTTTGTCTCTCTCAGGACTATCTGGGGTGCATCATTGACTGTGGAGACCTGCCACTCAAACCGGAAGAGGTTAGCACCCTCTTCTGCAACATAGAGGACATATATGAGTTCAACAGGTAAGTGTTCTGCTGCTTTTCTTTCTTCTTCTTTCTATTTGGTTGAGGGCCCAGCTCATTCGGTGCCCTAGGCGAGCTCACACTAGGACGCCCTCTGAGAAAGGCCACAGAAAGTCAAAGTCATGGTGTAATCACTAATAACTCACACACCCACATGAGAACTCTCAGAGTAAAGGCAGTAGGTTAAATCATTCTAGCTACAAAACTAACCCCATGTCCAGATCATTACATTTTTGTGATGGCAGGATGTATTTATCTTTAACTCAGTTCCCCTCTTTTTCCATTTTTTTACTAAATTAAGTGCCCACTGGCTTTGACCTTTTCATTATCAGTGGTGGTCCAGTTCACGATCACTGCATCACTTTTGCTGAGTCACTGCATCACTTTTGCTGCTAGTTTGATTACATTTCCCACACTGAAAAAATAATTCACAGACTTTACTTGATTTAATTGTGCTCATCGGTTCCATATGAATAAAATATATCACATTGACTCAATTCTTGCAAAAAGTGAGTAACCTAAGAGAAAGAAATGTGTTAATGTAATTTATTTTATTCGTGTGGAACCAATGTATAAATGTAAATTAGGTGAAGTCAGTGACCTTTTTTTCAGTGCAGTAGCATGGTGCTAGCATTGCTAGCACCATGCTACTTCAAGTTTAAGTAACTTTTCAGTAGTGAAGCTGTTTTATCGATCGAGTTGTTAAACTAGAATTTATTCAAATTGTATTTTGTGTGTTTGGGATATTAGTTGTAAATTTCCCTCTGCTAAGCCCTACCCCACCGGTTACTGTTGCTACGTCTGACAAGCTTTCAGGTCTGACACGTCAACTTTGTAGTTCTTTGGGAATTAGCCAAGGTAGAGGATTTACCCCATAGAATTCTTAATGTTTCTTGGGTCCCTTTTTATTTGGCTAGCCCCCCAGTAGATGATCTACAGATGTTAAAATTGTTAATGAGCTATCTAGTGAAACTTGATTCTCAGCAAATTCAGGGTTAGTACCGAGGATAGGCTTAGGACTAAGTTAAGGGTTAAGTTTAGGTTTTGGGTTGAAGTCAAGGTTAGGGTTAGGGCCAGGTTTAGGGTTTTACATTTAGGGTGAAATAAATAGATATTTAGTTGAACGTAAGTTAGTGTATGCATAGGCATCTGTGAAACATTTACAGGGTGCTATTCAACTCAAGTGTTACCAGAAATTTCAGAGAGGAGTACACAAAAAGGTCTCTCCCTCTCAAAAGCCTAAAAAATAAATATATGATTATATGCATTTTTCTACTATTTGAATTGCATTTTATTGAAATTTTAATTAGCCTCACAGATAGCATCGTTCATTTACTAGCTTCAATGTAACAAAGTAATTTTGTTATGTAGTTAGTAGTGTAGCTAGCAGTATTTTTTGCTGATATGCTGTGCTATTTTTTGTAGAATAACAAGTAACTAATCAGCTTGCTACATTTTTAATATATCAAAACTAAAATATACTGTTTTTAAAACTGCTGCCCCACCACCAGTTGTGGTGCTATTCCATATGCCATATGCTTGTGTGTTTAAGCATAGCCGAGGGTATATTCTGTTGCTTGTTGTTTTATTAGATGTCATTTCACTGGCCAGTAGAGTCAGAGAGGGACACACACCTCTCCCAGTCCTATCATGTTCTCTTGGTTGGTGGGAGACAGTAAATAGAGGAAGAACAGCACAACAAAACAGGTGCACTGGTGAAAGAGTAGTGACTGTCAGCTCTTTTTTACATGCCCCCCTACACACCCACCATTTGCTGCCACTGGGCAATTGCTTGTACTGCCTATGCCAGGAACTCTCATTGCCTCTTTGTATAGAAGCCATGTCTGAGTCAGAGTTAGTTTGTGGAGAGACTGCTGTCTGGGTGGCAGTACTATCTGTGTAATGTGCATCAGAAACAATGACTGGCCCAGACCCTAGACAATCCCTGCAAAGAGGACAATATCCAGACTGCAGCCAAGAGGGAGAGTTTGTTTTTGATCCTCTCCAGCAGACTGTCTTCACTACTATCCTGCACTGGTTTTACAAGCTCCAGTCATAACTATTTTTTTTTCTTCACAAACAGAGAGGGAGCATATGGTTTATCACACCCTGAGTTCACACAGGGAGCACTGGAGTGATTTTAATGAGCCTTTTTTATATAAAGCCTTTGTGTATATGCCTCTCTGTCTCCTTTATGATGGTTGATGGCTGAACAGTACTGAGTGTTTATGTGTTATCTTCATTTGGCTAGCCTATTTTCCACATTGTTTTCAGCACTGCTTCTAGTCATCATCACTGCTGGGTATTGGAGCCTTTGGCTGCAGGGCTGTTTGTCAGCTGTTTTCTGACACCAGTCATGAGTGAATGGCGTGAATAGGGCTGTAGTTTGATGGATTAGTTAGCGGTTAGCGGGGGTGTGACTGTGGGGGTGTTACTGAGTTCTTAGGAAGAACCCGCCCCATACCTGCCATTTTTCCCCCATTTTTCTCCTCAGAGTTCTCCTGCCAAGGGCCATGTTTTCACACTTTTTCTCTCTGCATCTACGCCAGATCAGCCCCTCTCATTACAGGCCCTCTGGCGATCTAGCTAAGTTCTAGAAATCATACATGGCGCCTTGCGCCAGCCCTCATGGGAAATCTACTTTGTTATGTTGAAACAGAAATTCATACAAAAGTCCTTGGGTGTCCTCGAGGCATCTTGACTTGTAATGTCTGTAGAATGCTGAGGTTTCAGAGCCAAGTTTTTGTTCTCTCTTCAGGCACTTGGAGGCTTTCCCTGAAATTCGATTTACTTGTAATGAAGAGAATGGGAGTTAATCAGGCAGTTCCGGTGTTGAAATCTGCCCCCTCCGTCAGTGCCTCATTCTCGATCCTCATTCTTTTCCCTAATTGTAAAGCACATCATTTAGAAGGGGGCTGACCTCAGTTTTCTCACACTTTAGCCGCTTTTCCTCTCGCTCTTCTTTGCCCTTAAAAGCCTATCCTCTCATATGTATGGAATGCAGTCCCTGTTTTCATGCTCAACAGTGTTGTGTCTATTTTCTTGGCACAGGCCGGCATGTTAGCCTGCATATGGAAGTCACTTTACCCGGAGCTTAAAGCAGCCAGGCTCTGAGGTAGAGCTCCAACCCCCATGGTGAACAAGCCACACATGACCTGTCAGAGAGAGTAAGGGCGCAGTCAGGAGAGCAGTGCATGCTGGGCCAGCAGACAGGCCGTCTTCTGTTCCCACACTCATCAGTCCAGTTATAGCGCAGTGCTTTGTATCGTACTCCAGCGCTGGAATGCTGCAGTACCCTTTTAGTTTTTATTGTGCAGCAACTGTGGTGGAGCAGATTGTATTTACTGGCTTCAGATTCCCCATCGTGCTGCAGGGTGTTGAAAAGTGATTCCTCTCTTGACTCATTTCTGTTATTTTGCAACATCTCTGCAATGACTGCGGAGCATATTTATCAGGCCAGATTGTCTGTGCTGCCCTAATTCTTCACAAGCCTCACAATTCACAGTAAGCTTTGAACCCCAGCTGGGGTTTCACATGTTTTACTCTCATGCACTGTGGAGCTGTTTGTCTGCAGGCAGGATCTTCAGTAGCCTCTTGCTTTTAGGATCTAATGCACTGACTACATGGACAGGCCATGTTTACTGTATTGTAGCAGTTTTTAATAAGTATTATTGCATACACTTTATTGCATATGTAATTTTCAGTGTTTATATCACACTTAGATAGGTCTTAAACAGCCTGGAATGTTTATTACCCGCTTGTAACTATACAATAATTCAGCCAAGAGTGCCAATCTCAATTCCAGACATACATAAACACTGATTGGGTTGTTCATAAAGCTAGTCACTACAGTGTCTGCAGAGAATGAATCATCCATGATCAGTAGGCTAGTTAGACACAAAAGGCTTTATGTGACTACAGATGGAGATCTATGGCCCACCAGGCCAGGAGATCTGACACAAGCATATGGAACGTGGGAGACCACCTTCAAAAGGATATTCTTCACCCTAGAGGTCACCAAGGGTAGTTAGTGGAACCACCCAGACAGATTCCTCTGCTAAGTGAGAACTAGCCCCCTGCCTCATTTCTATCCTCTCCATGACTCCTCTGTGTCTTGGTGGGCTTATGACCTGTCGCTGAGCCATGCTGTGACGTAACCCCTGCCATGACCCCTTTGGGTGGAGCTGGCTGCCTGCTTCTCCAAATGCAAAGCATGATACCCATGATAAGTAGCAATATCAATATCAATTAATCAAAAAACATATTGAAATTTAACACTGTATCACTCAGGGGTCTCTCATTTGCTGTCTTTCATGGAAATCACCATCTGTAATCAAAACTTGTCGTGTCAGTGTATCATATCAGAGTAGAGTGGGTGGAAAGAGAGGAAGGGCTTATACTACACATGCTCCCACACTCAAATAACCGCCCCTTTTTCTGATGTTACCTAAAAAGGAGTTGCAATTTGTAGGGCAAATTTTTAAAAAGGCTGAATGGCAGGCTTTGAAAACGATCTGTTGGAGGACTTTCATTTATCTCAGCCAATTAGCATATAACCATATAGTGTATCATTAGAGTTCTGTGGCATTAAGACATTTTAAACACATAAAGTAGCAAATCTAATCGGATCTTGACCTTAGAAACGAAAAACATATTGAATATGAAAATAAATGCGTTGTTTCACCTTTAATGATAAGATGATAAGCACCCTTTTCTAAAGACAGACGTAGAGGGACTTTCCCAAATATTCATACAACGTTCTGCTTTTATCTGATTTTGGAGGAATTAAGATGTGTAGATTTTGCAGTCATGTAAGAGGAATTCTTGTTCCAAACAAAGGAATGGAGTGGATGTGTGAGTATCCCCCTGAGCGGAATCCTGCCTGGAGTGCAACTGAAGGTTTGACAGCTTCACATAATATAAGAGCACAGTGAAAGAGGCTTAAATAATGTAGTCTTTTTATTGTCCTGGACATACCACATGAGCCACTTTACTAGACAAATAGTGGGAGTGTGTGAAAATAGCAAGACAACAGTAGGACACGGAGGGGGAATAGAATAAGGGAGCAAGCGAGTCTTTGAAACAATATAGGGAGAGGTTGAGGTGGAGATGGAAGGAATGAAGGCCAGTAAGGGAGGTTCTGCTTTTAAGGCAACTTGCAGGTGACTCCCTTTCCTGATCCCGATCATAACTTCTGCAGTTAGCGGCACTAGGGAGGAGTCATCGTCAGGACACTTCCTTTCACTGTTGCCGGTGTTAAATTCAGCAGGTCACTTCCCAGTTCCACCTCATAAGCATTCCAATATAGCACTTTTTGGAACATGTGTGGCTTCTGCGACCATGATTCATTGCACTGTAGCTGTTATTAAACAATTCTGACACAATTAAAGAACTGATTGACACTGGCCCTAGTGGTTTCTCTATTAATTTTTCATTTGACCTCAAATATGTATCGCCTAGCTGTGCTAAGAGTCTGTGTAAGTGTTTTGTGATTGAGAGCCTGGGAAAGTAATAGCACGGATATAGCAAGCATAACTCAAGCCTCTGGCTCGGACGGCCCAACACTTTCCTGGGGCTTTGACTTTTAGTGCCAAAACCTCATAAGATGTGCCAAGTCCTAATTGAATCCAACTTGGCTACCAAAGTGAAGACATGCAAGTAGATGCATGGGCTGTGATCACAATACTGTACCTCACCCTCTGCCTTGTAGCATACGGTAACATCTTTGTTCTGGCGTAATTCCACACTGCCAAACTGTGTTTACAGTAACATTCCTTTATACTTCTTAATTCTAACTGAGCCATGGAGATCACAAACCTCGAATGGCACCTAGCGAAGGCCAGCTCTTTAGTGTGTTTTGAAGCACAGACTGTGCATGAATTCCCCTCCACTTTTGGTAAAACCGGACTGAAGCCCCCCCTCACCACAAAGGGTAGCCACGAAACGAGCTCCGTCTCCAGAGGAGGGGGGGGTGGGATTCTGAAGGCTGGAGTGCTGCGGTTTTTTCCGAACTTTTCCCCTTGGCCACATGAAGGCGCGACCAGAGTGTTTACAGAGCACCACGCTGTTTTCCGTCGAAACATCAGGAAGAGTTCCCCTGTGACTGACCAGTCTAGTGGCTTGAGGGCCTCTTGGTGATGATGGTTCAAAGTATGCTAACGAACTGAGTGAAGTCCACTGTGGTCAGCTAAATCATCATGACCTCACTGATCATCAAGGGATGAGTGAGCCGAATATTGCGAAGGAACATGCAGTGAAGAACACAGTGTGTTGAATTTACTTGATTTGTATGTGCACATCATCGTACCCACAATAATAAAATGTATTACATCAACGCAGTTGTGTCTTTCAGATTTCTTCCTTTTGAGAAAAACATGGTTAATGTAATACATTTTATTCATGTGGTACCAATTTGATTAAAGCACATTCAAGTCATTTTTGCTTGTAAAGTCGCACCAACCCCCCAGGAGATCAAATCTGCTCCACAGCGCTCTGAGAAAGCCCGGTTTCTTCTATTTCACATATGACTCACAATAGTGATTGTTTTACACAAGCTAGCCTCAACTCCCTCTCCTGATCTCCTGTCCCGCCGCTGATGTCGGCCAAGATAATCCAAGCCTGCTGTTTTTCATTCATTCAGAGGCTGAAAGGAGAGCTCCTCTGCTTTCCCCCTGCTCACTGCCATTTAGAAGATGTAAATCATGTGCTCCAGGTTCTCAGAGAGGGAGCATTCTCCTGTGTGTTGTGATGAAGCTGTGACATCTTTGTTGAGGGGAGGAAAAAAGTGAGCTTACAGTGTGCAGTCTTTCAAGTCCAGTAAAGGCACGTTCATGACACCGATGACACATGATTATTTGGCTTTCGGGTCCAGGAGCTTGGCTTGTAATGATAAAGCCAGAAAAAGGGGGCTTCAAGGTCTGTTGTGGGGATCTGGGGAAAGTGGGATTGGGGTGGTCTTGCTAAGCCAAAATAAGATGTATTCCATCTGTGTGCATTTAAGCAATAGTTTGAGTTGAATCGATGGAGAAGAAACAAATGAATACTATGTGGAAATGCAGACAGGAGTTGGGAGTCAGCTAAGGCCAGGAGCATCCTCTTGAAACACCAGTCCCAGATGTCTCCATAGAAAGAAAATAACAGTGCTTAAACACAGACGCATCCCAAATCCCAACTCAGGGACACTGGACTTCTGAGCTGTATGACGCTGCATTGCAGATTTCAAAGATTTGTCATTCTCTTGTACGTCGGTTCCATTGGATGGAACGATGGATGTTTGCAAGCATATGAGAGCCAGACACAGTAGATTGATCTTTTGTGAGAATATGAAAGGAAGACATAGCAGATTGATTTCTCACTGTGCATACCTCATTAACATCTGTTGCAAACCTTTTCTCTTTAACAGTGAGCTTTTGGAAGACCTGGAACGCAGCCATCATGCAGCAGCTATAGCAGAGTGCTTTGTGGAGAGGGTAAGTAAAGAAGAGTGAGGTCATGGACTTGTAATTACATTATTGGCACAAAATTCAGGCAAACCTGAACTGCCTTTGAGAGGTGAAAAGGTTTTCTGTCCTCATTTGTTTTTTCCACTAATGGATGCGTGTCTTTATTCCGTATATCAGTTGCATAAACTTTATGCAAATGACATTTGAGCATAGCTAAAAGTGTTAGAAACAGCGTCACTGATTCCTCATTTATTGTGCACTATTGCTGTTCCTACAACTTAAAATTTCTGTTTCCTGTTTAAATTAAGGGCCTAAATTTCTTGCAATATAGCAAGAAAGCTCAATTTTGTACTGTTTGTACCTAGCAACCGCTAGCACACTGCACCTCACACACCTCACCCTTTGCCTTGTAGCATACAGTAATGCACACCACAAGCAGCAAAGAGTGAATTATTGAGCTGCACGTGTGTTACCAGTGTTAAAGCCTACACTGATTAACATAGGAGCATTTTGTGTGTGGCAAGCAGTGCAGTTAACACATCTGGTGTAAAATTAAAAGGCTTAAAAGGCTTAAAAATGCTCATAGGACTAAGCTTAATGCTTGTCTCTGAAAACAAAATATTGTTATTGAGAATTTGCTGACCACTAATGTGGTCACTCAACCAAGATATAGTTGGTGTCTGGAGTTTACATCTTTTGTTTTGCAGTTGAAGCTCGTGTTAACCAGTGAGCACTGTGTAAACTGTATGGTTTACTCATCACACATGAAACTGCGCTAAGTGATCTCAAATATACTTGCTTATATGATTAATTAGAATGTATGACTTACTGTTAATTATAAACTGTATTATAAATTTGGACAAAAGTACAGTAGCACGTCAAGATGGCTGCTGTTACTGTTTTTACTGCAACGTAATCCGTCCATTTTAACAGTATGCCAAATATTATGACGTCTACATAAGCAAGTTTATTTGAGATTGCCATCTTAATGCGGTTTGAGGTGAATGTGTGATGATTTAGGCATTTCATTTCCGCAGTGCTATTCGGTGGTCAAAAGCTTCTGTTGCTTGCTACAGTAACCTCATAGCTCCATTGCAAAACTAAAGGGGGAAATTTTGGAGACAAAACGTGTCCTGGCTGGTTGTCTACATGTGGGGTGAGGAAAAATAGTTTAAATTTGATTACTCAATAAACCGTCCCTATTATGCCCCTAATGTATTTTTCTCTCCCTTGACAATACTGTTGGACTGGTCAAACTGTCTGCAGGTATACAGACTGTTAAACTATTTTAGAAACCCACAGCTGCTGGAATGAGCCATATGCTTGGCAGTGTGGCAGAGGCACAATCGTAGCATGTTGTCTGGGTGGTGTTTGGGTCAAAGACAGATGGGCTTTGTGAATGAATCCCAAACATATCAGCAAACTGTGGTGACCTTTGTACGCGTGTGTCAGCTGAGGGGATTTTCAGACACTTTCACTGACACACTCCATGCCACAGTGACATGACAATGACCAGACCCATGCGACATGGGAGCATAGACAATACCATCTTTGTTTTTTGTGGGAGAAGAGTTATGCCAGTGCTCTACTCTGCTATGATTTAGGAAATGGAGTTGGAGGGACGGGTGTAGGTCATATGAATGTATGGGTTATCCCAACTCACTGTAGCATTTGTTTGATATTCATTTATTTGATACCTTACTTTAGAGTAAGGTATGAAATAAGTGAATGCTTAATCTTCTAATTTTAGATGTGAAGCATCTCATTGACTTGAAGTAAAGATTTAGGTCATGGAAATTACCACAGGGAAAAATAGTGATGCTTTGCATCAATGACACAGTGTGATCTTGTTTATTGATAATAGTATAAACATATTATACACTTGATATTATACATATTATACACTGATATACTCTACATTATGCAGAGGTTCTTTAAACTTTACACCTGCACATCTCATTTACAAAAATGGAAAAGTTCTTTAGAGAACCAAAAGTGGTTATTTTGCAGCATCAGTTTCTTAAGAGTGTAGAATATGAAATGAAACATCTGCATTTCCTCTTGCTTTTTTCCACAAGGTATCCACCACTCCCAGGCCTAAAGGCCTGACTTTTTCTTCTGGCTGAATAGGCCACTGTTCAGATCAATTAGTATCGGTAAAGGAAACGGAGAGTACATTTGATTAAGCCATTACCGGTGGGTTATTTTGGGTTTTTTAGCTTGACTAACCTCATCAAACAGGCCAAAGGCATTCTGAGGACCTGTCTTTTTTGGCATTTTCTCAGGATCCTCAGCGATAAAAGATTAGGTTCTCAGTGACCCATAAAAAAAGCATCAGTCTTTTCTTTTTTTCCAAAACAAAGAAGTGCTTTCTGGAATGGACATCAGGTTCCAAATAAAGCACAAATCAGATGTGTTTACATGCTTGTACAGATGCACTCTAGTGAGTGGAACAGTTTCTGCCAAGCAGCCCATATCTGGCCAGATCTGCCGCTGGCCATTTCGCTGCCCAGTTTGTGGAACAGGAGCAGACGAAGGATATCACATGATTATGTTGTTGTGGCGCAGCTCCCGTGGCAGACATTGAGAATACTTTGTGGAAACATGCTAACATCAACATATTTGGGCAGCAGTGGCACAATGATTTATGGCTCCACACCAGCAACTGAGGAGTTTCTGGTTTGCATACGGGATGGGTCGTAAAGCTGCGACTGCAGGTCCCTACACTTACACTGATCACTGCACTCTTGAGATAAGTTGTTCCAAAAGAGCTACAAATGATTCCCCTGCCCCATAAATGGGTATGGTACCAATTTAAAAAGGACAAACCTGTGTGAAATTATTTATGTCTGTTAGTTTTATGAAAATAAGACTTATTGTTAGTTTCAATATATTTGTATAGTTTTTATAATGAGTTTTTTTCGTCATTTTTTTCTCTTTCTCTGTTTAGAGTGAAGCCTTTGACATTTACACTATTTACTGCATGAACTATCCCAAGTAAGTGGAAGTCTTCCTTGTGTGTTTTCTGTTTCCTTTCTTTTTTTCCAGTGGCAAACCGTGACTATTAGGCTTCCGTTTGAGTCATAAATGTCAAAACGATAAAAATGAGGAAAAAACACCTCTGTGATCATGGTCATTTCTGCTCGCGCCCCTATGAGATTTAAATATGGGATTTTGTTGATGATGACGATTCACAAAAACATTTTTTAGTTGTTCTACAACACAGACATTTGAAACTTGTAAAAGTAGAATAAGATAATCTGAAAACATCAAAAGAAGGGTATTAGTAGAGTACTTGCAGAGTTTAAGTACAACAAGCAAGATGATTATATTAAAATAAAATTGCAGACATTTTTTATTTTACAGAAATTATTAAGCCTTTTCTAAAGGCCTAGAGGGCCCTGAGGTTTCCCCACTGTTGTTTTATATCTATGATGTTGTCAGTATCATTTGCATTTTGTAATTTAGCCACCTGAGTTCTACAATGAGATGTGCACAATAGAAAACTACACTCTGACTCCATTGTTATAACTTTGAAAAGCCAGTGTTATGGCTTTTAAATGAGAGTTGCCTCACATTTCAACCCTTCTTTGTGTGCTTACAGCACAAAGGTTCCTGATCAAACAGCATGCATTTTCGTTTAAGTGTTCATTATCTAATGCATTGAAAAGCTGTTTGTTTAGTCATGTGATTGATTGACTGTCATCACCTCACAATCAAGCAGGTCAATGGCAATGAAAGACACGTGGGATTAATGTAGCAATGGTTCTCATTAGACAGTTTTAGTTGCAGGTCTAGTGGAAAAATCAGGCATATGACTAGATTGCATGCTTCGGTGATGACTGCTTAGGCTTACGTTTCAAACCCGTCTGCTTTATTCCCATGGGCCACCAATGCTGCAGCAGCAGATGTTCAGCTAAAGCTGATTCCTGACCCAACTTTCTCGGCCACAGTCATATTTACTCACACGTGTAAGACACACAACCAAATAGCATTGGCTCAACTGCACGGTTCTGAGTGCGCTAGCATGTGAGCGTGAACCTGAACCGTATAACCCTGCCATTCCTCCAGGACCAGCACTTTTTCTCTGATGCAGTTAGCAGACAGCTTAGCGGGCGCGTTTGGAGACGCTGAGTGTTTTTGTAAATAGTTTAGGCTTGGCTTAAGGGCTTTTACAGGGCCATCGGCTGAATGCATTACTACAGGGCTCACTGTTAGATGAAGTGCCTGCTAGGCAGAGCTGCTTAACTAATGAATCTCCCAGTGGACCACCCTCTGGATGACTGTCTGTCTACCTCTCTCCTTCAACACCAGCTCCGTGGCCGTCCTCAGGGACTGCATGAAGAATGAATGCCTGGTGCGTTTCTTCCAGGAGAGGCAGGCCACCCTCTGCCACTCGCTGCCCCTGGAGACCTACCTGCTGAAGCCTGTGCAGAGGATCCTGAAATACCACCTCCTGCTGCAGGTCTGTCTGGAGAATACAGTAGCTCTACATCATGTAGGCATCTTGCAGAATACTCAAATCATTGATTTGAGGATTCATCTGTGAAGTTTCACATTAATTCTACCTTCTACTTCATTGCCTTTCATTTCATTTATTTACAGTTACCCACATATAAGCAGTGATAGAGTCATAAAGCAGCAAACACAATGAAAAAGTAATACAGTTCAGTCAAGAGCATAAACAGCCAGAATAGTGCAATATGCCGCCAGAGTTTCCAGAGACTAATCAATGTCTCCCCCTTGTGGCAGGAGTTGTCCAAGCACTTTGACAAAAGTGATCCAGGATACGAGGTGGTGGAGGATGCCATCATCACCATGACAGCAGTGGCCTGGTACATTAATGACATGAAGAGGAAACAGGAACATGCAGTTAGACTCCAGGTACACTCAGATCTACTTTGTTTTCTACTTTTGTATGAATTTCTGTCTAAATATAGGAGTGGAGTCTTAACATAATTCTCACCGTCTGCCAGGAGATTGAGAGCTTGTTGCTAAACTGGACTGGTCCTGATCTCAGTGGATTTGGAGAGCTTGTTCTGGAAGGTTCCTTCCGGGTCCAGCGAGTTAAAAAGGAGAGGGCCTTCTTCCTCTTCGACAAAATGCTGCTTATTGCCAAAAAGAGGCTGGATCATTTCATCTACAGTACACACATTTTTGTGAGTCATCAGAATTGTGTATCAAAGTACAGATGTTCAAAAACTCTTGTTGCAGTATATGGATCAGGTGTGCACTTGTGAAAGTCCTAATGTGTCACAAACCATTGATTTTCAACCTCTTTCCCAATTCTAAAGTGCTGTAACTTGCTCCTGGTGGAAAACATGAAGGATCCTCTCTGCTTCAAGGTGTCAGATCAGACAATCCCCAAACAACAGCACATTGTTCAGGTAAATGTTTGAATTGTCTAGGAACAGTTAGGAATCTGGGGGAAATCTCAGTGATTATGTCTAATGTGTTACTTGAACTGAATGTCATTTTGATTCCACTTTTAAACTATGATTACTGGCATATCAATTTTTAGGAAAAGCAGTCTCATTTCAGTGGAGGAACTGCACACACATTTGTATAAATGAAAGGAAGATATTCAGTGACACTACATGTGCTGAATAATGACACATATGCAAGTCAAGTTGAAATAAAAATTGAGCTTTTTTACATTATTAGTTCACATCACTGACCATATTAAGCATGATTCACGATATCATGAAATTTAAAACATGTTTTTGTAATCTTCCATCAAAATAGAAAGAATTTTACCTACCTCTAAAACATCACCAGTGGGCAGGGAAAAATAATATTAACCTATAATATCATGTAGGGGTGGGCAATATAATGATGTTCATCATTATCAAGATAAATCACATCATGTCACAGTATGCTTTTCCAAGCATATTGTGAATATCATCAGTACTTACAATACACTGACCATTTCATCACCCCCGTCTATCACTGAGTGAAAATGCTCAGCTAGCTCAGAGACCCTCCCTGACACCATGTTTCACTTATGTTGACTTTACTGTTGCTGCAAACTGTGTGCATTTCTGTTCACTAGGCTAAAAACCAGGAGGAGAAGCGATTGTGGCTGCACTACCTCAAGAGGCTAATAGTGGAAAACCATCCTGCATCTCTACCCCAGAAGGCAAGCCTTGTGTTATATGTACTAATATAGTAAGCCATGTTAAGACAACTGCACTGCCACCTATGGCGACTTAAAAGTGCAACATAAATCATCATTTTAAAACCTGATAGTGAATGTAGATTAAATTAATTCTTTTTTTACAGGCAAGGCAGGTTCTTGGTGATACTTTTTGTCAATGTAAGTAATGCTTATGTTTATGTCTTTATTGATGTTTATTGATTTGTTTATGGTATGTGTGTCTGGCCTTCAGAACCGTCCTTGATGTGTGCAAAAGTTGAATTTTTATTCAGGTGTGCTAATATTTTTATATACCCTATTGCCATCCCTTATTTAACTGCCAGTGCTCTTTATATCCATGTTGTTTCACATTCAGCCCCTCAGTTTGAGCAAGAACCAAACCGAAAACCTGCTCCTTCTCCGCGGTTGGATGATGCTCATGGATTTCACAGAGGAAGAAGGCAATCAGGTGTGTGGGTTATGAATGAATAAAGTGAACACTAATTATTGCATTTTTACTAAAATCATTAGTTTTATGATCAGAATGAGTCAGAAACACTTTATTGCCAATATGGCACGCCTACCAGGAAATTCTGCTGGCGAAGTGGGGTGTGCCAATGTGCATGAAAATTGTGAAAACTTGTGCATACATGCAGCATCTTTTACAAATAAAACCTTCAATCATTCATATTCACTCATACTTTGAACAAAAGATGAGTTTCTGGGAAACTGTATTTCTAGTAGTTCAAACAGGAAAACATGTAATGCAAGAACTTGGCATGAAGTGTAAAGATTTGCATAAGCTTCCTGCAAAGTGATTCTGGTTGGTATTAGTATTCTTCTCTATTCCCAAAACTGTAGCCAGTTACTACATGCTACTTTGTTTACAACGCTATTTCCCAGAACCTCCAGAGTTTATCTATACTCCTGAGAAGGCCAGAAAAAGCCTTCCATTGCTTCTGGAAGGGAATGTGACGTACCGCCGTGGGCGCAGACTGTCAGGTGAGTTTTAAATGCACCTATAAAGCCTGGCATCAAAGAGTATTTTAACAGTTATTTCTAATCCCTCATGTGAGAAGAGACATTTATTGAAATCTAACTTGCCTGTATTTGCCCCTAGCCCCTGCCAAGGACATAGAAGCAGCATTTCAACAAAGTGGTGAGTGAGCTTGATTTGTGAACCTTATTATACACCGATCAGGCATAACATTATGACCCTTTGTAGTTCTACAATTACAGACTGTAGTCCATCTGTTTTTCTGCATACTTTGTTTGCCCCCTTTTACCCTGTTCTTCAGTGGTCAGGACCCCCATGGACCCTCACAGAGCAGGTACTATTTGGCTGGTGGATCATTCTCAGCACTGCAGTAACACTGACGTGGTGGTGGTGCATTAGTGTGTGTTTCACTGGACTGAGTGGATCAGACACAGCAGTGCTGCTGGAGTTTTTAAACACTGTGTCCACTCACTGTCCACTATATTAGACACTCCTACCTTGTCAGCCCACCTTGTAGATGTAAAGTCAGAGATGATAGCTCATCCGCTGCTGCACAGTTTGTGTTGGTCATCCTCTAGTCCTTCATCAGTGGTCACAGGACGCTGCCCACAGGACGCTGTTGACTGGATATTTTTGGTTAGTGGACTATTCTCAGTCCAGCAGTGACACTGAGGTGTTTAAAACTCCAGCAGCACTGCTGTGTCTGATCCACTCAGACCAGCGCAACACACACCAAGACACCATCACCACATAAGTGTTACTGCAGTGCTGAGAATGATCCCCCACCCAAATAGTACCTGCTTTGTGAGGGTCCATGGGGGTCCTGACCACGGAAGAACAGGATAAAAGGGAGCTAACAAAGTATGCAGAGAAACAGATGGACTACAGTCTGTAATTGTAGAACTACAAAGTGCACCTATATAGTAAGTGGAGCTGATAAAATGGATAATGAGGGTAGAAACAAGGAGGTTGTCATAATGTTATGCCTGATCAGTGTATGTGTGCTGTTAATACACGCATTGAAATGCAAAGTGTAGCCTGTTTTTTTTAATCGATTTTATAGAAACAAATAACTTCTTTAAAGTGTAATTAAATCTCAGAAATAACTTTTGGACTGAAGATATTATTTTTTTCCTTTTCCTTTTTATTGTTATGCCATACACAATTTCTGGACACCAGTCTCCTTAAAGGTAAGAGCAAAGTTTCATTTTAACTGAGAAAAAGATCAATTTCTTTTTATGTGTACAACCCAGTTCTTTTTAAATGTACAGACTATATTTCTTGATATCAGTTTAAATGTTTTGTATTTTTTTTTGGGCTCTTAGGCTGGCAGTGAGGGTGAGCTGTGCCCACAGCTCGACAGCTTGGGCTCGTCTGGCAGTACCAGTACACTCGCATCATCAGTTATTGAGGTTGATTCAGGCCGAGATAACCTGAGTCTTGTTCAGGATGATTATGAGGATATGGCCCCTCTCCCTTCACCACCAACAATGTCTATCACTGAGGAAATCATGCAGTTCATCAACCAGAATTGTGTACGAGAGGGCATGGCAGAGCTATCAGCTGATGTGGTGAGGAATGTACAAGTACAGTAAATGACCACCTATTCATCTTTAGGTTGTTCTAGAAACTGTAATTGAAAAGATTTCTTGCCGAAATTCAGGACACACTAGGCTGAAAACCAAAACTAAAAAAACAAAAAAGCTGACAATAAATTAATAATGTTCACATAAAATAAACGACAAAAAAATTTACAGTATATAGGCTATTGTATGTGCCATTAAACCACAGCAGAGATTAATTTGGTCTTTCAATTAATTCCATTTTTTATAGTTATACTTTGTACTTTGGCACTGTGACTATAGATGGTGTTGGGGTGCTAGTGGGGACCTTTCTGCCTCTTCTATTGTGTCACTGTATTTTCTGTATTGAATGGGATTTCATGTTTTAAAGTGGAATCAAACTGAGAAGTTCTGGGGTTTTGTATCCCCTCTTGATACTTGGTATGAACAGAGATTACAAATCACTTGTCTAATGTCTCTCTTAGAAACTCTGAAATAGAACACAGACAACATTTTCACAGTTTATCTGTTGTTGCATTAACTGTTTGAATGTACCTGCGCTGAAGAGTGCAGGAAAGCTACAGGAACAAACAGTACTTTCAGTCCCTATTTCTTGTTATCATTGTCATTACAGTTTTTCTCTTTTTCTAAAACACATTTAATGACACTCGGGTCGACTTAGTCTTCAGTTGTCACTTCCTTAGCAAAGCAGAAGTGTCCTTTTGCTAATTTTCATTGATTTCAGTCTTTTTTTACATAATTTTACAGAACAGTCAACACAGATCTCACAGAAAAAAAACAAAACTTAATTGAGTAACTGTAAAAAACAATGAAAACATGTAGTGACACGTTATAGCAAGTAATATCATTGTTATATCTACCTTCAGCACCCATGTGAACTCTGTAGTGCAAATTTGTCAATGCAGCAGTCACTTGTCATTAGTCGCTGACTGTAAGCATAAATAAAGGAGACTGCAGACAAGTACTTATCAAATAGGTAGTAGATAAGACTGTCATTATATAAAGCTGATTTACATAACAACAGACTGACCTATTGAGATTATAAAAAAATAAATAAATACAATTAGACAAGTGGATTCTTTCATAGGTACCATGATGATGACTTTCAAGGCAATTTACTGCACAACACTGTAAGACATGGGTCAAGTTGGTGCAGAAATTAAGTGGCGGCACAGTCAGCAATGTCTGTGCCAGATGTATTTGAAGAATTTTTCAACTAAAAATAGGTTTTATGATGTTGAAGAAAAGTGATCATTAAAAACATTGGTTGATTGATTAAATGTTTAAATTGGTTAAAATAAAATAAAATGATAAACAAATGTAAAATTAGTCAAAAAGGATGGAGCTTGGCCTGCTTCAGCATTCGCCTGTCTCTTGCTTATACACTTGCTACTGTTGACCTCGAGCCTTTCCAGCTGCTCCTCCTTGGCCTGACTGCCTAATACCTCTGATGTAACCATTTTTCAAGCCTGTGTCTCATATATCATCTATGAGTCTCTGTCCAGTCACCTTGAAGTATTTTCTATGCCTTCCAAGTGCACATATTAGATAGACTGAAAAGATGTCAAATATGATACCTGCTGTTCTAATTACTAATACTAATACTGTACTAATTACTTTTTGGGAACAGAGTGACCTGTTATTTACAACTATAACTGACATTTAATCACAGAGAGGGAGTCCCTGGATCCATGAGTCTTCAGGCTATCCTTAAACATACGCAATTCTAAAATGGCCAACCCTTGGCTGTAACCTAATCTCAACAAATCAATAGATACATATCACCAAGAAGAATAGTTGGATAACACAGTGAATCTTAAAAAGGTAGATAGGACACAATTCTCTTTTATCCTTATCCAAAAAAAAAAATATTCAGAAACATTTCTGCTTTTATACAATGGCAGACGTATGGTACAGTATGTTCTGTGTTGACTTACATTTGGGTTGGACCTTGTTCCACTCTCTGTAATTTACAATGGTTTATAATTGTTGCCCAGATTTTACTGGAAATGTCGGGTCAGTATGGTATGTATGCTCAGGCATTCTGTTAGGGACCCTCTATTTACAAATACAGGGGAAATGTAGTCCTTCATCCCTTACGTACAGTATGGAGAAAAGAAACATGCAGGGAAATTGTATGTTTCTGAATATTCTGTGAAATCGTATTTTTGTTTGGTTCTGTGGTGTGCAGTACATTGCATTAGAATGTATCTCTGGATATTTCATTCCATGATATTCTCATACTTTGGCATGTTCTAAACTTTTGCAAAGAAAGTGTGTTACTTTGGACAGCAAGCCTCTGTTTAGTCTCATGTGTTAACTGTTTTGAGAATATGACTTCTGAATGGTTGTTCAAGCATGTAAGAAAAACTGTAAATTTATTCGTGTTTGTTTGGTATAAGCCTATTTTTTTCTTTTTTCTCTTACAAACTTTTCAGTGTCTGAAATTTTGGTGCATCCCTAATTCTGTTAGCTATGCAAATTATACTCAATTGTGTGCTAACTTTTAATTGTACTATTAATCATTCACAGTTTGAGCCCAAGTCAGAGCCCTTGGACATCCAGTCCGCTGAACCACAGGACCTAGATGAACATCAACAACCTCAGCTGGTAAAAGAGGAAGATGCTCAACAAAGGAGTCCAGAGACCAAGCAAGCGCCATTAGATGTTATATCAGACAAAGAAGATGACAATGGACACTCTCCACTTAGTTTAGCAGCTGATTTACCCTCTGAGTTGTCATCATCCTCAGCCTCTCAAATGTCTGAACATAAGAATCAAATGGAAGAGACAACACCCTCAGAGGACAACCAGAATGACTCATCTGAGCCAGAGGTAGTCATAGTGACAGCCACACCAGAGGAGGCTGAGGGTCAAGCAGCTGAGGACACTATTGCCAAAGATGAAATAGCTAATGCAACACACAGCCAGGAAAAAGCCATCCAAGACACGCCAGCTGAGCCACAGACTCTCTGTGATCACCCCTCCACAACTAAATCTGCAGAAAATCCTCAGCCGTCTAAAGCAGAGGCTGAACAAAAGCTGACCAAAAGTGACAGGCAGATAATTGAAAAGATTCGCAGCTACTACGAGGCAGCAGAGTCAGAAGCTGTGGTGGAGGATGGGCAGATGACACGAAGAAACAGCTTCTCTCATATCCCTGCAGGCTTGGTAAAAGATTCTGTGTCGCGCTTCAATGTCTTTGTACACCAGGACAGCCTGTGTGATTCTGAGAGTGGACGCTCAGACTGCAATGAGAGTGACATCATGTCCCCACCGTCCAGCTTGCCTGATCAAAATGAAAAGACTTCCAGTCAACCTGACTCTACCAGTGTTGCCTGTGCAGTTTCGCAAAGTAGCCAAGTACAAAGTCACAGTGAGTCTAAATCTGATGATGATGAACAAATTTGTGACTTCAAACCCTGCATGGAGCTGTGGAAGGAGAAGGAGAGGAAGGCTGAGAGTCTGAAAGCCTCTACCTGTAAGGAGGGTAGATTGGCTGAGCGCAAAGAAGCAAGTGAAATAGAACTGTCATCCACAAATGATAAGAGGACTCACATACTCAATGAGCAGCCTTTACCTGAACAAGACCTTAAAACAGGCAGAGAGCCAAAAAGTCCTCAGGAAACAAAGAAGGTAGGCAAATTACTTCAGTCTCCTACTGGGGCGAGAGACAAGATTTCCTCTAATGGTAATCTAGATGGCCTACCCAGTCAGATCAAATTGGGCCGGTTCTCTCGCCATGGTAAGATGGTCACCTGCAGTAGGACGCTTTACGAAGGGATGGCTGATGTACCTGGCCTAGAATTCTTTGAAGGTGGGCCAGTGGGTCAGTGCGTAGTAGAGAACTCTGAAAAAATCCTAAACAAGGTGCAGATGCTAGCACGGATGTATACAGCCAAGGCAAGCAGTATGAAGGTACCGTTACATCAGAAAAGGACATGGGGGCCATGGGTAGGGCCCAATAAAGCAAATACCCCTCCCAAGTCTCAGCTACTTCTGCATCAAGCAGAGGTCAAGACAGAAAATCAACTCTCAGGTGAGACCCTACTGATGTATTGCGATAAATAAATTAATAACTCATATTAAGGGATAAATAAAAAAATGTCTTATTTATGATTTAATATAATAATTCTTTTCTTTTTTCCCACAGATGTTCACATAGAGTCTGTTGTTCCCTCTTCACCTGAGCCGTTTGGACATGTCATTGTTAGAGAGCAGCTGTCCACAACTTATCACCAAGAAAATGACTGTAACCTCTCTGGGAAAAAAGAGCAGGTTGTACAACTTGAATCTGGTGCAATAGAAATGTCTTCATCTGAATCCTCCACAGTGTCTTCATTAGAAGCAACAGAAGAAAAGCTGGCCATAGATTTGGGAGCTGTGATATCACAAAGTTCCTCAGAGAGCCCCTTACAAAAACATGAATTGAGCCCCACAGAACAAGCAATGGTTTTCAAGGCAGACCAAGGCCCATCACCTCCACTGAGCTCTGATTCACAAGCACAAGTTGTGCCAGAACCGTCATTTGATCAGTGTGACTTTCTGCCCGAACAGAAGACTAACCATACTTTATATTCAATCACTGAAGACCATTCGGTAGCAATAGAAAAACCCATGTATGTGAAAGAAGACGGACATCAAAGACAATTACCACCTGACAAACCAGCGATGTCTTGCTATTCTGACTCTAAGGATGAATGCTTTACTGATCCAGTAGCAGCTCAGTGCCTCAAAGAAGAAACCAACAGTGCCAAAGATAAAAACAACTCAAGTTTAAAGCCCTGTGAAACTATACTCTCCAGTGATGAGAAAGTGAATGAAACGCAGCTGCAGACATCGGTAAATTCCATTGATTATCCAGTTTCTTGCACAGAGGACTGCACGCCTAACGTATCTCAATCCTCTGTTGACGTTAATGAGGCATCTCTTGCCATAGTGCCATCACCATACTTGAACAACTGTGCCTCAGAAATAACAAGCAACAGCGAACTCCAAATATCACTGGAGGTATCCGAGCAGTCATTTTCCTCACAGCTCCAGTCTCAGCCCTCACCTACACCAAGCTTTACAAATGTGCCATCTCCACTTGAACCAGGAGGCATGCAAAACCCAGAGCCTTTGAAAGGCAAGGAGGCATTAAACAACGGTTTATCTGTCTTGAGCCCTCCTCCTACACCTCCTCTTTGTGGACCTACCACAGATAATCTTCCAAAGTTCACCAGCCAAAGACCTGACAATCTGCCAACTGCCATGGGAAGAAGAAACGTTCCTGCTAATTGGAACACATCAACTGTTACGTCTTCCCAAAGGTACTTCACTGTGCATGAATTTATTCTTGCATTCAGCAGTAGATCATTATAAATACAAGGCTTTGACATGATTAGTTGTTCTTTCAGATGGAGATATATGTCGCAATAGTGCTTATTCTCTGCCCCCTGTTTTTGGTCTGTTTTATATTCAGATGTACTGTTGCCAAAATAGTTTAATCTTGGTTTTGTTATGATTTCAGACTACCACAGAGTGAGCCCTGGTCCAAGGAGCAGGATCAGGACACATCATCAGCTTCTCTGATCTCTTCTTTCTCTGATCCATCATTCAGCAATACGTCTTCAGGCATTCCTTCAGGTTGTTCTTCAGAAACTAAACGACCATCTGCCTTTAGTACGAGCCTTCGGATACGCTCGCCGTCCCCCATTAGAGGCTCTCAAAATCTCAGCTCCTCTGCAGCTGCTTCTGCCCTTGCCAAGTCACTTGCTGCCTCTTGTATCAGTCAGACAATCTCTCAAAGCATGGCCAAAAGGAATGCTCGCATTCAGGCTACCTCTCCTTCTTGCAGTTCCCCTCCTTCCCCCGCATCTGCTTTGAGACTGAGGTCTCCCTCCCCCAAAGCAGTTACTCTGGACTCATGTGTACCATCTGATACTGGCAGCATAGGCTTGTCTGGGATGGGAAGCCAAATTCCAAAGTGTCCCCCTTCCCCATTCCGCTCAAACAGTCTGCGATCCAGCCCAGCAACTGTACAGTCCCCACCTCCTTATCGCAGCCATCGATCAATGTCACCAGCTCTCCCTGCCAACTTCCACTCAGTACCCTCTGCTGCACACACAAGGTCAGATAACTTTGAACCATCTCCACATACTAGTTTGAATGGCAATAACAATAACAATAACAGTCTTTGCAGTAATGGATGGGCTGGCAATCACAAAAAGCCATCATTATCAAATATAGGAGGCACTCCTCAGCTCCCTGATACCCAGAGAGGAGCCTCTCACAACAGAATTGCTCGACCATTCCTATCCTCCGAGCCTAACTCTCGTGTGCAGTCACCCTCACCTTCCCCTTCGCCATCTCCTTTTACCCGAATTTGCTCCCCACCTCTTGTCCAAAGCAGTACAGGTCCATTGACAACCAAGCCTCCGAATCCACGGACCCCCAGGCAAGGTGTGGCCAGCCCCTTTACACCTCTTTGTTTAGAGTTTTCAAGAACAAATTCAGCTTGCTCTTTGTCTCCATGCCCAAGTCCAAGGGTCACCTCCCCACCTCCTATAGGAATTCCTACAAATGTTTACTGCATTGCAAGCCCTCAGCCAAGGAACCCATCAACAGTGACACCTTCCTCCCCAACAAGAACAGAAGCAAGTTCTTCTTCAAGAGGCTCCAGAGTCATTTCTCCATGTTCAGCATCTTCTTTGTCCTCCTCTCAGAACCAGCGGAGATCAAGAGGCAGCAGTTTACCATTTGTGAGCCTGGCAGGCAGACCACCCAGCCCCTCCAGGAATGAGCACAGGTCTTGGGCTGAGAATGGACGATGGTCAGTAGACATAGAGTCAAACACAACTAGCCCTCGTGGACGGTCCTACAATGGCACCCCTACATGTGTCAGTCCAGGACCTCAGTCTCCTGTCAGGCTGACAGTTGGGAAGACTAACCATGGAGGAAAGCACTTGACAAGCATTGCCTGGCCAGATGTGCATGAACTGCTGACCAAGTATAATCCAGAGGACAATTCTGAATGTGACATGTTAACCTCTTCACTGTGCCCCGAATCTGGACAGGAGGACTCCGAATTAGGAAAGGCTACTTGCCGAAGTAGCCTTATTTGTGCCTATGTGGCTCGGACCCCTCCTGTACCTGAAAGAGACACTCTTAGTCAGTGCTCAGAAGAAGGTAAAAGAGAGGACAGTGTGCCATTACAGGGGAATAAGACTTTAAAAACCAGCTATGCAACCACTGTCAACCTGCAGATTGCTGGGAGTGGGAGAATTACGTCATTTAGTAATGCACAGGTTAGCCTTACTCAGACCCTGGCACCAGTGACAGACACCCAGGGCATAAGAAGGGTCAGCATAAATGGCTGCAGCCTCTCACTGCCGAACTGCAAGAGGCTCTAAGTGGAACTCCTCTAAGGCCTATTTGCGGAGCCTCTTGCTTTAATGACACTTTAACAGGCACTTTAGCATGTAGCAAAGGAGGCAGATAAAGATCCAGGTCCAACTCACTGAGCTGTAATGAAAATGTACGGGTTTCGAAACAATTATGCTAATGATCAGTGATCATTTCAACTCCTTACTTGCAAACGGTGCTTTAAATACAACTTATGTGTGGATTACTTCTTAACCAGAATTTCTGAAAATTCCCACCAGTGAAAGGACTTGTATTTAGCAGTGTTATTTTATTGCTTGTTTTTCATATAAGTGTACAATATTCTAATTCCTTGTTTGTAATTGAACCAAAGTTCCTGTCACTAAAAGCTTTTTCATTGGTTGTGATAGACAATACTCTTATTTATGAAGTTGTCTTTTTATGGCACTTAATTTTTTTCTCTCTGTTTTGCACATTTTCTCATATGTGGACCAGACGTGTCTGTAAAATTATTGGATTTCAGACAAAATACTTTCGTGTATGTGAAGAAAGGTTAATTTACATTAATTTTTTGAGGTGTCTATGTGTCAAAATACCATTGTTTTTGGAAACAAGGGAAGGTAGAGAGAAGCTGCTTTTATCAATATTAATCAAAAAAGATACATTCCATCCATCCATCCATTCTAAATTCATACTGCAAAGTCATTATGAATGTATTCATACTGGCTACAGAATGAGTCCATACAGCACAAGTCAATCCATCATACACTTACAGAGCACTTTAGTTGGCTAATACATATTATGTTAATGGTAAAGTGGACTCTTGTTTAAGGTTACCAACATTTCTTTATAATCAACTCCAGTGAATTTTGTGGGCACAGCATCTCGAGATAATTGAAACTTTAGCCACATTAGGCATCTGCTCACATACACAAGAAAGCAAGAATTTAAACAGCAAAACAAAGGAAAATATTATATAATATAAGAAGCAGGTTATTTAACAAATGCAGTAAATATAACTGCAACCAACACAGATCAATCCACCACAGCCTTAAAGCAGTAAGGATAACCAAATCAATTTATGGCATTAAATAATGTATTGTTCTTTACAATGTGCCATGATTGTCAAACCATGTGAATACACCTTATAATAATAATTTCCACCATGACTATTTTTATCTTAATAAAAAAAAAATTAAATCTGTGTAATGTGAAATTATTTTAGAATTGTAACTGTAATTGTAATTGTATAAACCTCAATTCCCAAAAAGTAGGGGAAGTATTGTGAACTGTAGCAATGACTGGTAAATCCACTTTGACCTGTTTTTCCTTATTAACTTATACACTCATTCTGAAATTGAGGCCTGCAACATGTTCCAAAAAGTTGGGACAGCAGCAATTTAACACTTAGAACATCTTAAACAGGTAATGCAGTCATGCTTGAGTATAAATACACCATCCAGTGTTTTCTAGACGAATAAAGGTTAGGACTGTCCAGATTGTTACTGATGTAAAGTACTAAAGCCAGAGTGCGTCATAGTTTCAGGGTAACTTGCACATCTGTGACACCACCATTAACACTGAAAGATATACATACATTTTGGTGCAACACATGCTGCCTTCGATGTCCTTGCCTTCCTCGACATGCCGTTACAGCAGCATGGCTGCATAATTAGAAAATATGGATATGACAACAAGATAACAAAGGCCCAGTACAGAAGACTTGTATAATGGCAAAATAGCAAAACAATCTTTCTTCAAAACTTGATCAGTTGGTGTTTTCAATCCTCAAACAGTAATCTAAATTAAAAGGGCAGGTGATGTAAAACATGCTCTTGTCATAACATTTTTGGAATGTGTTTCAGGCATAAAATTGAAGTGAGGGTATTTTTACAACAACAACAAAAAAAAAACGAAAAAAGTAAAAGATAAAACAACAAATACTTTCAATTGCTTTCAATTTAATACAGGTCAAACAGAATTTACTGATCACTGCTTTTTGTTTTTTTAGCATGTCACATACTGTCCCAACGTTTTTGGAATTTAGGTTTGTAGTTGTACCAATTTAAATTCATTAAATTGATTTAAATTCTTGAAGTCCTTCTAACTATTTTAATCTCACATGTGCTCAATTATCAGTTCAATCCTGAGAAACTGTACAATTAGAACTATTTTTGGAGTCTATTTGTTGTTCCTGGCAAAACAGCCGAAATTGCCACATAGTAACACGTGCATCTATGTGAATGGAGGAGAGGCCTATCTATGGTCGACAGTGGATGCCTGATTGAATGAGTATAAACCCTGTCTCATCACCATGCAGCTGAGAGCATCCATCTTACTTTGAGTCACACAAAGCATGCTCATCTTGCCCCAGAGCTGACGTAGCCAACAGTGACAGTGTTTCAAACCTCAAGAAACCACCCTATCAGCAATTTACCTGGCTAATGAGGGTGCCTGGGAACGAGTTTCCAACCTGTTGAAAGATGTACAGTCTGTTTGTTCACACTCATGGCCAGGAGTATGTGAAGTTAACTGACTTTGCTGACTAACTTCTTTGCTTTTAAGCTGCCTTTCCGATGGCACAGTTTTTCTGATCTTGAGAAGTTCTAGCAACAGTGTCCTTTGTGTTTTGGTCTGGGAATAGTGTGCCCTTACTGAAAGCAACACTGATGGCATATGCTGGCAAACGGTGTTTTGGTTTGCTGTTTTTAGTCTCAACAAGTGGGCTGAAGGACCAGGTACTCCTGCAGTACTGCAGAGCTGCAGAGTTTAGTGCTTAACCTGTTTGTTCCTGTTTGTTCCTGTTCCTGAAGTTGTTGGAAATCTGATTGACATCATACACACGCCAGTGCAGTAGGCTAATGTAATCATCTGCTAATTATGACAGGTGTAAGCACATTTAATGATATTTATTATCACATTAAAACACAGATGGCTGCTAAGGAAAAACAAGGACACAGTGCCACTCATTTGAAGCCCTGGCGCTGTGACAGACACATCTAGCATAGATAATGCCTGTACTTACAATGAATTACCTAATGTTACAGGTTATTTACATTTGTGAATTATTGACATTGTAATATAAAAACGTAGAGCAGTGTGAGTGGTTCCGTGTTTATTTCCACATTCTACTTACGAGGGGCAATATGTTACAATTTGACTGGAATTAATTATGAAATATAAATGTTGAAGTAATGTCATCAGCACAGGTATAGCAGCCTAAGAAAAAAGGTTTGGAAAAACTGAATTTCAGCGATAGAGTCCTTGACTGTGTTTACCTTTAGCTCTGGTATGTTTTGTTATGGACACTGCTCAGTATTCCTTCAATATGCCCAATCTTAATCCTCAGGAATGCAAACAAACAAGGTAGACTGTGGCGATAACATCCAGCGCCACAAGATCCTTCTGGTCTGGGCAAAAAAACATGCTCCTGTGCCTAAAAGCATAATGATGCAAGAAGAAATAAAACAAGATATAATCTTTTAAGCGCTTGAACAAGAAAGAACAACCTGATGCGGGTTTGTCCTTAAATGTTTTGTGGATTTCCAGGACGGCATTAATGTGTGAATGAGATCTAGAGTTGAAATGCTGGTAGAACTGATCCATGCTCTAAAATTAGCTGGTTTGTGAATATAGCATTTTACATTATTAGCAAATTTTACATTATTAGCAAATCAGCACTTTATGTGATCTATTTAGAAGTATTTATAATAAAATTAAATAATACAATCACAAACAATAGGAAAAAACAGCCCCAACACACTAAACATATGCTAGCCTAAATAAATGTTTTTAAACTGAATTTAAAAAAAACCTTTTCCTAATATTCTCTAGAATGCTATTCCAGATGTGTGCAGTAAAACTGCTTCAGCTGGGGAAGTGGTCTGGACAAGCTAAATACTTCAACAGATTAGCAAGACATACTAAAGCTAGGCTGTTAAAGGTTTTAAATGTCATGTAGTCAAAACTGGACTAACATGCTCAGACTTTCTTTTTCCAGTGAACACACAGGCTGCTGCATTCTGAATTGGATGGATCTCGTAGGGTTAGGGTCATGTGACTCAAATGATAGACTAGCTTCTAGTGTTACTGATTGAAGCTTTTTGCTCACACAGAAAAAAAATCATCAAAAACATCAAGATCAAGGATAAATCTACAACCTGCAAGTTCCTGATCAGTTAACCATTCATGTCTTCCATTATGTATATCTCTAACACTGAATCTGACTGAACAGACATGTACAGCTGCCATAGTTAACACAGTTCTTGCAAATTATGTGAACTAGAAGCTGTAAATAAAGGGAGAAGCCCAAAAACAGAGCCTTGTGGAACACCATGTTGAACTCTTCTATGTTATAAACACCCCCCCCCCATGTAAGCTAACAAATTGATGATGGATTACATGGTGCACTGCACAGTTTACTCAGGTCAGGAACACTCTGTATGAGAGCTTCAGCTGTAGATGGTAATTAGACCATTCTTGTGAACACAGAATTTATCTGAATGATCTATCAAGCAACATCAACATAACATAATGATAGCTATGCAAGTTGCTATTTACCTAACTATACAGAGCAGCACGTGGCAATATGATAGCAATCTGGTGAACAATCTGTTTACCTCTCAGCACAAGATGCCGGATGTAGATTCAAGTAACTGACTCCCATTGTGCCATTGTTGGCCAAAATGAAAACTGGCATCTTGTTGGTGCTTGTGCAGCAGATGAAAACTGGGGCGAAGATGGGATGAAGACGGGAGGTGGTGCTGTTATACCGTCTGAGGCCTGCTCATATTCGTAATGGACAAGCCTCCTTTTCCAAGCGTGCACAGTAACTGATTTTGACATGATAAATAAAATTGACATTAGTAATCACAACGAAGAACTGTCAAATACTGAGGGAGATACTAGCATGATGGCACCCTGTAGAAGAGGCAGGACACAATTACAAGAAGTTGTGCACTACAGTTTTCAGGCAAATGGCATATTTAAGTTTGAGGATGTGTTAATTTCACTTAAAATCAACCCATCATGTAATTTGAATGTTCAGACTTTTGCATATGACTGTATGCATCTGTATTTTGTTTAAAATATGAACCACAATTATATGTTATATAAGGTTCAAGGCTAGGAATAGAAATAAAATACTAGTAGGAACAAAAAGAGAGTCCGGACTGGAGACCTTGGACGACCCAAGTCTACAGTTGCTCCAAGGAATTTGTTAGACACAATCATTTCTCGCTTCAAGGTATCCTAATTTATTTGCATTAAACCGAGAATCTCTGTACGTTTGCCTCATCACCCTGACGCTGTGTCTCTTGTTGCTCGTCGCTAAGTCCCAGCTATAAATCTCCTGCTCATATGAAATGACTTCTCACCTGTCGCTCTGTTGCCTGCTAATGAAAGCAGTGGTAGGAGTGAAATATTTTACATTCTGTTTTACATTTAATAAAAGCTAATGAGGATTATATACACCACTCAGGCATAATATTATGACAACCTCCTTGTTTCTATGCTCATTGTCCATTTTATCAGCTCCACTTACTATATAGGTGCACTTTGTAGTTCTACAGTTACAGACTGTAGTCTGTCTGTTTCTCTGCATACTTTGTTAGCCCCCTTTTATCCTGTTCTTCCGTGGTCAGGACCCCCATGGACCCTTACAGAGCAGGTACTATTTGGCTGGTGGATCATTCTCAGCACTGCAGTAACACTTATGTGGCGCTGGTGTGAGTGGATCAGACACAGCAGTGCTGCTGGAGTTTTTAAACACCTCAGTGCCACTGCTGGACTGATAATAGTCCACCAACCAAAAATATCCAGCCAACAGTGTCCTGTGGGCAGTGTCTTGTGACCACTGATGAAGGACTAGAGGATGACCAACACAAACTGTGAAGCAGCAGATGAGCTATCGTCTCTGACTTTACATCTACAGGGTGGACTGACAAGGTAGGAGCATCTAATATAGTGGACAGTGAGTGGACACAGTGTTTAAAAACTCCAGCAGCACTGCTGTGTCTGATCCACTCAGACCAGCACAACACGCACTAACACACCACCACCACCATGTCAGTGTTACTGCAGTGCTGAGAATGATCCCCCACCCAAATAGTACCTGCTCTGTGAGGGTCCATGGGGGTCCTGACCACTGAAGAACAGGGTAAAAGGGGGCAAACAAAGTATGCAGAGAAACAGATGGACTACAGTCTGTAATTGTAGAACTACAAAGTGCACCTATATAGTAAGTGGAGCTGATAAAATGGACAATGAGGGTAGAAACAAGGAGGTTGTCATAGTGTTATGCCTGATCAGTGTATAATGTCCATACACAGCATTCTGCACACCTCCCCAGTATCATCCCACAGAATGACCTTTCAAAAGGCAGTTTCTGAGCAGTAACAGAAGCTCAGAGCCACTCAGTCGTCAAACTAGCTAACTACGCTAAATACACTGTCAAAAATACACTGCAAAATATACATAAATTTACTGATAGCTTAGTTGCTAAGTTACAGCTGACACAGTTTTAACTATGCAGTACTGGAGACATTACTGTTTTTTTACTGTATTAACACACAGTACACACAGCCTGTATATCTACAGTAATACTGGCCATGCTTTTACAGCTGAAGAGTACAGAAAAATACATAAATTATAGTAGCAGACATATAATCAAAATTACAACAAATTACAGTAGTTACTTCAAAAGTCAGTTCACTTGTTAGTGTTTACTGTGTACTACAGATGAAGTTTACAGCTGTCATTAACTCAACAGCAACAGTGGGACAGTTCAATTTTTAAAGGAACGTAAAAATGCAAACTATACAGTAAACTTTTATAGACATCAGCTTCATAGCAAAATGCAACAAAACAAAATTTAAGACAACAAAACACACACACACGCACGCACACACACACACACACACACACACTTCTGCGTCAATTTATAGTACTTTTACTCGTACTTGAGTTAATTTTTAATGAAATACTTGTACTTCGCTACTTTAATTTTCACAACGTTACAGAGTAAAAACAAATGAGCTTATCAGCTCAGACACCAACACGAACTGAGCGCGATTAAATTTAAAAATTCACCACTCGAAAAAACAGCAGCTCCGGCAGGAAAACCCCTACAGAATGGGGAGTGGAGAAGGACAGAGGAGAACTGGACCAGCACACACGAGGAACAGACCGCGTCCAAACGCTCATCTGTATTCATTTTCACATGAACTAAAGAAAACAGCGTTATTATCAGCGGCCAAACACGAAACCTGCTGAGATCCGCTCTCACAACTCGACTCCAGCCTGAGGGAGCATTAGCCGAGCTAGGTGATCCGAGCTGAACAGGTACCGTGTTGACGGTTTTCCTCTGTCTTTTATAATGCTTTGGTTTATTAAACTTAAAATCTGCTGGGTATATTTTATTACAAGTGTCTGTCAGACACTTTAGTTAACAGGCATCGCCCACAGCCTGCAGTTTACCGTACAGCCTAGTTTAGCTGCTGCTTTGGAGATAAACGGTCGTGAATGGCTGAGATAGAAATTTAGTTTAATACAGGATCTTCATCCACTCTGCACAGTGATTCTGTCGCGCTGTCCACTGGCCTGATCTGATCCCTCCTCGCCCGCCCCGCCTCTCTCTCTCTCTCTCTCTCTCTCTCTCTCTCTCTCTCTCTCTCTCTCGCTGCCTTGGTGTTTGTCTCTAATTGTGGGCGGCTGTGTAGCTGTTTAACTGTCTAATGCAGTAATAATGTCTGGTTTTGTATGAGGTGATCAGCATGATTACTAGTGAAATATACCACAGCAAAAGCTGGATGAATTGCTGATGTTCCTGCTGATTTTAATGGTAGAACAGATAGCAGTGAAAATACACAGTTTGAAGGCTGTGAATGTGTTTACTGTCTGTAGAGGGTCACACCTATTAACATAAGCTAGAGTCCAGGGAGCTGATGGGCAGCAGGACTCACTAAAATGACATTATTAATTAAGCAAACTGCTCATAATTTTGACTCAGTTTTTTTTCTCTTAAATTAACTTAATTAAACAGTAACAGCCTCTGAACAGTCTTTCAGGGATTCAAAAATATTTTATTAGAAACAGATAAACTAGGACATCTTATATAGTCATCTAACCATGAAATGCATGCAGTTTAATGTAAACCTTGTTCCTTACACAGTTCACAGAAAGGTGTGTAACTGTGCACTAGCAAAGTGAACTCAGCTCTCAGAACTTTAGCTTTAGTGTTTTTCTGTTCGGCGGCGCAGTGGGTAGCGCTGTTGCCTCACAGCAAGAATGGCCTGGGTTTGATTCCCAGCCGGGTGACCAGGGTCATTTCTGTGTGGGGTTTGCCTGTTCTCCCCCAGTCTGCATGGGTTTCCTCCCACAGTCCAAAGACATGCAGTCAGGCCAATTGGACATGTTAAAATTGCTCCTAGGTGTGTGTGTGTGAATGTGTATGTCTGTCTGTCTGCCCTGCGATGGACTGGCGACCTGTCCAGGGTGTGTCCTGCCTTCCGCCCATTGACAGCTGGGATAGGCTCCAGCACCCCACTGTGACCCAGAAGGATAAGTGGTTTAGATGATGTGTGTGTGTGTGTTTCTGTTCAGATTATTTCCAGTGATACAGTCAGCTCAGAAATATGTTCAGGTTGTGACAATGGAAATACAAAAAAGTAGCTAGGTAACTCAGTACTTAAGTAGTTTTTAATGAACTGCTCATTTACTCTTACTTGAGTAATTTTATTTACTAATACTTTTACTTGTACTTGAGTAGATTATCACTACAGTAACAGTACTTGTACTTGAGTAGGGATTTTCAGTACTCTTTACACCCCTGAGCCTATTCCAGCAGTCATTAGGTGGAAGACAGAAGGCAGAAGACAGGAAACACCCTGGACAGGTCACTAGTTCATCACAGGGCAGACACACAGACATACACACTCCAACCCAGAGGAAATTTAGTGTATCCAATCAGCCTTGACTGCATGTCTTTGGACTGTAGGAGGAAACCCACACAGACTTGGGGAGAACCCTGGTCACCCGGCCGGGGAATCAGACCCAAGCCCTTTTTGCTGTGAGGCAACAGCGCTACCCACAGCGCAGCTCAAAGAACAGGATATTAATGTAATTAATTTAATGCATGTGATTCTACATGACATGCCATACCAAGTTTGACCTATTGTATTTTAAACGTTAACTTACTTTAACTACTTGAAAGTCAAGCAGCAGATGTGTAAAATTGTCATTAGTTTGATTTCCAAAGCTGAGAAGTGTTTTATAAAGTTAACATATGTGGAAGACCATGCTCACAGCTCAATATCAAAACTGTAAAAAAGCAGCTCTAAGGTAAGGTTACTGTATTTGCTAACATTGATTTTGATATGATGTCTGTGACGTTACAGAACAATTTTAAAAATGGCTAACTTAGTTTTTCTTTACTTTCTTTACTAGCTGCTGACATGTAGCTTAATAAAAATACAAGTAAACAAGCAGTTTGTGCACTATTTGCATTTAAATTCTGTGTAAACATATATATTAGCAACAGTCTATTTGCTCTACCCTGCTGGAAAAAAAGACCATTAGGATTGAAACCTAATGGTTTTGCTTTGTAGTGGGAATTGGCTTAATTGGCACCACTGGTTTTGATGGATGTTTTGAATAAATAATCTTTATTTTCTGATAATGTTAACAAGTAGTGTTTATTAACCAAAGAATAGTAATCTTCACACTGTAAAATAGGCATTAGCTTCAAAGCCTGTTTGTAAAAGGGGCCTCCTGAAGCTTGTTAGGATCTGCTGTGTGAGCAAGAAGAACTGCCCTTGAGATAAGAACCAGCCCTGGAACAGGTGAACTTAAAATGCAACCAGTCAAAAGTTAATGTCCTTGGGTACTGGAACATTCTGGTACAACTAAGATAAGATATTTCTTAAAAAACATATTTCATGTATGATTGGAAATAAGGGTTCCCAAGTGCAGATGTGACGGTTCCCATGTACATATAAGGTTTGGAGATAATGGGAACTAAGACGGTATTGGATTCCATAGAAAAGGAGGGGCGATTTCTTCGTCGCCCCAAACAGGATATAAAAGTGGGTGTTTTTGACATGTTCTTTGCATTGTGGTTGTCTGGGAACCATCTTGCCATCCAAGCTCAATAAAGCAGAAGGCCTTTTCCTTCCTTCCACAAGAACTCAGCGACTGAAGTCTTTTATTTTACTTTGCTTTTTACACTTTGACATTTTTCTTATTTTGTTAGAAGTTATATTGCAGTTAGCTCTTAAGGTAACAGTAGTAGAACACGCTAGGAGGATCCATCTCTGTCCACGGGCCTTGAGCACAGAAGAGAGGCTTTTGGGCCTGACAGTTTCCTGTAGGACACCTTTAGATCCCATTAGGAAAGCCTCTCAGTCCCAAAACACCGGTTAAACCATTACAGTCCTTTACACTGTGATATCAACTCATCAGGAAAACACAAAATACCATCACTGACTAGTGACTGAATAGTCACTAATGGTGTTTTGTGTTTTTCCTGATGTTTTGACAGCGTAAAGGATGCTAATGGTTTAACACATGTTCTGGGACTGATTCCAAATGTATCCCACTCCTAATAGTTCTAACCGTCTCTTTTATGTGTACTAGAAGCTGTAAATAAAGGGAGAAGCCCTAAAACAGAGCCTTGTAGGACACCATGTTGAACTCTTCTATGTTCTGAACATAGCGGGTTACATGGTACACTGCACAATCAGGAACACTCTGTATGAGAGCTTCAGCTGTAGATGGTAATTAGACAATTCTTGTGAACACAGAATTTATTTGAATGATCTATCAAGCAACATTAACATAACATAATGATAGCTATGCAAGTTGCTATTTACCTAACTATACAGAGCAGCACGTGGCAATATGATAGCAACCTGGTGAACAATCTGTTTACCTCCCAGCACAAGATGCCGGATGTAGATTCAAGTAACTGACTCCCATTGTGCCATTGTTGGCCAAAATGAAAACTGGCATCTTGTTGGTGCTTGTGCAGCAGATGAAAACTGGGGCCAGATTCTGCTGGAAGCCCACACAGCAGAGACAGGAGGTGGTGCTGTTATACCGTCTGAGGCCTGCTCATATTCGTAATGGACAAGCCTCCTTTTCCAAGCGTGCACAGTAACTGATTTTGACATGATAAATGAAATTAACATTAGTAATCACAACAAAGAACTGTCAAATACTGAGGGAGATATTAGCATGATGGCACCCTGTAGAAGAGGCAGGACACAAATACAAGAAGTTGTGCAAGAAGTTATATTGCAGTTAGCAATAGTTTGTCTGTATTATTAAAAGATAGTCAATAGGTGTTGCTTGGAAATGTGTAATTTAGACACACACTATGCATCCAGTAGATGGCGCTGTTTTAGTTTGATTTCCTAAGCTGAAAAGTGTTTTATAAAGTTAACATATGTGGAAGACCATGCTCACAGCTCAATATCAAAATTGTAAAAAAGCAGCTCTAAGGTAAAGTTACTGTATTTGCTAACATTGATTTTGATATGATGTCTATGACGTTACAGAACAATTTTAAAAATGGCTAACTTAGTTTTTCTTTACTTTCTTTACTAGCTGCTGACATGTAGCTTAATAAAAATACAAGTAAACAAGCAGTTTGTGCACTATTTGCAATTGCATTTAAATTCTGTGTAAACATATATATTAGCAACAGTCTATTTGCTCTACCCTGCTGGAAAAAAGACCATTAGGACTGAAACCTGATAGTTTTGCTTTGTAATGGGAATTGGCTTAAATGGCAGCACTGGTTTCCTGTAGGACACCTTTAGATCCCATTAGGAAAGCATCTCAGTCCCAGAACACCCGTTAAACCATTATAGTCCTTTACACTGTGATATCAACTCATCAGGAAAACACAAAATACCATCACTGACTAGTGACTGAATAGGTGTTTTGTGTTTTCCTGATGGTTTGACAGCATAAAGAATGCTAATGGTTTAACACGTGGGTTCTGGGACTGATTCCAAATGTATCCCACTCCCTAAAAGTTCTAGTGGTCTCTTTTCAGCAGGGCAGGAACAAACAGAAACTTTTGATGGTTCCTGTTTTTGTTCTTCTTGTTTCTTTATATATACAGAGCCTCAGATGGTAAAAAATGAAAATAAGGGAAGGAGTGTTTGTAATTTGTGAGCATGTTTTCTTTTATACATGGCAGCAATTTCTTAAAAGACTCCCATGATTAACAAATCATCAGTTTCCTTGTTTTCTTTTAATCATGCATATGTTTTCTTTTTGATTGTGCGCACATTTTCTTTTATTCATGCGCAAACATAATAAATATTGTAGATACAGGCTGTTTTATAAAACAGGCTTGATTTGTGAAAACTTTCATAAGCAGAGTTCTATGCATTTGATTTATTTGTACAGCTCTATTCATATTTTCATTTGTAATAATATTTCAGTGATTTGGCCAAATATTGATCATGTAGGGCTGATCATGTAAAGAGATGAAAGCAGGCTCAAATGAATTCACCCAAATTGTGAAATGTTTAACAACAATATTTTTTTTCTGTTAGTCCTTTATTGAACTAAAATGCTAAAAATTCTACAAAATAGAAAACTTTGACTTGGGGGCACTATTTCAGATAAATACACTGCCAGTAACCATTTTTAGTAAAATAAATCTTTCTACCTTCTAAAATGAAAGGAAAGTTCTGGACAAGTGATTAGAAACTTTTTTAACCTTTCGTTTTTTAGCAGTTTAACTCCATTCACCCGCTTGTGGGCGCCCTCTTCTGTTTTGCAGTCCTGTTTTTGATGTAACGGAGGGCCAGGCTCCTCATAAACCAGCTCTGAGAAGGATCCATCGGTGCGTCCTCAGAATTCAGCCGAAATAAGTCCGCGTTTCTCGGCCGCATTTCAAGGATCCTCCACGTTCTTCTGAAATAGGACGGTACTCATGACATACACGGCCGAGAAATGGAACCTTTAAGGTTGCAGCCGCGTAAATGAGACACAGCATTAGAAGCAACACACACTTCACCTGGCAGCAGCCACTTTAAAAATTGTTACATTTAGGCCACATCTAAGATCTTCGGGCAGTTTGTTACAGTTATATGCTGCATAACAGCTAAATTCTACTTCACCATGTTTAGTTTGGACTCTGGGGTCTGCTGGCTGACCTGAGCCCATGAACCTAAGGCTACGTTTACACAGCAGGTAAAAGTGGCCCAAATCTGATTTTCTCACCAAATCTGATTTTTTTGTATGGCTGTTCACAATATCTTTTAAATGTGACCTGTATGCGACATCAGTATAAACAGATAACGCTCCTAAACCGACCCGCATGCGCAAAAGAACAGTGCGTCACGTGGCGGCTCGTCCAGAAGTAAACAGTCATGACGGCCGGCGAACGCCAGTCGCTCCCGGAGCTTCAGTTTCGTCTTCGCCAGCATTGCAGGAGCGATTATGAAGTTCCGATGGTTGACAGTTGAGCTCATCACCCAGAATGTGTTCGAGTTCGTCGTAAAAAGGGCGCGTTATTCGGCTACGGGGTTAGTTTTGTGCCAAAATGTTTGAGAGAAGATCCTGATGTTTGAGAGAGGAATCCCAGTGAACATTTGGCCGTTGAAACAACGTATCTGACAGCCGTTTAAACTACGCTTTATTAAGGTTGAGAATGAAAGTTGAAAAGACGTCTAAACTTAGCCGTTGAAAAAACGACCAAAATAGTCACATTAAAGACGTCATTTTAAGGACGTTGATTTAACGTTGAAATCACGTAACAACATAACTGCTGTTTAATTTACGTTTTCTAATGGTTGAAAATGAAAGTTGAAAAGACGACCAAAAAAGTCACAGTAAAAACGTCATTTTAAGGTGTTCTAAGGCCTTGGAAAAAATGTTAAATAATTAAATAAACTGAAATATACTACCAGAGTCACCTAGCAGACGTAGTTTCTGGGTTTAAAGGCATTGAAAATTAATCCAAAATTAATTTCCACTGGTACACTCTCAAAAAAGATAGCACTTTACCATGAATCCTATATAGAACCATTTCATGCTTAATACACTGTACAATAATAGAACCTTTTTGGTGCTATATAGAATCAATTTTTTCTATATAGAACCATATACAACACATTATCTGTCAAAGTGAAGAACCTTTTCACCATGCAAAAAATCTTCCTGTAGTTAACTAACAATTTTGATTCCAATGTAAACATAAAACAAACTTTGTTAAATGGAAACTTTATTGAAAACGTGTAGTTATTCTTAATTTCATTTGTGGAACATAAAACTGGACCATGAACTTCATCAGGACTAAGACATATAAGATCCTATGCATCAATTCAGAAAGAATTTTCACCTTTGAACCATAAGCTGTGTCAGTACTGTATAAGATTTTCAATGTTTTAATGTAAAAGAAATCAAGGTAATTATTTAACAAGACAAAATCTTGTTCATTTTAGTTTCTGAGAAGTCAAATAAGAAAAGAAAAGAAAGATAAAAGCTCTGCAGGGGGCATGCTTGAGGTGATTGGCCAAGGCAGCATCCATCTCATGAGCTGTGGCTTTGTTGTTCCACTTCAGAACTGTAGCTAATATAAAATACAAACAAGACTGTTACAATTAATGTACACACAAAGCATTAAAATCTCCTGGCAAAAACAGACAGATCTGTGGAAGGTGAAAGCCATTCTAACGTCATACTTATTACTTATTTCGTCTTACTTATCAATTAATAATCACAATGCTACAAGGCCTTTGACAGCTTTTAATTCACATATATTTAAACCTTTCAAATCTGAAATATGTTCCCATATAATATACATAATATTTTCCTGTCTGAGATGTTGCCAATAAGGAGTCATCTGATAATTACAAATCTATTTTTTTAGTTATTTTTAAATGTTTATTTCAGTGGGCTTCTAAACAACTGTGAAGGAGTGCTAACGTGATATATTCTTATAAATGCAAAGGGCTTGAGCTTGTCTCTAATTTTATATACTGTCTCTAATTTTATATATTCTCCTAAGACCCATGAGATTTCTAAACTCTATACTAAACTGCTGGGAACCAAAAGGCCTCTTATTTTGGTCAGTGTTTATTTGTTAAAGGAATAAAGCACAGTCCAAAAAAGGAACTGGGTAGTTAATAGTAGACTGGCGACCTGTCCAGGGTGTATCCTGCCTTCCGCCCAATGACAGCTGGGATAGGCTCCAGCACCCCACCGCGACCCAGAAGGATAAGCGGTTTAGATGATGGATGGATGGATGGTAGTTAATAGTACAGAATGCAGCTATATAACATAGGAAACATCACAGAAAAGCTCAGTAATATTATTTGACTTTTTTTAAATGACTTACAAATTCCAATATCAACTTTGACTGAAATGACACACTGAGAAGTCTGTGCCACCTTAATGAAGACATAGATGTGGTTTGAAGGGGTTGAAAGATGTTTTCAGGAGGTATTTACAGAAATGATTTAGGTGAATATTGACTTCTAGTGTTTGTTAGAAATGTTAGCTTCACATCTTCATTGCTAAAGACACAATATTTGGATATCAATTATGTCTTGGCTAAAAGGCTACATTGGGGGTAAGCAGAAAATTGTTCAAATTTTATGTTTTGCTAAACCATTCCTTTAGATAGGTTCTTAGTCATAAAATGAGTATGGCAACTGATAACCAGGAAAACTGTACATAAATTGTTAACACATTACGTTTTGTTGTGTTTGTGATAATACTTACTTTTTTAACTTGTGTGCATTATTTGACCACTGCCAGTATGTTGTTGTGGCACACAGACAAATCCAGTCAGCTTCTGGAACAAATATTTGTTTGCAAAAGAAGATACAGCTACAGTTAATTCAGTAACTTATCTCATAGAACATTTCATTGTCTAATAAAAACTCACTAATGATTTCAACGTGTGTAACCAAAGCTAAAGAACAAAGTATTAGAATGACTGCCACATTTTCCCCTGCCTACCAACATTTAGAAACACATCTGTAGCTTCTGCAGCTGTATAAAAAAATAAGCTAGCTAGCGTTAGCTACTCAAATTACCTAGTTGCATAAGCTAGCTACTTTCAAATACTGTAAAATAATCATTAATTGTGGTACTAATGGCTAACTTTTACAAACGAGCCCGCGCAAAAATCCAAGAATAGCTAATGTCAGAAAACGTGTGTTGTCGTGATGAATCAATAGTGTTAGCTAGCGAGCTTAGCTTTTATCAGGACCTTCACCATCAATGACACTGAACTGAGGGAAATAAAATGACCGTTACCTTCGTTAATAAGCTTTTAATTCGCTATATTCAGCCAATGCAGACAAATCTTTAAATCTACGTTAATGACGTGCAGCACCGACCGCTATGTTTCACGTAGTTAGCACGACTGTTCAGCACTAGCTAACCTTAGCAAGGCAGCTTCAGCAGCTGTATCAAATACTAGCTAGCTAACTGGCTAACATGTACCCTCTATTCATAAACAAACGATAATACTAGCTAATATTTAAAGATTCGTTGTAAGCTTAGTGACTTGTATATGGCAAAAGGTCTAACCTACCTAAAACGGCCAACTAACGTTTACTCACCTGGATCAATGAGACAGTAAGGCCGTATGCGGTGGGCGGCTCGCTGAAGACTTTCTCAAACGAGAACCTTCCAAAGGCGCAGTGATTGGTGTCTGTTCAGACGGATATCGCGTCTTCTTTTAAACCGCTTGATACATCCACCAAACCCACAGCTCTTAAATGACAGGACTGCCTTGCTAAAAGTGGAAATGCAGTTGCAAACAGGATTGCAAATACATTTTCATTCTGGCAGAGCCGGAGCGCCATGAGGACGAAATACAATAAAATGGGCGTTTTTTATGTCTGACCATATTAAGATAATGAAACGCTGCTTTTCTGTATTAAACGTTTCCAGCTATTATACACTGAAATTAAAGCGCAAATAAAGTTGCATTCAAATTCGAATTGTGTCTTAAATAATACACACTGCTATGAGATTTACAATTACAAACACCATTTAGCACTTGCATTTAAATTTGAAAAAAGTCCAGAAAATGAAGAAAAGCTGATGGCACCATGTGAAATAATGACAACCACACTCCATGTGACGTCATATGGCATGTTCTTTAACACCACAAAGACAAGTGAAATATTATCAAGCTTCAGCAATCAGCATCTAACAAAACAGTAAGCCAAAACCATCTATATTTAACATTTGGTATCTTTGAGAAAAGAAACATAGCATCTCTGGACTGGAATACAGCTTTCTTTTTGTTTCTTATTATTATTATTATTATCATTATTATTATTATTATTATAAGTTGTAGTTGTAGTTGTAGTAGTAGGCTAGAAGCAGTGGTACTGGTACGGTTATTATCTTGATCGTTATAATTATTATTGCGTTATAGTGAAACGTCCATTGACGTTATTAGTAGGTCACCAATGAACTGACTTTATAAAACTGATTTTGGACGTCTGTTGACGCTCATAACATGTCCCCGACTGACCGACTACTTTTAAACACATTTTGAACGTCCACGGACGTTCTTTGTTTACTGGGATGGTCCGGTTTGAGAGGACAGCGGCGCTCTGAGCGAAGATAATGAAGCTCTTCACCTTCAAAACGCGCACGTGCGCGCAAATCATTTCTGCTCTCACCTCCGCAGCGCGCGCTCAACTTTCACGTCTGCTCGCTGTAAAATGTCTGAATGTTTGTGCCAAAACTCCAGCCAATCAGAGCTGCCGAGGGGCCGCTCCTGTCAGCGCACCAATCATGGCGTCTTTTATTAAGCAACTTAATGCCAATTGGTCAAGGCACGTTCGTGGCTGTGGTATTGAGTCGACTAGTCTGCTTGTAGCCTCGACATTAGCTACATGGTTTATAGCTTTCTAGTAGCAAATGAATAGAAATGATTTATCAGTAATACTCTGTCAATAATAACGTATTAATCTAACTAACATTGGTAGCTCGGCCATTTGTTTCCTACTAGAGGCTTAACGGTAGCTAACTTCAAATAAACAGCTTAACATTAATCAACTAAGCTGACGTTAGCAAGGTTTCTTTGAATGTAGCTATTATTTAAATGTAGCTTATTTAAACCCCCTCACTGTGCTTCTACATTTTCCTTGTGCTGAACATTTAAGCTGCATCCAAAACCCCACAAAATATGTGGTTTTGGACGCAGCATTGGTCTCGTAAGTGCTATGGATACCACCAGAGTCCTTGTAGGAAAGTCTGTCCACATGAGTAGTGTCTTGGCAACACCACCAGGCAGCTGTTTCCAGTTGTGCAAGACCAGACCCCTATCTCTTTGAATTAGGAGAGATCCATAAAACCGAAACCAAAAGCCAAATTAATTAAAAAAGGCTTTCGTTCAGCAACTTTGATAAGCAGAGCAGCAACAATCTGTTTATTTAGTATGAACAGAATAAGAATTTACATAAAACCAATAATGGGGTAAACCAGAAAATAAATATATATTTTTTGATGTAAAAATGCAAGGCATTAATGTTTAAAATACAAATGTAATAATGAGCACAGTTTAATGGTGTTTTTATTACTCATGAATTTTAAGGATTTGTAAAACATAGCCAAATCTGTTTTGAATGCTAACCAACTGGGAGAGTTTCTAAAGACTCTCTAGAATCATTAGAATCTAAAAAAACATATATGTATGTAGTCTTTAGCCAAAATTATAATAACTAAAAATTCTGGCTTAGAATTATCAATAAAGATACCATATTCTATGAATTTATATTCCAAGTCAGGTAATTCAGATTTAGTTTTTAGCCAAGCATAAAGATTTTTCCTAAACTTTTTAAATTGCTTGCAGGAGAAAAATAGATGTTCTGTTGATTCTACATCTTCTCAGAAAGTGCAAGCATGACAGTCCATATTAAATCTATGTCTTAGGAATTCATGTTGTTTATAGTTGTACTTCCTTCGCTTTGGGTAAGATAGGAAAAGAAAGCTATTTTGTTCGAATTTTAATGATTTTCACTTTTCCACAGTCTAATTCCAGGTCTGTCTGAGTGGGGGTGGAAACACTAATTCTGTGGTTAACGTCAGTGAGCACGAACAGCCAATGAGCTGCTCGGTTCGCCATCCAGTCAGCACTTAGTCGCAGTAATGCCAGCGTCCTGCTGCCCAAAACACGTTTGTTGTAGAAAAAATGAAACATACAGTTACGTTTTCTTAGCTTTTTAGTGAAATATATCCTTCAGCTTTCTAAAATTAAAACATTCTAGGCAAGTGGTTAGAAACTATTTTAACGTTTCGTTTTTAGCCGTTTAGCTCCATTCTCCCCAATCATTTGGGACTCGCTCGCGGGCGCTCTTGGTAGCCACGTTTAACAAACATAGCAACAGTAACTAAGGGGGGCGGGACATGTGCCCGTGTAAACCCGTCGTCAAAATAAACAAAGAACGCAGGATGTAGGACCTTCATACTGCCATGAAGACGTGAAACAAATCAGTAGCAACGACGGGAAAATAATCTTAAGAGGAAACGGGCGAAGTTGACCCCCTCCACACCCACGCGCGCACACAAATCCCCCAGATCCCCTCACTTAGTGACCTGCGAATGTCTGCGTTTCTCCAACGCAGGGATGGTATCACTAACGCACAGTCGCTTGTACCTAAGGGGCTAGACTATCATCTCTGACCTCTGGTGGTAATTTTCAACAAATACAGGCTGTACACACCAGATCACCAGCTGATGAAATCACTTCGAGCCGGACGTGTTTCCAGAAACATGTTTATGTAGAGTCAGTGTCGATTAAATTTCATAATGCGGACTAATCACTGTGCTCGTACGTGTTAACTTCAAAGCGCCGTCAAGCCACGGCTGAGGGGCGTTTACATTCCCAACCGCCCCACCCTTCCACTTTCTCTCTCTCCCTCTCTCTCTCTCTCTCTCTCTCTCTCTCTCTCTCACTCTCTCCCTCTCTCTCTCTCACTCTCTCCAAACCCCGCAGACTTACCGTGAGAGCGCGTGTTTTTCCGTCACTGAGTTTAACATTCTCTGCAAGCAGAATGAAAGATGCACTTTGTCCTTCTCTCTCGTTGCGGAGGAAACCAAGAGGACTTTGCTGATTGTATATTCTTAAATAAAAGGCTGTTTTATACGACTGTGACACACACGCGTTTGGACTCTGAGCAGAGGCCGATTTTAGGCTCTTTTCCAGAGTCATGCAGGTAGGTCACCTCAGCGCTGTGACACTTATGCTCTGTTGTACGTGTAACAGCTTTAAAGCTCACTGATTTAACGGTCATGCAGGAGTATTGGAAATGTGTGCTCAGCTTTGGGTGGGCCATCAGTGGGCGCACTTGTACTCAACTTTTACATTACGTTATTTATGAAGTTTAATCGCATTCCTGTGAACTGTTCAAGCTTTGACACCATTCAAATATGCACCTCAAGCCTATGTTATCGTAGTATAAGCCTGTAATTTTCATGATTACCCAGTCATTACAGCGTTGTATACCCACTCCATTTATGACTTTATTTTCCTCTTCAGATGAACTTGGGAGGACAAGCGTGGATTAAACGCCAGTTTTAGGAGATGGTGCATCGTGAGTGAGGAGCAGAAGTGTGGGGATGGAGATGTAGTCCCTGTCCTTTAACACACTGCCTCCTCCCAGTTCGCGTGGTGGGCCAGGACTGGGATTATGTCTGGGAGAAGGACGGAGCAGCACCAATGTTACATGGATTTTGCGCCTTTGATTCTATACTTCGTCGTCGTGATTATGCGACAAGCCAAGTGTCATTCAGTGTGCTCTTCTGAGACTGTAACTGAGGTGCGAAACTTAATGAAAAGGCTGCCGATCGAGGTGTGTTTTCTTACCTTCTAAATCGCAGTAGTTACCAGCCTTCATCATGGCTGTCGGAATTTGTGCCCAAACGATGTGAAAGTGAAACTGGTTCACGTGTGTTATGGAATGTTACCGGTGAACTGTAATATCAGTGATATCACAAACGTCAGCGAAGAGCTCATCATTTTATGAGCTGTTTGCTGATGTTTGTGATGTGGACTCGGATTACTGTGTTAAGTGTCAAGTGTGTTAGATTACCTGACACACGGTTTGAATCTGAAGCTCGGAGAAAGAAGCACAGTGCACGAGCGCTCCGTGAGCAGGATCGGGAAAAACTGATTTAGATAATGAACTTTGGCGCTCATGCGCGGTGCATTTTTCTCAGAGCTTCTGATGTGAATCAGGGGCCGTATTACAGAAACGTCTTACCTTTTTGTCTTAAATTAATCTGAGAGGTCAAGATTAGATTTTTCACAAATTCGTATAACAGAAGTAAATCTTATCTTGATGTAGGAATCTTATCGTACAGCATCTGGTCCTATCTCGAGTTAGGAAACTTAGTCGATCGAAGTCGACAATCAACTGGCATGTCTGTTACCTAGCAACCCACCATACACGCACAGCTGAAACGTAAACACCTTATCAAAATAATCCAGCTGGTTAGCCAGACAGCTAGCTACCGCTACTGATGTAAAAAAGGCTCAAAGGCTCACAAAATTAAAAGCACAATAAACTACAAGTTAAGAATATTGTGAGAGCGTTTCGTGCTGTTTATCAGAGCGTCGCTTCTTCGTAGTTTCAGTTTCAGTTTCCCCGAATGCTTCAGTCGACCGCGCTAACATTACTCTTCCTAATAAACAGACGTTCAGCTCTGTATCCTCATTATTCACCACCATCACTTTAATATTTTGTCTGAAGAGTTTTCATCAACATTAACACACAAAGGTAATAATGAGGGGACGGTGGAGATTGTCTGCAGTGTCTGGGGTTATTAAAAAGCTATTAGTCAAAGCACCGTTTTCAATGTAATAAAATAAATGTTGGATTATTATGGTAGTTATAGTGAACTATGCCGCCTGTCACTGCATAAAACGATAGAAACAGACGGTTAAAACAGAAGATAAGTCACCTCTGGGGTTTTCTTAAAGTTGGGACAGATTTTAGGAAATGTTTAGTTAGGATGTTTCTGTAATACAGTTTTCCTGTCTGGAGTTAGGATAAGATTGTGACTTAAGAACTGTTGTTCTGTAATAGCTTCTGTCCTAAATTCAGTCCTAACCAAAGTTGTAATGGTGACTAAGCAGATACTTAAGAAGTTTCTGTAATATGGCCCCAGGTCTTTTAGATCACATAATTTAAACTGCGTATGGCAGGAGTTAATCTAGAACCATGACCAGAACAACAAATGTTCATATAACCTGTTCATATAACATTAATGATAGCATAATCATTAGTCTTTTTGATACTGATGCCAATATGTTCTTGTCTTATTGCAGGAGTTGAATAATTGCAAGCTGTACACGCCAACTCTAAATGATTACGAGGTATATGATTTTGCATGTGGTTCAGGTATTTGATGATGAAGTTTCAGGTTTTGAATTTGTTGGGAGTTGAGTTATGTAGCCTCTCATTCTCAACATGTGTTTAGTTAGTTGTAACACACTATACTAATTTGAGTCCTTAGGCAAGACTCTTAATGCTACATTTGTCTGCCTCTGTAACATGATTAAACTGTCAGTCTGGATAAGAGCTTCTGCCAAATGCCATGCAATATTCTCAAGATGGTGCATATAGAGCTGTCATTATTCCTGCACTGGAATTGGAATTCTTAATTTCATAAATAACAAAGTGTTATTAAAAGTAATATCCCAATCAGTGAAATAGAAATGTGTTTGTAATTTAAAGACTTTTTTAGGCATGAGCTTACAATGTACTAAAGAAACCATCTGACATTTGGTGTTTTCTTGAATATTTTAGAGTAACAGAGCTGTTTATTCCTTTCAGTAATAGGAATTCAGCAGTTTCCTTGCTTAAGCAGAAACTGAATGCGCAGCAACATCAACACCAAACATAGCTGTTTACATTTAGCCCATTAGGAATTCCAGAGTTCTTGTCTACGCTCACTAAAGTTACCTTAAACTTATGTCTTCTGTCTCCAGCAGAACTGCTCCAGGTCCATGCTGAAATGCTTTGAAAAGGAGGCCGCTGTTCTTATAACAGAGAACAATGGAATTCCTTCTAAAAAATTAATTATGATGCTGCACAAGCTTGCAAGACAAGTGAGTATGATTGTTTTATTTGGTTATAAATTTATAGTATAAAGCTCTACTTCTGCACAGTGTAGAAAAATTTAGTATACACAAACACGTATGTGTGTATATGTATGTATAATTCTAATCTTTCAAATCTTCAACACTGTGCATATATATTTATATAGATAGATAGATAGATAGATACATCTATAGCTAGATAGATACATAGATAGATACAGTTTACCTCAGCGATTAGGAACACTTAAATGGTCGGCCATGACTTGCTGAGGAATATATATGAGATGAAACAGGCCTAATTCCCACAGTCATCCATCACTATGAGAAACACCAGAGAATACAGCAATGATGTGCAACAAAAGGCTGTTGAGCTGCTTGAATCAGAAAATAGCTAAATAGTTAAAAATGTCCATTTTCACTATCAGTGTAATAAATTAGAAGCTTTAAACAACTGGAGATGTCAAGAATTGGCTGGGAACAAGACATATGTCTATGCTGAGCCCACACACAGTGATGAGGATAGTTCGTGTGGACAAAGAATCTTCAAGGATCACAAATGGAGAATTGCAGACATTAGTTAGGTCTTGGGGTCACAATGTCTTCCAAACTACAATCAAACACCACCTATATAACCACAAATTGTTTGGGGAGTTGCCAGAAGAAAACATCTGCTGTCAAGGTCCAGCAAAGTTTGCCAAACATTAATGAATTTCCAGTAAGACTGTGTTCTATGGTCAGATGAGACCAATATAAAGGTTTTTGGCAACAAACACCAGATGTGAGTTTGGTGTGGACACAAAGATAGCCATGCAGAAAAGAACCCCATCCCCACTGTGAAGTAGATCTATGATAATGTGGGGCTGGTTTTTCTCCAAAGGCCCTGGACAGCTTACTATATAAACACTAGATCCTTTGCCATGTGTTCCGTGTCTCATGAAACATTATAGGAGATTCCTTAACTCAGAGCTGTTATCTTTGCAAAGGGAGGCTGCACACAGGTGGCACACACAGATTTGAGAAAAATATTTCATGGTAACATTCAGGGTATTTTTTTTCAATCATTGAACTTTAAAAAGGTTAGATTTTTGTTAATATTTTAAATGAAAGATCAAAAGGATAAGCAATAAAGAATGTTTTTATATTTTATAAAGAAATTGTTTATGTATATATACATATTATATATATATATATGTATATATATAGAGAGAGAGAGAGAGAGAGAGAGAGCAATAGATATATATGTGTTTTAGAAGTGCTCTGGTAAAAATGTATATTAGATGTTTGAATTTCTGTTCTTTGCCTTGGCCTGGTAAATGGGAATAACATGGATTGTTCACAATTTCTGAATAATTCAATTGTTGAAATTTAAACGAAGTGATTCAGAGTGTTGTCATGTAAAATGGTCCAGTATAGAGAAACCTACTGACTCAGATTTCCTTACAGTGGTGATAGGAACCACAATGGTCACAATGTCTACACAAATATAGTTATTTTATGGCACCTTGACCCTGTCTAGGTGGTACTGGGAGGTAACATATGAGTTTGCATGGCTGTGAGATGTAGTGACATGAGCCAGGAGGAGGAGGGAAGTAGACACTGACAAACTCTGAAAGTCAGTCAGTGTTTTACTGAGTTATACTCAACATCATCATGAGTCAAAGACAAAAAAAAGAAAAACAAACACATAATACAAAAGAATATGTAGCTGAGGGAGGAGGACTTGGACGATGGCAAGGAAAAGTAAACGAAACAAAAACAAGCTAGCCTGTACTGGAGGGTTATCAAGCTACTACTAGCTTGATAGCTAGTCAGTGCAACTGGGCATGACTATTTTGGGGAGAACATTGGAGATGACCATTCTAGACCAAAATTGAAAAGCTATGTTGCGCCCATCAGGTAGTGTATTCATAACCAACTCAGTCAATAGCTTTCTTTGAGACAGCTTTTACAAGTTCTGGGGCTGGTTTCACAAAAACTTTATTGAGAAAAAACTTACGAAGGTTCTTAAGACAAACACTAAGAAGTTCATAAGGATGTTCTTAAATACAATTCTCGGAAAAAAACTTAAGAAGTTTTCAAATATTCTCTCAAGATGATTGTAATTATTTTCTTAAGATTTTCTTAAGAAAATATCTATTGTTTTCTTACGTAGGCTGTGTATAAATGACGCAAGATACATTTCGAACTTGAATCAACTGTTATTAGTTTAGTCCACTCAGAGGATCAAAATGGAGGAAAAACATCAAACCAAGTGTTTTAAAAAAGGCAAACCAGAACTAGAGTTTATGGCGGAGGAAACCGAAAATAAAAAGCCAACAGAAAAAAAATCCTACGTGGAAAATACAATAATTGTGGGGTGACGGTGGAAAGTCTGAGGCAAGATGTCTTAAGATCTGTTGTAAGATTAAGTACACATTTAAGAGCATAATATTTTCAAGAATACCTCTTGTTCTTACAATTGTTCTTAAGGAAATAGTTAAGAAACGAAAATAAAAGAATTCTTAAGATGTAATTTGAAGAATAACATTTTTTCGTAACTTTTTTCTTAAGAACGAAGTTAAGAAAAACACACATTTAAGAAGATTTTCTTTCTTAAGACACTTTTGTGAATCCGACCACTGGTTCCTATCACCACTATTATGAACAGTTCTGTGCACAGATCAGGTTCTTTAGAATGGAATATTCTGAAGCTACTCTGGATGATGATTTATTTATGGACAAGTGTTGAAAAAATGATGAGCTTTCCCTTTGAATATGTGTAATTCTTTGTCAAAAAATCTTATCTTTCATGCAGCAAATTTCTTGGAGCCCAACTCCACATCTGTGCTGATAGAAAAATAAAGTGGATTTTATGTAATTTCTGCATTAATGTCATTGTTTATGCTTTCACTGCTCATGCATTGCCCCATTTCCCTTTCATGACTCAGTCAGAGCAGAGTACTAATGCGCTCACAGACTGGAACTGGCAATTGCAAACCTGAAAATTAAAACAGCTGTGCAGCTCTGCCATGAAAGCATTTTTTCAAGCATTTTTGAGCTCAGCCTGTTATGCTTTGCTCTGTTTTTGGTACAGTCCTGCAGAGAACACACTGAACAAATGGGCTAATGGTGGCTGGAGGTTTCTCATATAAGGCGCAGCCATTTGTTTCTAATACTGGCGGCCCTAATCTATTTGCAGGCTTGTGCACAGTCATTGTTGAGGTATATGGGCTCAAGTGAAAAAAGGACAACCTGAACTAAGATGAAATTCAGTGTAACAGACAACATACAGTAAACATGCTTATCCAGAAAGGCAGTCTAATTATATTTGGAAGAAAAGCATATGTAGTGTTGTAGTCATGTTAAAGCAGCACTATGTAAGTTTTTTTTTGTAAAATTTAAAAAAGTAGCATTACTACTTCAGGAGGAGAAAAATGCTAAAATAGGGTGTGCATACATCTGCAAGTCACCCTGTAAACCCTAAAATGACAATTTAAAAGTCAGAGCTGTTTTCAAAATAGGTTTTTTGTGCTACTGTGGTTTACGGGCTAATTCACAAATATTTTGTGTCACAATATTTGTTGAATGACATACAGTTAAGGTCAAAATTATTAGCCACCAAGATGATATGGAACATTTTCCAAAGATTCTGTCCAATATTAGCATAATTCATAAAACTTTGCAGAGCAAATATTGATCATTGTAAAGGCCCCCGATTTGGTACATTTTGGATTTAAAAAAAAAAAATCAAGATTCCTGTATAACAAATTGGAGTGGTCAAATTTATTAGCCCCCATGTGAATTCTTCAAGAAAATGTAGCAAATTGAAATGTTTAGCTTTCAAATCACATCTGAACTCCATCTGACTTGATTGGTGCAACTAATTAGCATTGAACTATGCTAAATGGACTCCATTGAACAGGGCTAGTGGCACTTGACGGCTAGATTGAGATTATTTACATTATAAAGAATATATAGATTGTGTATTATATAGATTGAGATTACTCTTACATTATTTGTAACAAGTAAATTCATCATGCCAAAATAAGTCTGGACCTCAGAAAAAAGGTACTGGATGCCCATCTTAAGGAGGACGGCTATATTGCCATAATGCTATGGGGCTGTTTTGCTGCTTCAGGCACGGAAAACCTTGTTTGGGTGAAAGGGATCATGAAGAAAGAATATTATATTGACATTTTAAAGGATAATGTGAAGAAATCTGCTGCCAGTCTGACTTCAGGTTGCCACTGGGTCTTCTAGCAAGAACAACAAAATGGTCCTGGAGTGGCCCTCTCAAAGCCTAGATCTCTATACTATTGGGAATCTATGGTGGGATCTTAAAGTTATGGTCCATGTTCGAAAACCACGTAATTTGGATGAGCTGGAACAATTTGCCATGGAGGAATAGGCTAAGATCCTTCAAGAGACATGTGCCAACCTAGTTAGAAACTACAGTAAAAGGCTGCTGTCAGTTGTGAGTAAGAAAGGCTACACTATTGATTATTAATTGTAAAAGCGCTAATAATTTTGGCCTTGTCATTTTTGCTTTTTCTCAGTGCGGCAGTAAAATATCTTTGACAAACTTTGTGAAGATTCTGTCTTTGTTCTTTTGGAAGTAATTACTGTAAACAGCAGGGTTCAGGGTTGCAGCAGTCATATTTTATTTCACCCAAATAAACACAAAGCAAACACAACCAACGCTATGCTAAGCTGGCCACTTTTCAGTGGCTTCAGACAGCTAGACTTCTCAGTCCTTTATCACTTAAGCTCTTCAGTCAGTCTCTGTTGCTGCTGCTTGTCTCTCTCTCGCTCTGTTCCCTTTCAGCTCTTTTTAAAAGGTGCTCACGCTGCCAGCCAGATCAACATCAGCTGGCTCTCATTAAGGTCAGCGTGAGCACCCGAGCCGAGAGGGGAGGAGAGCTCGCTGCTCCGTCTCCTCGTCACCGCCCCCAGCTGGCAGCTCGGCCGCCCGGGTTGAACGTGAAGTGTAGTGAAGCGGCCTCGCTGCGGAACAGGGGGCGGAGCTCGTGCGGCGTAGCTCGGGACTCGCTCCTTGCCCTCGTGCCTCTTGTTGCCGGCACCGTCCTCCTCCTCCCGCCGTCACTCGCGTCACTCGGAGCTCGGGCTTTGCCGTCCGTCCCCCACCCACTCGCGGCTCTCTCCCTGCCGTCCTCGCCGGGGTTCGTCGCGGCTCGATGTTCGGGCCCCGCCTTCCGGCAGGCTCTTTTGCTTTTGCCTTAAAATGTTCCATATGAACCACTTTTTTAAATATACAGTTTAGGCCAAAACCTTCTCAAAACTATTGTAAGACAATGTATAAGGCATTAGGCTGCAGATTCATAATCATTTCATGTAATAACTTTTTGTGATGTAGTCTTTAGAGGCATTGAATGCTGGTTGTCTGGTTCCACCACTGTGAACAGTTCTGACTCTATGTTTCTCTAGAACAGAGCATTTCATATCAAACCAGTCTGAATGACCTTGTTTAAATCTTAACAGTTTATCTTAGTGGAATTCCCCATTGACTGCAAATAAATGATTTCAATACACAGGAACAGTATGTTTAATGGAAAATCTGCTTGGTCAAGCTTTGTTAACTTGTAATTAGTCAGAAGGCTTTAAGGAACATTCCAATACACAGTAAAAAACTGAGGGTATCCATCAGGATCTGACTGCCAGAAATGACTGATTATGAGTACATTAACTTAGCTTCAACCTTGCTGGTTATTTCCAGTTGATGTGTGTTTGTGTGTGTGTGCTTCTGTGTGAGTGATTGTGTAATTGTGTGTGGGCCAAATTAAAGCCAGCTCTCTATTACAATGCGTCATTTCCTGATGGATACCCTCAGTTTTTCACTGTGTATTATACACACAGACCAATTGCACATATTTCCTTGGAATGTTCTTGAGAGCCTTCTGACCAATTGTCAGAGTGATAACAAAGCTTGACCAAGCAGAATCTTTTCCATAAGACTTAATGTTCCTGTTTATTGAAATCATTTATTTGCGGTTAATGTGGAATTCCTCTGATTGTCCAAAAGTGTTGCATAAACAAACTGTTAAGTTCACAGTGGTGGTGATAGGAACTAGACAACTAAAGCATTTGATGCCTCTAAAAGCTACATCACAGAATGTTATTACATGAAATGCTTATGAGTGTGCAACCTAATGCCTGAGACACTGTCTTACAATAGTTCTAAGAAAGTTTTGGCCTAAACTGTATTTTTTAAAATCCATTCATGGCAACGTGGGTCATACAGAATGGCAAAATAGTACCAAAAGAAATGTTTTATCTTACCATGATCAATATTACGCACAAAAGTTTCAGTTGGTTCAATGGTCATTTTGGATAGAAATAAATAAATATATAAATATAATAGCTGTGTATGCGAGCACTGGTTCCTATTACTGCCACTGTTAGGAAATTTGAGATCATGAGTTTGACTTGATTAAATTGAAATGTTGAAAAATCAGTGAAATTCCCCTTTAACAGTACCAATCACAATGCTGCTGAAAATAATTGCAGTTAGCATTTTTATTTTTATGACAAAATGTAAATCACATGTGATAGTCTGGACCATGCATTCATTGGCATAACTGAATCAGTTCATCAGCTAATGCTAAGCCCTTCATGAGCTGAATAAGTTGTAAATAAGTGTGGAGAACACTAAAGCCAGCAGAGTCATGACCCACCAGGAATGCCTTTTGACCCCATTGATCTACACAGCGTCTCTGACATAATACTGTGCTGATCGTATTGTTCAGTGTCAATGTTGTTCAATCGTATTGTTCTATATCTTAAGTTGCAGGACAAGAGGCTGACCTGTCCAGCCTGTGAGGTCTACAAAGAAGAAAAAGCAGTTACATTCCTCAACACTTTACTTAAAATCTTGCAAAAGATGAATGCAAAGAATAACTGTTCTTTTTAGTCAAAGCTAACCATAATCTGTGCTCCTTATTATAAAGAAACATCTCTAAGAGTGCATTTATAAGCATGTAAATTATGTTCACACAAATGTATATTTTATTTTGTATTTGTCTATGCAAAGTTATATCCTATATTTTATTAGATTAATACAATTTAAATGTGCCTTTGTTTTTTATTAATCTGCTTTGACAGCAAACTACCTCTCATATGGCCACTTTTTAATTATTAATTATTTTCCTTCTTAATGGGTTTTAGGAGGGATAGCATATTGAAATGTTTTAAAAGCAACAAGCAAGGCTGAAATCTATGAGGGTTTCTGTTTGTTTTGTAACTATGTTGACTTTGTGATGTCAACTTTCTGTTCTTATTATAGATTTTTGACCTGTGTCACCTCCATCAGCTTTAAAGACCCAAGGAACCTAAATCTAATTCTTTTTTTTTTTTCCTAATTATTAGGTTAATCTTGTTCTTGCAGGCGAACCGTGCACTAAGTACAACCTTTGAATAATGTTCTGGTGAGCAATAAATGACCGGTATATTTCACCATATTTCTCTCCTCTCAATGTAAACTGGGCAGGTTCAATCTTGGGTAACGCTTCCGTAAGCATTCCCCTTACCAATCACAAGACTGTTGTCTCTTGGCCCGCCCACACAAAACAGTTTTAGTCAAAAACACTTTAGCGAGCTAAAGCACACTAGGAGTGTTGGGCAGAGAGCTGTCAATCACGCTGCTCTTTAGCTTTGCACACAGTTCTCAGATAGGTCTGATCAGTGGTTTTTAAGTCTGTTATATTTATATCTTGTTTTTCATTCAAGCTTTGCTGGATGTTTAATGTAACACTCAAGTTTAGTATCATGACATTTTTAATATTATCCAACCAGTATACAACATACACTTCATGAGAATGTAATTATTGCTTTCAGTAATTCTATAACATTATTTTCATTGTTTGAACATTCCCATGAACCTGAATGTGAAAATCATTTGATTTTCACAGTTACAGTTTCCATTTTTCATCATCAGCATCCAGTGAGAGCAACAGTGGCTGCATGTTCCAGCCAATGATTGCATATATTATGTATATAATATATACAGAAGGTAGTTTCAACTCATCCGTGATTGTAGTCCTTTCATTCTTGTTCTTTTGTTAGTTTGCTGCTATAATATATTAACTGGTCTCCCACAGGAATTTCCCAGTGTAGTCAAAGGTGCTGAAGGTTTTGCTGTAAAAACCATTCAAAAAAGCTATATTTGAACGAGAGAGCTACAATTGCAGATTCTATCATAGCAACATACACTGCATGCTTCAGTCTGCACTACAGATGGGTCTACTACTGCACTATTACTGGTTCGAAAGGATCAAACAAGGAAAATGCATTAATGCCTTAATGCCTTAATAAAAAATGATGCCATTAATCATTCATTACAAGCTTATCAAGCAATAACTTCAGGCTGCTGTTTTGCCTTTTTGTGTCTACTGCTTTCTTTCTGCATTCCTTCAGTATACTTACAGTTTATTAGCCCCTACTACTTTTTGAGATAATATGTTTGTTGTGTCAACTATTCTAACAAAGCTAGCATGGGCAAAAAAAAAATCCTAGCCGTATTTTGCTCATCTATATTATGGGTGAGGGTGTTTCTGGAGAGCTCTGTATGCACTTCTAGGCCATGCACATTAGATAAAGTGTTATAACTGTATTGATTAACACTGTCATTTGTTATCGAGTCATTTGTTGCAGCTTGACCTATTGATATACTGCTGTAAATAGTGAAATAATCATATTTGTACAAAATAAAGCTCTCTGATGAAAAAAAAATATGTTTTGTTGTTTTTACGTTGTCTGTATATAAAATAAAACTCTTGCAATATTTTCTCTTTTTTTCCACTGTGTGCTTGTTTACTTTTTATAGGCCTGAAAGTCCTGGCCTCCTGTTCAATTTGTTACATTTCGAAACACGAAAGGTGACATTCTGTTTGTTAGATTTGATCTTCTTCCTTCCTGTAGAACCAGTTTCACAGTTTGGGAATTTAAAGAAATGAAATGAAGAGAAAACAAAAACGAAAGCCAGGGCTTCCAGGGTTCACGTACTTAAAGCCACATAATCCATTAGTCTAAATAAATGTAATATCTAGACATAACTAACTAGTTATTACTAGTTATTAGTTATTATTACTAGTTCATTGCTTAGTTTTATCTATTGTTCATGTTTGGAATTTGTCGAGGACATGAAAAAAAGCTCAGCAAAACTGAACATGTGGTAAAAGATAAGATGCATTATGGTGGTGTATAATTTTGAAACATTAATTAGTATGGTAGCATGCACCATATACTACAACCCTGTTTCCAAAAAAGTTGGGATGCTGTGCAAAATGTAAATAAAAACAGAATGCAATTATGTACAAATCATTCAATCTTATAGGGAATTGAAAATAGTACAAAGACTGCAAGAAACTTTATTGTTTGTTGAAAAATAAATGTCCATTTTGAATAAGATCCTAGCAACACATTTAAAATAAAAGCGGCATGTTTATCACTGTGTTGCGTCACCTGTTCTTTTACAGCACTCTGTAAGTGTTTGGGAACAGAGAAGGCCAACTGCTGTGGTTTTAAAAGTGAAATGTTTTGATGCTGTTTCAACAGTTCAGGGTCTCCTTTGTCATATATTTTGCTTCATAATTGGCAAATGTTCTCAGCGGGTGACAGGCCTGGACTGCAGGCAGGCACGCACACTTTTTTACTACGGAGCCATGCTGTTGTAATACATGCTGAGTGTTTGTCATTGTCTTGTTAAAATAAGAAAGGCCTACATCTGGATGGCAGCGTATGTTGCTCCAAAACCTGGGAATATCATTTAGCATTAATGGTGCCGCCATAGATGTGCAAGTCACCCTTGCCATGCGTAATAATGCTTCTCCATACCATCACAGACGCTGGCTTTTAAGCTGTGTGCTGATTACAAGTGGGATGGTACCTTTCTTCACTGGGGCAGTTCCCCTCTTGTCACTGGGGTGGTACCCTCAAGGGTACATCTCAGTACCTTTAGTCAGGGAACATAATTGTACCATAATCATCGAAATTAGATTTTCTATGTTATATTGATTTCACACACTCCGTCTCGTCTCCAGGTTCTAAAACATCAGGTTATTAAAAAAAACATACAAAAATGTACTTTTCACCAGGGCAAAACTTTTTTAAGATACAGAATTGGACCCTAAAACCACTGTTTGAAGGTATATTAACATTGTTGGTACCTTGATGAACGAAATATGTACCTGTACAGTGCCTTTATTTCTTTTGTTGCTAGATCCTGTTTATGTATGGTTTCTTCTTCACATGGTATAGTTTGAACTCGCAGTTGTGGAGGCAGTGACGAGCTGTGTTCACAGACAGTGGTTTTTGGAAGTGTTCCTGAGTTCATGCAGTGATTTCCACAACAGAATTCTGTGTTCAGTGTCTGTTTTTAATGCACTGCTGTCTGGGGGCCTGAAGATCAAGGTCAGCCAGCTAATATTGGTTTTTGGCCCTGTCCCTTGCATACAGTGATTTCTTTCAGTCTTTTTGTTATTATGTATCGTAGATGATGAAAAGCAAAAGTCCTTTGCTATTTTATGTTGACAAATGTTATTCTTGAGTTGTTGCACTATTTGCCTGCACAGTCTGAGTGGTGAACTCCTCCTCATCTTTACTTCTGAAAGACTCAGCCACTATGAGATGCTCTGTTTATACCCAATCATGTTACTGACCTGTTGCCTATTAACCTAATTAGTTCCAAGATTGTAAAGTCTCAGAACTTAATGAACTTTACATATTAGGACTAGTTAGACTTAGCATAAAAATGATTTGACTCTTCAAACCTTGTGCGAACACTCAACAACCATGGGCTCCTCTAAGCAGCTGGCTGAGGATCTAAAAATGAAGCTAATTCATGCATACACAACAGGGGAAGGCTGTAAAAAAGTGCTTCCAGCTTGCAATCCCCATTGTCTGAAAAGTCATGGCAGTTAAAGGGAACTGATGAAGTCAAGGCAAGATCTGGAAGAACAAGAACACTCTCGGATAGAACTGCAGATGTGTCAACTTAATCCTAATAAAAATACTGAGGTGAGTGATGGAAAACTTGTAGAATTCAATTAAAACCCACCCTGTGATCCTGTGCCCTGAAGTCTTAGCTCTCATTATTTAGGCAAGCTTTTTCCATTTATTACCATCATGGTTTAAAAATGTTGCACAGTATCCTATTTTAATTATTTATTTATTTGCTCAGGCAGCTGATACTGATATTCATCCTTGAGCTTAACAATAATCTCAACCAGAAATCTTTGCATGTATATTCATTTGTCCCGAATGGTGTGCTGTGTTGTAGTGTGCAGCTTGCTTTACACCCATGCGTCCTGCAACACAATGATTTTTACAGCATGCCCACCAACCACTGCTCCCCTAGATGCTGCATTCAGGGGAATTTTCTATTGCGTATATACGCTATTTAGATGCTGGCTGATTTTGCTCAGCATCTGTTTTGTTAGGCTGTTTTAAATATCAGCAAGCAAATCAGGTGTTTAATCTGGTGATTACGGTAAGGTAGTTGTATTGGTCAACATCTAGATTAGCAAGAAACATTTTAGAAACATGAGCTGTGGATAGATGTAGTAAAAGTGTTTGGCCACCATCACCAAAGCTGCATTTGGAGAAATAGGGAGCATGGAAAGAACAACTGTTGCCAGCTATTAAGGATGTGGGTGGATCTATTATGCATTAGGATTTTGTTGCAGCCAGTAGTGCAGGAAACATTGTATGGGTAGATGAAGAATGGATTCCATGAAATAGTTCGGGAAGCAAATGTGAAACAGTCAGGAAACTGCAGCTGACAAGAGTCTGGCTTCTACAAGAGAACAATGATCCATAACTGAACTAAATCCACTGTGACCTTCTTTTAGAAAGGCTCTCACAGTCTGATCACTTGAACATCTTAAACACAGCTGAAGAATATTGCAGAACCAGAGTGAGTAAAATTCCTAAAACAAAAAAGGAAAGACTCCAACAAAAGCTGGACAGCAAAAAAAGTGTTTTCATGCAGTGGTATCTGTCATAAGGGCTGTTACTAAATACTTTAGCGAATGTGATATCTGCTGAAGGGGCTGTAACTACATATTTTACTGAAAAGCTTGGGTGTCCAAACTTTTGCACATGCCACAATTACTACTGTATTTTTTTCATTTTTTAAATGAATCAAATATTAAGTAGTTGTGCATTTACATTTGCATTCTTTGCAATAGTTTGCAGTCGAAGCTGTGTTTACTTCTTTTCCCTTCAGAAATTCGACAAAATATGTCATTTGGCCAGAGGTGCCCAACATTACTACTACTACTGCTATTATACTATATTATACTAATGAATGTATTACTAATAGTGGTGCTATTTTGACATGGTGGTGTTTGGTGTAGTGATACATACCACGTACTTTACTTGAGGTGCATAACATAATACATATACCTTTGGTACACCGTGATGTTTTTCATGATAACACATGGTCTTTGTGTTCCATTGCTTTTGTGCAATCGTTCTGCAAAATAAAGAAAAAAGTCAGTCAAAGAAGCCCTGAACATTGTATTAAATGTGCTTTCATATTAGCAATTTCTTTTAACATGAAAGTACAAGCCTTTTACATTACTCAATATTTCCTGGATTAATCCAAATGTTTTGTTCCTGCTAGTCTGTAAAGCACTTCGCAGCCCAGTGACTGTGACTGTGTATTCTGTTTGTTTCTGGGTAATTCCAATTTGTTTAGTTTGCTAAAGCTTTTATGGGCAACAGCTTCAGAATTTGACGTAGACCTGCTGTCATGCTCCTTTTCAGAATTTGGCAGCAGGTCAAATATTATCTCATAGAAGTTACCAAATAAAGTTATTTAATGCATCATTGTATCTGTTTTTGCTTGTGCTAAAGAACAAACTTGGGCTCCTTCCAAACCCACCACATAGTGCTATGCTATACCTACCAACACAATGAATGCACTATTAATGATGGTGTACAATTTTGACATACTATTTAGTATTCTAAACTGTACCATACACTATACAGTCCTAAATAATGCTATAGTATACAATACTATATTATACAAAAAATGCAATATTGTACTATACTCCACCATACAATACAATACTATACAATGCTATACTATGCTATACTATACTACACTATACAATATGATACAATAACAATATAATACTATACAATAGTACACAATACAATACAATGCTATACAGTACTATATTATTCTATACTACACTAATGAATTTAGCTACTACCAGTGTTGTTCAAATGTTTGGTGAACGTTGTGATCTACACCAGTGTATTGAGTGGAAGGTCGCAGTGCTGCTCCAGTACAGATGGCTGCGCTGTTCTGTTCAGCTTCAGCTTCAGCTTCAGCTCTGCGGTGCGGACCGGAAAAGTGATCAGAAAACGGAGCCCCGCTTCTTAAACCTGACCGGAGAAAAGCCAAATAAGAATTCACTGCTTGAAAACGGATTTGGCTGGGCGTATTGACAACCTTTGTTTGCCTTCAAAGGCTTTTCTATAAAACGGTAAGTATAAAGGTTTTCAGCTGCTGCGCTCGTGTTTTAAATTGGGTTCTACGTTGCTCCATGGCCAGGGTGCTAGATACCTGAACCAGCTGACGTTAGCTAGCTTAGCCCATTCCCTCGTCGACTGTCTTAATTCAGTATCTTAGAAAAAATGTTAGGGACTTTCCAGCATGTAGCTTAGTTTGACATCTGACTGGTTGTAAACAAGAGCTGGAGAAAAAACAGTGACCGTATATGATTGCGGTTGGCTAACTTAGCTTAGCTTAGCTTAGCTGCCCCACTGTAGCTAGAAATGATGCTGGCTAAGATAGCTAGCTGGCTAACCTAGCGTTAGCTACCTAAGATGGCTGTAACGTTAGCATCTCCATTTTCACCAGGTTCCCTGTTAGTTAACGCTAACTGTCTGGCGTTAACCGACTTTAGGTATGGAGTGGTCGAGCTACAACTTAAGGGAACATGCTTAGCTAATTTGCTTAATTTTGATTTCATCTTGCCAGATTTAAAACGCGTGCTGTGGTTGGCTGAGTGCTAACCTCAAGCTAATCTAGCTAACGCTAACAACATTGATAACATTAACACCGACGTCGGCTTTGGCACCCTGTTGTGCATAAGCCATAGATCAGTGGAATAAACCTCCTGTGTGAGTGATCTCTGCCTGTTAAACCTGAAGGAAACATGTTAGTTAACTCTGAAACCTTACCTGTTTGGTCAGCATGCCGGCTTCAGTTAGGACTGAATCTATTAGCACAGTAGCTAATATAGAACGACAGTTTCTACGTTCATTGTCTTATCCTAACTCCAGCTATGAAAACAGTTTTACAGGAACATCATAACTAGACAACATTTCTTAAATAATGTCCTAACTGTAGGACAACCCCGATGATGTCCAAACGTCTGTTTTAACCGTCCGTTTCTATCGTTTTTAGGCATCTGTGACAGGCAGCACAGTTCTAGTATAATGACGTTACATTAAGTCCCCTTGGATTTATAAGGTTGTGTCTGCGTTTTGAGCAGTTTTGAGATATTAAACTTCAAAGATTTTGCATTCCAAATAGCAAAACTGATATGTGGAACAGGACTCTCTCACACCTGAAAATCACAGACACCCTAAATTTATTCTAAATGTAAAATATCAAAATCCTATCAGATTTGTAAATGAGTTGTTTTTGGAACAGGTCAAATGCAGGTAGGACCCTCTGATCCTAAGAAATCACTTTCTGCTTGGAATTCTAAGGTTCTGTCTGGTAAAACATAAAAAGAAGCAATGATTTTAAAGGGGCACAAACAGTTTATCGTAATTTGTTTTAAAACATAAAATTGGTGTTCTAGCACAGTGTCTGCATGTGTTAGAAAGTTGTATATAACGTAATGCAAATTTGTGAAAAATCTTATTTTGACCTGTTAGATCTTCAATTATGACAAAAATATGAGGTTTCTGTAATACAGTGAATGTATTTGAACTTGTTTTGCAGGTGAAGTGGAGAGATGTCTGACAGTGAAGACAGCGACTTTTCAGACAACCAGAGTGAGCGGAGCAGTGAGGCTGAGGAAGCCGAGGAGAATGAGGTGATGTTTCTGCTGTGACTGAAATTATATTCATAACATTTACATGAATGTTGCACTAAATCTGTTGACTCTATTTGTTCAGCATCAGTTTTGGGTCAGTTACTCAAAAAAAAAAATACATTGCAAATTACTAACGACTTATCTCAACCTGTAGTGGTATTGCTTATTATGTCCTAGAAGAGTGATCTCACTACTCATTGCTTCTGTGATACTCCCTAAAACCTATACACATCTGCATGGACTGGAACAAGTAATACAAGGGGGGCATTTTCAGTTATTTATTTTGAAAGAAGTTCCCAGTCAGGGTAACGGTATTCCAAAGGCATGTCCCTGTTCCTGCCTCTGAGTGAACTAACAAGGTAAAAAAGGCAGTCAACTTTGTTATTCCTTCTCACCGCAAATGCATTAAATGAGGATCAAGGTATAGTTATTACAGGATACAGAGCTACATTTAACACAGAACAACAGCAGACAGAAGTACAAAAGATAAAAGTAATGTAATATAATAAATACAGACAATAAACTATATAAATGCTATACAACAAAACCTTTTGTAAAGTATGCAGTTGTATAAAGTAGCTCATGCCCATTAAGCACAGGGAAGTAGAGTACAGTGGGCAGTTTTTGTACACGTGAGCAACTTTGATTTCAAGACAACTTTAATGTGTTACACTTCTTTAATGTCGTTCCTGTGAATAATGTCCATGGGCATGCATAAACTTTCTTTTTTGTTGAAATAAAATAAATAAAAGATAAGAGCACAAAATACAAAATATAATTTTATTGCAGTTGTTATTATGCATTCTGCTGCTTTATAAAATAGGGGAGGTTGGGTACTATAATGGATGATGTAAGGCAGTGATCTCCAACCCTAATCCTGCAGATCTACCTTCATGAAGAGCCAATTTCCAACCACAGTCTGCCACATCTGCTCCAGCTAATTAGCCTCCTCCCAAGTTCCTGGTTTATTGGATCAGATGTATTAGCGTCAAGTAAGGGGTGGAGCAGCTTATTGGTTACAGGTTGGAACCAAACTCTGCAGGAAAGTCGTTCTCCAGGACCAGGGTTGGAGACCCACTGCTTTAATGCCTTTTGGGAGGATTCTGTTTAACTGCTTTGTGCACTTAAACAAAAATATATTTTTTCTAGGAGGAAGAAGGGCAAGGAAGTGTAGCTGGCAGTGATAAAGCAGAAGAAGAAGAAGGAGAAGACTTGGAGGAGGATGAGGAGGAGTATGATGAAGAGGAAGAAGAGGATGACGACCGTCCTAGAAAGAAACCTCGACATGGAGGCTTCATCTTGGATGAAGCTGGTAACTCCACAAACTCTAGCAAAATGGGTCCAGCACTTTTCATCAAATTGCTAATTAATACTTTTGTTTCTGTTTCTTGGCTAGATGTGGATGATGAATATGAAGATGAGGATCAGTGGGAGGAAGGAGCAGAGGATATTTTGGAAAAAGGTGAGCATTTGAAATAGTGTCTAAAGTGTTTTCAATTACATGTTACTTTTAGACATGGTAGTTCTAGATGTACTGCTATTGTTCAGGTGGTTTGTGGTAAATCCTGGGATGTTAAAGTGCAGTTCGGTGTTAAGATATATTTTCCATAGATATAGGTATTCGTTTTTGCCTTACTGAATGGATTAAATGATGTTATGTATAGACATGAAACATAGAAACAACATGACATTTATAGTTGCTATAACTACAGTAAATTAAATCAGAAGTTTATATTTAGCATGACTTAACTGATACTAGGTGTTTTCCCCATTGTGTTCCTTGTACTCATAATTCTTTGTCTCTTGTGCATGCCTTCTTCAGTTAACGGTAAACCAACTCCAGATTTCTCTGATCCTTCTGTTTTTCTTGTCTAATTGGCTTAATCCTCATCATTTTCTCACATTTGATAAAATCCATGCCCATACTATGCAACCTGTATAACACTTGTCTGCAGTGTTGTAATGTGGTTTTGGTAATGTTTAATTTGCACACGTTCTAATCAAGGAGCATGGATGGCAAATACATGTTTTGGCTTTTCTCTTCGGTTATGGAAGTAACTAATTTAATGACTGTAATGAATACCTGTATGAATATTTAGGCTTGTAAAGTTCTTGGTAAGTCCTCGAGGGAAACCAATTGTGACCGTTTGCCTGAAATTGCTCCTTTAGGGACACAAACGTAGTGAAGTCTTTCATGGACAGAATGAATTCACATGCTTATTGTAATGCATCTGCTAACAATAACATGACATTAGCATCTCATAGTTTCCATCTCTGAAGTACATACCACCTAGTGCCTGCTCATTACTGATGATTTCCCTTTTTCCTTTTCTTTTTTAAAAAAATGTTTCTCTGTTCCCTTGCCTGCAATTGCTGTGTGCACATGAAATTGTATTATGGCTCATGTTCCTCCCTCTCCAAATCTACAATCGACTTGAACAGAGGAGGCTGAAGGTACGTGCTTGACTCCTTGGATATACTTACTGCCTGTTAGTCTTTAGCAGCTGTTTGTTCCTCAGAGCATAAGAGGAGAAGCTTAGTACTTTAAAGAGGAATTCCACCATTTTTTTTCCAGTTTCTGCATAATTTAACCTTTAAGATGTAAACAGTTATTCAGAGTAAAATACTGTAGAGAAACTACAGTTTTTATTTGTAATATTAAGTGATAAAATAGTGGTACATCTGAAAAACTACATTTTCTTTTGGCCCTATTTTGCCTTACTGTACCCTCCACTGTACCCCTCCATTATGAACCGACAGGGCTCCAGACTAACTCTGTTCCATCATTCTGGGGACAGTAAAACAAATGGCATACAGACAGAGTTGGCTAAAATATTTTGAAAAAAGCAGGGATGGCTGAATACTGAACGCAGTGTCCTAAACATATTCAGTAACATTAAAAAGTAACAAATTCAGAATACATTAAGAATACAATTGGATACATATTAATAAGGCATATAAGAGAAACTCTGCGGTCTTATTTTTATTGAATTCACACAGAATTACTCACTGTTAATGGTTGGCTGTTTTCTTGATGTAATTCTTCTGTTAATATACTTCATGAAAAATTCACTTATTTAAATAAAGTTACATAATTTTGGCTGCTTCAGTCCACCGTTACTCCCATAATCCCAGTACTGCTCTCATAATCCTATTGCTGTCTTATGAAGTAAGCAAAAATCGCAATAACAAAATCCTGCAAATTTGGCTATAAAGTTGGTAGCTATGTAGTTTTCAGTTAATGACATGTATGTAACACAAAATGCATGTATGAGTTCAGTACAATACCAGTGCTAAGCTTATCATTGTATCATCAAATTTATCAGTCTACTCAGCAACTTGTATTTCTGTGAAAAAAAGGCATTTTCAGTCCTTCTCAGAAGTATGGATTTACACATCGTGTGCTAATATTTAAAAAAGGACATCCAAAAAGTTAATAAACAAGCATTGATGGTGTTCCTTCCAATTTAGTGACTAAGTATTCTAAGAGTATTATCCTAAAAATAAGAGGTAACTGTATTCTGAATGCTGCCTTCACAAAATGTAACTTGGACTGAACACAGATACTGTACATCACAGATATTTTGAATGTGTCTGAATGCTTGTAGTCCATTACATCCTAACCCTGCATACGGAACAATGGTTAAACTGTTTTAGGATGCTCCAGAGATAATTACTTGTGCCAGCTGTGTCTTGCCCTCCTTAAATATAGCAATGTTTAATCCAGAGACTGTTTTTAAATTTCTTTGTAAGTGGCTTTTTCTCATCAAATGTCTACCGCTTGCGCAATACTAAATTCCTTTAACCCATCAGTGGGAATTCCTGTGCAAGATTAGCAGTAATCTAATGATTGTATCTGTTCATATTTTTAACATGCACAACCTTAAACGGACAATAAAAGCTTGAAATAGACATTTAAGTAACATTTTTTTCCATTGTGTGTTTTACAGTCCCTGGTCAACGTAGTACAATTCACATATTCGTAGTTGTTTTTTGTGTACAACAGTGTCTCAGCACCCAAGCATTTAATCCTTTCAGACCCAAATTATGTTCCACGGCACAAAAATATGATCTTGCTCTATTCTTAATAAAGGCAACTGTAAATGGGTATAAATGTTAGGAATTGTTTAACTCCTTCTTTCTAGCTATTTCTGATGCCCATTGTCAATGCACGCTGGTTCTGAAGAGCAGCAGCATTCCAGCATGAATAGTGATCATTTTATTTGTTTAAAGTTATTACAAGAAATCCTGAATTCAAACACAGTCTGAATTTACAGTATTTGCAGGTCATTACAAGAAATAAAGTGATGCTTTAAAACATTACATATTTTGTTACAGAGCTTTTGGTACTCTCATATGTGCACATAAATGTATTTACGAACCACAGATGTGTGTGATTGTATATGTTTGTATGCATGTGTGCTATCTGGCATTTGTCAACATTTTAGGAATCCATTGTCAGTTTTCACTTTTTCTTTTCTTTTTTGAGAATTTCTTTAAAGCTAGTCTGGAGCATTTTACATCAGACAACTCTTAATGGCTTTGTTTTACATCTTAACAATTTAATTATGCAGAAACTTGGTGAAAAATTGGTGGAATTCCTCTTTAACCAAAAAAGAGAATTATCTGTGGCATGTTAAAATTAAATGTTAAAAGTTTGTGACAGTGATGCTGACATAATGTTAATTAGGGGTGCACTAATGATGAATTTTTTAGGGCAGACTTTGCCATTTTAAAAGATATGTTTACACCTGGGCATTTCACGTGTCTTGAGTATCAGGAATATTTCCAGATAAAGATTTTTCACAAAAAAATGCAGGTGTAAATGCCACCCCCCCCCCCAATAAAATGCATGATTTAAATCCAATCAGGAGGTGATTTTGGGAGCATTTTAGCCAGACGTTACACAAGTGTAAATACCTCACGTGTGTATTTACACTCAGGGGATGGGGTGAACAACTGTCTTCTTTAAGCATTGTTGTAAAGCGGATGTAGGAAAATGTGTAAAGCCATGCACAATTGTGATTTTCGAAGAACCAATGATCTTTCGAGTAGAACACACGAAACAGCGAACAACACCGCAAATTGGTTGGTGCATATGAGCTGATTTGCGTATTAGGCACCGTACAGCAACTGGATTTCAATTCCACTAACTGGAGTTTCATTTGATTACCAAATGCAGATGAATCTTTTACTTTTACTTGCCAGTTTTGTTTTAAAGAAACAAGCAAGGATATAATAGCATTGTTTACTCTTTACTCGTAGCTTGCACTTTGCAGGCAATGAATGCACTAAAATGAAGCGTATAAATTAATGGGTAGGTCTAACACTAGCACAGACATGCACTCACAGCATTCAAACACGTTACAAATATGCTTGGCTAGTCGTGTTGTTTGTGTCAAAATCGTAACACAGGGTTGCCAAAATAAAATTAAATCTGCCAATTGCCAATCATGTGTTACTGCTCAATAACAGCCAGTTGTGATCATTTACCTCCTTACAGTTGATCAAATTGTTGTCTGTTCAACATTGAAAAATATAGAATGAGACAACATAAAAAGGTTGCTAGAAATACTCATAACGTGCATGTGTGGCAGGATCACCCTCTTATTATTAACTGTCTCTCATATCTCCTCACTGAGTGTCTTTTTCCAATACGCAGTTTCCAACATTGATCATGTAGCTTTGGATGAGGATCACTCTGGCTCCCGTAGACTGCAGAATCTGTGGAGGTATGAGGCCACAAACGCACTTTTTTTTTGACCTCAGTTGTAAGGACAATCTGTTGCACTTGTCAGCTAAAATAACATGGGGCTTCCCCTCCCTTTGCAGAGATTCCAGAGAGGAAGCCCTGGGAGAGTACTACATGAGGAAATATGCCAAGTCCTCAGGGGGAGAACAGTAAGTACTCTGGTTGTCTTTTATTTACACAGAAGCTAAACTACCCTGTTGCATAAATGGTGCTCATTGATTCCTCTGGCCTCCACCTTAGATGGCAATTTCTGCAAGTGTAAAAAAATAAAATAACTGTGCAGTGTCACATCAAACTCTAAACTTTCACATGTTCCTAAGCCTTAGCTTTTTCTTATGGAGTAAGTCTCAAAGGAGGCATTTCTCAGATTTCTTAGAATTTTGTTTTTGTTTGCATAATAAAATAATTCAGAACAAGAAGTGTATAAAAACAGGTGGCGGAATGTGTATAATGCAAAAATTGCCATTTTATCTTTATGATCCAAAACCATCAGTGAAGCTACAAATGCTTCTGAGTTTTTATATGTAATGTTGATAACGGTAAAAACTTGGTCAGTTCTATAAAAAAAGTTTTCTGTGGGTGCTACAACCCTTACAGCGTCCTGCATGTACTTCTATGCTGTGAATGGATTAAAAAAATACTTTGCAGGCCAAAAGCTTAGCTTGTTACTATCGTAAAACAAAGTCTTAAGCATCAGGCATTCTGTTTGCAACCATTTCGCGTAAAACCTCTCGTGAGGCATCTTTTGGAGGCATTAAACGCTTCAGACTTCTGGTTCCTATCACAACTGTTGTGAAACCGTTGCCGTTCTATATAATGTTTCACATCAAACTACTCTGAATGACTTTATTTTCATCTTAAAGACAGAAATATGCAGAGATATTGCAAAATTGGTGAAATTTCTTTTTAACAATATAGGCTTAATTTTTGGGAAGCTTTCTTCATTTAAGCAAACTGGCTGAAAAACATCAAAATAATAAGATAATCTATAAATATAATTGTTACTGTTTCTTTTCACATGATTCACTGTACATTTGTAATTTTTTTTTCTAGTTTCTATGGTGGATCAGAGGATCTCTCTGATGACATTACTCAGCAGCAGTTGCTCCCTGGTGTCAAGTAGGTTCATCCAGTTTTTAATCTCCATTAAACTGAATAAAGTGATGAATTCATATATAAAATGCATATATAAAATGCATTTTTTCAGGGATCCAAACTTGTGGACTGTCAAATGTAAGGTAAGCAGCGTGCCAGAATATCTAGGTAATGAATATGTAGTATGTAATTGCACTGCATGTGTCATTTATGCTGGTGTTTCTTTGTAGATTGGTGAGGAGAGGGCAACTGCCATTTCACTGATGAGGAAATTTATTGCTTATCAGTGCACGGATACGGTAAGCTACTAAATGTTTAGCCTAACTGAACATTTGCTTTAAAAAGTTGTATAATGATAATGTTAAGCCAGTTGCAGTTACTCAATAAAAAACCTTTCATACTTCTGCTCTGATTTCTGTCCCCTTTCTGCCTCCACACAGCCACTTCAAATCAAATCAGTGGTGGCTCCTGAACATGTGAAGGGTTATATCTACATTGAAGCATATAAACAGACTCATGTCAAGTCTGCTATTGAAGGAGTTGGCAACCTGCGAATGGGCTACTGGAACCAGCAAATGGTGCCTATTAAGGAGATGACTGATGTCCTCAAAGTGGTCAAAGAAGTGACTAATCTTAAACCAAAATCCTGGGTCCGCCTTAAGAGAGGCCTGTACAAAGATGATATTGCCCAGGTGGGTTGTTTGAGTGTTCTAGTCAGAACATGAACAAGAAAAATGTTTTTAATCTAGGTCAGACAATACGTAGGAGCTGTACACCAGCACCTGTGAATTTTCACTTTGTTTATGCTATTGTTTGCATGTTTAATTAATCATTAGTCATTCCAAAATGCTGTTCGTCTGTGGAGTTTAAGGTGATTATATTCATACTGTTTCGTCGTTTTAGGTTGATTATGTTGAACCAAGCCAAAATACGATATCACTGAAAATGATTCCACGAATTGATCTGGACCGAATCAAAGCGAGGATGAGCATGGTAAGAAGTAAACTGTATTTCTTTGTTTTGTCCTAGCAACTTGTTCGTTAATTAAAAGACTTTGCTGATCTTAAGAATTCCTTGCATTAACTCACAGAAAGACTGGTTTGCTAAGAGAAAGAAGTTCAAGAGACCTCCTCAGAGACTGTTTGATGCTGAGAAGATCAGGTAAGAGAACATGCGGCATCTCTCCCTGTGTGGGTTGGTTTGTTCATTCATTCATTCATACATTCATTTATTTGAGGTGTGCATCATGTCTGATTTGCTCTCTGCCATGTGCGTACAACTGAATGTCATTCTAGGTCTCTTGGCGGGGAAGTTAGCCACGATGGCGATTTCATGATATTTGAAGGCAACCGCTACAGCCGCAAAGGCTTCTTGTTCAAAAGCTTTGCCATGTCTGCTGTGGTAAGTCATATTACTCCTGCATGGGATTGTCTAGTTGTTTTATTCGTAATGCACTAAAATATATATGTGGTGCTTATGTGTGTGTGTGTGTGTGTGTATGTATATATATATATATATATATATATGTATGTATGTATGTATATATATATATATATATATATATATATACACACACACACACTATCTAATTGGAACTGTTTATCTGCTTGTGTTAGATTTTGTCATTTTATTTTAGTCTTACTTAATATTATGAGTGTGTAAGTGTGAGTGTATATCTTCATCTGTGACCCAATAGCACACATCTGATGATTTCATATAGGTATTTTTTGCATTAATGTTGTCTTCTGCCTGTTTTGTAGATCACAGATGGGGTTAAACCAACTCTCTCAGAGCTAGAGAAGTTTGAAGATCAACCTGAAGGCATTGATCTAGAAGTGGTCACTGAAACAACAGGTCTGAGAGTTACTTAAGTTTGTGAGAGAGAGAGCGCTATTAAGAGAGAAATTATACAAAGTTTGTGACTAAAAATGAAAGTCTTTTTCACTAGGTAAGGAGCGAGAGCACAACCTCCAAGCAGGAGACAATGTGGAAGTGTGCGAAGGCGAGTTAATCAATCTTCAAGGGAAAATTCTGAGCGTGGATGGTAACAAGATTACGATCATGCCCAAACATGAGGACCTAAAGGTGCATAGTATTACGTTACTGTATGTTATTCCGGATTTATGATCAACGCTTGCCTGTTGAATCTTGTTTTCTCTCACGTTCAGCTTTTGGTCAAACATGAGTCAGTGTGAAAATACCGTTAAAATCTAAGCTGGTTATCCTTGTATTTCAGAGTGCTTTCCATAGAGAGCAGCTGATGCAACTACTCAATAGCTAAATGTTTTAACATGGTCAGTTCCCAGCTCTATACTGTATAGTACTGTGTGTTTCCCTGGCTTCATAGGTTTCCCTCTTTCTGTCCTTAGGATCCACTGGAGTTTCCAGCACATGAATTGAGGAAATACTTCCGTATGGGTGACCATGTGAAAGTTATTGCTGGTCGTTATGAGGGTGACACAGGCCTTATCGTGCGTGTGGAAGAGAACTTTGTCATTCTCTTCTCTGACCTCACCATGCATGAGGTGAGCTGCTTCACCACACTTTCTCTTTTAGTGTCACCTTACTGTCTAGGATTCAGTTTTCCATTGGAAAACACTGGACACTATTTCCCAAAGATGGTGTAATGCTCTTGTTAAGATCAGAGACTTTTGTCAAAGTAATGCTGCGTTCACATTGATTGTGGACAAAGACAGCAAATCTGATGTTTGTGTTTCTCAATGGAGCAATGACAACACATCTGGACAGAGGCAAAGGCAGCGCGTCTTAAAGGCCAGCAGAGTGTTCCATCAAGGTCTTAATTCTCCCACCTTTTGTCTGTCATTAGTGGTGGGATCCCTAGGTACCCAACAGTTTGATTTGATTTCAGGATGCCAAGCTGCAATTACAAAATGATTTTCGATGCATCTCCGTTTTTGCTTTTCTATATTCATTTTACAACTCAACTGAACCATCAGGACACTTAAGCTGAAAATGCAGCGAAGTTTTTTCAGATGGTATTTCACACACTGGGTAACCCCCAGCATATTTTTAAAAATATTTTTTGCTATAGCTTTACAGTAAATAATTCAGTAAAGACCAGTTAGCAGTCTCCTGTGCTTGCTTGTTAAACAAAGCAGTGTTTCTATGTAGGGTATGTATAAATGGGTGTCATACTTTTTTTGCTTTATATGCATATAATTTGCAACCATTGTGTTGCTGCAAACATGCATGCAGTACAGATCCTGTTTTTTTGTTCTTCCTCTAAGCTTGGCTGTGCTGCATTGGCGTATCCCACTTTATAAAGTCTCTAGCTGTGCGTGAGATTATTTAACAGGGGTAACACAGAGCCTACATAAAAATCTGATTGTATTGCTTTGTGAATCAATTCAGGACTGTAAGAAAATCAAGATGCATCTACGAATTGTTTGTTTATCCCAGCCCTGCCTGCCATAGTGGTGGAATAAACAGGATGTTCATTTTTCGTTAAACACTGACACCAACTAGCACATAGTTTGAGCACATCTGGCCTTCTGCTACAAACATTTTAAAGGCCACATGAAAGTAATTTCCATCTCTCAATAAATAATGAGACTATCGCAGCTAACATTTGCTCATCCATTTTTGGTAGAAATTACGTCATGTCAGCATTGAAATTAGTCACATACCGTTCCCGTTTACATCACTTCTGCAGTGGGGTGTGGTTTGTTTTGACGCCATGTGAATGCAGCATTACACTAGTGCTCTAATGCTAGCATCTTACGATGAATTGTGTTGTGCTGTGCTGTGTATTGTGGGTTAAATAACTGATTGCATATTGATCACGTGTGTTTCAGCTGAAAGTCTTGCCTAGGGACTTGCAGTTGTGCTCAGAGACAGCTTCTGGGGTGGATGCAGGAGGCCAACATGAGTGGGGGGAACTGGTTCAGTTGGACCCCCAGACTGTGGGTGTCATTGTCCGGCTAGAGAGAGAGACCTTCCAGGTAGAGTCTTTTCAAGCATATCAGTTCCCTGTGGATCCCATCTAACTGGTCATTTATTATCTGACAGATTTAATTGTTTCACTTGTTTTGCTAATGCGAAGTGAATGTGTAATGGAGTGTTTAGTGGTTTAAGTTGTTAATCATGTGATCTGTGTGGTGTGTAATGGGCATTCATTGATCCCAGGTGCTCAATATGCATGGCAAAGTGTTAACTGTGCGACATCAGGCAGTGAATAGACGGAAGGACAACCGCTTCGCTGTTGCTCTGGACTCAGAGCAGAACAACATTCATGTAAAGGACATTGTTAAAGTCATAGATGGACCACATTCGGTGAGCAACTCTGTAACCATTGCTGACAGAAAATATCAGATCTGTGATCTGTAGCAACACTTGTCTTATTTTATTTTTGTTAAAATACATAACTGACAAATTAATTAGAATGAAGTGTATGTGTTTGTGTGACAGGGCCGTGAGGGGGAGATTCGTCACCTCTTTAGGGGGTTTGCCTTCCTTCATTGTAAAAAGCTGGTTGAAAATGGGGGCATGTTTGTTTGCAAGACTCGCCATCTTGTGCTGGCTGGTGGTTCAAAGGTAAGTGTGTCGACAACATTACAGAATGTGTTCTCCATTGAGTGATTTTTGCCAGGAATCTCTGTAATGTTTATCATTTACTAGCACCAAAAGCAAAAGCTTGATTTGATTTACACTACTTAATTGAAAGTGCTTTTAGAAGGAAACATGCAGAAATACTGAAATAAAATAAAGCTTTCTGTACTTTTTCTCTTTTTTGCCTGAATATTAATACAGAAAGTAACACAGAAAACTAAGTATTCTTCCCCCTGTCCTCTCTCAGCCTAGAGATGTGACCAATTTCACTATTGGTGGGTTTGCTCCCATGAGCCCAAGAATTAGCAGTCCAATGCACCCAGGAGGAGGGGGTAAGTGCTACTTCGTTTCTTACCAATTTTCTGCTTATGTTTATTAATGTCTGACACAGAATACACTGAATAAAAGACAAGTAAATTAAAGATCAGTGGACGTTATTCTGTGTAAGTTCCTTTTCTTAATGCTTTACTATATTTGATGTAGATCAGCTAGAATCAGTCTGTTCTCTCTGCCCCTCAAGGTCAGATGCAGAGAGGAGGTGGTGGAGGTGGCATGGGGCGTGGCCGTGGTAGACGAGACAACGACCTGATTGGACAGACAGTGCGCATATCCCAAGGACCATACAAGGGTAAGGGAGATTTTATACATTTGCATAAGTTCATCTAAGAATTTCTTGACCTTAATAGTTGCATAGTTACTGCTGGATATGAACTAAAAGAATATGTTAAGTATATGCATCTGTTTTTCTTTGGTGAGTCTGATCGTTGCCTCTTTTTTAAGGGTATATTGGGGTTGTGAAAGATGCTACAGAATCAACAGCAAGAGTAGAGCTCCACTCAACCTGCCAAACCATTTCTGTGGATCGCCAGCGTCTCACCAGTGTGTACGTCATCACTTTGAAGTCTCACCTCAGAGCCCCATGCAGATAGTGTTTTGTTTGGGTAACACAGAATTAGTGGAAAGCTTACACTGGCAAATTGTCTATAAAAGGATCTACAATAAAAGACACCACTTTACTACAGTTGATCATATTGATCATGTTTTAAAAAGTAGCATTTCTCCTTCTTCTTTATGAATCAGTGGTGCAAAGAGATCTGGAGGAATGACTTCCACTCATGGACGGACTCCAATGTATGGCTCGCAGACACCCATGTATGGGTCTGGTTCCCGTACCCCTATGTATGGCAGCCAGACGCCCCTCCACGATGGTGAGACCCCAAAGCAAAACTGTGTCGGTAAAGCTCTCTTATTGCTACATGTTTGGATGTTTTTTCCACAAATGTCTTTAATTATTTACAGGAAGCCGTACCCCTCATTATGGCTCTCAGACTCCACTGCACGATGGAAGCAGGACACCTGGGCAGAGCGGAGCTTGGGACCCCAACAATCCCAATACACCGTCACGGTATGGGCACAAGTATTCGTCAGATAACCAGCTGTGCGACTAGTAAAATTCTACTCAAAATTCGCAATACATGTCTCATCTGAATCTTAAAATTAATTCATCTAAATAATGGTGTCATTGAATCTTGTAGGATGTGTACTCATCATGGCCAATATCTGACTGACACGCAAATTCAGTGTTTCCCACAGATTTGAAATATATATTTGAATTATATTTTGGTGCTGAGGTGGGGAGCTGGAGACTCTAAAGCATAAATAATTAACAAAGTTTATAGTAATAATTTTTTTTTTCTTTTAAATACAGTGATAGCGCTCAGTTATTGCAAATACACAGAATTTATTGTTTACAAGACTGTGCAGGTATGCCAGTTACATACAAATGTTAACAGGAAGACTTACTTGCAGGCTTTGTTAATGTCTCTTTCTCCTTTGAGTGTGAGTGATGTATTCTGACTGTTTTAGTAAGGTTTAAATGGTTTAAGATGGCTTAATGTGTACAAAGCACTTCTCTGTGAATTTGCACTCATCAGCGTTCCTCAGCTGCAAGTCTGTCCTCCTCCTTACATGCTTCTTGTAAAAATATTTCAGTAATCATCTGTTAAGTAAATACTAGAAGAATCACTTGTGCAACTGCAACTGCCCCCTCCCCCCCAACCTGAGCTGTGTTCACATAGCAGTCTAATTCAAAGCATGTTGTTTGTTGAAAAGTGAATTAATGAAAAAGTGAATTAATGAAATAGTCTGAATGTACTTTGGCGGGTGTCCATACACTCTGATGCGCCACCAAATTATAATTTATGAGTGGGAAACACTGAAATTGACCCGATGTAAAAGTTTTTTTGTGTGAGTTGTAGGGAGCATGTGATCAGCACAATGGTAGTTTAAAAAATAACACACAAGCATGAAAAAAGTAGACATGCATTGTCTGCTTTAAACAAATACAGTGCTGTGAAAAAGTATTTGCCCCTTCCCAATATCTTCCATTTAAACATATGCACATTTATGTCACACTTGAATGTTTCGGATCATCAAACTACTTATATTAGACAGAGATATCCCAAGTAAACACAAAATGCTGTTTTTAAATGATGATTTCATTTACTGAAGAAAAAATGCTGTTCAGCCCCACCTGGCCCTATGTAAAGAATTAATTGTGCCCATAGATACTAAATCAACCTGTTGACTGAATTGAATTGACTATTGGGTTCAATTTCACTAGCTAGACCAAAGTAATGATAACTGTCAGAATTGTTGAATCTAAATCACTCAAATAGAACCTGTCTGGCTATATGAAGCAGGCTAGAAGGTTTATAAAAGCAGCACACAATGCCATATTCTAAAGAGATTCAAATACAGATGCAAAACAAAGTCATTGAAATCTACCAGTCTGGAAAGGCTTACAAAACCACGGGACTCTAGTGAACCACAGTGAGAGCCATTATCCACAAATGGAGAAAATTTGAAACAGTGGCAAAACTTTACAGGAGTGGCTGGCCTACCAAAATTTCACCAAAAGCGCATTGACGACTCATCCAGGAGGTCACAGAAGAGCCCAGACAAACACCTAAAGAACTGCAGGCCTCACTTGCCTCAGTTAAGGTCAAAGGCTCATCTTGCATTTGCCAAAAACATCTAGAAGACCCCCAAGACTTGAGATAATCAAAAAGATGGAACTTGTGGAAGATATGAGTCCCGTTTAGATGCTGTGGCAGGAGCTTAAATGGGCAGTTCATGCTCGAAAATCCTCCAGTGTAGCTGTCCTTTAAAGAAGAGTGGGCCAGAATTCTTCAGCAATGTAAAAGACTCATTGGAAGTTATCACAAATGTTTGCAATTGTTACTTTCTAGGGTGGCACAACCAGTTATTAGGTTTAGAGGACAATTACTTTTTCACACAGGTGATACAGATTTTGAATAAATAATTATCTTCTGTAAATGGAATTATCATTTAAAAGCTGCATTTTGTGTTTTGTCACATTTAAATGTGACAACAACAGAGGAAATTGGGTGAGGTACAAATACTTTTTCCACAGCACTGTAACTCTTGAATAACATACATTTTCTATTCATATCACACGTGTTTTGAAGTAATTGTTTACAAATTTTTATGGCAGTACTCAACCACAACATTACTCATTCACTAATCACTAACAGAAGCTCACATATATCATAACCCAGTTGAATGCAGATCCATTCCTACACATGACTGACCTTTTACTCTTTCATTTATTTATTTATTTGTTATTTTTTGACAGGCCGGATGACGATTATGAGTTTGGGTATGATGATGAACCATCACCGTCCCCTCAAGGCTATGGGGGTACCCCTAATCCTCAAACTCCTGGGTACCCAGAAGTGCCCTCCCCACAGGTCAACCCACAGTACAACCCACAGACCCCTGGAACCCCTGCAATGTGAGGAACTCTTGTGTGCATGATCATGTCAGGTGTAGTGTAAACTGGTTGGATATATTGTGTTTGTGTGTATATATATGTATTAACTTTTGACTTTTTGTGCTCCAGGTACAATACAGATCAGTACTCTCCATATGCAGCACCCTCTCCACAGGGCTCCTACCAGCCCAGTCCCAGCCCTCAGAGTTATCATCAGGTGGCCCCCAGCCCTGTGGGCTACCAGAATACCCACTCACCTGCCAGCTACCACCCCACCCCCTCACCAATGGCATACCAGGTAGTGCTCCTTTTTTTTTTGTTTTGTTTTTTGTTTTGTATTGTAAGGCCACTTAGTAGGAATTCACTGTATCTATATCTGAATCAATGAAGATAATCCATAGTCAATAATTTTTATAATTAGCAATAATTCTTTAATATGCATTCTAAAACAAGTACACACTATAATCCACATAGAAAGTGCACTGTGTGTAAAGCGGCTTTCACACTGAGTGTGGAAAATTCACTGCTGAGCTTTCAAACACATTATTTCCAGTGGGTTGCGCATCGTAGACATGGCCACGACAGATGCACATATACAGTTAAAATGTTGTCAAATTTTGCACAACTTTGAACAAATCTTAGCACAGCCAATCAGAGAGAAGTGCATGTGTTGGGTGGTTCCTATTGCTACCCAAAAGGTTATTTTTTTTTATCAGAGCGCCGCCCACTTTCATGCCCAAAAAGTGAGCGCAGTACATTCCACATTCAGCGTGAAAGTGGCTTAAGACAGGCTAAAAAAAGATTCAGTGGTGTCATAGCTATGCATAAATTGTCAAGTTCTTGTGAACTACATGAACTACATTATTTCGCACTCTTATGCAAAGTTTCTCACAACAGTGTGTGTGTGTGTGTGTGTATATGTATGTATGTGTATATATATATATATATATATATATATATATATATATATATATATATATATATATAATATAAAATACTTATTTGTTGTTGTTATTATTATTATTATTATTATTATTATTATAGTTATATATAAAATTATTAGTGCATATTCCAAAGTATGTGCTTCGAAATCCAGCAACAGAGAAAGGTTAATCACTCAAGGCCAAGCCAATTAAAAATGAGAAAAATAAGAGGTTATAAATAAATGTCAGAACCACAAAGAATTCTGGGTAGCCCCACACCCAGTGCTATAATATTTCTATTAATTAACACTTGCAGGACATGGATTCTGCAGGCTTTGTCGTGAATCGACAGATTTTTCAGCCGCACACTTGCGGATAGAGTTTAAAAATTGTCACTTCACAAGTTAACTAATCAAAAAGAGGGCAGTTAAAACTGAATTGGGGAGCAATCTCGGGCAGTTTTTCTTACATTTTGTGATTTAAAATAATGCTCAGCTTGAAGATTAAAAATATTGATTCTGTAAATTATCTGTAAATTAATTACCTGTAAGTTACCACCACCAAAAACCTTGAGAAATAGATGAGTATCCTTCAGTGGATATTCCTGCTGGCATTCCTGCCCAGAAAGAAAATAACCAGCACTAGTGACTTGCCTGAGCTAAAAACAGGACGTTAAATTATCAGTAATAATTATCAGCTCTAATTTCAATATGGGGCTGATAATTCTAAATAAATTTTTGTCTGCAAATAATATGTATAAGTATAGTATGTACTTGTACACCCCTAGCTGCTAATCTCTGTAGAACCTGCTGCTAATTTATTGGCATCTTTGTTACACGTGTTATACCAGGAAAACGCTTTGTTCATTATGGAATGTAGTTAACGAATTTCATGATTAAATTTGTGACCCTTAGGCCAGTCCGAGCCCCAGCCCAGTAGGTTACAGCCCCATGACTCCTGGGGCCCCGTCTCCAGGGGGCTATAATCCCCATACCCCCGGCTCCAACATTGACCAGACATCTAGTGACTGGGTTACCACAGACATCCTGGTGCGTGTGAAGGACACTTTCCTGGATGGAGGTGTTATTAATCAGACAGGCGTCATCCGCAGTGTGACTGTAAGTAGACCTCGCCTTGCCAAAAAACAGAACTGCTTTCATCTTGTTTGAGTTGTTTGATTGGCATGTTTTCACATTCGCACAAGGGTATCTTTTTTACTACCAGCATTCATAAATTCAGCTATGGATTGATTTTCTCTGACTGACACTTTGAGCTGCAGCTAGATTTGCATATTACCTAAAGTGGCCTTGAGGGCTCTTATGTTGGCACGTTTTTCTGGCATGCTGATTTCAGTTCGTCGTATGAACATGTTCTTACATTCAGCTGTTGAATTTGCATATCTGCTTATGTTGAAACGCATCCAGAAGTCATACAGGACGAACTCCAAGGGGTTTCAGGACATTTACTTTAATGAGCTTTTTAATGGCCTTTAAAGGAGTACAGGAACTTCCCTTTGGAAACTATAATACTTTAAATTTGTTATGGAATGTTCCTGTTAGAAACAGTGACACAGTGCATTACCACTAAATCATGTGCACAGGGAAATTGTAGAAGTCACCAGATGCTGGATGTTTTCCCTAATGATGCTCTTTCAGGGATGTAATGCAGTCATTTAGTGTTATCTTCAGTCAGCATGACCAGATCAACAGAGCGTTTTGCTAGTATTCAGAGAATTTGATGATGGCTCCATTTAATTTGTTTAAATCTTCCACCATTGAAGTTACAGTGCAGGCATGTCCATGCTGACCATTTGGAAATGTATCAGCATGTACAATCTTTCTTTGTGCTACTGTGTTTCTTGCACGGTTTAAAAGATGCACAAGGCTTCCTTTATTTCTGGGTGTCACCAGAGTTGGCAATTCTGTTTTGTTCTTATCCTTTCTTATAAAGCATATTTAAAATCTTCATCTAAAGGGAACTTCAAAATTTTCATTCGCAATGAGATTCAGGTCAAGTAATTGATTGTTTGTTTTTTCCCTTTTTTTCTAATGATGCAGTTTCTTTGGCACAGTCATTGTCCAGTTGCATCTCAAAGCGCTGTTTTAATATGTTTGGTTGGATCTAAGAAGTTAATATGCTTCTGTTGACTTTGAATAATTGCTTTGGATAATTTGTTCCTTTTCTCTTCCAAACTTTCCTTTTTGTAACATCATTCTGCTACTAGTATTATCTTACATTAAATAATGAATGTTATTAGCTGTAGTTTGTATCTATTGGAAATTTTTCTCCTCATGCTAGTGAGCTTGTGTGAGTGCTAAACTCACCTTATTATATTTGCCTCTTAACAGTGGACAATACGATGATACTAACATCTGTCTCTGATTTTTTTCAGCCTCATGCTGGCATCTTTTACTGGCAACAACACTTTTTTCCTGCTACTGTCTCCAAATGCAACATCAGTAGACTCCAAATGCAAATTCCTCATCTGAAATTACTTATGGGCCTTTTTAAGCTTGCTTGTCAATGAATTAACAAGGCAATAACACAGGTCTCTGACAACTTGAGCAGCTAATGGTTCAACGGTTTCTAAAAGGCTAAGAAATAATTTTTTGCAAAGGCTGTTATTCTTATGTTTCAATAAATATACAATTACATGCTCTCAACTTAGAGCTTACAGCCTGCACATTATCTTAATATTTATTGTTTTAGTTCAAATAACAGTCTACTGGAGTGCAAAGCCAAGGCAATAAAATTGTCACTTGCGATATACGTAGTACATTGCAGAAAAGATTGACTTTGAGCTTTTCTACTCTAAAAGGCAGATGACTTGGGTTCAGCCTGAGGATCTCTTTTACTATTTAACTCAAATTTTGTGCTATCTCTGGAGAGAGAGTTAGATCAGAGCTGACTGGAGTTTTGCTGTGAGCGAGTTTACTTCCCGGGGGTGTAAAGTGTCTACCTAAGCTCCACTGGGGAAATATTGCTACTAAATGCAACAGGACTCCTGCACTGCTGTTGCCACACATTAGATTTTTGCCTACAGTAAAGTTCTCAAATCCGTGTAAACTGCAACTGAGCTGTGATATTTCAAGGACTAATGCCAACATTTGCCACTAAGAGAAGTTGGGAAGGTCTGACTACTGGACTGTGGAAAAATTCCATTGTTGACTGTTGGTGCTCATAGTCACCACCAGTGTTCTGTCTCTCATCCCCTACTGTAACTAGGAGGGAACACAATGTTTCCATTTATAGAAAAAACGCACAAATTCTTTTGGTGAACTAAGAACAGCGAAAATGTGAGCCATGTGTTGAGCCCAGAGGAGCCTGGGGTTTAGCACTGATTTAAAGCAAAATGACCAGGATTTCCAGACCTGTGCTCAATGTTGTCATATGTAGTCTTTTGTTGGAGTAACATTGTCTAGTGCTAGTGGACACAACACTAGAATGGAAAGTAAAGGAAATGAAAGATAACTGTGTGATGTGGCAGATCTTCTAGTCTTAAGAAAGGCAAATACACCACAACAAAGCTGACTGAAAGCAAGTCTGATACGTGGCAGTCACTTTGTCGTGACTAGTGCAGATGGAAACCAGAGAGAGTGTGGGTGGGAACGAGAGAAAATGTGAGATTGCGGTTGGGAGCAGAATGAAACTTTACGGGAGCGGGACTGTGCTGACCTCTGCCACAAGGGTAATGGCTTCTTAGGCCTTTCGAAGAAAAGAGCCAAATTTAGAACACTAAAAGGAACTCTTTCTGTTATGTTTTGCTTGCAGGGAGGAATGTGCTCAGTGTTTCTGCAGGAAACTGAGAAGGTGGTTAGCATCTCTAGTGAACACCTCGAGCCTGTGACACCAACTAAAAACAATAAGGTACCGCCTCTGCTTTCCACTGCACAACACCAAGACAGCTGTGCATACACTTCAATATCCCCCTTCAACCAGCATCAAAGAAGACAGAGCTATGTGTCTTACAAAAGCTTTTCTGTGAATCATAAGTCACTGTTTTTTGAGGGTTTTTTTTTTTTCCTAAATATTTCTAAAATAAATAAAGTTTTTTTCCCTTCACATCCCGATCCAAGGACTGCAGCACTGAGTATCTGCCAAAACTGTGTCACAGTCCGATATTTATATAGTTTTTGGAGATAATGGAAAAAAGCAGTGCAGTAAATACAAATAAACAATAACTAGCTCTTCATTACGAATAATTAGGGTTGCACTGATACCATATTGGTATTGGCACCGATACTTGCACTTAAATGCAGTATCGATTATGGGGATACTAATTCCTGTGACCGATATCACAAAGCAATTTCTGACACGCATGCACTAATAAGTGACCCATGCATGTGCAGCATTATTATTATTATTAGTAGTAGTAGTAGTAGTAGTAGTAGTAGTATGTTTTTTATATAATATAATAATACAGAAACAATAAAGAGTGGAGCATTTATCAGTATCGGTATTAGAAGGGAAAAAAGTGGTTTCAGTACATTCTTAAAAACAATGAATAAATATCAGAAATAAATGGACGTTAAAATTAGTAAACTAATCCAATTTAGACAAATTATGCTTGTCTGCCAGTTAATTTAAAATGCTGTAGTAAAACCTTTATTTGTAGTATGTGTAGCGTGCCATGCCCTGAAGTGACACTTTGTTTTTTGGATGACTTTTATTTCCTCATGATCATACTACAGCATTTTAAATACTGATTTTGAATTTAAAGTTGATCTAACAACTGCAGAGTGGCCTAGTTGTTTCTCGTGATTTTGGCTGCAGCTTTACTCTTACCGCCAAGTGTGCAATAAAGCTTAGATTGGCTGAGGCACTGATATATAGGATTGAGACATCCCTAAAGGCCATAGTTCTGTGCCTTGTGTGCAACTGTAATGATCGTTTGTGCTCAGTCACTGTAGCAAACACTGTATGGTGACCGTCTTTCCCTCTAGCCCTGTTAGATTTGATTGTGTAAGCAGCTGTTGCTGAGGTTGCTTGTTTTTCCTTTTGGAGAACCCTTGTATTCATTTTTTTTAGTTTTGTTTAACACTATCGTGGCTATTAGAGCACTGAAAGAGCATTTTGCAGTTTGTATGTAAATCCTGTAATGTGTCACTGTTGCCTTCAGGTGAAGGTGATTTTGGGAGAGGACAGGGAGGCCACAGGTGTCCTGCTCAGTATAGATGGAGAAGATGGAATTGTCCGAATGGAACTGGACGAGCAGCTCAAAATCCTCAATCTCCGCTTCCTTGGAAAACTGGAAGTGTGAGCAGATGCACTCTTCACACAACAAAGCAGCATTCTTGTCAACAAGCTTTTTGTTTTTGTTTTTTTTTATTTGTTTGGTTTCTGTTTCCCATTATAGATTTAAATCACAAAATAATGAATGTGGTTTGCATTTTACAATGTTATGTTTGTTTGTTTTTTTTTAATTAGTCAGTGTTTTAGTGGATATAGCTCATCTTTGGTGTAGAGACTTGCTTTTGGGCAAACTGATTCCATGTCAATAAAATGTGAAACTTGTAATGTTGTACTACATTCTTTTATGTTTACATTAATTTATTTTGTTTCTTAATTACCCAAAGGAAAAAAAAATCTTAAGATTGTGTTAGAGAAATAAAGCAGATCTCAATATTATATTAATGAAGGATCACTGATGTCTGAATTGTTTCTCCTAAGCCCCTCTTAGGAGAAAAAGAGGAGATTAACATCAGCATTTCACTGTAAGAAGTTCTGGTGATAAAGGAGAAAAGTATGAGTTCTCCTTCTACACTGATGGAGTGCAGAAACAGTTCTGTAATATAGAATAGAGCTTTATAAGAAAACAATGAGATCTTATACTTTTTTCTTATGGAAATATTATTCAGCTGAGACTGGGATGAGATGAGTCAGACACAAGTGTTAAACCTCATGTGTGACAACATTTTGATCAAAGTGAGGGTTATTTCTCAGGAGCCAAATTTTAGAACCAAGAGAAAATGGTTTAAGTCTCACTCTGATTTCAAACTGGACTTGTGTCTGGGAGAAGTACCTGAGATCAAGAGGAGCTCTCATTGAGAATGTTTGCTCTGTCTGGGTAGGCATGTACTGTGGATGTAAAATAAGCTACACATGGTGTGTTCCTGCCCTACCAGCTAGCTCATATTTTTGCTTTAATGCTTTAAGTCACCTGCATGAATGCTCATCAGAATTGAGGCTTTATGCCTTAGCTCCCTTCAAGCTGATGCTTGTCATAAGCTGCCATGTTCAGATGCAGGGTTGTTTGGGATGCTCATAGTCAATTGGGAAGTAGAAGAAGGTGCTGTTCTTGGGACATGGATGTCCTAAAGAGGTGTTTGTGGCCTTGGCAACCTTGAGTATGTGTTCCTTTTCCTCTTTGTGGCATCCAAGAGTGATGTTCTTAGAGATGTAGATCTTGAGCTGCACCCATGCCTCTCGCTCCTAAATTCAAAGGGGAGAGCTTAGTTTTTTTTTGTACTCTTTTTAGTCATGTCCACAGATTATCTGCCAATCTGTCAGGCCACCTTTACGCTGTCCATTAATTGAAAGGGACCAGCATAGGACCGCCACAGAGCAGATATTTGGGGTGTGAATTATTCTTAGCACAGCAGTGACACTGACATGGTAATAAAAGCATGGTGGATGCTGGGGTCTTTTAATCACTGACTGAATAACCAACCAAACATATCCAACCAACAGTGCTTTTGCAGTCAAAAACTGATGGCTGAAGAATGACAAACACCTGTACTTGGTTGACGTGCTACAGTCTTGAACTGTACACTAACATGGTGGTTGTGTCTAATACCGTGATCAGTAGGTGTACACAGTTTAAAAACCCCAGCAACGCTGCTCAGTACTACCATGTTGGTGTCACTGTGCTGAGAATGACCCTGCAAAATAATACCTGGTCACGATGGTCCTCTGGAGGTCCCTTTCCATTGACTGACAGTATAAAGGGTTACTCATTAACTGTACAGCAGCAGGTAAGCTAGTCTAGTACTATCAAAAAATAACATTCCACATTTGAATATTCATCGGATCAAATGAAAAACGTCAATTTGGTTAGAATGATATGCGTGTTTAAAGCTCTGCTGCAGTTCCTAGTATGTTCTTGGCCGGTGTCGGATGACTGTGACTAAATGCCTGGGAGAACATGCCGTTGCTGACATTAAGGAAATTAAACAAAATGACCCATTCTGGCTTTAATTAGGCATGTAAATGTAAGACTATTGGAAACACATGGCACCTCTTTAGCAACTTTGTGCTTTCATTCTCACAGTACTCTTTTACTGGCCTGTAACGAAATATCTGAACTGGGGGATTTTATGGAAAATTGCCAAAAAATAATTAAAATATTAAAAGCTGTCTCATGACTCCAGGTTGAGAACCCAGGTTTTCCATCTATGTCTTTCATGCGAATGTTGAAATGCGCTTCAAAAAACATAACCTTCCTGTTATCCTCAAATTTATTAACCTCTTTATTCGTGGGATCAATTCGATCCCAGCAATGTAAACCTCTGGGAAATATCAAATTTCTATGTGTACGTTTCCCCCTCCCCCATGTGGTGTGAACCATCACTGGTTCTTACACTACTACAGGTATGGTTAGGTTAGGTTAGGGCCCTAAAGCAGAAGACTATAAAATTGCATGTTATAGTGACCTCAATATAATTCAAAACAACCAAAAGAAATGTGTGTAAAATGTTGATATTTCTTATGTTTTATACAGCTAAACCAGCCAGGGGTCAAATTCCGCTTTCAGGACTGTATGCCCCTGTGCCGTTTGCAGCAATTCGGTTGGTGAGGTTTTTATTTGTTTGCAGTCTTGCTATTAACCAAAATATAAATATTTACGGTTGCTACTCACCTTCTCATCCTTCACACACTGTAAGACATAATTGTCTCCAAGGAACGGCCCCAGCGCAGCATGCACATCCTCATGCTGAAATCACAGAGTGATGAGTCACAGAGATTGAGCAGCATTTCTTGACTGGCATTGAATATGGAGGCTCATGACTGTAACCTTACCTTATAGGAGATGTTGCAGGAAGGCTTGATACCTGCATTGGTGAGGGCACTATATGAAAGTGGAAATGGAAGTTAATGATACATCCATATCTTCCACCTCCTTCATTTCCAGGTGTGCTGTGTTATGTAATACGGGGGACATACTTATCAATGTCAAAGAGCGTGCGGAGTTTGAGTGAGGTTCTGAAATAATCAGCTGGAGAACCCATGCTCTCCACACAGGCAGCACATGTTCCGTGTTTAAACCATTCGTCTCTCCTGTCGAAACACGTAAGAGAGATTGAAAGAAGAGTGAGAATGTGAAAATGAAGCCATTTCAATGGTTTTGTTTTCAAGTTATTACAGTGAAAAAATTAAGCATAGCCTCAAAAGATAACTTCTTCAAAAAAGTTCCTGTGTTAGGAGGGTTCCACAGTAAGCTTTTTGTCAGGAAGCACTAGTGCCTCTGATCTGAAATAAGCAGGAGCACATAGAAAAATCTATGAGCGCGAACTTAAAACGAACATCATTTCCTCTTTTTTTCTTTGTTCCTCCTATCAGTCAGAGAGGATGTTTAATTCAGCGGTCCGATTTTTCCTACATTGTCTAAGCCCTTAAGGATTACCCAAACAACATTAGGAACTACCATTTTCCATCGTTCAGTATTTCTTCTTTTCTTGCAGTTTCTTTGATTTGATGTGTTCCTGTCTTTTTTGTAATTAACACAAAGTATGTCTTTGTACCAGCAGTTTTTATTAGTTTGTCCTGCCAGCCAGTGAGCTGGACAGACATTTCTTACTGTAACGTCTTTATAGTTTGAAATAGTGTTTTTATAATTTTTTTTTGTTTATTACAGTATAGACTAGGGCTGGCTTTACACTGTGAAACTTTAATTGAACTGAGTTACATAACAGAAAATGCTGTGCAACTTATTTGAAACTCAGCCGCAACAGAAACAAGTTTCATGAAACAGCCCATCAAAGCTGGGATTACACATCACGTGAGCACACCAAATGACATTCAACTATCTGAGTCTAGTATTGTCTGTGTCTGTGATGACACTGCCCAACACGGTCAGACAAGCTTTTTGAACCATGACATTTACGTGAACTGCCCTGAGGCCACAGCAAAGGCAAAAGACACGATTCTTACAGTAAACCAGCAGTTCGTAACTAAACCATGAGCCTTGACAGCTAAGACCGGTGACTACAGTGCTATTAGCATGCTGAGGAAGGCTGTGCCAAAATGCATCTGTGCTTAATTTTATATGAGTGCAGTCCAAACTTTTTTCATCTGTAAATATAGCAACATTCAAGGCCAGTGGCACGCATCATTACAAAAATCCACACATTTGTGTTCATGCATAATGATTATGCATAGCTAAGTGGTAACATTACACTAGGACCATCTGTTCTCGCACTGTAGAACCTTGATTTTACACATCACAGTTCTAATAACCTCACAAAAAGTTAAATACAGAGTTAGCCTTCAAGATTTTGTACAGTGAGACAGTCAGGACACATTACCAGAAACCAAAGCAGGTCTTTGTTTTAACCAGTGATGGCCAAAGCTGAGAGAGTTCAGGCTCCAGCTCCTAGCAAAAAAAGAGAAGCAGGTAAAATGACTGAATGTTTTAACTCATATAGTTTGAGATTTAGCAGTTTGAAATAACTGAATTACCTGAAGATGGGAGTGATAGATTTGCCAACAAGAACAGCAGCCTTGAGTGTGCTCAGGCCTAATTAAAAATCACAGAGAGAAGAATGTCATTTAAACACTGGTAACTTGGCCATAAAAACTTAAATACAGATTTTTTTTTGGCTTAGTTGAAAACTGAAATTAACAGTTAGGTAACTGTGGGGGAAAAAATAGTTTTAGTGTCCTCCATTGTTGTTGTTTACCACAGGCCATGGATGGTCCAGTTCCGAATGTTTTCTGGTATCTTGCAGATATTTTTATGTTCAAGGCTCTGTGAGAAAGCAGTAGTTACAAAAATGATGTCATTCGTTAGACAGAAAAAAGTCCTATTAAGTCAGTGTTCTACGTCAGAGACACATATACATTAATACTGTTATTGAATTGGATGTTTTCACTGCTTTATGACATTTTGACTCACCAGACAGAAGCTCCCTGGCCACTGCACTGTGAAAATCATGCACGTCCAGTTGCAAGAGCTGAAAATAGACAATGTAAGTTAAACATTGCCCTTTGCTTTAACAGCATTTAGGTGGCAACATGATAGCAAAGGACAGATCTATTCTAGATAGAAATATTAATAGCAATGTGATGTGGTTAAACTTTGGAATAAGCAACATACAGCTGAATGCAAAAGTTTGAACAGGAAACAAACTTTAATATGGCATTTCAGTGCACAATTGTAATTTATTTGCTGAGTCTAACATATTGGAAACATAAAGCAAAAATATAAAATGTGCCATAACTTTTATACATGCCATATTATCTGCTTTTCAGTATGTTAAATTCAGCAAATAAACAGTAATTGTGCATCAAATATGTGTGTTCCTTGTAGAAAACTTATTTTCACTTTTCACAGAAAATCAACAACACAATTTGATGGGGGTGCCCAAACTTTTGCATACAACTGTACCTAATGTTGGACTCATTTATAACGCAGGTTTATGACTATTATGATCAGGCTTGCAGCATCTCTATAACTATTTTCTTCCAAATGGCAAAATATGCTTTGTCTTCATACAGAACAATGACAAATACTATAAATGAACCTTACTGGATTGTTTCACTTGTGGTCCAGTGGGCTTCTGGACCCTGTGTGAGAGCCCATCCAGTCAGTAGAGCAGTGGAGCAAATCCAGATGAAAGATGATTTACCTGAAGCATACATATATAAATACATGCACAGTTTGTAGAAATACTGATTTCAATTTAGTTTAAAAACGGTTAAGAGTACTTACAGCAGGCCATGATAATGCTGCACACTTCTGAGGGATCAGAAAACAGTTACAGAATCGTTTCCCTTTTCAGGGGTTGCTGCAAAGCAGAACTGAAGTGAAACAAGACACACTGCAGGTGAAAGTTCCATTTTTGAATGTCAGCAGAGGAAACGGGGAAGTGATACTGCAGTGGCAACTGTAAGCACAGCTGACCGACACTGCTCCACCTTCAAAAACTGCTTCTATAACATCCACATCAGCGGACAGCGGCCGCCATATCACACAACGACCGGCTATATATTACTTACTTACGCCATTTGAAAATGCGAGCTGCCCTTGACAGTTTGTGACCATTTCTTGACAAATGGACCAACAGAAATAATCGAGATTGACTTGGTATAAAATCTTGTTACATTGGCTTATAATAAGAACAATGTTCCTTCTCCTAAAAAGTTAGCTGAGCTCATCTGAAATAGACTGATGCACAGTGCAAACATATTGTGGTCTGACGAGTCAACCTTTCAAACTGTTTAAAATTATATAATGGACACTGTGTTCTCCAGGCTTTCTAGATGCCATCTTTTTCAGCGATGTCCATGCTCAATTCAACATGACAGCACCAAAACACATTCTGCATGTGTTACTACAGCATAGCTGTGTAATCAGAGAGTGCAGGTGCCAGTGTGTCACATTATGCTGAAAATACAGGAACAATGTATATGGCTGCACAGCTGAAGACTTGTAGAACTGAAGATTGGCTAAAAATTCCACTTTCAAAACGGGATCAGTTCAGTATATATAATTTAACAATTAACACTATAACACATGTAAATCATGAAATTATTACTCTATTTAAAGTTAAGGCAAGCTGTATACCATATTCTTCATATTTGTCTCTTTAGTGTTCCAAATTGTTGGTGACTGAATAAAACCCAGAATTTTTTTCCATGTTTTTTTCTTATTCAGAAATCGGGGTCTAAACCAAACCATGGATTTGGAGAATCCTTATACCCCTAGTAACTAAAAACTGAACTGAAGCAAGTATTTCGTTACTTACTTATATAAATCTATTTATAAATCAATTTATATATATAATATATATATATATATATATATATATATATATGCACTTTCAAATAATATAACTATTTCACTATATAATCATTAGTTACATCCAAAGTCAAGATTTAAATTAAATTAAAATGTAAAAAAAAATTCAATTTAATTAAATGGCGATGCAGTGCAAAGGGGGAAACCAGCAACAGATGGCTGCACCAGGGGGTGATTTGCACTCAAAGTGAATCAACGAGGAAGACTGTTACAGGAAAACTGGAAATCAAATGAAATTGCAGCTATCACTGACGTATAAACTCAGCCGATGTGTCATCAGTATATGGGGAATATAAACAGTTTGTGAATGACACGTTTTTGTATGTGCCGCTGGTGAAGAGTCAGCCTGTGACCACGCGGACAGTGAGTGGATGGTCTGAGGAGACCTACGAGGCACTGCAGGACTGCTTTGAGGTTACTGATTGGCCGGCACTCTGTAAGCCACACGGAGATGACATCAACGGGCTCACAGAGTGCATCATGGACTACATACATCTCTGTGTGGACTCCACTGTCCCAACCAGGACTGTTAATTGTTACCCAAACAACAAGCCGTGGGTAACAAAGGACATTAAAGCTCTCCTTAACAACAAGAAGAGGGCCTTCAGAGCTGGAGACAGGGAGGAGGTGAGAACGATCCAGAGGGAACTGAAGACAACTATCAGGGAGGCTAAGAACAAATATAGGAGGAAGCTGGAGTGGAAACTCTGTGGGTATGGAGCTGGCCATTATGGACAATGGCTCCCATCCACTCTACGACACAGTGATGAGGCATAGGAGCACATTCAGTGCAAGACTCATTCTACCGAAATGCACCACAGAGCGCCACAGGAAGTCATTCTTACCTGTGGCCATCAAACTCTATAACTCCTCCCTCAATGTGTGACACTATGGTTCATCTGTGCAATACTCAATACCAAATTGTACTGTTCATATGTGTAATAATAAAAATAATTTAATTGTTTTTTTTTAATTATGTGTGCAATACCTCAGAGGTGCAATAATTGATTCATTGATTGACAGCCCATTTATTAGCATAAGGACAAGGAAATACAGAAATAAATAAATAGAGAAATAAATATATATAGAAATTAATACTTTTGGAAATAAATGAATAAAAAAAAAATTAAATAAAGAAACATAACAAAAAAATTACAAAAAATAATGAGGGAAAATTACTAAATAGAAATATATAAGTAAATGCAGACCTTAATTTATGCAAGGTTTTATTTATTAATAATTATATATATATATATATATATATATATATATATATATATACTTATCATCATCATTCTTTGCTAATATTCTAATTCATACATTAATTTACTAAGTCATTTATTTTTAATTTTATTCATTTTTCATTTTGGCAGGTCTGGTCCACCATTCAAAATGCTGTGTTTCCGTTACTGAAGAAATTGTAAATATAACAATTTTGTGAAAAGAGTAACAGCTGTATAATGGGCAACATATTTTTATATTTCTGAAGGTGGTATATATTTTTCATAATAATGATGGTATACATTAAGATAATTCACAGTTTTAATGAAATAAAATGCCTGCTTTTGGTAAATAAACACAACCAGTTTACATACTGGCAGATACATTTTTTCTATTAAGAAATATGCTTGAAACAAGCTAAATGATCTGCCAATATAGTGTGATCATTTCACTTTAAATATGTAATAAACAGTAAATAACAGTTATTTTTGGTGTGTATATATATTTCAGAATAGGTTATTTAACATCAACTCATACACTATAACGTATTTGCATTTTCTTAGGGCCCTTGGATCACGGGGTCCTTGGGTGGCTGCCTACCTTTGCCTAGTGCAAAGGCCGCCCCTGCAAAGAGACACTTTACTTATTTATTCAAAATGATTTGTGAACCTACACGTGTCTTCTGAGTTTTAATATGTAATGTTGATAATGGTAGTAAATCTGAAAAAAGAACTTTTCTTTGGGGATTATTTTGCCTTCCAACACCCTGCATGTAATCTTCCTTTAACAATCATTTTTATGTATTTTTTCATGTATTTTAGGCCAAAAAGCTTCTCTCAGAACTACTGTAAAACGATGGCTCAGTCATCAGACAGAGTATTTATAACTATTTCATGTAGTAACTTTCTGTGAGCGAGCTTTAAGGAGCATTAAACACTTCAGGAGTCTGGCTCCTCTCACTACCACAGTGAACCAATCTGAATTGATAGGTTTCTCTAGAACAGAGCCACACCAAACCACTCTGAATGACTTCAACAGCTTAATTGTGCAGAAACATTGGTGGAATTGCCCTATTGTAACTGGCCAAATACCTGAAATACTTACTAAAACACTGAAAATACATACATATGTACACATACATAAATCACTATGACAAATGATTATACATTTTGAGCAGTACTGTACTTTTGAGTGGAATCACCACCACAGGCACAAAATGTGAACCTTATCTGTTTTTAATAATGTAATAACAGAATAGCACCAATAACAGTAAAATCATTCATATTCTCAGCAGGGCCAACTTCCACTTCTTCATATTTGTAGCATTACTAGTTCCCATATTGCCTGGCTGGATGACTGGGATAATCCACAGCATCTGGAGCACTGCTTTAGTCCAGTTGCAGAGCTGTCCAGTGTGAGTGTTTGTTCCCTCCCGTCCACCATACTTGGCATCGGTTCAGAAGTTCTGCAGTGTGTATGTGCGTCCTTGTATGGGCCCTGGCTAGACAAGCAGCAGGAATCTTCACAGAGAACAGCGAGCAACATGAGGCACTTACTGGTAAAAACCTCGTATTTACTAATGAATTCTAACGTTGTTGGTAACAGCTTTATTTGTTCTTATGTTAAGCCTGCAAGAGGGGAAAAATGACTTACTAATGGAAACCAGCTCACTTAAGCAGGGCAAAAAAAACCAGATTGACCTCTGTGCCACATTCGGCTTAGTTGAAGTTCTGAGGATAACATTATCAGTCCCTGGACTGGAACTTATTAAACAGTTTCATCTTGTAATGAACCTTGTTATTGTAAAAACAAGTGGTAGCAATAGAGGAAAATTGCTGAATGACTGCAGGCCAGAAATAACCTGTTAACTGATATGGAAGCACTTGCTTTATGAGGAAAGCAAAGTGGACCGTACAGAGGTTTGCTGTCTGCTCAAACAAACTTTAAATCAGGAACGTTATACTGGCCATCTAAAGCCAAATGACTTCATATGTGTTATTAAAAATTTCTATGCATTAACTTTAACTGAGCTCTTTCCCTTGTACTAGTGTAAACACTGCATGCATGTATTCCTATCAAGATTTCTTGAACAGGAACTAACACAAACCTACGTTTGCTGTCTAGAAAGAGTTAATGCAGGTCATGTCACCCTCACACACTCCAGGTTTAGCATGTGTACATGTGCACGCACACATACACTGAGGAAAGGGTCATCTTTTCTGTCCCACCCTCAGTCTGTAAACTGAGCTCTGATTGGTCTGTTCTCCATGTTGCGCAGTCTCAACTGTGACTAATACTGATTCCTACTCCTGTTTCACTTGCACATATGACCTTGGGAACCATAATGTGTGCTAAACCTCAGCCATGTGTTTGATTAATGTGTAACAACTTAAACAGACTACTAGACTAGACGCATTAAAGTTGGGTTCTAAAATAGTCGGTTTCCACAATTTTGGAGCCGTAACAACAAGAGGTTTGACACTGAATACAGTATAACCTTAAAGTATCAAAGACTTCTTCCTTGTGTGATAAGAAAAGAATTTTGATGGTTTCATGCTGCAAATATGCTATTTAACCCCTTAAACTGCAAGGCCACACTCATAACTACATAATAGTTTTTATGGAATAATTCACAACAGTTGCTGAATAATGAGGCTGCAGTTTAATGGAACACATTAAAGCTCTGTGCAACTATTGGCCTAGACGTTTAGATAATTTCTTTAAAGCAGTATTTAAGTGGGATCTGTGAGTATTTAGACAGTGACTCAGTTTTCTGTTGATTTGACACTCGATTTACACCTTATCAGTACTAAAGCGTATCAGCCTCGGGCCGATATCAGCCAAAAATGACAAATTGGATATTGCAGGGGGAAAAAATGAATCTGATCCAATCCTGTAACAAAACTAGCCTGAAATCTCAAACAGGCAAAAGTGCACAAGTAGGATGCAGTAGGCTATTCTGAACACAGCATTACTTAAAAGTAAAGAACATTTTGGCACTCTCCTATAAAGTTGCCATTTTGGAGACACTTGTTTTTCTTTGGAACGTGACGATATACACGGTCATATACTGAAGACTGGGAGCCCCTGGTTTAATAACATGTTTTGTTGATTTTCTAAGTGAAAGTAAGTGAACACATCCTCTACAGAGAACACACTCCTCCCCATTTTAAGGTTTAATTACTGTTTATTTGCTGAACATATTTGCTTAACATTTAGGAAAAATATAAAATATTGTATGTTTTTCCAGCATGTAAAACTCCACAAAATTGTCGCTGTCGGGACAAAACTTTGTATCTATTTTTTTTACTTCTTTACATAATTTTAAAACACAATTCAATAGGCCAAAGCCTTTTGTCAAAGACTCCTTGTGGAAAAAAAAAACCTCTTTACCTTAACTTACATTATAAGAAACTGTATTCAAGTGTGTTCTTTGTAGAGGATGTGATATTTTCCCTTAGAAAATCAACAAAACGTAATTTGACCAGGAGCGTTCAAACTTTTGCGCTTGACTGTGTATCGGTACCACTTAATACTACTTAACTACTTAAACAAGTTGCTGCTCAACTGTTTCTTGGTTGACTGTTTATGACTGGATTGTTTGTTACATACACAGTAAACAGACAGTTACGGGAACAATAGTCTTAAGAGGAAAAAGAACTGCCTAGGACCCAAAGCTTCAGACCTTATTTTGAAACTCTGGCTTGCCAGAGGACTTGGCTCACTTGACTTTATTATTGATGTTACTACGGAAGGCAGCAGCAGGAGGAGGAGTACAGAAGTGTCTCGACAGCACAAATCAAAGACGACGCCTTAAAAACACATTTTAAGTGGGAAAAGAGCAATAATATGCTCTGATATACAGGCTCTGATCAGTAGATCAGTAGATCCTGACAGTTGTCTGGACATGTGCTTCAATAGAAGGAATAATTTTTAAAATTCCTAACTCTACAGAGGTAAATATAAATAAGTAAAGCAAAATCGTGCAAATTAGATTTACAAAGAGGCAAATGGAGCTCTGAATTAACTAAAACTCTGAAGGAAAACGCTGGAGAATGCTTCCAGCATTGATCTCATGTGATTTGCTTATGTTATTTTAATACTTTTGCTTAGCTCTTCGAAACCACTGGAACCAAAACTTCCCTTTTTTTTTACTTGCCCGTAATAAATTTGTCTGTAATGTCTTAGTGAGATGATGCAACTAAAAGGTGTAGTAATCCAATGTCAATGGGCTTATACTATAAATATAACATGAGATGTGTGGTCACAATCCATTTTTTGTGGAATTTTCATTAGAGCCTTCAGCGGGTGGCCGCCCGGGCCATCAACACAACAGCCAGACAGATGAGGAACAAGGTTCCAGAGAAGCAGAAGATTTTCCAGGTGAGCTATATGAGAAACACAGATGTACTCACAGCATGTTCATTCAGTGCAGTGCTGTACATACACTTTTAACAAGCTCTGTGGGTCTGAAAGAGGACATAGAAATGAATCCCTACACCAAAAGCAACAAATATGAGAGGACTCTTGTGGTTCTTTAAACTTTCCTTTTTAAAGAAAGTTTTAAAAAAAAACACCATAATAATGTGTATGTATTTCCATATCCATATGTTCAAACCAAAAATCACTAGGTTTTATATTTCAGAACGTAGCTGGTTTAGGAGAGGAAACATTCTTGCAGTATGTGTTTAACATTCTTCTTTTTCAGGAGGACAATGGCCTGCCAGTCCACATCAAGGGGGGGACCACTGATGTGCTTCTCTACCGCTTAACCATGACCCTCACTATTGCTGGTAGAATACTACACATCCTGATGTCCATCACTGCATCTACGTCCAGTGTTGGTCTAGTGCTTTGCTGCATCCTTATTACATTACTGAATCTGATCTTTCTCTCTGACTCTGTTTATAGGCACTGGATTTTCCTGTTACTGGCTACTGGTGGCCTCAATGCCCAGAAGCAAGGCAGACTAAGGAGGGCAGATGAGATTATTGTGTGTTTCTTACATGAATTCAGTTGAATTCACTTTCATGCTGTACAAATACAATTTCAAATAAATGTATAGGGTATATAAATCAAAGTGTGCCAGTGTGCCTCTGTAGCCTTGGGCTCTACAAAGCATGTTAGTCCTGTGGAGGTGTAGAGAGCAGAGAAAATTCTCTACAGCAGTGTGCTTGGCTGCATCCAAAACCACTTTTATTCTGTACTGTACTGTGCACAGAGTACTAATAAATGTACTACAAATGACATTATACATATACATTATATATATATATATATATATATATAAAGAGAGAGAGAGAGAGAGAGAGAGAGATAGTCCTCACAAAATGACTGGTTCACGAAAGTTCTTTGGCTTTATCTTTTATATTTGGCAGTTATATTTATTCTGTTTTCAGAAATTCCCCTACGGCAAAATAAATATAAATTCAAAATCAGCGTTCCCACTCTTTTTTAGGAAACTATTTTCCATGACTTCTGTACATGGCTCTTTCTCACGAAAAGTAATCTCAAAACAATTTATTCACAAAAACCATTCCTTAATCAGTCATCATTTGATCACAAGCTCTCCAAAAACATGACTGAACATACAAGCTACAAGGAGCTGCCTTTTATTAAAGTAGCCTTGCTCTATCAGGTATTCCGACACAGCGTCTACATGCAACTTAATTGCATGTAACTTCAATAGGTATGACTGGACACTCAAACTGGGCATTAGCAGCTAAAAATATGCAACCTTTGTGGTTTCATCACCCAACTTCACACTTTTCCAGGACATTGTCAATTTTCACATTTTCCAGGTGTTTTCCATGATCAGGGAAAAATGATCCAGGTTTTTCACAACGTGGGAACCCTGAAAATGTTTTGAACACAGCCGGCAGATGACGTACATCTGCAGTTTCCCTCTTCACGCAGTTACAGACCTGGTCCTAAAGCTTTGACTTTGCTACCACCTTGTGGCAAAAATGGATCTCTGCCAGCAACGTGGAAAAATACAGTTCAATTACTCAGCTTGAACAGTCATGAAAAGTTGAGGAACCATTGGATTTATCCTCCACAGAACATAATCTAAGTACTAGAGTGAGTGGACACACTACTAATCTATTCCCAACAAAATACCATTGCACAAGTACAAATTTATTTTTTTTTATTATTTTTAGCATAGTCATTAATACAAAAGCAAAGGCTGCATTTCCAAAAACATGCTGTTAAAGTTGACATGTAATTTGTATTCAAGGAGATTCTGTTGATAATTTTATCTGGACAACACACATAAGGTTTAAGGTCGGTAAAATTGTCGAGGTAGATTTTTACGCAAACATTGCACTAAGCCTTGAAATTAAAGAGTGCATGCAGAAAGTTACTGAGTAACTCTGAGCAAGCATTGTTCTGTATTTGCAGCTGCATATAACTTGTGCCTTGTCAGACAAGCAAATACTGTTTGTGAGATGTGCATTGCATCCATTGGTTAAAAGACCCATCTTTAGTGTCAATAAAATATTTAAGTACATTATAACTACCTGTTGTATACAATTACTAACTAAGACAACAGTGTTGTTGATGAATAACTAAGCTACTAGCTCATGTTCTAGTAAACTGTGGAAAATTTGATTAATTTTGTAGTGCACTGTAGACATTTTAAATCATTTAGCTTTAAAGTATTTATGTTTGCGCCCTGCAATGGACTGGTGACCTGTCCAGGGTGTTTCCTGCCTTCCACCCTATGGCCGCTGGAATAAGCTCCAGAACCCCCTCGCGACCAATAGGATAAGCGGTTTAGAAAATGTGTGTGTGTGTAATTATGTTTGAAATCAAGTGGTGAGATAGCTAATAAATGCTATATGTTACGTTTTTCTAAACAAATTGCCAGTTTTGCTTCTACTTCTCCTGGACAATCTAATATCATTAGTACACAATATAATATGTGAGCAGGGAATTTTCATATTCTCATTCTGTTTCTTGTTTTGTTTTCATTATCGTAGTGCAATGCATTCCTGTTCCAGCCTGCAGGCTCACTGCAGGTGATACATTTTCCAATAGAGAAGAGAGCTGGTAGCTTAGTTTACTCTATTTTGGAACACAACAGCTAGTCAACACAACTATTCCAGTTTTTTCAAAAAAAGAAAACTCAAGCAAAGTCACAGTAAAGCCAGGCAAAGTATCACAGTCGAGTATCAGAATTGTGTTTCACAACTGTTAAGCAGGTTAAAAACCTTTGTTCACTCAACAAAATTATACATCACACATATTTCTCCAGGCTCTGACAGCTTTCAGTAATAACTGCATTCCAGTAAATTCCATGATACAGAACTAAATAATCTTTGTAGTGTAATTAACGAGGAAGTTTAAAACAGTGATTGGGTGAGAGAGGCACGGCAGTAGTGGAGAATAAGGAATACCTCTGAAGACTGACTCCGCTCTCTTTGCTCTGTAATGGTAAGACTCTTAATTCCTTAGTGCTTCTTGGGAGCTCACAATGCTCTAGCGCAGAAAACGGATGCTCATCTTGTGGTCAATGTTGACCTTTTCCAGTGACTAATGCAAAACAAAAGAAGACCAATTCTCAATCTGAGCTCTGTAACAACACTTTAAATGCATCTGTCATAAATTACAGTCAATGTGGGTTTGTGGTAATACTTAAGAAACAAAGACAACTTAAAGAGATCTTTCATTAAAAAAAGTTAAGTAACTGTCTGTATTTTAAAGAGCCCAAGTTTCTGTGGTTTATCTACCAAAAAGAGTCATAATTCATTTTTATGCGAACATTTTCCAACCTCTCTCTATTCCTTAGAATTAAAAAGGCTGTTTGTTACAGTGCCTTTAAAACTGATTTATGTAAATTACCTCTGTTCTTATTGGCAGCCCTGTATTGTGCCTAATCAAAAAAACAATCCAGGCCAAAACACTCCTTATAATTTCAGTGGGAATGGGCGGCCTTAAACAGCTGTTGGCTGAATGGGTGGATATATGCAAATGCTTTAGTTTTTTGAGACTTCAAAGAAATAATGAGTTCAAAATTAGCTGTTTTTGCAACTCTAACATGAATCTGAAACTAATATGCAAGTTATGCAGTTATGAGAGTAACTAAAGTGTGGACCTACACACCTTTACATTTGAAATATCACAACCACTACACATAAAATGAATATTTTTTGAGGTGCACAGTGCACGTAATGTTGTTTTACCTTTCGAAACTCCTCAAAAGATATGGCATCATCTTTGTCCAGGTCTGCCTCTTGAATGGTGCGGTCTGCTATGCTTTCCAGCTGTTCCTCAGTCACCTGCTTCTCCAGCATTGCCCGCAGAACCTGCCAAATGTCTTTCAGATGTCACTTGATTAAATCAGGCAGATTCCTACCTATTCTAGAGTGCTTCAATATATGAATGTAGTGAGTGCACTACATTCATATATTGAAGCACTCTAGAACAATATTCTCAACCCAAATATCTGCAACACTCAATGTTAGCTTAAGTGCAAAATACAGGTCCTGGGGGGGAGTCTGGGACTTCCTAATAAATCTCCTGGAGCCCCTGAATGTCTGAAAAAAATCAAAATTCTTTCCCTGAAACTAAACTTATCAAGAACTAAATGTATCGAGAAGTTACGCTGTTCGTTAGGGAAACACAGACATTCAAATACAAATTCAGAAGAAGGTCATTGTTTAGCTTACTTCACAATCAACAATCTTCTGTCTTTAATATCCTTAACTAACTATGCAGCTCTGGTCTGCCTCGGGGTGGCGCTGTAGCAAATTAGTCCACCCTGTTGGTCCTTCATAGTCTAGCAAATGTAACTAAGACCAGAATAATTCTGAAAAACCTTCACAATATGCCACAGCATAATTGTTAATCTGACAATTTGTCCAATTTTGCAAGAGATTAGTGGAAAGAGTGAACTGGTACTCATTTCTCAAACCGAAGACATTTTGGTGCCATTGAAGCTAGTATCAGCTGAGCCCGATGAGTTAGCAGTTAGCCAACGCTGGAGTAGCCAGCCAACATAGGACCCCAAAACCAAGGAGTATTTCACACACTGATGTTAGACTGATTATCACTACCAATATATATTACACCAATAACTTTACCTATGACATATGATATGAATTGGTCTAATACATAATTATAAAGATGAGATCAATCTAAACATAAATGTCATAATGATATTTGGGTAGGTTTGTCTCCACTTTATATTGCAAACTCAATATTTTAGACCACATAGACGACTATCAATAAGCTTTGATAATGGTGCTGTCAAACACAGAAACACAATTAACATTACCTAGTATGAAAACATTAATGTTTTAACAAGACATTCACAAGCACTGACCTGCAAAAGTTCATGTCTGGAAATCTTGCCATCCTTGTCCTGATCGTAAAGCTGAAAAGCAACTATATAACCAGTAAGTTAGCTGACACATATATAATATAATATTTACCTACAAGACGTCAGATAAAGAAATAGTTTAACCCAATAAAAAACCTTCCATTAAAGTAAAGGTGTACTATTTTCTTTTCAAAAGCAGTGTAAACATACATTTAAGTTTGTTGCTCCTGCTATTTATGGGGTCTGGGGAGTTGGGCTCTTTAGGCCGGTTCTTGTCAATGGGACGAAAATGTGCCAAGATCCTCACAAAGGATGGGAAGTCCAGCATTTCTTCTCTGAAAGGAACATAATTTCATTTATATGTAATTCCAAGCATTTTACACAGAGAAACATAATGAATTTCTCTGTAAAACTCAGTGACACCTTGATTTCTTTTTAATCTGCATTTTTGTCTCTTACCAATAACTCCTGTCAATTTGTAACAACTCCTTACTGTCCTAAAGGTGTAGGGGATGTGATTTTTGCAGTTGTCAGTTAGTTAAAATTACTACACTCATTGCAGTTTAGCTCTTGATATTGTCCAAAAGCAGCATGTCAAAACTCTCTGTCCTCGCCCATTTCTCACCAATTTGTCAATACTATAAAACCAGTCATACTTATCACTTAGAATTCCTAGTACACCCTTGAATAATATAAAATATATAAGCTTATAGAGCAGAAGTTCCACTGTGCATGCAGTAACTGCATCTTTCATTACAAAACAAACGAACATAACACTTACATAAATGACTGCAGTACCAGAGCCTCTGTGTATTAATCCACAAAGAGATGTTCTTACCCTGAAGTGAAGAAGGCCCCGACTATTCTGTCACAAATAGGGTTCATGGCCAGCTCCTTTATGGCTACAAAATCTTGAGGACTTTAAGAAAAATAGGTTAATGAGACTTTGGGTATTTTGTGCCAGGCTCTGTAAGTGCCATTAAAACATAGAAAAAATGCTTAAGCATCTTACCTAAGAAAACCTTTCTTGTCTTTGTCCAGAGCTTTGAAGCGGTCATACAGGCGGACGAGATGTGCAGGAGTGACTGCAAGAGGAATAGGGCACAATCAACACCCTCATTTTCTGTACTTTAAACACCGAGTTCATTTACACACACATAAGCTGATCATTATTGGAATTTAGCAGTTATCTGATTATTCAAGTGGTCATGTAAACAGCATACTCTGATTCCTTAGATGAGATTAAGGCCTAGAAATACATTAGAGCTGGACCCACACTCTGATTTCTTTGTTTTCTCAGCTTGCACATATGTGAAAACAGACCGCTATCCCAGCAACAATAAACAGTGCATAACACAGCTGAACACAGGTTGAAACCAAGTACATGCCTGACGAAAAAAAACAGTTCGAATATTTATCATCTTCTGGATGATGTACATTCATATTCTCATACTTTGAGACACATATATAATGTGTCTCAAAGGTAATATCACAAGCAGTCATATGGCATTTGAGTTTTATGTGACGTTTACATCACGTCTTCTTCTGTGAGTTTATTGGCCAGTTGCAAAGCAGAAATCCAATTACTGCGTGGCTCATGTAGTAGAACTTTGTAGTAGAGTTTTCCCAATACCTGATTTTCTGCAATTACCAGATTATTAAGTGCATGTAAACGCACACGCTGTGTCATGATGATAGGGACACAGTGGAATCAGTCAGGTCAGTTTTAAAGGTGGGTCATCCTTTTAATGTCAGAACACTTTTTGTAATATTTGGCTAAATTCTCCTCACATTCTGGCAAGTCTGAATAAATTAGGTGTGGCTGTAAGGCTCTGTAAAAGTGGGAAAAAGACACACTGTAGACCACCAACATTCAGCCAACCAGGACGAGGAGGCGTATTTACTCACCTGTCAATCATGTTGCACGCACAGCACTTACGGGAAGCCATGTTTTAGCGCTGTACAGCTAGCTAGCTCCACACATGAACTGTGAGAAGACCCCTTTCTAGAACTTGGTTAGTTCTTCCAAAAGTAAAAGTAATACAAAAATTGCCAGTTCTGTCACTTCTTACGACAGTTTGCACGGCCAAACAAACCAAGATAAAAAACAACGGAAATTTTAAACGAAAACCAAGAGAAGAAACGAGGGAAATTTTAAAATAATAATAATAATATGACGGATGTAGAGTGAAGACACAAGGCTGAAGCTGAAGAAGTCAGGCCTGAGGCCCCAAAGTGTAACTGCTGCACCATTTAAGGTGAAAATTCAAACGAGAAGCTGGAGAACAAGAAGCTGAATTCAGCCTCGCAGCGAAGACCAGAGCGCGCATCCGTGCGGCTATGGGTGTTGAAGGACATGAAGAGGGACCCCTCACTTTATATCTTCTGGACAGGTAACTTTATTATTGCACATTACATAATTTATTAGAAACTACACAGCTGACTTACAGCTGTGCAGCAAAATAACTTTATAGCTAGCTAGCTAACGTCCATGTTAGCAAACGGTTGTAACGTTAACTAGCTGCCTACAAAGTAGCTAACCTAACCTATGTCACCTAGCTTATGCTGTTGCACTAGCTTGGAAAATAAGCTAGCTAGCTTGTTAACTAGTTAGAGATAACATGGCAGCTTGTCTGACGCTTACAGAGTGAACTCTAGGCTCACTCCGTAACGATAGGCAGCCAGCCAGCTTGTACGTTAGCCAGCTAGCTAGCTATTCAAGCTAACCTAGCTATGTAGATGACCGTTCGCGCCCTCATTTCAGTCACAATAGTAAATGATGAATAAGAAATACACACACACACACACACACACACACACACACACACATTTTCTAAACCGCTTATCCATTTTATTCACCACATTCGTCGCCAATATATGAGGGTTTCTCTCGCTGCCTTTTTAAAAACTCTATTTCGCTTTTGACTAAACTCCTGTGATCTTGGCTCCTGTCTGTCACAGCAACTGTCACTGTCCATCCACTGCCTTCAGACCCTCAGCTCTCAGCCCCCATTAGAAACTCACGTCAAAACACACCAGTTCACTGCAACCTGGCCTTCACATGTTTACAACTAAAAACAGCTGCACATTACGTGACCAAGACACTTAAAAAAAAGAGCAAGAATAACAAATTATTCCTTCACAAAATGTAAGCTAGTTAATGAAATCACGTTCATAGGGAAGATTTATGTCACCGTTATGCACTTTGTGCTCGATATAAAGCAGAGTTAAACATTTTGTACAGAAAACAATGTTGAATAGTTCAACGACAGCGATCCATTGACGAAAAACACCAACTTTAACCTACTTACAGCCAGTTTCTTGCATCAAGTCCTCCGCGTTGGGGATTTTTGCCAGGGTGGAGCTGGTGGAGCCCATCTCATACTCTTGTTTTTGTCATAGCCTAGCCAATGCTGCTAACAGATGTTTAACGCAGACAGGTTCAGACAGTCTTATCAAGCTCAAATTAGGAAAACATCGTCACCACAACCGCAAAATCTCGACCAAACCGACAACATTTTCAAGCTTGTGTTACCTTCACGACAGACATGAAATCTGACCAATCCCAGTTTCACGACCGTTACTGCTTTTCGCACACTTATTCCGAAACGTCCCGCCTCCCTGCGTCAGGATTGGCCAGTTAACACCATCCTGCGTTACAATTGGTCAGTAGTTCGGCGGACCGCTTGTGAATGTGAACGACTGGCCAATCCCAGCGCAGGAAGCGGGTTGTGTCTGAATAGCGGTGGGAAAAAAACAACGCGGACCAACGTGACCAGTAACTAGCAAAAGCAGGACACTGTAGAGCGGTCACTGCAGCAATCCAGAGGGCTCTGCTCAAGAAAGCAATAGAACGGGATGAACAAAGCCCTGTAAACCCTATTCTGTGTTAAATTAATTAATACTATGTGGCTCTTTAGCCTAGGTGAGATGACTGAGGCTGGCAATTGCTGCATCAGACCACACTAGAGATTTAAGGCCCCAAACGAGGGTCCTAGTGCCCTCTGTGTGTTCTACCACCAACTAGTTACCAAGCTCTTTTAAGCATAACACCCCCTAATATTCCTCTGTGGACTAATAGATGTATACTTGTTAACCGGAAATTTTAAAGAATGAATTAAGAATGGTATTTGGTTAATTATTTCCACCTGATGGGTGAAAATGGAGTAATTTTATATTGTAGTATGAAGAGCTGTGTAACAAATTTAATTTCAACTCTCTGGTCAAAGAATGTAATAGAGTGGTTAAAGCCATCCCAACTTGTTTGCATGTAATGATACAGCAGATGGTGATGTAATATTACTCCAAACATGTGTACTGAGGGTATTGAAGGTTGTTATTTTTTTAAGTCAGAAAAAAATTCACAAGAAAAAAATTGTTAAAGAAATACTGACTTTACCAGCTAAGCAGAAAATATATTTTAAAAGATTACAAGGAGGAGATGGCTAAACGTATTAGAAAAAGATAGTTGGTCTATCCAATTTTACCAAAAGCAGAAAAGGTGAATTAAAAAAATTTAAATGATTTATCCATCCAACACGTTTTGAGGAAGAAATTTAATTTAGATACAAAGGAATGTTGTTTTTGTCGCAGTGATATTAAAACTTTGGAACATATTTACTTTCACTGTGAAAAGCAGAACTGAAAACCAACAGCGCCATCCAGTGTTAAAATGCTTAGATACTGAATGTAGACGTAGGCCACAGTTCCTGTGCACAGCTATAGGTCAAGAGCAGAAATAGTTCTTATAGATTGCTATTAACTTCGAAAGCCTCTGCCCTGCATGGACCTCTTCTTCTCACAAGCACTTTTTCTCCTGAAGAGCTTGGTAATTATATACATACACTATGGACAAAAGTATTGGGACACCTGCGCAGGAGTTTTTATGACATCCTGTTCTAAATCCATGGACAATAATATGCAGTTTTTCTCCACTTTGCAGCTATAACAGCTTCCACTCTTCTGGGAAGCTTTCTACAGATTTTAGAATGTGTCTGTTTTTTTTGTCCATTCATCCAGAAGAACATTTGTAAGGTCAGGCACTGACGTTGGGTGAGAGGGCCTGGCTCGCAATCTCCATTCTAGTTCATCCTAAAGGTGTTTGATAGGGTTGAGGGCAGGGCTCTGTGCAGGACAGTCAGGTTCTTCCACACCAAACTCACCCAGCCATGCCTTTATGGAACTTGCTTTGTGCACTAGGGCTCAGTCATGCTGGAACAGAACAGGGCCTTTTCCAAAACTGTTCCCACAAAGTTGGAAGTATATAATTGTCCAAAATATCTTGGTGTGCTAAAACATTAAGATTTACCCTCACTGGAACTAAGGGTCCTAGGCCAACCCCTGAAAAACAACCCAATAGCATTATCCCTCCTCCACCAAACTTTACAGTTGGCACAATGCAGTCAGGCAGGTAACGTTCTGTGATTCGGTTCTGTGACGTGATTCGTCACTCCACGGAATATGTTTCCACTACTCCAGAGTCCGGTGGCAGTGTGCTTTACACCACTCCATTTGAGGCATTTGTCATTGTGCTTATATATATGTATATGTATGTATGTATGTACATATATATATATATGTATATGTATGTATGTATGTACATATATATATATATATATAATTTATGATGTATTAATAATTTAATGTCAGCAACATGTTCCAAAAAAGTTGGGACAGGGGCGACAAAAGACTAGTAAACTTCTGTAATGAAAACACCTGGTGGAACTTCTCACAACTAATTAGGTAAATTGGCAACAGGTCAGTAACATGATTGGGTATAAAAAGGAGCATCCCTTTCTTTCTTTTTGAGTCTTTCAGAAGATGGGGAAGGGTTTACCACCTCTGCAACAATTCAGGAAATAATGTTTCTATTGGGATTTCATCATCTGCCAGACATAACATCATTAAAAGAGAAATCTTAGCGGATGTGGCATAGGTGGCCTATACAAGTTTTGGAGCAACATATGCTGCCATCCACACAATGTCTTTTCAGGGAAGGCCTTGCTTGTTTCAGCAAGACAAAGCTAAACCACGTTCTGCATGTATTACAACAGCATTGCTCCGTATTAAAAGAGTCTGGGTGCTAAACTGGCCTGCCTGCGGTCCAGACCTGTCACCACTGAAAACATTTGGTGCATTATGAAATGAAAAATATGACAAATGAGCCCCTGAACTGTTGAGCAGCTGAAATCATATATCGAACAAGAATGAGAAAACATTTCACTTTCAAAACTAGAGCAGTTGGTCTCCTCAGTTCCCAAACACTTACAGAGTGTTGTTAAAAGGAGAGCAGATGTAACACAGTGGTAAACATGCCCCCGTATTAACTTTTTTGAAACGTCTTGCTGGCATCAAATTCAAAACATATATTTTTCCAAAAAGAAACAACAAAATTTAACCGTTTAAATGTTTTATATATTCCCTTATTACTATTTTTCAATTACATACCAGGTTTAAATTATTTGCACATTTTTGCATTTTGTTTTTATTTACGTTTTGCACAGCATCCCAACTTTTTTGGAAACGTTGTGTATGCGTGTATGTGTATATATGAGCCAGGCCCTCTCATCTGACATCAGTGTCTGACCTCACAAATGCTCTTCTTGATGAATGGGCAAAAATTCCCAAAGACTAATTCCGGAATCTTGTAGAAAGCGTTCCAGACGAGTGGAAGCTGTTATAGCTGCAAAGAGGGGACTAACACCATATTAATGCCTGTGGACCTAGAATGGGAAGTTATAAAATTTCCTGTAGGTGTAAAGTGTAGGTGTCCCAAAACTTTTATCCATATAGTGTATGTATTTATGTAATTTCCAAGCTCTTTATGAGAAAATAAAGTGCTTGTGAGAAAAAAAGTTCTGTGCAGGGCAGTGGTTTTCGAAGTTAATAGCAATCTATAAGAACTATTTCTGCTCTTGACCTATAGCTGTGCACAGGAACTGTGGCCTCTGTTAAATGACGTCTACATTCAGTATCTAAGCATTTTAACACTGGATGGCGCTGTTGGTTTTCAGTTCTGCTCTGCTTTTGAGCTGATGTACGCCAGTGTCTTCCAGCTGCAGCCATAAAGTCAGGGCCCTTTCTCTATATTTGTGGGCCCCAATTAACATAAACAGCCACTATGGTGCAACTAAAACTTCAGCCAGTAGCATCTAATGTTAACATCAAGCCCTATCATATTGTTTTATATGCAAGAATGAAAAATTAATACTTATTCATTATGATCAGAAAAATTCAGATCACTTTAAAACAAATAAGCAACAAATACCCACGGGGCCCCCTGGTGGAGTGGGGGCCCTCTTAGACAGCTTATACCAATTATAGCATGTTTTATTTTTTCCAATATGGTAACCTCAGAAATAAATAAAAAGTGTACATTAACCTTGTTTGTTCCCTGTAAAGGATGTGTTAACTCATGTTCACTTAGGAAATCAAGAAAACGTGTGCTTTGACCAGGGGTTTTTAAACTTCTTCAAATGACTGTATATGTGTCTCTAGGTCTTTTCGTAGGATGATGATAAAATGCCAACCGCAAGCTTTTCTGTTCTGATTTTAAATTCATTTTGTACAACCTGGCTGGGCCAGCTGGTCTATATGTACTTGTTAGGGAATATCTTTAGCAATTTTTGTTTTTTGTCTGTTCTTTACATTTATTCATAAACCTTAGTTTTTACTTTACTTTCTACCCCACCTACTAAAAATCAAACTCATGGTTTGTTTTCAGTCCTAGCTTTTAAAACGGCACCACAGTTTTAAACAACTACGTGCTCTTTTTAGGCTCTTTGCCAGTAATTGCTTTTTTATATTAGCCCTGCCATCTGTTTGGCATTATAAATGATAGCAGTACATTTTCTCTTACCTACTCATAGTATCAATAATGTATTTGTGGATTATATTAATCTGTGTAATGTCATTTAGCATTCTCTCTGGATGAATCTTCACAAAAGATCTATAAACAGCAGGACATGTTGGTCATTTAAAAGCATGGATGACAAATTGATACTAATGGCTCATCATGGTAGATTCTGGGCTGAGCTTCACTCTGTCTTAATTTGTTTACTCAAACTACAGCTGTGGTTCTAAATCTCTTATTTATTTTAGAGAACTTTTCCTGAAGGCAAGCTTTCTGAAAAACACTGAATGTGGGGTCTTACAATGCTGGACAGGCTTTATTTTTTATATCAGCTATTTGAAACGGTAGGTTGTTTAAATGATCAGTGATTCAGTAACATCTGATAGTACTTCAGAATGATGTTTCACAAAATGCCTCTTAATAACTGAGAATCGCATATTTTTGCTCACTTGTTTGCTCACAGCTGGGGTGAAATGTTGGTGTTGGATAAAAAAGCATAGCTTCACAGAAAGCTCTTTGTTGGCACTAGAATTGTTTTTTACAAATATATATGTGGTTTCTTTTTAGTGGTGTGACAAGAATCTTTTTCGCCCAAGTGCAAAAAAAGTAATGCCCTCACCCCCCTGTACGCAAATTGCTTTCATTGTAATTCGAAATCACAGTGCATTTTGCTTTTTTGCTCATTATTGTTATGCATCAAACAAGTTGACGCTCTCAAGACACTTCACCCAATAGCAACTGATGCTAACTTAAATGTTTGTTAGACTACCTGTTTAAAGATTTAAATATTATAAATAACAAATATATCATGTTTTAGGATTCATCTGAAAATGGTCATCATGGATGAGATGCCTTATGATTAAGAGAGAGATAAGTCGACATCTGAGCTGTCTGTGTAGTGTTGATGGAATAAGTTAACTGCTTGGTTATGTTGTTAAGAAATTGGATCTGGTTGTGAGTCATTAGTGTACAGTTGTGTCAGTATCTATATGAGGGGCCCAGTAAAGATTTTCATGGGCCTGGTAGCCGCAGGCCCCTCATTGACCTCTCCCCTGCCCCTCCAGTAGTTACACCACTTTTTTTACACCACATATAAAGTACAAAGTGCTATTTAAAATCACTAAGTCTGTAATTTTGTCCTTTTAGGTTTCTCTTTTTCTTGTTCACACTGTTTCTTTCTTCTTTATGTTTTACATGCATTTGCTATCTACATGATTTGTCATTTGTGTTAATAGAGCGAGTCTATAGCCATTATGTCTGGAGTTTGATGGTGACAGTGAGAGTATGAGTGTATCAGATGATGTTTGGTCTGAAAGTTCAGCACAAGACCGAAAGCTAAAAGTGATGATTGGGCCACCTCACATTTTTAACACGCTTGATCGTGCATAGTTCCTGCACAGTTATCGAGAATTTAAAGAGTATACGTAGGCCTGCACTCTACAAATAACTGAGCAAGAAGTTTTAGCAGCTTGAGCCATTTTCTTTTTATTTTGATGGCAGACATTAATCAGTTTATGCAGTCCTGAATGCCATGAAAAATGAAATTGCATAGTTTCCCACTTTACTTCATATGTATATCCCAAGATGTATTTGTCGTCCAAAGTTATCTTCTGTTCTTTTGCACTGGGTAATGTAAGCCTATAGCTACCAGTTAACATTGTTCAAACTAAATGTCCACTCATCACACACTTGCCTTTGGACAGCAAACGTATCTTGGTTAATTGCCTATATTTGGGGTGAGGTGAAAATCATGTAAATGTGATTTTTGGCAAAACCATTGCGTTAATCAGTCACTGTGTTCCTGTTCACGCCCACACCAGAGCAGAAGTAGTCATGGCCTGAGATTACACCTCTGCACTTGGCAGCCATACAGATCTCGGAGATATGACAGATAAGCCTGTTCTGTTTCTGTTTCTCCAAGCTCATATACACACGTCTGAATTTCTGTTTCCTTCTAACTGTTTCACTGTACATTCTGAAAAACTGGCCTACAGCAACCAGCACTGAAGTCCAAAAAGACCAACAAGACTCACAGTTAAATATTTCATATTGTAGTTTTAAATAAGAACTTAATGAGCCAATTTATTATTACTGCATGAAGGAACAGTTAACTTTAATAGAGCACAGCACATATTCATTGGGATGGTTCAGCATGCCCCTAAAACATCTGCGTGTGCTGAAGTGATGATCAGTTTTTAGCTTATGCCCTGTTATGGTGGGGCTACACTGTTGAATACTGTTCTTCAAATAAGGGAGAAGCTATTTATACAGATGCTTCTGAGAAATGTAACGTCCATAAATGCATGTAAGGGCCATGGAATTGAAACTGGACTTATTCTGAAAAGTCTTTGGCATGCTTCCCAGAATATACTTTCTGTACTCAGCCTAGCAAGGCTACATTTTGCCATAAGCTAGTGGCCTTAATATTGCTTTTCGAACATGCTAATGAACCTAACAGCTCTTATAGAAAAAAGGAAATAAAAAAGAAAGGACTGGAAGAAATGCAGTGAATTTATTTTCTATGCAAAAGAAAGATAAACCTTTAATGATCATTAACCAACAATTGTCTCTGTAGTTTATGTTGTTGTTTCTAAATTACGCTTTTTGAACTTTCATTCATGGTACCTGCCCATAACTGTATTGGATTGCAAATAATTAGCTTGTTTACAGTACTGTGCCAAAGTCAGAGACCACATCTATTTAATGTCCAGTCCAAACGGCCATTAAGTATTAAGTTAATCATTTTTCAGGGGACGTTTCTAAGGAGATGTAAGATAATCCACTTGCACAAGGAAGGGAGAGTTCTGACCAATGGGGCTCCCAACACCCGCACAAGTTTGTAGACCATGAAAACTGTCACTATCAGATAAACAGCACTAAAAGCTTTCATCTTTGAGAGAGAGGAGAAAATCAAGCTTGACTCTTGCTTCAGATCTGTTAGAATCCAGTTGTTTCTGTCCATCCTTACACTGAGAAGACAACCCAAGGCTATGAGTCTGAAAGGATGTGTAGCTGTCAAGAAGCAGTTACAGAGAAAAGGAAATGGACAAAAAAGAGGAAAATTTGCAAATCAAACAAAAAACTGGTGGTATTCTCAGAAGAATGGACTGATCACCCTAGCGTCCAGACCTCAACATCACTGAATGTGTTGGGATTACTTGGTTTGTGAGAAGCAAAAAATACAAACAGCTTCTAAGACTGAACTTTGGAAATGTGGGAAAAATATCCCTGCGGATTTCTTTAAAAAAACTGAAAGCAAATCTCCCGAAAAGTATGCAAGCTGTCAAAGAGTGGACACACTAAATCCTGGAAATTCTAATATTATAATTAGTTGTTGAGTCTTCTGCATGTTTTTTTGAAGTATGTTTTCTTCTTTATTCCCTAATGTTAAAAATAAATAACTTGTACTTATTGGCCATTTTGAAAGGGAATTAAATAAATGAAGAGTGGTATTGCATAGTACTGTGCTGTAATTATTGGGTATTGGATATGATCATTAAGCAACATTAGGCTCTGCAGCTTTTGTTGCTGTTTCTAGACTGCACTTTAGAACTTTTATTCACTCTAGCTGCCCATAAATGTCTTGTATTGCAAATAATTTGCTTATGTATACTGTTACAGTCACCATGTTAGCACTGACTTCTGGCATGACTGGATAGCAAATATTTAATTTGTGGTACATCCAAAAAACTCCAGAGGCAACATTCCTGTATTCTGACATGAAGTGTGAGTCCTAAATAATGAGACATGAAGTTGAATATTATGTTTGTTAGCTTGTCTAAAATGAACCAAATCTAAATAACCTGAATGATCCACTCCTTCGCTCTGTTGCCTTTGTTAGAATTGTGAACTTTACACCGACTGTCCGGGAAGAAAAGCAGTCAAGCATGTTGTGCTCTCTTTGTCTTTCAATTTGAAGCTTCATGACAAAACATATGGGTGTTGGCAGGAATAGGTATGTTTCTGTGCTCCTTCCTTACAAACTATGAAGCGATAGGTTAGTTTTTACAATCTGTCACTCATATTACAGTCAAGTTTGGATTAAAGGGAAGAAGGGGGGGAATCTCTTGTAGGTTACCTGTTCAACCCTGTTCACTGTTAGCGATTCCTGTAATTAGTAGTCTTTAGAAAAAACACCAGCCAAAAATGAAAGTAAATCAAGAACAATTAACATGCCACAGCTGCCTCTTATAAACAAACACGGGTATTTGTGAGTCTGTGAGTTACGTCATGAGGTGCAAACATGACACATTCATACGTGGAGGGAAGAAAATCAAGAAAATTCCAACGTTCTCTGTTACTCTGTCACTCGCTTGTATTGTAGTGGGTCTATTCTTGTTAATTATCAAACACACTGTCGTCATAGTTTGTCCTCACTACAAAAAACCAGGACAATGAAAGTGGAAACACGATTGACTCTTCTGGACCAACAGGGAAGCTTGGAGACTTCCTGCAAATCTGCACTCTGAACCTTTCCGGTCCACATAAAAAGTTTCTCCCAATGATTCTCCCGGCGTCAGCTTTGGCTCATTGGTCTCTGAGGACAGGTTTAGTGTTTTCTTGGGATATTCCACGGCGCTGCCATAACTATGATAGCTATGTGTTATGCTGTGGTACTTTTTTGACAAACGTGTTAAGTCACTGAATGTCTCTGTTTGTTAGGGGAATTTACAGTGAAGGCTCTCATCAGTCTGTCAATGTGTACACATTGTACACAACAGAACGTCACATGCGTCAGTGCCGTTTGTGTCATGTGCAGTTACTTTCTTTGTATTAGATCTTTCAATAAGAATATATGGAATTGTGCTCAATTAGGACAGATTTCTTTTTTTTACTAGCCTTATCCATGGCTCCATGTAAGAGAGTGCTCATAGACATCCCAATAAGGTGAGGGAGGTCAGTAATGAAGATTCATGCCAGAAGAGTGCAGGGAAGACCAGGTCTAAAGTGATATGCTAAGGAATTAAAGGTGAGCAAGACACTCTCTGTTTATCCCCCTTGGCCATGTTCTTCCGTCTCAAAGCTCCCCATGGACTGGTTGGGAAAGAGGTCAGATGAGTGCTTGTACCTTTCAGCTCTCTTAGTTACTACATCTGTTTACCAGAACAGTGACTGCACAATAACACATTATGGTCATGGCCAGTTAACGTGTTCACCAAAGGTTTAACCCCTTAAATTCTAAGGACCTGTCCAGGCCTCCCTTCTGCACTCTCATAATTACATACCTCACATAATTTCACCTTTGTGGTAATAAGCCTTAAGATTAACAATTGAATAAGTAGCCTAGAGTTTAAGTGGAGAGCACATTTTTTGTGTTTAGTATAGTATGTAAGTTTCAAAGCATCAGAACAAAATACTGTATCTATGTTTTTGGTCATTTTACTTTTATTTAACATAATTTAAAAATCCCAGTTGCCTTTTACATAGTGTGCACTTTTCATGAGGAGTGGACCAATAGAAATGGTCCAAAAGAACTTGGGGAAAAAAGTCTTGTTACACTGACTTACATTAAAAGTAAAGTGTGTTTTTCCCTTCTCCTGTAAAGTTTGAGAATGTTGGAGAAGGTTTTGATCCAACAGCAACAATAAAAATAATAAGGCATAAATACAGCCCATTTGGTTTTCAGAATTGTTATGTTGTCAGAAAAACCAACGTGTTGAAAAAGTCCACCTGTTCAGCCCACAGCAGTTCAGCTCTGCCTATTCGCACTGAAGTTATAAGGAGCATTTTAACCTGGACTGCTTTTTGACTGAGGCTCAGTCAGTTCAGAACAGAGGCACAGTAACAAAAACAGCTTGTTTAATTCTAAAGGATAAAGAAAAGTTGGAAAATGCTGGTGTATAAATGAATTACACAATAATACAATTGTTCTTGGTACTTAAAACCACACAAACTTTGTAAGTGGCCCTCAAAAATGTATGTTATGGGCCCTTTAAGGGTTTAAATAAGACATACATGCCTCTCAGCTCAACACTGCACCTGTAAGACAGCTAGTTCAGTGTTTCGTGTCTTTGTGTGGAGAATGCTCAGTGGGGTTTTCAGTCCCATGCTTGGTCTATATGAAACCAGCATTAAAGGGAGAGTGTGCAGCATGGCCTGGTGAGCCACTGGCAGAGACCCAGGCAACATGCACAGCTCTCTGGATGCCAGCCAGCAGAGGTGCACTTCGACCACCCAGTCTGTGGCCCCTGAACGATCCTGGCCCAAAACAGCATGTACCAGCCATGTGCCAAAACCACAAACCACAATCTGTGGCTCATGAAACCACAACCACAAGACATGTTTTGACTTTTTTATCCAAATAATGAAGTGCTTATCTACTTTATAAATGAATCCACTCCTGTGTCCCATGTGAAATAAGTAACAGCTTAGTCAGCCAGGGTGACATGGTGCAAATAATCTCTACTGTTGTTAACTGGTGCTTGAACAGTTTAGCAGTAATGAAGGCAGAAATTGAGGGCAGCGAGATGTGGAATATTATTGTAGCTCTATCAGTACATCATAGACTGAAAGTGCATCTAAGGGCCTGAACATGGAGGTTGTGCACTTTTTTGAACTTTTGTTCTCTTGGGATATTCCAAAGGTCTGCCACAACTACGATAACTATGAAAGCCTCAGAGACATTGTGGTACTTTTTTTTTTCTTTTTTAACAAAGGTGTTTGTCACTAAATGCCATTGCATGTTGGGGGAATTTACAGTAGCAAAGATCTGGATGATCTGAGACCTGGAGCTCTTCAACAGTAAAGAATTTAAACACCCATCTAGTGATTTTCAAGAAAAGCCCACCTGTGGCACCATTCACTCACAAACCTCAAAGAGAGCAGAAGTAAGGTATACAGTACTATGCAAAAATAAGAAATACTACAGTACATTTGTTAACATGTACATTGTTGACCATCAAGAAACAAGAATCAAGGAGTAGAAAACAGATTTAACAAAACCCTCAACAACTAAATATAATACCAAACTTTTTCAGTATTTGCAGGGAATTTTTTCTGCGCTTCCGAAGTTCAGTCTTTGTTGGTTGCATCACCTGCTCCTCACAATCCAAATAATCCCAAACACATTCTGTGATTTGGGGTGTGGACTCTGAGGTGGTCAGTTTTATTTTTTTTTTTGTTTCAGCTTCTCGACAGCTGCACATCCTTTCAGACTCGTAGTGTTAAGTCTGAAAGGATGTTCACACAGTGGAAGAATGGACAGAAACACCTGTGGATTTTTTTCAGTTTTAAAACAAGAATGGAGCTTGATTTTCTCCTCTCTCTCAAAGATGATGGTCTACCAGGTCTTGTGTAGTTTTTAGGAGTTGCATTTTCTCTATATGTTTATATATATATATATATATATATATATATATATATATATATATATATATATATATATATTACCTCAAGTTTTAGAAGCTGTTTATTCCTTTATTTTCCTTTGGCCTTCTCCTTCTTTACTTAAGTGTAATCTCCTCAGAAATATATACTCTCAGAAATATGTCCTGAAAAATGACTCAGTAGGTGTTTGATTGGAAATGTAATAAATGAAGGGTAGTCTGACTTGCACAGTACTGTAGTGTAGTATCTCTGGAGGAGTGGGGCTGGTCTTGAGAGAGTAGTAAGACCAGGTAGGTTCATGTATAGCTGCCCTAACCCTAAACAAGGTTCTTGCAGTGTTCACTGAAACCAGAAAGTGTCATTAAAATGCAGTGGTTACATAATGATCTAAAGTGACAGTAAATGTAAAATCCAAAGAATGGTGAGTTTCACAGGTCTGTCGTTGTGCAGTGGAGCCGCTGGAAAAAAATGAGTCAAACTGAGCCAGTACAATGGGAGAAAGGGTGAACAATGTGCCCAGCTTGATACCTTGCTGACAGATGGAGGGGAGGAGAAAGTTTCTTGGAAAACAACCAGCTCTTAATTACAGAGTGTTTGAATGGAGGACGGACGTCTCATTAGTGCAGAGCGAGCTGACAAGGAGTAGCTCTGGACTGGCGGTTGACAGCACTTCCCGGGGGCCCTAATTGCACAAATTGCTGAAACACGCGCCTTGCCGCTCCACATCACCATATGAGGCTCCTGTGGTGGAGGGGCAAAGGCCTATAATGCCTGTGGCCACATAGAGGTAGGCTAAGGTGAGGGTCTGGACCATATATGTCTTTTTTTCTCACCTCTACGGTCCTGCAGTAGCTGCTCTGGGCTCAATTTCTGAAGCAGGCTCTTTATCAGAGCCTGTGCAATGAGACACAGCCAAAAATGCTTCAGTATCAAATCTGTGTACCTTACATCAGATAGCATGGGCAGTGTTTCATTAGCCTGTTGCAGCTTTTCCACCAATACTTTGTCACTTCTAAGGCCTGTGTTGGTATAAGTAGAAGGGAGGATAATGAAAGGAAACAAGCTAGCGTGCAAAGGCCTTTTCCTCTGCACCCATACTCTCTAAAATCACTGATTGAGGACAGGAACTAAATGCCTTTTACACTATCAGATGCAATGACAGACAGTTTAACGACTCAATCATTTTAATACTCTTATTACCAGATCCTCTTCTTACCAGACCTTTTACTGGAAATGAAATCTTTGTACTACAGGTGTTTCCAGCCTAGTTGATGCCAAGAAAAACAGCATCATGTAGTCCCCCCTCACAAACTCACGCACAAATACAGTAGACAATGTAGAATACATAATGACATACGAAGTTATTATGGTTATTGTGATTCATGTTTTAGAAAGTGAAAATAGTTAACCTGCTATGCATACACTTTCTCTGTCTGAAACATGGGCTTTGTTTATTCATGTTACCAAACATGGTTCCTGCAGTACAGGGGAAAAGGGATGGAAATATATCATTAAGCCATTGAAAGTTCTAGTTCAGGAATGCATACATGAACACTGTTGTATGTTTATCATGTCATAAATCTTATCATAAAGGTCACCTAGACATTTAAACTGCAGTCATGGCATTCCGCTTCAGTCTTTCCTCCTGAAAATCTGATGAAGATTCCTCTAGATCTGAATCTGATACAGTTTAAACATGAATTTTTTCAGTAGGTACAAAATAGGGTCCTGAGTCCATTGTTTTCAGCAAATACCTTTAGTGTCTACATCAATCCATGTAAAACCCCCTGCCTCAATCGTAGAGGGGATTTCCAAAATCGTTTAAATCTATTTCCTGCCATACACAAACTGGCAAACTCAACAACCATGATTTATTGTAAACCATTACCAAAGTCTTTCTCAGATTTAAAACACCACCCAACGTCCTGTTGGGTTTCAACTGTGACGTGTCAGTTATCAGCGGCGAAACTCAATCTGATAATGGTAGGGTGGAGGATAGGGGGAAAAATCTGGAATTCTCTGGGTTTTCCTCCAAGTTACCAAACAAGGTTTGCTTGTAATGAGTTTATGGTAAACAGAATTCCCAATACCTGATTGGCAGGTTGGGTGAGCTAACAATAAGAACAGTAGCTGTTTATCCTACAGTAAATAATCACTCTTACTCATAGGGTGAGTTAAGGTAAGGTGGGATACTTGTTGCTTTTACAAAGCAGTGAAAGGTTTCTTGGATGTGTGCTGAAAATTTGGGTTTGAGCAAAGTTTTATAAATCAAATGCATCAAAACAGCATTTGAAAAAAATACTGTTTCTGCATAAGCACCAATGTAAATGAAAGTAATATCACTGGAGTTGTATGTAAGTGGTTATGTTATGGTGTTTGTTATGGTGGCGGAATGTTAAGATTTTGCCAAAAAAGTTGCATGTTACCAGAACTTACTCTATATGTTTTCATTCTACATATCACACATCTGCATATGAAGGGTTTCCTTCCAAAGCGCATTAGATACCACTTTCAAAAATGTTCTTTTTTTCATTCATTGTTTGGAGTGGGCAGAGTGGACTACACGTACAAGAAATATCAATGTAATATTATGATTAATACCACCTTTACTAGGAAACATAAAAAAATGGAAAAACAGCATTTTGGAACAGAATTCTTTATATAACCTCATAAGAAATATTACCTTCAGTTCCTGAACTTTAACTTCTGTCTAATTTATTCATGACATTGAAACATGACTTTTGTCACTGTGACTATTACGTATGATTGAAATGTTAAGTCTTTGTATATAACTGCAAAAAAAAATTATATAAGTTTATACAATAAAACTGTGCAAATAGCACATTAGACTGGTGCATAAAGTGTTAAACTACCTGTTAAATAGCTCAGAGCACTGCTAGAGGAATTCTGCCAACAGGAAAAAGAGGGCAAACAAGTACAGTCATGCTTTCAGTTTTGCTTTTGTGCCACACAACCTGTCACCTTTTTTGTCACTGTTATCCAGTACTACAGTACTGACCTTCAGTGGCAGGAACTTCGTCACTTTCGCTAATGTAATTTCTGAGAAGGCTTGAAACTTGAAATGAATTTCTGTAGAATAGTGTACATTGAGAGGAAATTAATCTAAGCTATTGATCTTTTTTACTTGAAACCTTTCCTTGTTATTGTAGTAACAGTTATTGTATTTTAACGGTTACTCATTTACTGACAGATTACAGTGGTTGCAGATGGAATGTCGTTTTTCCTTCTTCCATGAGTCAAGTGGGCTTTAGGAAAGTGAAGAAACACACTTGTATGTCTGTATTTTGCAACTTCACAAAGTATTATAAATACATTTTCCCTCATTACAAACAGAGTGAAAGATCAGTTAATTTCCTAAGAAAAGGATTACATGGGATTATGTGGAATGTACGTTTACTAACAAATGTGGCCGACAACCAGTGACAGCTCATGATACACTATATGGCCAAAAGTATGTGGGTATGTGGACACCTCTTGTAATTATTTCATTCAGGTGTTTGAGTCACATCCATTGCTAACGGGTGTATAAAATCAAGCATGTAGCTATTCAGTCTCCATAGACAAACACTGGCAGTAAAACTGGGCATATTGAAGAGCTCAGTGATTTTAAACATGGCATTGTCGTTGGATGCCATTTTAGCCAAATTTCTGTGCTTATGAAATTTCTGCCCTTGTAGATCTGTCCCAGTCAACTGTAAGTGCTATCTTTGTGAAATACAAGCATCTAGGATTAACAACACCTTGAAGCCGTAGATCACGTGGTGCTGCTGACTGCTGAAATGCATAAAAATTGCCTGTTGCATCACTCACTACAGAGTTGCATACTGCCTCTGGAAGCAACATCAGCACAAGAACTGTGCATCAGAAGCTTCATGAAATGGATTTGCATGGCCGAGCAGCTGCACCCAAGCCTAAGATAAATATACACAGTGGCAAGCGTTGGCAGGGGTGGTATAAAGCATGCCACCACTCATCTGTGGAGCAGTGAAAAGGTGTTATCTGGACTGATGAATCAGGCTTCACTATCTGGCAGTCTGATGGATGAGTCTGGGTTTGGTGGGTGCCAGGAGAACACTACCTACTGGAGTGCATAGTGCTAGTATAGTTTAGTTTGGTGGAGGAGGGATAATGGTCTAAACCTGTCCTCAGCGGTTGTCAGCTGACAGTGATTTGTAGAGTGAGTAAAACCAGAACCCCCCCCCCAGGTCTGATAGGATGGCCTATAACTTACAAGGTCTAACAGGATTGGCTGAGCTGGAGGGATCTTCTTTTCATGTTACATTTGTAGATCTCTGGTAGCTAAGGCCTCCCTATAACTGGCCTAGAGATGCCCATGTTGGTGGTTCCATTCACTGCCTCCTCTTCTGAAGTCCACATAGGTGTACGATTTTCCTGTGTAAAATACTGTTTTGTAGCATTTTTGGCAGTATGTAACGGCATAAGACTGGGATACAGGAAATAGTCCAGTACACGTTCTGTATAAACTCTGGCCATTTATTTTGTTGCACACATATATTTGTTTTTTTTATTGTTTTTAAAGATTTACTAGCCTAAAAAAATTATCTGAACTGACTTTGGGTGGTGGGGTAGAACTGTGTATATACTCATTCATGTGAAATTAATCTGTTGCATGCACACTGTACGCAGACAAATTAAATATTGTCCAATGTGGGAAATGAGCCAAGAATTTAAAAAGTGTTGTAATGATCAGATTGTTGTCTAATCTGATTGTAGAAAAACAATAAAAATTAAGAACTAACAGATGAATCTGATGATTGCTAATGTGTTGAAAGAGTGTTCAAAGAGAACTCTTTGAAAACTTGGTGAAGGACGTGTCTTCCGAGGATGTAAGTGAATGATCTACTATTGTCATCATAACTTCATCAGTATAATGTTGATTTTCTATTGGAGACCTAAATGTCAAGCTGAACCTTGGTAATAATGCAACTTATTTCAATTTTGACAAAAAACCTACATAGTGAAGCTTAAAAATGCTTTAGCAAAGATACGCTTGCTCCTTGATCTCATCAGAGTGGCTAGTGAGTGTACACTTAGTTTATCATAAATTCATCCCAGAAAACCCTTAGAAGTGCTTGTTTACCTCATTTATCTCATATCATTATTATTTAGGGAAATTTGAAGTAGAGGAAAGGCGTTGTAGACAAGTAGTCCACAATTGATCTCTTATCTCTAAGTCCAGATCTTGTGAAATATTGCATAAAACAGTTTAATGCATTGATTGTCATCATATAATCTGCTATTTTTCACCAACACATTAATCTGATGTTATGGTTTGCATTTTTTTCCAATTATTGTCTTTGTGACTGTATCACTTTTATCTGGAAGTAGACAAACACTGTCTGTCAAAAGTTTGGGGAGACTTAACTTCTTTTGGCATTTCCTTTTTCTATTCGCAATAACCTAATTAAACACCAGTTTTATTTTGATGTGAACAATATTAAATGTGTAAGTATTTGTGTAACAGTATTTATTACAGTTCTACCTTAGAAATAATATTAAACGCCATTCACTTTTTCACCTGCTCTCAGCTCTCATCAAAATCTTTTAGGTTTTAAACTACCTTTAAGCCAGAAGTTTTCATATGTGCTTTTAACAATAATTTGTTTTAACAATGGTTTGTGAAAAGTTTGATGAACATGAAGCTGAGTGTTGTAAATATACCCAAAGCATTAGTTCATGCAGTAACTGTTTCATGAAAACAAAACCTTTGCAGGTATATTTTTTTAGTTAAAAAGTAACAGGGAAAACAAACATTACTCAGAAAACTTCAAAAGAAGGCAGTGGCACAGGACTGTTAACAGGCAGTGTATCATAACAACATCCAGGTTGTAGTGGGGTTGTAACCAATCACCAATGTCAATTTGTTTCAGAAACCAGCGAATACCTTATAAACAAAAAGCCCTGGATCTTTTAAAACACACAAAGTGATTTTGGAAGTAACACTCTGCCTACAGGAAAGGCCTCAGGCAAAAAAGAAGCATGAAACCAGTTTAACTACTTTGCAAAGCCACTGGCTCACATTACAACTGAAATGCGAATGGTTTCAAACACTAATAACTATACACATATCAGTAACATTCCAGTAAGACACATCTCAAGATGCGGCAGAGAGCGGTGCACCACCTAACACATTTTGGTTTTTGCAAAATAATTTGTAAAAAATTTGAGGAAGATCAATTTTTTTTATACAAGCAACCTACGCATCTCTATTACAAATAAAAATGTAAACTTTGTTTCTAACACATACTGTTTGTGAACAATTCAGCCTAAAATGGTGTGAGTGAAAGTGTTACAACTTGCCCCATGGGCTGAGGGGCTAGTTGTAACGTTCATTAGAAAAGTCTGGTAAATTGATGCAAACAAAGTTAATTCCACAACATCTGTACCAAACAAGCTTTCCAACTAAATGCAAACAAATATGTTAATTAAAAAAATATGATTAATGAAAAGATGCTGTGGAAAACACTGTTTTTTTACTACAAAGTTGAACAGCAAATATCACTATAATAAAATAGAAATATATGAAGAATAGTTTTATTTTTTATTGTTTTAAATTATATGGGCTTCTCTTATTGTTTACTATGGAAGGCTTAGTTGTAGTTGTAAAAAACTAACCCATCGTGTCGAGGCTGTACTTTAACCTGGCTAGCTCTTGCTGTTAGTTATTTACATACATTTTAAATGGTGCTATATTATAGCTGCACAAAAGGAGTAGGAGATTAAGATAACAAGGGTTTGAACTCTGTGACTTAAACACATTCCTCAGTAATGAGTGAAAAACAAAAACAAAACAGCATGAAAAAATTTACTGCTGGGTACATTTCGATGAATGTTTCTCAGACAGTAGTCACAATTAACAGATCATGTTGCAATGATAATATGGAGAAGTAACTTTAACTATATTTACATTTACATTTAGATTAACAGCATTTAGCAGACGCTCCTATCCAGAAAGTATCTTTGCTAGTTACAAATAGGTTAGAGAGAAAGCTAGTCCTGAGCTCAAATAGAAACAAAAGCCCATGTTGATACCTAGAGAAAACTTTAACTATATAAAAAAATCTTACATTTTAGTCATTTTAGATTGTAGCCTGTACATTACTACAACATGCACATTTACTCTGTTTCCAGGTAGTAAAGTCAGAGCTGGCCTTTGGGCTATCATAGCTAGAGCCATCTTATCGGTGGTGAACTTTGTCACAACGTTTTGCTCTTTTGAGGAAATCAAGAATTTGTAGTCTTCCCGCTTTCCCACACATTCTGTAATGTTAGGACCCATATCATATCTTCACATCATATCTTTAAAATGTATCAAATATGTGTGCATCTCACACACATATTTCATTTGAGTTATCAGACGTCAAATCAGATTTGTTGCTTTTGGTCCCTTCCAGTAAAAATTAAAAATGAAAACAAGTTTTTTCCTTCTTCTGTAAAGTGTGTATATACACACACACACACACACACCCACACACGCACACACACATTGTATCATAATTTAGAAATGTTTTGTCATGTTAGTTTTAGGTTATGTATTCTCCAGCGTATATTGTACGTGGTTTGTTTTGTTGTTAGGACACTAAGGATGTGGCTGTGGCCAACAACAGCTGGAAAATAAAACACTATGACTTGTGCAAAAGCAATGCCTTTTTTAATAGCAGTGCTACAACTGATGCCAGAATAAAAAACGTTTATGCCTAAAACGAAGGTATTCAGACTGTTCAGTCATTTGCTGCTAGGCTAAGCTACATAGCTCTGAGAAAGGATGGAGCACTCCTGGTGCTTGGAGTCATCTGAGTTCTCTGAGGCTAGCTGCCATTGCACACTGTTCCCGGCTGCCATGATATCAGCCAGAAATCGGTGTGCAGTTGTAAACAAATATGACAGCACTCATGAGCTGCTCCAGCAGTAAGCACTTAACAATACTCTGGTATAGTGGACTGTGAAGTTTTCCATGCACAATTCAAACTGGTAGCCAAGTCATGTGAGTGGTCTGATGAATAGAAAGCCCTGCAGCTCATGCTCCTTCAGTCTGAGCTGTGTAACTGCCGAAGACCGGCAGGGTAACCATTAAGAGCCCTAACTAATGATGCTGAAAGTTCAGCTAGATGGGCTTATGCCACCTTCTGTACAGAGTGAGCCCAGGATCAGTTCATTATGGCACTGACTGAGCTGCATACCTACACACAGCTGGCCTGCCTATGCGACTTGCCCTAGGCCCTGGAGTTGGCTCTAGAGAAAGAGATGGTGTAGTCAGCAGCTTCATGGTGCACAGATGTTACTAGCCCTGCAGTCAGCGCTGTGGAGAAGTCAAGTGTGTCACCAAAGCCAGAGTGGGTGGAGGAGATGACAGAATTGATCTGAGGGTCGGCATATCTGTTGCCGGTGCTGAACGTGTGGCACGCTGGGACCTCTGGCCAGTAAGGCTTGTCCATTGGTGGGGTGAAATCAGTAGGAAACATGCCAGGGTCGCAGTGTGTGGGACATTGCAGGTCCGTACACACACACACACATATGTTGCATTTGTTTTAGCTTCTGATAACTCAGTGTGGGAGAACAGAGAAAACACTTAACCGTGCACAGATGTGGGAATGGATTGCATGTGGTCACCTTTAGTCATTCATGTCTATGAATTAGCTTGTGAAGAGGAAACATGACGTGGCCATTCTGTAGCCCCCTCACCTACTCACCTACGGTTATTTATACTAAGCTATTATACATCAGTGATGGGCAATGAATGTACATAAGTTTGGTATTGTGCTGTTATTCTATTATGGTGGTACACAGACCCAACCTGCACAGGCAACACAGTGTTATACCGGTTTGACTTTTTCTGACACCCTTCGGTGTGGGGGCAACAAGTTATTTACATCAGCCAACTGGCCTTTTGATAACCTCTGGAGCCCCCTTGGTTATTGCTGCTGCGTCTGACAAGCTATTGAGTGGACCACATTAAATACAGAGTTTCCATGACAGCAGTAGACAATTTATGTAGACACTTCTTAATAATCACTGGATCAGTACATCCAAAATTTCATTAATGATTAGTCCAACTAACCAATAAACTGAGACACATAAAATAATATATTTTAGTCTATTTTATTATGCACTTGTGTAATGTATATCTTAATAACCATTTCAGGCTCTTACACTCACAGGGAAAGATGAGCTCAGTAGATCAGTAAATTGTAAATGGTTTCAGGGAGCATAAAGTTTATTATGCTCTGAGCTGTTACAGGTTCACTGCTGACGAAAATCACGTTGCACAGTTATGACGGATTCACAGTCACAGTTTTGATGAAGTGGAGAACGCAAAACGCTTTCTGCTCAGAGGTTGCCATCTCCTCGCAGACTGAAGGGAGCCATCTTCCAGTGACAGTCAGAAACTCTATGACCCCTTGGTATGTGATTGGTTCCTAGGCGCCTCGCGGTTGTAAAAAAATGTGCGCTTTGAAATCGGATGAATCTTTTTGAATCACCCTGTATATTCAATCAACGTTACTGAAGAAAAAAAGCATTGCATAGTTTAACTGAGGGATCTCCAAAACAAGTAGAAATTTCATTTAATGGCTGCTGTGAAAGAAGGTTTAAAATACCCCACACCATGTTATGGCATTTGGCATTTTGTTGTTACATTCTGAAAGCTTGTCAGAGGTGCCCGGGCCTAGGTACAGTTGCTGAGACTAAACAATCAGTATTTAAAGGAGGGGTTTAGTGAAAGCTGTACTTCAGTCTGTGCATCATGATCTTTTGAATATTTTAGAAAATCCAGCTTTCTCTCACTTCAGAGTCATGAGTAACAACAAACTCAGAAGAAAGTAGTAGATTGAAAATAGAATAGTTTACCTTGAAATGCAGTGGAGTAAAAGTAAATGGAAATACATTTATAAATACGGTAAAGAAGTACATATACTTATTATTGTCCACCAGTATTCTAGATTAGTTTCCAAATGGCAGGACCAAGAGCTGGGCTTGCTGTAGTGACCACTCCTGGCTATAAAAGCAGGAAAAAGAAGAGAAACGCACAAGTTGGCATGCAGCTCCTCCCCTTGTTTCCTTTCTCAGGCCTTGGGCTGTTATTTCAGAACAAAAAATGAGAGAAAGAAAAACCTGCCTAATTGCTACGGCTTCCTCCATTCCGTTTGGTTTATTTGTCTAGTCATTTTGAAAAGATCATTAGTTAATTGCAGTAGCCATATTTCGTAGCAAGTGAGGGCACAGGAGCACTAAAAGAAAAGTGTTATGTTTTGCATGAGAAGATAAACAAAACAGTGTTTAGATTCTTCTGCGCTTGGCGTGTGAAGGATGCATGCATTTCTCATGTCTGGATTTGCACACTACACTTCGGTGCCTTTTGGAAACAGCTAGACGGCACCAGACACTGAGCTAAAAAACTTGAATATGCTTGTCTTTTTGAGGAGAAAAAATGTTATTACTTGGAAGTCTTATCAGTGTTGCGCCACTCCACTAATGCACCACTTCCATCTTGGTACATGTATGCACATAACTACAAGATTGGTGCACACAGATTGCATCTGATCTGCTATCACACTAACCAACTGTCTTTGGGAGATTTGCCAACCCCAGGATACAATAAACAAGGAGAGACCGTTGTGAGTGCAGAGTTAGACTCCTAAAAAGTTTCTGATGGGATTGTGGGTTCCTAGATAGATTCATTTAAACATTTCTCTATACAGAGCCAGAGCAGGAAATCAGGAAGATTTACAGTAGGCCAGTAACATTTTAATAATTAATCATTTTAGGGGCTGCAGAATTGGGGTCAAGTGAAGTGTGGTGGCAAGCACTGCGGAGGGTGTCACCCTCTGCCACCCCATAGAACTGCCCCTGAGAGTGCAGTAGTTTTTGCATTGCTCAATTTTGAAGCTAGTTTTAGATGTGAATCACATTAAGATAAAAAGTGAAAAAACAAAGGCGGTGGTGCTTAAAAGCAAGAATAAATAAGCACTTGAGGTGAATACTGAAAAATATCAAATACATTCAAGCCCGTGTGAAGTGTTGAAAGGAAGTCACCTAGCATATTAATTATGTTCTGCTTGTGTTGTTTTCCTAGTCTTTACTGTAGACAAAGAGCAAAGTCAGATCAGAGTTGCTGCTGAGTCAGGATAAAAAATTGGCAGAGGATATACAGCTTACAGTAGAGGTCACCAGTCTTCTCTACAAAGGGAAAACATGGCTGATGGTTTTTATTTCAGTCAAGCAGGAGCACATCTGATTCCACTTGTTTAATCGGTTGATCTCAGTCTTCAAACAAGTGATTACTTATATGCAGTGGCAAACTATGACTATGAGAGCTAGGCCTTCAGTTTGGGCCATAAATGTCCAAACCTGGTCAGAAATTAACACAAAACACATTTTAAAGTAATTCTAATTTCTGCTAACATTCCAGTGGGATTCTTGTAGTACGTTAGCAGTAAGTTAACAGCGATTCACATTAACATTTTTGGCCTTTCTCAATTCCATGTGTTGTTTAAAGCTAAAACAGATTTATTAACATATATTTGACCTTGTTTAGGAACTCCTTCAGAAAAAATGTCTGGCACAGAACTAATGCTGTTTTCCATGTCTATCTGACATAAGCATTGGTCAGGCTACCTTACATACTCACAGTCAGTGATGTAGCTAAGCCTTCCAGAAGACCTAGAATGACAAAATTGGTCCCACACATTGAAAATCAAAACATGACTAGTTGATTCCACTGTGACTTCCTGTCCATATTAGTAGTTAATGTAATATAAAAATAACAATGAAATAAGAGAACTACTTGCAGAAGTTTAATACAATAAGCATGATTATTAAATAAAAACAAACAAAAAATTACAGAAGTGTTTTTTTATTTCACAGAAACCATTAGGAGTTCTCTGAAGGCTTAGAAGGTTTCCCGCTGGGTTATATGAGGGTTCCCCACCGGTTATTTGATGTGTTCTCCTGCTTGGTTGGAATGAAAACCTGCAGCCACACAGAGCTTTTTTGGGCTGGCCTGCATTTTGTAGCTACCAGTCAAAAAATGAGTCCCACGCTGGCCCTGTCTGTACATAATCACCTTCAAACCGGTTCGTTAAACTAGAACTATTACTATTAGTATGGGTAAAAAAAGATGATAAGAAAATGCTTGGAGGCGTTTGTATGAGGTTCCAATGATATAATTGTGGACATATTCTGTTCAAAAGGAAGACGTGCAAATTTGCAAAAATGGTATGAATATTTTGTAAAATGATTTGTGAAATGTTTGTCTGGTCTGAGAGGGAAGATGTCCAATGTCAGTTTGGAAAACATGACTGGGAGGCTGAGAGAGAGAGATGTAAAAATGCCAAACAAAGAAAACAAACAGGTTAGAAGTCGGGTAAAATGTATTTACATCGTTTATATGAATAGCATAGCAAAGCTTTTTGCATCATTTAAGGCCAGAGATAAAAAAATCAGTGTTCTCCAACAAACGATAACTAACTATGTAATGTTCATGCTGAAAAAACTATATATTTTGGTTATTTTATATTTGCTATCACTCTGTGATCTGCTCATATCAGTACCAGAGTCTTTTGCAACTGGTGGATAGAACATTTTGATGGTACTCATGTGTCTTATCTACAGGATGTTTTTTTTTTTTTAATATCTGATTTTCTTAGGGTTTTAAAGAAGGTAGTTAGGCACTTTGTTTATTTGTTTGTTTGTCAAAGCAAAAGAATTTTAAGGATTCTACACCGGAGGGGTGATGTCATGATGGTAAAGTCCCAGTAGTAAACCAGGTTTCACCACTAAAATAGGGAAATTTTCATTATTTTCATCACGTTTCCGCACAAAAGAACTCCCCATAAACAGTTTGTCTTAATCAGTTTGTTATTTCCTGTGTTAAAGAGATCAAAACAATTTTCTGAAGTCTTACCAGAATAACAAACAAATGCAGGATTATGTAGTTCCCCTCTTTATTTTTAGCTTTATTTTCAGTAATTGCACATTTACTTCATGCATGATGTGTGCCACAGGAAAGAAATAAAAAACGCCAAGCTAGAGCCATTTAGCTCAGTAATTAGTATGTTAAAAAAACAATAAACTATGGGAAATGTTTAGGTTCCTACCAAGAGAGTTTTCTTCAAGTATGTTGCTTGGACATGACTTGGACATGTACTGACTTTACTCTGCTACCAGTTCATGCTACTACATTCTTAACCACTGCTTTGGCTTTATAGCTCCAAACAGAAATAATTAATATGTCTAAATAATTTGTAACATATTAAGCACTGAAAAAGGCCATATATGTGAACATAGCATTGAAGGGGAATTCCACAGATTTTTCAAACTGTATACACAATTCAATTGGTAAGATGTAAACAGAGTCATTCAGATGGTGCATTGTAGAGAAACTTATTAACTCAGATTTCTTTAGAGTGGTGGTGATAGGAAGCAGGGGTCATGATGTCTACAACGTGTATGTATTTTTTTTTATTTACTGTCCAAAACGTCCAGTGAACCTGATGCATGTGGCATCTAAGCTTTTATACGTAATGTTCATACCAGCAAAATAATGCTCAATCTGAAAAAAATGTTTTCTTTAGGGTCTAGTTTCCCTTACGGCACAATGCAAGTACCATGAATTCATTGAAAAAAAGGCCAAAACTTTTTTTTTTTTCAAAACTCTTGTTTAAGGCATCAAGTAGTTTATTCATACCTATTGTATATAATAACTTTCTGTGAGGGCACTTTTAGAGGCTTATGGCATTTGGTTCCCATCACCACCACTATAAATTCTGACTCTCTAGAATGAAGCATTTCACATCAAACCACTTTGATTGACTTTGTTTACATCTTAACCATTTAATTATGCAGAATCTTTGAAAGATTGGTTGAACTCCCTTTTAAGCAAGCTAGCCACATCCAGTTAATCTTAGCCATGTGTTGCTAAAGTGGGCACTAAAATTTTTTAAGCATTATATTTGTACAACTATTCATGAGCCATAAACGAGCATGTAGCATAGAGATATAGAAGATATTATATTTTCTAAACCAAAAACTAAAAAGGATATTTGTCATCCCAGACAATCAACAGCACACCTCGAAAGCCTTTGTAAGGAGTCTAGAGGGAGTCCATAACACTAACAGCTCACTGTGACATCTTGAAGGACTGTTCAGGTATCAAATATGATCTGACACATCATTAACCCAGCCCTCCCTCTGCCTCCTTCCACTGCCTGCTGTGGCTTTTCAATACGCATCCTGTTTTGCCTGTGCGCAGAGGCCCAGACGTGAGATCTGGAAGCTGCTGGCCTGAAGCTCATTGCTCCTCTTTTGAGGGGAGACAGGCATGAAGGAGGGAGAACTCCAGTCTGAACTGGTGATGGCACGAGGCCAGCTAAACAGCAGCAGAGTCATGGGCCTCTGCTCTGGGAGCACATTCCCCAAATTCCTCCCCTAATTTCTACAAACATGGCCATTTATTTGTGAGGTAGTAGGTAATGGAGCATGTCTTGAGGACAGCAACATGGTGTAACAAAACCGTTAATGTTGGACGTACATGGATGTAACTACTGTGCAAAAAGTCTTAGAACATCTTAGAAAATGAAATGTGTAGATATTTATTTGGGCATGTATTTGTTTGACACAACTCCCACTAATACAAATATAACAATATAAAAACATGTTATTGTTTACTTACAGAATTGTCCAGGCTGTGTTTCTTCTATGGTTCTTTATGGATTTGAAAGCTGGACAATGAAAAGTGAAAGATATTGATGCATTTGAACTTTTGCAAAGACTCTGGATTGCAAAGAAAACAAACAAATGGAACATCAACCAAATCAGGCCTCATCTCTCACTCGACGGCCAAATGATCAAAATGAAGCTCTTATTTTAGACCAATTCTGAGAAGAACCGACTCGTTGGGAAAGACTGTTATGCTTGGAATAGCTGAAGGTAAAAGAGGAAGAGGACAACCAGCTACAAGATGGATGGAGACAAACAGAGGAATCATTAACAAGCCATTATGAGGCCTAAAGACCCAAACAGAAGACTGAATCCATATGTTCATCAGGAATCAAAATAATAATAATAATAATAATAATAATAATGTTGTTTTAACATACCAAAACATAAAACCAAACATAAATAGGAATGTAGTGGAATGGGTCAGAAGCTTGTGATGGTGAGGCCATGATGATGTGAAGCTATAAAGACCATTTCCAAAAATGTTATTTAAAGCAATGTTTTGGTGGAAAATGAAATTTACAAAATTTTCCACCTACTGCAGATCAGGAAAACGTGTTTGGCGTCCAAGTTTAACACTTTTTTTTTTGTTGTAAATTCAGCCCCAAAACTTCTCTCAGCCCACCTAAAACCATATCTAGGTCTTCATTAAGGCAGTGCAGACTTTAAGGATGACTATAACAGACAGTCTACATCAGGGCCACCCAAAAAGTATGTCCCACAGGCCAAAGTTGGCTGATTTCACCCACTGGAAAGTTAACCCTTCCCCTCCCCCTTAAAAACATATTATTATACTGTATAAATACCACTCGACTGAATTAGTTCAAACTGCAGTCCCACATTTTACAATTAAAAAAACAATTAAATATTTAGACCATAGTTATTTACAAGCATTAATCCAAAGGTATTTAATGAGATAGTAATAAGCTAAATATATACAAAATCATTATTTATAGTCCCACTTCCTAGTGGGAGGTGTCTGTGCCAAACTTTAACCTCTACATCTCACCTTGTGAAAATAGAACTTACATTATTTTGTTATATTTTTTCAATGTTTTTTAAAGATTGTGTGTATGTATAGGTAATTGTCACTAGCAAAACGCAAAAAACAATTCAGTAAACTTTTTGTGTTTTAATGAAAAATATTATGATTTAATGTGTGCACAACTGTTCAAAGCTGTGTTTGCTAGTTATATTCTGGCTATTGTTTTGAGTTCTGCTCAAAATTTGTTAAAATTGTCACTACCGAAACATTTCGTAAAGTTTTGGAAGTGTTGTGATTGTTTAGATAGTGACAAAATGGAATGTTGTCAATTATTTTAACAAAATAAACATAATTAAGGCATAAATAATCAAAGAAAAAGGATTTTAAAAGTCAATTTAATGTCTGAAATGTGTTTTTAACTCTTTGAACCAATTCTGTAGAATCATCTGTGTAACGTGTTACTTTTGTAACATAAAAGATTTTAGTAACAAAATCTAGCATAATGTTACAAAATGCAGTTTTAAAGATGTGATTCAAAACCTGCATAGCTTCTTTAGTTTAGCACTTTGGCACTCCAAGACAAAAAGTTTCTGCACCTCTGGTTTACATTAAAAGTATAAATGATGAAAACAATGTAAGATTCTGGTGAACTTATGATTGCGTCACAGACATGCAATGGAAGCTCTGGAAAGGAAATGAAGCCAAGGAATAGGTCTGCTTATTTTATGATCTGTACAGATACAAGATCTGAACAGATCATAAAATAATTGTCAGTGAAGCACACATAGCAGGAAGCATCTGCTGCATTTCACAATACCACACAGGCATTCCACCAATCAAGGAAGTTTATGCTCATAGAAATGACTTCAACACTTTTATCAGTTCATTTATCATTTTTAGCAGTCATGTCAAAGCAGTTACTAAATCAGCATTTTATTACCTCAAGACCATCAACAAGATTAGAGATTTTCTGACTAAAGCAGACCTGGAGAAACTCATCCACGCCTTTATTTCTAGCAGGATTGATTACTGTAATGCTCTCCTGACTGGACTCCCCAAAAGACAAATGGCTTCAGTTGATTCAAAATGCAGCTGCCAGAGTTTACCAGAAGTAAAAGAAGGGAACACATCACCCCCCATTCTTAAATATTTACACTGGCTACCGATATGTTACAGAAAAGAGTTTAAGGTACTATTATTGGTCTATTATTGGCTAAATGGTGTAGGACCAGTGTGTGTATCTGATATGCTTCAGCAAACTTTCAGATCATTAGGAGCTTGTCAGTTAGACTAAACATGGAGAAGCAGCGTTTAGCTACTATTCTGCTCTTAAATTGAACCAGTTGACAGTGAGCATTAGAAGAGCCCTGAAACTAGACACTTTTAAATCCAGGCTTAAAACATTCATATTTGAGCAGCTTTCAGCTCAGGTTTCAACACTGTTAGCTCTACTGCACTTCTCTCCTCTAGTGGCACTCTATTTTCCTGATTTACTTTTTAATTGGATTTTTAAGATAATGTTTATTTCTTCTCTTTTAAATCTATTATTTTAGTCACCTTTTTAAAATTTAATTTGAAACATCTTTGTATTTTCTCATCTGTAAAGTACTTTGAATGACTGCACCAAAGCGAAAGGTGCTCTATAAGTAAACTTGCCTTTCGGGGCCAAGTTCGGTTTTGATCAGTTAAAATGCACAGCTGCTGTTCATAATGCTGAAATGACTAACATGGCTGGCTCAAAAAGGGGAGGTGGTGGATAATATGGCTTTTTGAGCTATTGTTGCATTTTTTCCAGGAACACATCTGCACAGCACAATTGTTTTTTGGTGTCTTTTATAAATTAAAATGAATCACTGCACAGTTGCTTTGCGTTAGGAATCAATGTGCTAAACAGAGTTACATAGCATTTTGAAGTTATTATCTCTGGAGTGACTATTTTGTGACTTTTGGTTTCTTATATAAACAGGATGTAGCTCCAGACATCACTCAAAAAAAAAACCAAACAGTTAGACAGGCACAGTGTCAATAGTTGAATATGGTAATTTTGAAAACAATAGGAAGTAGGAAAAAATATCAAGGGAAAATCCTCTGCTTGATATAAAAAAATACCTTGAAGTTTAATAATTTGGTGATCTCTCACATATCTATCTAATAATACATGACTGATCCTAAGATGCTTTGCGAGGTGATGATTGTGTCTTGCAAAATCTCTCAGCATAGGAGTAAACAGTTCCTCACTGAGGGGTCATAGTAAGCTAAAGTCATCAAAAGCAGTGAAACGGAATAATGTGATTCCACGGAGCTCCATCTCTGAACGGCTAAGCCTGACTAAGTTTTGTACAAATTCCTGTAGCCTTTTCCTGTGCTCTGACTTATCAACGTTGTTTTGTTTAGGCTGATGATTAGAAGATTTCGTTTTAAGTGAGCAGCGTGGGGTCTGTCCACTAAAGGCTTACTCATCCAGACCTGTCTCGTCACCACACTCCACCTCATTGGTAAAAAAAAAAGCTTAGTTTATCTGAATTTATAGTCGATGTAGCTTATTTACGCTAGTTTATTTCTTGTTGATTTGTCCATGATAAACATCTCTTGAGGTCATTGCTCCCTTTCACTGTTGCTCAAAACGAAAGTATCATTTTTCAGATTCCTTTCTTTTGAGATCTCCATTTGCCTACAACCTCAGATGGTGACCTTATGTACACTTCTGTATGCTGTTTGTCGTTGCTGGCTCTCCATAGCTATCAGTAGGATCTTATTTGTATTTTCTTGATTCAGAAGAGCAGAGGTGGGGTGAGCAGTCATAGGTATCCTCAAATCATCAATTCATTCTCCTGAAATCCAGCAAGAACACTCACTTCATACAACTCCTATGTATGATCATTGCTTGGTAAAAGAGAATTCCACTGATTTCTCAATAATTAAATGGTTGAGAAGAATTAAATGGTTGAAGTCACTCAGAGTGGTTTGGTGTAAAATCCTTCATTCTAGAGAAACAGAACTGTTCAAGGTGGTGGTGAGAAGAACCAGATGTCTGATGTCTCTAGAAGATCCCTCACAGGAAGTTATTCAGAAATGGTGACGTATACGCTGCCTCAAGCCTGAGACCTTGTTTAACAATTGTTTCAAGGTAAGTTTTTGACCTCCTTGTGAAAGCCATTTGTGGTTGAGAGGTACATTAAGGGTGTTATAAGGCAAATTATTCTCCAAAGAAAGCATTTTAAAATGATCAACATTACATTAAAAACATGAGAGGATACAAGTGGCGCAGGTTTGCTGGTAGTTTTGGAGACTAAATACAATGGCTATGTTGGTGTTGCAGACATTGCAAAACCCTGGTTCCTATCACCACCACTGTAAAGAAGATTCCCTATAGGTACACAGGCTGGTTTTTGCTTGAGTTGCCTTTATAACATTTAGAACTTTTGCCCTACAGTGTACCGACACTGTCAAAATGATGCAGCTTTTAAACTTAGGAAAGTAAGTAACTGGCTTGACCTGAAATGTTGAACTTCAAATAATATGTTAACAAATGTAAAACACAAAATATTCTTCTGTTAACACTACAAGTTTAATGAACTCAAGTTAACTTACTTTTGTAAGTCACGGCTGCATAGTTTTTTACAGTGCAGTGCAAATTCAATCCAGTTTCTAAGATTAGTGATTGTACCATCTACTGATATTTAGGAGTTTTCAAGAGGGCATCAAATCTCCAACCTCCTCCAATAGTGAACATTGTAAAATGTAACTTAAAAAAGCTTGTTACTGGGCTGCCTCAAATTTTTTGATTCAACTGAACTTGTAATAATAAGTTGACAGAGCATAAGACACAGATTCTTTCTTTAACTTACTATTAAAAGGTCAATTAATTCAAAATATTAAGGCACCTTTTCAGTTAATTTTTATTATTTGTATATTTATTCATGTATTTTATTTACAGTGAGGAAAGTGTCTGGACCACCATGTTGTTGTTTTTCTAAAATCACAGCTCTTTTTTTTACATTTTATTTTATCATTCTCTCTTTCGTATTCTCCTCCTTTTCCTTAGCTTGCTGTGTCTGCAAGGTCTTTGACCTCGCAGGATAAATCGCTTCCTCTGACTCTTGATGACAGTTGGCAGCTTAGCACCCCAGTGGCAGGTCAAAGGTCGAGGAGCTCTCAGCCAGCCCCAGCCTTGCCAATCAGAGTGCGGGACCGGCTGCAGCTGCTGTCCAATGAGTCCTACTGGAATGTCCTGGAGCTGGAGGTCTAGAGGGAGGGCTCTGAAAATCAGATCTCCCAATGGCAGAGGCACTGACCCCTGCTTTTCCTGTTATTAACCCACATACGTCTGTTTGCAGTTCTCTGCATATCAGCGAAGGTCTGTTTTGCAGAGACTGTTGAATCAGTGAGATTTGAATGGGAACGGCCCGTAATGCCAAAGATGGCAGTGATTATTGTGTCGACCCGCCCTTAACTAGAAGTGACATAATCACGAAATGCATGTAGGTGTATCTGTGAAACATTTTCCGTTAAAATAAGATGTTTAGGACATGTTTAGCTTTGCCGTATTGCACTTATTGCGTAACTGTAAATATTAACAGTGAAGCACATTCCAGCAGATAATGCTGTAGCAGTGCTCCATTTAAAACACTTGCCCAGAGTCATACTGTCAGATTGGAAAGACTTCTCTAAACATATGACAGCGCACACCAAAATGTCTATATTTACCATTTGTGGTCACAGATAGGATCGAGAGCTTACATGTACAAACTCTGTCAGAAACACCAGTCCTTAAAAGGGGACTCTTCAGCATTTCTATTTCAATCACTGAGGTGTAAAGTCTTTCAGAGTGATTTGAAGTGAAAGGATGGATCATAGAGAAATTTATCAACTCTTTACAGTGGTGGTGATAGGAAGCAGGGGTCATGATGTGTAAATGTAGGAATGTACACAGATTTCTACACAAATGACTGTCCAAAATGACCAGTGAACCTACACATGTCTTTGTAGTTAATGTTGATAATGGTAAAGTAGTGATAAATATGAAATAAATAAAATTTTCTTTGTGAAATATTTTGTCTCACAGCACCCTGCATATACATCTCCACCATGAATGGCTTTTAAAACTTTATGTCATAACTGTCACAACACAATGTTTCAGAAATCCGGTAGTGCATTTGGAAGACCATTTATAGAAATAACTTTCTGTGATGTAGAACTTAGAGGCATGAAACGCTTCTGGTTCCTATCACCACTATTGTAAACAATTCAGAAACATTGGTAGAAATGGCTAATCAAAATGAGATGGTCAAATTTCCCAGGTGAAACATCTGACATCGCAAAAGTTTGTGTGTGTTACCTAGTATGACAGGCTAGTCCAGCATTTATGTAACACTGCTTTTTGCTGGTGTAATGAAAATAGCAGACACTGTCAGAATCTAACTTGAAATTCTTACATGTGGAACAGTAAAAGGAAAATGTTGACCCTGAAAAATGGTAACACACATAAACATTTATTCCAAGGTACTGTAGTTACATCACAGTGTTTCAACTAACATGGAATTTAAGTCAGTGTTAAGTAGGTATACAGGATGAAATGCCTAATGAATATGAATTGGCAGCTAAGTATATTTTCACTCAGTGTAGTGTCTTCTGTCAGTATATTGTTTTACTTTGCTAACATTACTATGAAACATGAGGGCCAGAAAATGCCACAGACATGACTGAGAAGTCTGAAATAACTTAGTGCAGCTAGGCCAACCATGACACCTGAGGGAGAAAAGATATTTCTCTGTTCTCACTGTCATCTCAACAAGCCAACAGTTCCACATCATTCGCTGAGTAATATCCCTTGTAGAAGACGACTACTGTCTCTCATCTAATGTTAAACTGTTAGCTGTAGCATTAGCTCACTGATTTAACACACAGTGGCTTTTGAATGATGGAGGTGGTTTGCATTGAAGTCCCTGTAGTTACTGAATAAGTAAGCCTTAGTATGTTATAAACCTGTGATTTGAACTTTTTTTAAAGCATCAGCTATTTTACCCACTTTTCTCTCCATTTTAGTCGTTCCCAGTTCCCCATGCTAGCTAGGTCACAGTGCTACCAAGCTGGGAGGGTGAAGGCTGCCACATGCTTACTCTGAGAACTGTGAAGTGCCACTGCACCTTTTTAAACTGCTAACATAACGTCACTGGACAGTCCAACATGCTTGGAGAACTCTAACTGCCAATTCTGTTATGTCAGCTAACAGATGCCCATGTTGGCTAGCATCACAATGGGGGATAGGGGGAAAGGGAGGGCCATCCTACCCACCCAGAGGGAGCGAGAACCGATATGCTCTCTTAGACTCTCTCGGACTCCCAGCCACAGATGGCTGTGGCATCAAGGGGTATTGAACTCGCAACCTCCCAACATAAGAGCCAGTGATGGTTGTTTCACTCGGGAGTCCCAGTTTCTCACAGTGTATGAGATTCCTCTTTTTCCTGGTGCCATTGCCTTCCTCTCTTTCTCTGTTTCCCTATGCTAATTATATGTTCAATACGCTCATACATTCAGATCCCTGCACCTTCCCTTACCACTGTTAAGTGAGTGCAGACCATAGATTTTATGAATGGAAGCCTTCAGGCCAGAATGAGTCATTATGTGAATGCTCTTTGTGCAGACTCAAGTCGGTTGCTTTTTTACCCAATATCTAGACATATCCTGTCTTACAGAATAGCTTGATAATAGACAAAATGTCTATTGTTAATGTTATTTTGCAAAAAAAATACTTTTTTCATTTCCTTTACAAAGATCTTTTAGAATTGTTTTTAGTTTTGCTTTGAATAATAGTAAAGAGAAACTCACATTACTGGACCCGGCATAGAGATTAATAAAAATCTTATAAACATAAAACTGATACTCACTTTACTTGAGGAAATGTACATAATTCTGTCAATACAATGTCATGACTAAGTATCAAATTTTCACTATAGCTCAGTTTCCATTCTAAAAATTTTTTGGTGAAAAAAAGTTTGCTGATACAGGCAGTAGCAACAGAAATTGTAGGTGTTATTTTCTGAATGTCAAAAAAACTTTTTTCAGCATCATGTGAAAGATTTCCCTCACATGCCTCTCACGACAAACACAAACAAACACAAACAGCATGGTGGAGAGGTGGAGCTGGACTAAAGAGAAGATGGGAAAGTTTTTAAAAAGAATGCTGTCACTTTTTGTCACAGAGAGACAGAGAGAGATTCTCAGAAAAGACTACACATGATGGTTCAGATGGAGAAATAATAAAAAAGTAAAAAATAAAATAAATTTCACTTTTTGTTAAGTTATGGGAAAAAAGCAGAGAAGCCAAAGATGCACAAGTTGTGACATACATGAAATTAAAGATGGAAACATGTCAAATACAACTTTTTTTTAATTAATAAACCAGAACTTATGCAACAACGGTTTTTGCAGAAGATGACATCATTACATGAGTCTTTTTTGTGACTAAAACTCAGTTTGATGGGCAGCAAAAATCACATTTTCTTTTATGCATTTTAATTTTATCACTTGCAATTTGAGTAGAAAGTTGTTGGAAATAATCTAATGTAGTTGTTATACTGTAGATTTTCATTTCAATGTTAGCACAAAGTGTCAGAACATCTTTATATTAGTGCTCACCTGTGCATGCTGTGTCAGATAATCACCATTATGTCCTTCTGAAATACCAAAAATAACTCAGTTTCAAAAGTTATTACAACGTTATAACGTTATTATAACAAGTATTGTCACAATGCACATTGTCATTTACCATAAAATGTCATGTCACTACCTACATGTTACAACTAATGCCTACAGTACTGAGAAAAGTTTATGTCAGTTGTCTTAAAAGGCTTATGTAGGTGTAATGCAGCTTTATGTGCTCTTCAGTAAAGTGTTGCCCAGCTTTCTTTATAATGGGTCTACTTGCTGCTCTTGAGTGGTACAATCAACTATGATTTGTGTACTGTTCAGATTAGCTGTTACAGCCATGTCTGGTCAAGGGTCCATGTAAGTGGTGGGTTAGTTGCTGTCTGCAAGAAAGAATAGTGCTAGACAATCAAGTTTAGCTATAAGCTTACATAGAAAGCACTGATAGCTCTGCATTCCATTACCAGTAATGCTTATATCCATAACAAAACAATATTGTGATACAACTGTGTAAATGAAAGGAGGTTCTAATAACTATCTGTTGGGCAATTATATCTTCACAGCTCAATTCCAGTTAGACTTAAGGCATGCTTTCAAAAGCGTTCTTTGTGTATGCTTTGGACATGCATCAATAATGCCAACCAACCTGATTTCCTCCTAGAAATCAGTCTAACCGTTCCTGGTCCTCTGAAGATATCGATTAGCTGGATCAGGAGTACCAACAGAAGCGTTGGTAGCCGCTGTCCTATATCCTCTAATATACTTTATATTCTGTATATTAAGCAGCAGTGGACTGGCACGGTACACAGTGGTCAGAGGAATATACATTTTGCTGTCATCTAAAATAGTGGTTCTCATTCTGGCCCTGGGGGCTAACAGACATTCCATATGTTTGCTGTATTCCAGCTTCCAGCACACTTGTATAATGTATTGAGCTCTAGGTTGTTTGGCTCAGGAATGTTGGTAACTGGAATACAGCAACAGTGTAGACCTGTGGTTGATATTGTAATATTTAATTGCAAAAATAAAACAGGATTACTGTTTATTTAAATGTTATCAAGCTCATTTTTTGGTCTGTTAAATGATAACTAGTTATGTTTATCACTAAAATGTTGGAAGCCCCTGGTGCAGACCACCTGAAGATTCCTGAAGACTGGGTTGGGAACCAGTGGTCTAGAAAACTTGGCAAATTTCAAAGCAAGCAAGCTTTGTGATTAGGATGTTCTGGTTCTGGATAAGTTAATGCTCAAGTGTCAATGCAGAGTTTCTCTCTTTGTTCATTAGATGCAAAGTTTTGTAACTAGTGTTGAAAAAAATCAAATTTCATTCCTTTGTGCATGAAATCAGTTCCTGAATTTTATCTCTTTGAGAAGACCACCCTTTCCTCTATAAATGGAAGGTGTTAGCCTGGGAAACAGGAGGAAAGGCTTTGATCTTGAGGAACATTGCTCTGTTCTTCATCAGTCCTGTTTGGAAGTTGTCCTCTGTTCGTCCCAGCACCATCCCCCTAAAACTGCCCACACCCCACCTCCCCAGCCCACTGTTAGCAGTGGAGTGCTGACAGCCGACACACTTCCCCACTCGTCTTTTCAACTCTAGTGTTTTAGTCTTGTTTCAAAGCCTGATTCTAGCCATACAAGCAAAATTATACACACTCCTGGCCTATTATTATGGTAACATGTTCCTTGTGTGTATTAGCTGGCTTTTTGAAGGCTTTGTTTTCAGTTTTTGGTTCTACAGAGAGATTTGCATTATTCTGTATGTTCCCTGTTCCTCATATTTCTTTTTTTGACAGAAACAACCTAATACCAAACTTTTATGGAGATGTAGTCCGTCCACTGTACCACTTATGTGTACTTCCCTCAAACTGACTACAAAAAGAAAGATACTTTGGCAAATCCGAGTTCCTGCTAGCATTTGCTAGTGTTCTGGATTTGGGTTACAAAATGCTAAAAGAGTGAGTCACATTCTGTCGAAACTGTGTTGAAATTGAGAAAAAACACTCTGCTATAGCCTGGAAGGAAGATGCTTTAAAGTGTGACGCAGTTGTTCTGGCTATTCTTGTTCTGGAACTCTGCAAGCTGATTACAATTAATGGAGTACTGAAGGGGCCCACAAAGAATGACCCACTTATGAACTTGGGTTTGTTACATGTTCCAATAAAACAGCCAGTCTTCACTGAAGTGAATTTGTGTACAGTCTGCATGAGATTAAGCATGGGTCACGTTTGTGTCACTGTAGGGGAGGAGCAAGGCGTTTGCGGAAAAAAGGCCTTCTGTTTTAAATATAAGGGTTTATTTTCTGGAACTCTTCAAGAACATTGCACCACACTACTACATGACACTGTCTCTCATTGGGCTGTGACTGCCTGTGCAGGACAAAAGTTTCAGACTACAGGAGCAGGCTCTTTGAAGTGGAGGCACACTTTCTCACACCTCTGCTGAGGTGTGGCTGGAGGAAGAGGGTTGTTGCTGCGGGAAATAACTGTACCTTCTCGGTCTTGTCTGTCCCTCACACTTCATTTAGTCTTTCATGTTCATGGGAATGACCTTTTCTGGATGGAATGAGGCTTCCCCTTTCAACCACGTACAGTAAGCTACCCTTTCTTCTGAAGCCATGACTGTCCTGAGACTGAGGCTGAACAGTATCACCTCTTGCTGCTTAAAAAACAGCATCCTGCTTAGAGCTTCTAATCCTGACCTAATCTGACGTACAGCTGGTGAACTTCTGAGATTAGAGTGAACTATTATGCAGGATAGTCCCAGCTAATCTTAAAGGTTACCCTCGAGGGTTCTTCAAGGGTTCTTTAGTAAAGACAATGGCTATACATCAAACTATGACCTATAACTTAAAAACATTAGAATGCTTGAACATTTCTTTGCCTTGTTAAATGGATCTTCTACATGATGGAGAAGCAGTTTTATAAGCATTGTTATACACAGTGCCATACAAAAGTCAGAGACCATCCTACAGTTATTTCATTTCCAGGTAAAATGGAAATGAAGTACAAGTCATTCATTTTTACATTTTTTATCAACAAAAAATTACACAAGCCTCATCAATTAATTATAATATCAGTTTTTACTCAGTTTTAATTGCAAGTGTTAAATCAGTATTTACTGTGTCCACCTTTTGCCTTTTGGGGAGACTTGCTTTTAGTTTTTCTAAGAAATCTGCAGGGATTTTTTCCACACCTCCAAAGTTCAGTTTTAGAAGTCAGTTGTGTTTTTTGCCTCTTACGATCCAAGTAATCCCAAACACACTGAATGACGTTGAGGTCTGGACTCTGGGGTGGTCAGTTCATTATTCTGAGAAAATCAGCAGCTTCTGTGTTTAATTTGAATTTCCTTTTCTCAGTAAGGGCTTCTTGACAGCTTCATGTCCTTTCACACTGCTCTTAGCAGTGAGTCTTCTCACAGTGGAAGGACAGACAGAAACATCTGTGGATATTTTCAGATCTGAAGCAAGAATGGAGCTTGATTTTCTCAGATTTTCTTCTCAAAGATCAAAGCTTCAAGCACTGTTCATCTGATGGTGACAGTTCTGGTGGTCTACCAGGTCTTGTATACGTTTGTTAGGAGTCCCACTTTCTTTATATTTTTAAATATTTTTTGAACTCCAGGTTGGAAATTTCAAATTTTTTCACTTATTTTCATTTGACTTCCCCCTTTCTTATGCAAGTGGATTGTCTTATATCTTCTAAAATGAATAACTTGTACATAATGGCCGTTTTGACCAGAAATTATATAAATGATGGTTGTCTGTGAGATTAGCACAGTATTGTATAGTGCCAAAAATGTTCCACTATTGTTACAAATCAAACAAGGTTTTTTTAGTTCTATATAGAACCCTTTGTGCTATAATGTTAGACCCACTCAACAAGCCCTGCAGAAGGCCTTGAACATGAGGCTATTTTGATTGCTGTTGGGAAACAAATTGAGCTGGCTGCTGTTTCAGCTGTGTAACAGTAATATTGAGTAGTAAACCTTTATTACAAACTTTGACTCACTTTATCTCATGTAAACAAACAAGCACCTCTGGCTCACATGCCTCCAGCAGCATCACTATCATGGATTGAATATTTTGTAAAATGCCCAGAGTCTCAGGAGCACTGGGGTCAGGGCAAGCTGTCACAGACAGCGTGGGTTCTCCCTTCACAAAAAGCACCCTGCTCAACCCAGTCGATTCTTATCGTAGTACTGAGCAAGAACGAAACCTGCTTCCTTCCTCTTCCTCCTTTCCCACACTACAAGTGCCATTATACTGTTGGATGGAACAGGGTGAGCAAGCAGGAATCACACTAGCAGTATTCCCCAATGCCCAGTGACAGGCAGTTTGGTCAGTAGTGCTGTTTTGGGGGACCTATGGGTGCTACCCCTGCCTTGTGGTTTTTACAACAGGAAATGTGACATGAAAGTAAAACAAAAAATAATGAGAAAAAAAAATAAATACATGAATAATGTCTCTCAGTGAGTCACAGACAGCTGCCATTAAACAATAATTTGGAAACCATGATAAGCATCCTATTTAGAGCTTCTCTGTTTATTTGAAGTTTCCTGATTAGCATAGTGACTTCAGAAGACGCTGGTGCGCAAAGACTTGCTTGCTTCTAGGGTCCATACATAGAAAGAATAATTATGTCTTTTTTTATAGAGCACTTTTCATACCGATGGCAGCTCAAAGTGCTTTACAGACAGCTGATAAAGTTTAACAGTAATAGAAGAAACTATGAGTATTAATTTAAAATCATGTAAGACAAGAACACAGATCACATTAAAAAGACAAATACCATAGAAACATAGAACTTTAATTAAACACTAACTTAAAGACATTCTAGCTTGATTGTGTAATAAAAGGTGGAATTAAGTTCCACACTTTAGAAGCATAATAACAGAAAGAGGCCTCTCGTTTTCTGTATTTTACAGAAGGTATTTGCAGAGGGCCAATATCTGCAGTTCTAAGATCACATGTTGGAACAAAAACAGAAAGACATTCACAGACAGCCTTAAAACTAGTAGCAGAATCTTAAAATCTATCCTAAAAGATACAGGTTGCCAGTGCAGTTCTTTCAATATGTGTTTCACTCTGTGTTATTGCTTTTGACGAAACATGGGAGTAACACGCAGGACTACTTCTGATTTCACATCTTGCATTGCTTACGTGACCGAGGCCTGTGCTTCCCCTCTGTGATCACAGAGAAACTTGTCATGTTCTTGATGACTTGATTGATTACCATCTGCTTAATTCCCTCTAGTCATGTTCTGCTCCTAGGGGCTGGGTCTGGTTTCACCAACACAGTGCGGGTAAGGGAGATGGGTGGGAGATGAGGTACTGTGGGGTCTCTACCAGTCCTCCCTCCCCCTGCTTGGGAAAGAACGGCTTTCTGGATCTCCTCTGTCTAGCAGGGAGAGGAGGGGGACAGGTGTTGGGTCAGGTCTGCTAGAGTCATCTGTGTTAATGCTCTCGGTCACGCCGGCTCTCCGGGCTCTCTCTTTCCCACGCTGCCAGGGGTCAAGAGGGGAGCAGCATGCCGGATGCTGGACTCCCACAAACCCCTGTGCTAAAGTGGGGACCCTCAGGTAACACTCCAGAATCCTTCAGCCCATAGTTGTGTAAACCAGACTGGTCAAATCAGCCTTAAACTTCATGACTAGGCCCTCAGTTTGAGCCATAAAGATCAAAACTTGTTCAAAAAAAAGGGGAAAAACCTGTTCGATTCTAGTAGTATGCAATTCACCCAAAAGTGTTTTGGCCATTCTAGATTAGACATGGACATCTGAAGCTTGCAAACGATTTTTCATATTTTATTTAGAGCTTTTTACAAACATATTAGCATACAAGTAAGTGACTCCTTCAGTAAAGAGCCCTGGCATAGAGCTGCTGCTGTTTTTCATTTCTAGCACCTGACTGGTACACATTGGTCAGACTACCACTTGTATTCACAGTCAATGATGTACCCAGGGCTTCCAGACATTTTCTCTCATGATATTGGTCATGCCCATTGGAAATCAAAAGCTGATTAGTTGATTCCACTGTCAGTTTTTAATTATTTTAATGGATAATCTGACATGCTAGGCCTTCAGTTCAGCTCCTAACTTGGCTGTATTTACCTGGATACCATGCAGATATCATGGATTGAATCATTTTCCATTTTCATTTCTGTTTCATTTCTTTTGTTTCCAACCAAAGCTTAGCAATGAAAAACTATCTACAGTACTTGTAGAGTTTAAAAGGAACAAGCATGATTGTTATATTAAAAAGAAACTTAACTCAAAATTTGAACCTTTTTTCACAGAAAACATTAGATCATCTTTATAGGCCTAGAAGGCCTAGACCTTCTACCTCAACAGCCCCACACACAGGTGTGTCAATAAGGCTTGTATTACTTTTTGTACTTTTAAACTCTGGAAGTGTACGATCAGTCAACCCTTTTTTGGTTAGTGTCATCTAAGAAGCTTTACAATGCAAAAAAGATCCATAAAATGTGACCCTTCACACACTCGTCTGACCCTGAACACACACACACACACATATTCACCACCATGCACAGGCCCTTAGAGACCTCCAACAGCATGCCCCCTTTGAGCCCGGATGTGGTAAAACAGGGTGAACATGTATTCATGATCAAGCACATGTGTCCAAAGCCATGTGTTGAGAAGGGAGAGAAAGGTAAAGACAACTCGTAACTCTTCGCTCGGTCTGAGAACATTTCAGAGGAGGTAGGTGGTGTAAACTCAATATGTCATGAATGTCTGCTTGCACACATTGATTTACAACTCCCACCCCATCCTAACGAAAGCTCCAGGCTCAATCAGATCTACTGGAAGCCAGGAGGGGAGGCGGGATGGGGACTTTCTCGGCCCGTGTCCCTCTGTTTTGTTTTGCTTCACATGCAGACAGAAGTTGATTCCATCTGTTCCCTGGAGAATTGTTTATTTTCCAGAGAAGCTATGTGAGAAAGGTAAAATTACTGTGAAAGAATAATTTTTCAGTCCATTTTACCTGAAAAAAAAACGTACAGAGAAATACTCCGTCCCTGTACTGTCCCTGTCCAATGAAAGAGGAAACATATTTTTATACTACATGTAACTTATTTCTTACTTTCATTTAAAATTGTATTTTTTAGTGATTTATTGACAAAATATAGTGCTTTTAGTGCATTTTTTAAAAAATCCTTCTTTATTTCTATGTTGGTTTGCCAGTTTGGCCCTTGGCCCATTACAAACATTGTGCTTTAGCCCCCCTCAAGACAAAAAGTTTGAGTACCCCTGACCTAATACTAGTGATGAACCATGACTTTTTGAGCTAGACCTTCAATTTGGGGCATAAATGTGAAAACATATTTAAAAGCGAGGAAAAAACATCTCTATGATAAAGCCAATTTCTGTGAGCCCCCTTATGGGGTTCTAGTTGTATGTTAGCGCTAAGGTGACAGCAATTCACATGAACACATTTTGGTCAATCTAGATTAAACATGGACATTTGAATCTTGTAAAAGATATTCCATGTTTTTTTCAAAGCTTGCAACAAACATATTGACATATATGTTAACATATATATGCATTAACATTAATATTTCACTAGTAGTTACCTAGATACCACAGAGCAAATAAATCCTGATCTAGACAATGTTCCACTGGCACTTTCAAGAATTTAATGCTTTTGCTCCCAACCAAATCCTACAATGTAAGAGAACTGCTACAGTACTTAGAGTTTAAATACAACAATCATGATGGTTACATTAAATAAAAATGAACCAAAATTTAGCATTTTGTATTTCACAGAAATCATTAGGGCTCCTAATACATGCCTGATATGCATATTCGATCAAGCCTTTAGTGTTGCCTTGGAAACAATGGTAGGAAATCCACAGTCTGTTATGTTTACTTATCTTTTAGATTTCATTTGTGACAAAACACAGACTAAAAGTTGTGCATACCTCAGCTACATGGGAGGAAAGTAAGTGTACTTGCAACAATCTCTAATTACAAGAAGAAGGAGGAGACGGGAGGGGGACTTGGGCTTTTGTTTTCTTTTGAAACGAGTTTTGTTGACTCTGCGCCTCACATGGCTTTTTGCCTGTTTTGCAACAGCTCGGGCTGTCATAGACTCCCCCCTCCCCCCTCCGTCCCCTTTTCCTCTCTCCACATCCCATCCATAAGGCCACTCTGTCAGTTGGACCTATATTTGTGTTGGTCACTTCCTATTTGTTCTGACCTATGACCTCTGGGGCCAACAGCAGCTGGGCAGTGCATGACAATGTCAGACCCTGACACAGCTCCTTCTCCTTCAGTGCTGACCACCACAGGAGTCCATTTCTTATCAGCTACTACTTCAGTCCCACCAAGGACACAACGCTGATGCTTTTACAGTTAAAGATGTGGGAAAGTGGAAGAAATGGAGATAACAAAAAAACCCTTTCGTCTTCCATGTATCACAGCATTATGGTAAAAGTTCATCCTTGGGACAGTTAGAGGTTACCGCATGCCGTGTGGAGCATGTATGTTCGTATATCCCGCCGTATGTGTGCTGGGTTGTGTGTGGCCAGGAAGGTGCTTTGTTTCCTCTTCTCTCTAAAATAAAGAATGGGGCCTGAGGAGTGATGAGTGTGCCAGAATAAGGTTCACTTCCCTTCCCATGTCAGGACCTATAAATACTCCGAAAACAGGAAGCCAACAAGAAAGAAATTGTGGGCAAACTTTAATCCTAGATAGACACACCACCGCTACTTCTCTCATGTGACCCTCAAGACCCACACTCTGCAAATACAAGCTGATGCCAGGACTTGCATGAACTCCTTGTAAACTCTTGCTCCTGCACGTTGTTTCACAGCTGACCCTCTCTGAACGCTTCAAATCGGGTGATAAGAAACAGCAGCCAAACTGGGCTGAAGTGCTAGAGGTGTGCAGTGAGTAACTATCAGAAACAGGAGTAGAGGAGCGAGTGGGGTGTCATTCTTGACATGCTTCTGCTTGTTTGCATGTGTTTATGTGTATGTATTTGTGAGTGCTGGTACTGTGTTCTCAACTGCATTGCCAGCATTCACCGAGTGACTGCATGCGGGTTAGTTCCTGCTCTTATGGGTTTTTCTCTGCACTTGTACCTTCTGGGTGGTTTTGAATGCTTCAGTGAAATATTACAACACAATATTTTTCACTCCACAGCTTTTTCAGAAACTGTATCTTGTTACAGTGACTCTTCATTACTTCACCACACTCCATTGGTGCATAATAATAATAGTTCTGCAAACTCACTTAATATTAGTCATGAGCACGCTCTTAAGCAGCGGTTTTGTCATTTGCCCAACACCAGCAAGTATATATATATGTTTATATATATGTTTTTTCCATCTCCTTTTAAAGTTACCATTTTGGAGATATGAGGATTTGTTCTGACAGCAGCCATATATAAATGGCCTCACCAAAAGTCCTCAGCATCTAAGCACATTGTTTATTTATTTATTTTTTGGAAAAATATAACATACAATAATAAATGTAAATAAACAGAAATATGGAAAAAAACAAGTTTTTTCAAAAAATGTATATTAAAAATAATATTTCAAAGATATTTTGTAAGCTTATTAGAAGAACACAGGTCCAGTTCCAGACTTTACCTCAACACCTCTAGATATCACATGTGATTTAATTTAATGAAGCAGGTTTTGGATGTTAATTATAAAGAATGCTGGGCTTTTTCAAGGTGAAATTTGGTGTGGTTAAACAATTGACCTACATAACATCACTACTTAGTATATTAATATTACAATACTTCAAATTACAATTAATACACACACACACACACACACACACACACACACTACAGTCTCCTCTAATGCTGCTTGACTCTAATACTCCTCTCTAATACTCTAACAGGGGGGTCCAAAGGTCTGAGACCACGAGTGAAAATGTTTTTGTGTGCAATTTCTATTTTTTCATTACAAATTCTTTTATCAGCATAACAATTTAAGTGAAAAGTAGAATTTTAGAAATATTTACATGAATTTCAGAATTTCTTTGTTTGATATGTCCCCTTTTGCTTTAATGACAGGATGCACTCGAGCTGGCACAGACTCCACAAGTTTGTGTAGCAATAGAGCAAATCCACCTAGGATTTGTCTGATAAAACATCTGACATTTTTTTAGCTTTAACATGGGCACAAATTTGTCACAAATTTGAACAGTCACCTAAAAATAGTGCAATGTTTTCAGATTTTTCACGATTTTCAATTGTACATATGCTGTTAGCGATCAAAATCTGTTTTATTTAATACTTGGCATGTGCAACACATACACAGTGTTGTATTCCTGTCTTTGTGGGATTTTCCATTGAGGTCTGTATTACTGTAACAAAATGCTGTGCTACACCTAAACCAACCAAACCCGTAAGGTCATAATTGGGTTAGTTGTCAAAAAAGGTCAGATGCCAAAAAGAAACGCTTTGGCTGTTTGTCTTTTTCAAATAAAAGCCAAGTTACAAAAGGGAGCATATTTCCCTCATGTGGACCTTCTAAATATCTGCACAGTGTCACAAATTCACGTTCAAATAATTCTACGCTTGCAGGGTTGGGTGGGTTCATCACAATGCAGAGAACAACATTAAAGTGATTGTGTCACTGACAGACTGCACAGCGTTTGAAATTATGCTGAATGCTGATGATCTGTTGGTAAACACAATAATTCTGAAACCCAGACAGCATTTTCATGAGCGTTCTGACTGACCAAAGACCCAAAAAATAAGGGAATCAAACTTCAGCCATATGCATGCTGACTGTGTGAGGTACATTAATTTAAGTGATTAGTAGCAAGCCATGATTTTAATACTGTAAAAATAAGTAATTTTAATATAATTATGTAATAATAATAAATAAGAATGTAATAATTCCCAGTGCTTACTTAGTAAAACTAGTGCTGTTTGAATACGATTACATAAGCGGTTTTGGGGTAGTTACTCAAAAAAAATCCATTACAAATGGGATTTCTCTACTTATTACTTATCTGGAAAAATATATATCTGATCATTACTTTACTTCTATGTAAAACCCATGCAAATCTGTACCAACTATACAGGGAAAACCCAGTAGTCATTTTTAGCACTTTATTTAGAAAGAAATAGCCAGTTTCAGTAAACGTAATTTACTGTAACTATCTAAGCTTTTAAACAAGACACAACCAGTTATGCTTGACAGAAATGATGAGTGTCATATGTTAAATGTTGTTTAAAACCAGAGAAACTAGCCAGTAGAAACAGCTCAGAAACAGATACCTGAAAGTAAAATGGAAAGCCTGCAGAGCTGTCAGGCCTGTTTTGGTAACTCTCTCTTAGATAAGATGCTTAGACAGATTGCTTGTGGAGTTCACGGCGCTTCCCATGGTCACTCATATTCACAATCCAAACCTTGCAGTCAGCTGATGCAGGGAGCACATATTACATACAAGGACAAACATGTAATACATTTAGACAAAATCTATGATTAAGATGCATTGTGCATCATTAATATTGTTTTCTTAGAGGCGTATGAGTAACAGAAATAATGAGATTATATGTAAGCCAGTAACTGTAATGTGATTACAAATATTTGTACCTCCTTGTACCTCCTTGCCCTAACATAGGCAGTAAGTAAAACATGAAACTGTACTGTATCGTATTGTTATTGTTATTGAGTGTGGTGTCTGTCTAGTAACACTGTTTAAAGATCCAGGCTACAATGTATCAATCCATGCTATCTGTGATAATGTGAAGAAATTGCACAAATACTTTACCCTGTATGAATCAGCCACTCAAATCCCTTACAAATTACATTACACAACCCTGGTAAAACTAACCCAGCTTATATAATAACAATTATAATTAATATAATTATATTTATAATTATAATTAATTAATAAATAATAGCATTCTAGAATGTAGAGAGAAGGAGGTGCAATAGGCTTTCAGGACCTGGTTACTGTAACAGTTGGAACTGGGTAGGGATGCTGATACTATCTTTGGACACATAAATTATTCATAACTGCTTTGCCTCTTGCCTGTTTCCCCTGTCTCTGTCACACAGGATTGAAGCCAGACGCGGCCTGAGCGGAGAGGAAGAGCGCTGAAACCAGCAATGATGAAGTGATGACAGGTGTGCCTTTTATCTGCGTGGGCTGCTCCCTTTTACTGCTCGCTTTCCTCTTACAAGAAGAAGCTCTTGCTGTTGCTGTCCACTCGTAATGTGTCTCTTATGTTGCCCTGGAGCAAACTGGGAGTTTGATTTTGTGACGTCGTTTCCAGAGCAGTAAATGGTTTAATCCAATTATGTGTCATAACTTTGTAATAGAGGAACTTCTTTTACTGGGACAAAAGCAATGCTTTGGCAGTGACCTTTCACATACTGCAACACAGCAATAAAAAACTGGGCGACTTAGTGAAATCTGCTGTGAAAAGATATTCAGAGTCTCTTGGAGCTGAACCTGAACTTTCCAGTCAGCCTTGCCTCGTATCTTGCCTCATGTAAATTCTTCAGGTAAGCTCATAAAATATTTAACAAATTATTTTTGTTTCAGAGAAAAACACTTTTGGTACAACATCAAACTGATGGAAGAATCTCTGTGTGGAAAAAAGCCTGGAAAAGAGTTCCAGCCAGACTACACTAAAGGTTCAAAGGTGGTCTGGGTCTGGAAAGGTGGTCTGGGGCTGTTTTTCTTACAACAATGTTGGTAATCATTGATGAGGTCATGAACAATTATAAATAGTTACATTTTGACTGCTAAGCTGACCAGAAACGAGGGTTTGCACTTTTGTAAGACAGTTACTAAATGTCATAATCCAGTTTGACCTCAACAACTGAAGTTCCATTAAATTGTCTTGTGTTATGACTTACAAGGTGCATCACAATCACTTTTAGCATCGTTGACAAACAACAAAGCATGCAGTTACAGTGTTGTCTGGTCAAGGGTCAGCATTTGAGCTTTCTTTTAAGCTTTCAAGTTGCTTTGAACATCGCCGGACAGCAATCAGCTTAATGTGGACAGCAATCAGGCAGAGGAAAGCAGGGAAGCCCCGTCCCCTGTCCAGAGTCCTGCCCACTCAGTGCTGCTCCCCTTTGGGTAAACAGGACGCAGAAGGTGCCCCCCTGCTCCAGCTGCGTGCCTTGGCCACTCCCCACTCTGTATACACAAGCGCATCCTGTTTTCATCCAGCCAGAAGAGCTGATCTGGATAACGCTTGGGTCCAGCGCACCCCCTCTACCCCCCTCCCAGCCTGAAGACGGGGGACTGGGGAACTTCTTTTTGAGGTGGAGCCAGGCGCACCTCACACACGCCACCCACCATGGACAGACGTGCTACCTTTTGCGTCCGTTTCAGGCGCAAATAGAATGCATTTTGCCCATGTTATGTGCCAAACTGGTATAAAAGCCTAAACGGGCAATTTATGCACCATTGAAAAACACAAATGCATTCTTTTCCTTATACATGTGCATTTAAAGGAGGACTGCAGAAAGTGGGTAGAGACATGTCAGCTGGTTACATATACCATTCAGTATATTTAAGTTTGGGCTACTGCTGGAAAGTTTATCTCTAATCAGCTACCAGAATCCTATGATAGGTTGTCACTATTTGCAGAAAGCAGCCTGCTTGATTAAAAATCAGCCCCTCCTACCCCCCAAAAAAGCAGTGATGATTTTAATATAAATAGACCCTGTGGGCTTGTAAGTTACATTAAGCTTCTCTTTTTTTTTCTTCAACAGAATGGCTACAATAATAAATTGATACCTGTAACATGTGATATGGGACATTTATATTCTTAAATAATGATGGGCTAGTGAAAGTTCTTTGGTTCACGTTTAAAAAACAGCCAATAAATAACCCACACTTGCCATTTCTGGTCTTGCTGAAGTGAACACAGGAGTTACAGGATGCAGACCAGCCGGCCCCAAACTTTATCTGTGTTTTCTTTGCTACACACAGATAAAGGCTAGTTATGGATTCAAATTTTCAGATTACTCTACCTAACAGCTAACATGTTTACTCTTATTTACTAGCTATGAGAAGATAGCTTGCTAGCAATTAAATGAAAACTGCAGAAAGTGTGACATAAACACACACACATTTTCTAAACTGCTTATCCTTCAAGTGGGTGACATAAACAATATAGTTAAATAGCTACAAACTGATTAACTAACTAGTTCCTATCGGTCCGTTCACTCAGATATATCCAATATTTCAGCGCATTTCACTGCATCGTTCTCAGTGCCTCCTTGTTTTTTTCTTCACTTTTTGCCAATGCTGTCTATTCATGTATGGAATTGATGTATGGAAGCAATGCTAACATAATTCACTCTGTAAAATGCTGCGTGTTGTGCCTGCCAACTAGATTTATACTGCTGCACTGAAATTAAACAAACTAATCTTTACTCACTCTACGAGACTCAACCGACCGATTACAGGGCCTGCTGATTTAACCCCTCAATCCATAAAAATACAGACTTGATTGTAAGGTTAACAGATTTTCTATGTGTTCTTGTGTTTCTTTTTGTAGGTTTATAAACAGCGGCAAGAAAAAGCTTGTGAACCCTTTGGAATTACCTTGTTTTCTGCATTAACTGGTCATAAAATGTGATCTGTTTTTCATAATAAAGTCATAATAAAGACAAATGCTGTGTGCTAAAGCTAATAACACATAAACAATGATAATACTTCTTAATCTTTATTGTGCACACCAATTAACTTTCACAATGCTGTTGGAAAAGGAGGTGAACTGGTCGAAGCTCCTTTGGCAGCAATAACTTCAAGCAAGCACTTCCAGTAGCTGTGGATCAGACCTGTACTACGCTCAAGAGGAATATTAGACCATTATTCCTTACAGAACTGCTTCAGCTCAGCCATATTCTTCAGACGTCTGGTATGAACGGCTCTCTTGAGGTCATTCCACAGCATCTGTGTTGGATCAAGGTTTGGGCTCTGACTGAACCACTCCAAATGGTGGATTTTATTTTTTTGAAGCCATTCTATAAATGTGTTTTGATATTTAGGGAAGTTGTCCTGCTGCATCACCCAGCTTCTATTGAGCTTCAGCCAGTGGACATCCACGCTTGCGTGATCCTGTAGGATACTTGGGAATAAATTTTTCCCTCAATAATTGCATTCGGTCCAGGCCCAGAGGCAGGAAAGCAGCCCCAAATCATGATGCTCCCTTCACCATACTTCACTGTTTGGATGATGTTTTCATGTTGGTGCATGCAGTGCCAGTTTTTATACCAGATGTAGTGTTGTGTGTTCTTTTCGAACAATTCAACCTTAGCTTCATCAGTCCACAAAACATTTTCCCAATAGTGTTTTGCAGCATCAAGGTGTTTTTTGGTAAACTTCATCTGTGCAGCGATGTTTTTTTGGAGAGGAGCATCTTTCACGTGGTGTCCTGCAATGCATACCATGCCTGTTCAATGTTTTTCATGTGGTAGACTCATAAACAGAGATGTTAACCAGGTCTAAGGATTTCTTCAAGCCTTTAGCTGTTACTCTAGAGTTCTTTTTTACTTCATTAAGCATTCTACATCCTTTGAAGTGATCTTGCCTGGGCACCAACTTCCAGGGAGAGTAGACTCAGTAGTAAATTGCCTCTATTTATACACAATTTGTCTAGACTGATGAACACTTAAACTCTTTGGGATAACTTTGTAACCTTTTCCAGCCTTATGCAAATCAATAAGTATTGATTATTATCATAAGTATTCTGAGATCTCTTTTTGCAAGGAATGGCTCACATCAACAGAATCTTCTTGTGAGTAGCAAACTCAAAATGTTTGATTTTTTATAAGTAGCTCTAAGCTACTCCTCTCATTTCATTCATTGGACTCTGTGTTTTGCTAACTCTTGACTAAAACTAGACTAAGTTTTGTTGAGGTCAATAGCCTATTATTTTCTGTGTTATTAGTTTAAGGAGATTGTGTTTGTTTTTTTATTTTAATTTAGATGAAGACCAGGCCATAGTTTAACATGACTTTATACATAAATGCAGGTCATTGCCACAATATGTTACCCCACAGTAACCAACCTAAAACGTTACCTCTCCTGATTACCCATTCCAGCATTGCCAGTAATGTACTTTACCACCGCCACTTAGCCTAATACATTACATTTCAAAAATGGGACCCATGATCTGGGAAAGAACATGAACAAGCACGCAAGTACACAAAACAGCAAGCGTGGACTTTGGGACAGGCCACATGTTCAGATGAGCCCTGTCTTGAGGGCCTGGTGTCCAGCTGACTCAGAGCCAGAAAGTGATAAGCAGTAATGAGGGGTCTTAACTGACTAGTTGAGAGCAGATGGGCAATGAGGGAGCGGTAGAGGGCACAGGCAGGTGCAGGTTAGATAGCTTCACACCTGGCATCCCAAAACTGCCCTTCTGTGGTATCAGCGTGCTCACAGGAACATGGTGTAAATGATTAAACACTTGTCTTATCAGGATATCTCTGAATGTGGAGGTGCAGCGGCAGATAGTGAGAGTGCTATAGGGCACAGCTGAGTTGGGAAGAAAACAGCTTAATGTGTGGTTTGGTGAAAAATCAAGTGCACACCATTTTCCCCTCAGCACAAATTTAGTCAATCAGCCAAGACTTGTTTGGATGTTTGGTGGTTGAATTTTTTCTGTAGTTTTCCACTGGAGCTGTGAGACAAATGTACCTCATCAATTAGCATTGTACATGCCACATACATTGAGTTCATGCAAACTGCATGCCTAAAGTATCACAGACTTGCCCCATGCTGAGTAGTTAAGAAATATCAAATAAACTTGCTTATGTGGTTTTCGACACTGTTATCTTTTAAAATGACAAAAATAGGTAACAGCTAAAATCAACACCAGCCATCTTTAAGCCATCTTTAAGATTTTTGCCTGTACTTGTCCATTTGTATAGATAACAGTCATACAGTGTCAGAAACCACTAAAGCAAGTCTATTTGAGATTACTTAACCACTGTGGTTTGAGGCCAGTGTGTGATAATGTAGACGTGCTATGGGGAATAAGCTTAAAAGTTTAAAGCTCCAGAGCAAAATTTGAACACTAAACATGTCTTGGTCACAAATTTTGATTTTGTGTGATATTGTCTAATAGGTTTTTCACCAAACAGGGAGGATAAGAGTTTGGAAGAAAGAGAAAGGTCTATGCGGAACATGAAATACCAGAATGGCCTCATTTCAGAACAAAATCCGTTATCTGTTTGTGTTTCTTTGTTTATTTATTTTTGTGCTCTGTGTTCAAAGTGCAGCAGAAAGTCGATTCTCCCTGTGTACGTACATATGTAGCAAAATCATCTGTGTTAACTCAGTTGAATACAATAAGTAAATTCAACACTGCTGATTTTAGCGTGCAGAAGCGTGGCCACTCCTCGTCCATAGGGCAGCCAACGTCAGCATGACCAATTAGCTTAGCAGCAGGTGCTTATCTGAACACCACAGTTTTACACAGTGCAGGGCATACTCAAGCAGGGCAGCTGCACAGAGAGAGGGAGGACAAGTAATGAAAAACGAAGAAAGGGGTTCTGTAATTATGCCAAAAATCCAGCGTTTATACATTGTAAGGCACGGAATGGATGTTGTAATCACAAGTCTCCACATGTGACCACATCAGAGGCCATTGCTTCACATGAATCACTGATAAAAGTACAGATTTGCAGCACTGCTTTCATATTGCCTCACAGCACACTAAAGTCACATAGCATGCACAAGAACACTAGTGCACAAGCTTTTGACTCCCTGTCTTGATCAGTGTTTTCACTGAAGTTTGTACTGATGTTTAAAAAACACTAGTATACATCGAAATGATTTCACCACAGATATGATATAGATTGGCTTTCTTATTGAACCTATTGTATTTTAACTAATCAACTACACTATATGTTGATCCTACAAGTGAAATGTGTCATTTTGCTGCTGTGCCCAGTCTGGGAGCAGCACAGAGGGCCCAACCAGTAACACCCACTTAGTCCTGGGATTTGATCTCATTGCAGATTGCCCCTGTGTTGCCTTGGCACATGCTTTGCAGGGAGACTGTATCAGTAGGCTATTTAAACAGACAATAGTTGTACACTTTTATTGGAATTATTAATATTTGAAATGGTGATTGTGTGTTTTTGTGATTGTATTATGTTGTAACACTGGGTTTTATACTGCAGTATATCATGAAAACTCTTTGCAAAAAAAACAACAAAAAATTGAGTAACTGTTTTTATCAAGTTGATTCTGCAAAAAGCTTTTAAAGAGCCAGGGCAATGATACGTTTTAGGTTTCTTGAACAAAGGATTTCATTCTTAAAATTAAGAATATAAATGTGATGAACAGTATCTAATGCAGATAATAATTCCTTTGCCTATTTATCAAGAGGGCTTAAAATTTACATGATTAAAATGTGGCAAGCTGGGATTCGCTTCACTGCCTGGACAAATACACAACAGTGCCCCAGTAAGTGCTCTTGGGCAAAACTCGGCATTCACCAACTTCCATAGCATGATTAAAATTGGAAATGTCTCTGGATAACAGTTTTTGTCAAATACCATAAAAGAAAAAAAAGTTGGTACAATTCAAAGAGTTTTGAGTAGTTCTTTTTAAATATTCTTATGCCAGAAACAGACAGAGTATACAAATGTAAACAAAAAACAGACAGTGAACGTGTGCTGCCTTACTTGCTCTGTTTGAAGAGGTGATGATTACAAGTTTGTACAAGCCAGTCCGTTCTGAGAGACTTGTCGAACTGCTGTTTTGCCATGACAGTTGACAAGAAAAAAGCATGCTGCAACCCTGCAAATGCAACGTGTGCTTCCATTGCATTATGAATTGCCTTGACACATAATATATTGATGTGCAGAACTGCGCTTGCATAGCACGAAATGTCTGCGTTTGCATACTTGCTTGAAGTATGTTTCTGTCCTCATGTTAGCTCAACCTTAATATTTCATATGGTGCTGACCACAGAATGCCAGGCAGTATAACTTTTTATTTACAGAAGATGAGTAAGCAAGAAAAAACTAGTGGAAAGTGGTACTAAGATTTTTTTGTTGTGCAAACTTAAAATAACTGTTCCATGTATTGCCTGGAAGTGTATCTGTGTTCAGAGGCGGGTGGGGGGCTTGAAAGAGCAGGGGACAGGTGTCAGGCCCGCCTGGCCCCACATATTCACACTCCCGAAGGACGGTCAACGAGGGAGGCCTCCCCTCCCCCTACTTGAGCCACAGGAGGAGGTAGAGGAAGAACGGAGTTCTGTGAGTGGCAGGTGATTTCAGTCTGAAAGCCATTAATAACTCCAACAAAGAGAAGCCCCATTCACACATCCCTTCAGGAGAGGATGCAACAGCAAACCCAGCTGTTGCATCAGCAAGCAGTTTTTCCTTGATTTCTAAGATTTGTTCTGGATTCACATGAATGTTCCACATAATATTTATGAATTGGATGCTTGACAGGAGTTTTAAGGAATTAGCATACAAATGCACAAGCAATGAGATGATGGATTGGGGTTGGTCTGCAGAGAGAGATAATGTATGCTGTGAGAACTCTGCCTGCGGCTTTGTGGAATTTGCTCTGCAGTATTTTTATCCATTAATCCTGAATGCTGCATCTCACTGGATTCACAACACTTGCCTCCTAGGCAACAATCTGCTAGTCATTCAGCTGTAAACAAATTTTGCAAAGAGGCTGACCTGACCACTATGTTTATGGACCCAGATGTTATGGACTCAGACCCTTCACTTAGAGCAGTGTTTCCCAATCCTGGTTTTATAGTACTCCTGCACATTTGCTCTAGCACATTTAACATCTAACTCATCAACCAAACTGAATCAAGTGCTTGATCATCAAAATGAACAACTATCATGCATATGTGTCATACATTCATGTTTAGCAACTGTTTCCGGTGTTTATGTGTATCTAAAGGAGGAAAACCGCAGAACAAAACAAACAAACGACTGGATATTCCATCACAATGCAAGATACCTGACTGATCATGAAGTGAGGAAGTTGTTTAAGGAGGAGGAAATTCAAATGATGACACAGCCACTTCAAATCCCATTGAGAACTTAATGGACTACGTTGTGGGAAATGTGAGGAGAAGAAAAATCCCACCACTATGGATGGTCCATGTACAGCAGTGAAGAGTTTTGAGGTTTGAGTGGTTTGTTATCAAGGCTAGAAGGAGACCTAGAAATAATGACAAATACTGACGAATATACTTGTCTGTTTCCTACATTAAGTGCAAAATTTAAAGGCCTTTGAGAGATAGACTTGTTTCCATTATGAAGTGTTTTTTGCTCATCCTTCCACGGTGAGATGACAACTCAACGTGGCAACAAAAAAAGACAAAAAGACAAAAACAAGGAAAATGTAGAAATCAGATAGTCAGTGCAGTCCAGACCTTAACATCACTGAATGTGTTTGGGATTATTTGGTTCATGAGAAGCAGAAAATTAACCAACTTCTAAGACTGAACTTTGAGGTGTGGAAAACCATCCCTGCAGATTTGTTTAAGAATGTGAAAGCAAGTCTCTCAAAAAAAGGAAGCTGTGATAAAGACAAAGGGTGGACATACTAAACACTGCAAGTTTTGGTATTACATTTGTTGTTGTTAAGTTGTTGGAGCTTCTGTGTACTTTTCTGTTAAATATATATTTCTGCTTTTTTGCTGACACTGAAAAGTGAATCACTAATGGCCATTTTGACTGGATATTCAACAAATGAAGTGTGGTCTCAGTACTGTATTTTTGGCTGCATGTTTTGATGAGTATCAGTCATCATTACAAAAACCAACATTTGAGCAATTCTTTTTGACTGCTAGTGTATGTTAGAGTAGGAAATTGCTTCAGGGACTGGAGTGAACATCAGTCTGCAATATGTTCCATAATAATGAGCAAATATGAGGCACCAGACAGATATAGATTTTATGATTTATTCTAAGAAAAATATATATATTTGCGACTTTGTGATGATAGGCACATAACATTGACATATATACAATTCTCTTTATAAATACAAATTATTTACAATCAAATTAAATAGTAGGAATATCTCAAAGTTTTGTACAACATTGCATTGTTAAATTATTGAGGATATTAATATAACATATATAACAAAAGATCTATTTGGTTTAAAGTTAAAAAAAAAAATCATGAAAAACTCTCTAGTGGAGCCTCTCGCCCCATAAAGATGAGATCTTTTTTGAAAAGACCCTGATGCAGAAGTTCAACAAGCCAGGAAATCTTGACAATGGCGAGGCTATCAGTTTGAACGAAATGCTTCTTTCAAGTCATGGGAATGTAGGAAATAGCTAACTGGCAGTGGACGATGACAGGATGAAAGCTGTACGCAACAGCAATCCATCAAGTCGTGTTGTACAAACAATCTGTACCCCAGCTACTGCTTTGAGAGAAACTGCTTTTTCATATGTTGCAATCATACTTCTAATGTAAAACTTAAATCAGCCTATCAAATAATTTTACAAGTTCTTTAAAGTTAGACAGGACTTGTTGACAATTCTGAGTTTCTAAGCAGTACCTTTTTGTCATTAAGCCATGGTACAGATAAAATCAGGCACTTGTTTGGATTAAGTTCACTTGAGTTTTCACTGATAGTCAAGACCATTGTGTAACAGATTCTGGTTACACAATGATTTCAGATTTCCTGTGACCACTGCCTGCACTGCCTGCAGCAGAAACCAGCCTGTTGATCACCTTGATTGCTTGTCGTCAGATAGATCCTCAGTCACATTCCAAAAGGACCAATAGGTATCCCAAAGTCAGCCTCCAGGATTGTTCCGCTACATCTCCTTTGTCTCAGCACAGAGTCTCAGGGTTTGATTGACTGGCATGGCCTTGTTTGGTATAATAAGGCGATAAGGCAAGTTCATTTAGATTGAGATGCCCTTTTTTCATCATATAAGGCACCTAGAAGGAAAAGGTCCTGCCTTTTTTGTGATTGAGGAACATTAGATTCTCTTCAGTTCATCCAGAGTTCATATTCCTTTCTTAACACGTATAATAAAAAACATATGTGTGTGTATCTGTGATGAATGTAAAAAAATAGAAAGAAAATTGTAGTGCAAATAATGCTGGCGGTCCCTCCTCTCTTCCAGCCCTTCAACTTCTCTTGCTTTGTCTCCGCAACAACATTGTCCACATCAAAAAGTAGTCCTTTCATTCTGAGCAGCATGAATAAATATTAAATAATATATGTCTATATAATATACTCTCTTCAGTTCTTCCAATTGTCCTTTAAAAGCATGTAAACATGGTAAGGCAGAGCCTGCTGATGCTTGAGGTGCTCCAGATCAGAGAATATTGTTGCTGTTAAACCTATGGGCAGAAAAGACAAGCAGTTGGCTCAGGAACAACAAATTAGGAGCATAGAAGAATGAAGGGCATATTTTTATGAATGATGCTTACCTCAGTAGCAAAAATACACGGTTCCATCTGTTCTGGAATGATGTATACAGGATGATATAAACCTTCCTTAGGGTAGCTCAAAGGTGGAACCAATATGCTGGACTCTTTCCTGAAAAGAAAACAAAATCCAGGTTAGCCCTAATTCAGTTTTACCCGCGCAAACAGAAAGGTAAACAGAAAGTTCGACCATATATAGAGAGAAAGAAGGAGATACTTACAGGTCTAGCTTGTCCTTTGTATGCTTCTCATCGGCCAGATTGTAGTCCACCATATTCTGCTTGTTGTTGGCCTTGTCACTCGAGCATTTGTCCAGGATACCAGAGCTCAGCGCTACGTCCTTGTTGGACACTTTGTACGGGCCACCGGGGATGAGGAAAGCCTCCTTTTCCCTGAAGCAAGACTGTGAGGTGGAGATCACAGAGGCACGGTTGTTGACTGTGTCCAAATGGTTCCGGACAGAGGTGGACGCGGCTTTTCCGCTACGCCTCATCTGCCTGAGGAGGATGATGGCGGCACACAGCACCAGAGTCAGGGTGATCAGGCCCAGGGTGAAGGAGACAGCCAGGGCTGCTGGAAAGCCATTGCCGGCATGTGTCGGGGTAGCATGTGTGGGAGGCTGGACATACTCACAGCGGGTGCCCATGAAGCCCGGTGGGCACTGGCACACAGGCCCGCTGAAGTGGGTATAGCAGGTCCCACCGTTCTCGCAGGGCAGACGACTGCAGGCATCAGTGCGGATGCTGCAGTCCTTGCCTGAGAAGCCCAGCGTGCACTTGCAGGTGTAGTCATTGATGCCGTCCACACAGGTGCCGGCGTTGCGGCAGGGGTTGCGGGCGCACTCATCTATGTTGATCTCGCAGCGAGAGCCTTTGAAGCCTGGACGGCATTTGCACACTAAGCTGAGGCCCAAGTCTAGACATTGTGCACCTGTAAGAGAAAAGAATTTAAACGGTGAAACTCTGCAACTCTGCAAATATTATATTCTGTGCTGCTACTATGTACCATCAAAAGAAATGCTGAGATGACCGAAACTCTAAAAGCCTATTTGTGGCTTATGGCTTATATGGTTGTTTCATAGTAGTTAGCGAATAATTCATATGTTTTAAGATTAATACCTGAATAATAAGCCTATGGGACAACACCAAACCTCTGTCACCACTACATGCTGTTAAAGCAATCTTACAGCTCATTATATATCATATGGGAAAATTGGGGCCTGCCACTGACATGAGATTGAGTACCATAGTTAAAAGTTGTCAGAAGGAATTTAGCAGTGGACTGATAAAGCTTCCAAACATGGACAAGTAAGTAATTAGACCCCTTGGGAACGAAGTGTTGTATTTTTTCGCAATAAGACGTGTAAGGGCTGCTTCGTCATGATGGCGCTATCTTGGCTTTCATATCAGGGCACTGGCGTCTCCCCTATCCTGCCCAAGCAGCATTCTTGCTGCGGTTGACAGCATCGTGCTGATTGGATGCATCTCAAAACAAAACACTGGAGCAGTGTTAAGAGAGCAACACAGCAGGCTACCACTCAGGCAGACGAAGCTGACTGCTAAAGAACACCAGAGATGCATGGTTGCTTGAACACTGCTGATAACAGGTTCTCAGAAACCCAGTTCTCAAAGGTAGTGGTTTAAGGGACATAGTGTTTACCATTGGCACAGGGGTCACTGCTGCATCTGTCGATTTTCTTCTCGCAGTTGGAGCCCATGTAACCGGCAGGGCAGCGGCAGGAGTAACCTCCGGTCTTGTCGACAACGCATGTGCCTCCGTTGAAGCAGGGCCCATCTGCACAGGTCATGGCGCTGATCTCGCAGTTCTTCCCATAGAAGCCCTGAGGGCACGTGCATGAGTAGTCATTTACCAGATCCTACAAGGAAAGAGGAAAGACCTGTAAGAAATCCAGCTTCTGCAGCGGACAGTAGATAGAAGCAAACTGGCTTTTCAAAGAAAACTCTGCAGCACAGGAGTACTTACGTTACAGCTGCCACCGTTCTTGCACGGGTTGCTGTCGCACTCGCTGGTCTCAATCTCGCAGTTGATGCCGCTGAAACCGGGCTTGCAGGTGCAGGTGTAGCTGCCCTGGCCCGTGTTGGTGCAAGTGGCGTCATTCCTGCAGGGCTTGTGGTTGGTGCAGAAGTTCAAGTCCTGGTTGCAGAAGAGGCCACCCCAGCCTTCCTTGCAGTTACACTGCCACGGCTGGCTGCAAGTGCCGTGCAAGCAGCCCGGGTGGCGCTGGCACTCGTCGCAGAGGGGGCCCTGCCACCCGAGGCGGCACTTGCACTCGCCGGGGGTCTCACAATAACCGTGCTCTTCGCTGCAGCCAGACAAGCAGATGGCTGTTAGAAAAGAGAGGGAGAGAAAAAGGGGGTAAATCAAAATGAAGGTGCCCTGGTCCCCAGCACTAAACAACCCCTCCCCTCATGAGGCTCAGACACATCAAGTATTTGTTAAGTACTAAAACTAAGCAGCTGGGACTCACACAAAAGAAGCACATGCTGTCTTTTTCACGCAAGGCAGAACACATTAAGTTCCAACGCGTGTGCCTGTTAAACCATGCTCCTTGCTCCCATTGTCAGGGCCAACAAAAGGAGACGGACAGACCCTGATCTGCTGTGACTTGAGATTTGCTACTGACCATAAAAAGGACCGCTGAACTTGCTGTTAGGAGACTTTGACCGCACTTTTCATTTCTCTTAAACTCCTTGACAGTAATTCCTAATTCTAGGACTACAGTGCTCTATTTCTAATTAAAATAAGAGACACTTACGCTCTGTGCAGTAATCTCCTTTCCAGCCCTCCAGGCAAATCCTGCTGCCGGTGGCGTCGCATGTGAAGTGGCCGAAGGTGTCGTCCCGGGGACGGCAGTAGTCTGAGCAGCTGTCGCCGTAGTAGTGCTCGTCACAGACGACATGATAGGAGTAGTGCATCTCACTCTGCTCTCCCTGGTGAACGTCCTGGGCTGATTCCTCCCCGATGGCTAGCGTGCGCTTGGTGGCCAGGCGGGTGATGAGATTGTTCTGATTTTCTGTAAGACACATAAAACACTTGTTCAGTCATTCAGTCTTTTTCTAAGGGGTTTGGCGAGAAAGGAACACATATTGGGCTGGGTGAAGGGTAGAGGGAGAGGGGTCTTACCGGTGGACTGTTCGGAAGAGGACTCGGCACTCCACGCTTCAATTATCAAGGAAAACGTTCCCTGAGAAGAACAATGTAGATTTTAGCATATATTCATACATACATAGACACATCCCTATTTCGCATGAGATTACAGATTACATCACATTAAGTCACGATATGCTTTGGATACTGTGGATAGTCAGATCTTAATCACCTTCCAACTGCGTAATTAATCCTGTTTGACTGGATTTAGTGCAGTGTGTAATGTTGAATACAAGTGATTGAATTTATAGTTTTTGGTAGTAATTTTAAAACGTGGCACTACTTTGTAGTCTAACTTATTAGACGTCAGAAAAAAAAAATCATGAAATCATGTTCCGTACAAAACGCCCTGAAATATTGCGATATTACATTTAGCCACATCGTCCAGCTTTACTATGACATCCTGTCCCACATGTAATGAGTATTATGGGTCATTTACTGTGTAAGAAAGTTCTGAGCATTAATGGGCATCAGGTAACATATAAGCGCATTGATGAGCTACTCACCGGCCATTTGAAGTTGAAGGGCACTCTGATGGGATCGCTGCTGGAGATTTGGTCTGCGCTGAAGGGCTCAGTCAGGCCCGTGCCGTAGGTGCACGGCGGCTCGGGCAGGATCACGTCCTGGGAGTGTTTCAGGCACACGCGGAAGAAGATGCGGCAGTCGACGGCGCGCTGGCAGAGGGCGCGCGCGCTGTGGAACGCGTGGACCTTCAGCTCGAACACACCGACGGAGCGGACCTGAGGTCGGAGAGAGAGAGAGAGTGAGGACGGAACTGGGACACGACGGTGGACGATGTCAAAAAGGCCTCAGAGGAAGAACACTCACCAGGTGGGCCGAAAGCAGAAGGAGGAGGCACGCTGGTAAGACGTTAGCCATTGTTTTGGTGGTTTCTCCGTCTGCCGAGACAGCAGACTGTAGAAGGTGTCCAACGGGCTTGGTTCCAAATCAACAATGCAAAGACAACAACGGAGAAAAAAGGCACAAAACAACCTGGAAGATGCGCCGCCTAGTGAGTTAACCCTCAGTAAAGCGCAGTTATCCGGTTTGCAAGAATGTCCAAGCCAGAAAAAACAACCAAAAAAGAAAAAAAGCTGAGAGAAACCTATCCGAGCTGGCTGCAGGTAATCGGTACACAAAATGTCCAGCTCAAAAAAAAACTACAAAATCTGAACCCCGAAGTGGAGTATAGTTTTTTTTAAAGTTAAGTCTAAGTTAAAAGTTAGGACCGTGCTGAAGAGCTGTGAGCCGTGTAGAGCTCACCCTCTCTGAAATGCCCTCAGCTCCGGCTGCTATGTGGACTTTAGACCTGTGCGTTTCTCTTTGGCAGAGAGGGAGCTCTTTTAAGGCCGGGTAGGGGGGCGTGGCCCCGTATGCAAATGACACGCGTTTACGACTCGGCTGAGCTGAAGGCTGTTAAAGAAGAATCAGGACATTTTGGCTGTAAAGAGGCCAAAGTGCTCGAGTAGTGTCTGTAGTCATTTATATTTCATTTCTACATTTAATTTAATTTCACACTTTTGTTTATGATTTTTTGTGATTGTTTTTGTGAAAGTTCGTGTTTTTTATTTTTTTGTTTTTTTTTCTGAATATTTATGTTTTTTAATTTGATTTATTTTGTATTTGATTAATGTTTATTAACGTTTTTGTGTGTGTGAAAGATTACATTAGTTTTTTTTTTTATATAGTTTTAAATGGATATTTCTTTTTATCAGTAGTTTTTTGTGGAAGGTCGTGTCTTTTTCTTTTTTCCTAAAAGTTATTGTCTTTTTCTTTCATTATTTTTCTCCGCAATTCTGTCGCGTGCCAAAGCTTTTCTCCAGGCTGTTTTGGCCTTTCTTCCTCGGGGGCGGGGGCGAGGGGGGTGGGGGGGGTCCTTGTTCTCACTCCCCTTTTAATTCAGCCCTAAAGTGTGTGATTGTCCTGACGCGTGTGAGTCGTTAAACGGGCAAAAGCGTCGCAGGGGCGTCTTTTATTGCCCCCCTTACTCGAAAGATCCGGGGGCTTCTTTTGTTATGTGGGGATTGCACCGTGGGCCTTGGGGGAAGAGAGAGGACGCGTGTGTATGTGTGGGGGTACATATGAGCATTTCAGATTACAGATAATTGCTTTTGCGGAGTCTCTCTCTCTCTCTCTCTCTCTCTCTCTTTCTCTCTGAGTGTATGGGGGGCTGCACTGACCACAGCTGTATGGTAATACAAGCCGCTCCAGCACCTGCATAGAGCCTGTCCCACCTCCTTTTTCTGCACGCGCCACCTCTGCACTGCTCCTAGATTCCAGTCTGAGTTAGTCTCAGAATCCAAAGAGTCCATGTGTGAAAATGTGCTCTACAAGGAAGACCACTCTCTGTCGGTGGTCCTTAATGCTCCCCCTCAGCCAGCTTCATATCCACTTTCTTTAACGTTCTTCAGTTTCTGCAAAACGCAGAACACACACAAGTGAGCAGACTGGAAAGATGTGTGTGTGTGTGTGTGTGTGTGTGTGTGTGTGTGTGTGTGCGTTTAGCGTGCCGGGCGAAATGTGTGTGCGCGCGCGCCATATGCTGCCATCAGCGATACCAACCGTTGCTGTATCCCAGACGCTCGGTTACAACTGCACTCAAAAGGAAAGTCGCGACGAGACACCAGTTCAAAGTGGAACTTAGCAGGAATTTTGAGTTTCTTCAATCACTGATTAAAGAAACTCAAAATTCCTGCTAAGTTCCACTTTTGCTCAAAGCTGGTGATCCACCGGGGAGGCCTGTTACATTTAATATTTATTTATGTTATGGCACTTTCTATTTCTTAGTTTAGTTTTCGAATTTCCCGTTCCACCTTAAACGCTGCAGCAGCTACGCTCTGGCGCCTGTACGGAATGCAGGTGCTGCACCATTTAAGGTGGAACGGGAACATTCGAATATAAAGGTGAGAAATTAGTCTTGCTTTAGCTTCGTCTTTAGATTACGACACAGTGTCATTCAACTCTAGACTCATTTATGACTCTGTTCATTTGAAAGTGCAGAAGAAAGTGGCGGCTTCTCCAAACTGTTGCTGGTCTTTGGTTTATGACCTGTTGTTATGCTAATGAGGCCGCGCGTGCCTCCGCTGGCCCCGCCCCCAGCACGCTTCACCCCGGGGGGAGTAGAGGGTGTGGGGGGTGCTATTGTTCATTTATTGATACACAATTACTCAGACAGTCTGCTTTCGTTGCTCGTGTTAAACAAAACAATGAAGACGCGAATGTGTTTATCCCCTACATGTATTCCAGCAAGTCTCTCCAACCGGTTTGGTCACACTGCAGGCTTATTTGTGCTGTTTTGATATGACAGCGTTGGCCGCTCTTGGTTATGAAGATTGACAGTGACTGGTTTAGACTTGGTTACAGAAGCAGCTCTCCTAACACTAATGGAGATCACTCGTAGACAGTATGTGTCAAAAAGCCAGTTAAGTGAAACGGATATTGTTTATGTTTATTTTAAAGAGGAGTGTGGAGCTTTGATGCCACCAGGCTTAAAGGGCAATTCCACCAGTTTTTAAGAATATCTCCCTAATTTAATGTTTAAGATGTGAATATCTTACCTCCAAAAGCTACGTTACAGGACATTATCGCATGAAATGCTTATGAATATGCTGCTTGATGCCTTAGACACTGTTTTATGCTAGTTTTGACACTAGTTTTAAGATACACTTTTAGCCTCAAGCTTATTTTTCACTCAGTCATGGTGGAGGGGTTCAGGTCGTTGTAAGGCAAAATAGCCCCCAAAGAAAAGTTGTTTCTCCAGTTTTACCAGTGTTTCACCATCATCAACATTGCATATAAAAAACAGGCGTACGTTCACTGGTGGTCTTGAACAGTAAATAAAGTGGGTATATTTGTGTTGTAAACATTAGGACCCCTGGTTCCGATCACCGCAAGATATCTGAGTCTCTACAATGAACCATTTTACACCAAACCACTCTGAATGACTTTGCTTACGTCTCAACGACAGAAGTATTCAGGAAATTTGAAAAATCGGTGGAATTCCTCTTGAAGCCACCTGAAGTGCTCGTTCAGTGAAACACATTGTTTTGTTTCATCTGAACTGTTTTGCGTTCCTTCTTTTATAAACAATGTATTAAATAGATTAAACTGTCTGTTTATAATACTTTTGTTGTTGTTTACAGTGCAGCGTCACAGGCTCGTTCATTCACTGCATTTGGCCGCTCGTGTCTGCACATGCGCACTGGGGACATATCGCGCGCAACGGATGGCCATCTGGCGGAGACGGGCGCGCGCACGGTGCAGATTCATCGATAAATTGATGAACTTGCATGAGTGATCGATAAACCGAAGGTTGATGAGTCCCTTATGAGAAATCACGGGTTTACATCGACCCTGAATAAAGCTGTACACGGCAAAGACGTGAGTGTAATGAATGGAAAAGTGCAAATGGAAAACAAAACGGTGTGAAGCGGCACGTGCTTTGTGCTTCTCTCCGGTTCTGCTGCTGTATTAAAGTGCACTGCAGGTCCAAAAGTTTGTAGACACCTGCTCATGCATCGTGCAACTTACAGGACAACTCCACCGATTTCCCAAAATTCATGCAGATTAGATTGGTGTTTAAATGCTTCATTCTAGAGACACTTACCGAGTCAGCATTGTTCAAAGTTGTGGTGATGGGAACCAGACGTCCACCTCTAAAAGCCCTCTCACATGAAAGTTATTACACATAATGGCTATGAATACACTGTCTTATGTCCGAGTCATGAGAACGTTTTGGTCTAAAACTGATCTTAATCAATTTACTTTAATCTATTCATGATGAAGGGATACATGAAGGGTGTTCTAAGGCAAAATAGTCCCCAAAGAAAACTTTTTTTTTAGATTGACCGTAATTGTACCATCATGAACGCTACAAATATAAACTCAGAAGACACATGTAGGATCACTGCTGGTTTAGATAGTAAATAAAATGGCTACATTTGCATTGCAGACATTGGGACCTCTGGTTCCTATCACCACCATTGTAAAGAAAATCTGTTGATAAGTTTATCTACAAATGAACCATTTAATATCAGATCACTCCTAATGACTCTGCATATCTCAACCACTGAATTATGCATACTTTTTGAAAACTAGGTGGATTTCCCCTTTAAAGTGTGAGGGCATCGTCCGTGCACGTGCCCAACGCCAGACGTGCAGGAGCCGTCGCCTTTTGCCGCGGTGACGTGTGTCTGCACTGAGGTGAGGAGCAGCAGGAGGAGGGGGTGAGGGGTGGGGGGTGGAGGGGGGGGCGCGATCAGCACGAGCGGAACACACACTTTTGCAGGCTGCTGCAGAGGTGTGAAGCAGCGGCAGAAGGCGCAGCGCCCATAAATGTGAATCGGCCTTCTGCCGAGGTGTGACGAGCGACACCAGCAGCTCGAGACACACTGCTTCTCACAAACACACAGTCTCTCTCTCCCTCTCTGCTCCACGTGCGCCATAGTCTTATGTGTCACACACATTTGTTCAGCCCGTCGGGCAGCAGTTTGGTGAAGCATGGTGCTGGCACGTTGCCTTTTGCAGAGCTGACAATGATGACACGGTTTACACGCTGCTTAATCGTACAGTGGAATGCAGAGGAAAACAAATAAGCAGGTCAGCAGGGTTTACTGAAGCCCAGCTCCACACAGGTTAGGCTGAAAGAGGGACATTTAACTAAACAGGTAGCCCGGGTCACCAAGCAGTGAGGAACACAGTAATAAACGGTTTATTCCACTGTCAGCTGCTTCATACTGTATTCTCTCTGACTGAGGAAAGACAGATTACAGGTCATCTTAATTGGTCTACAACGTTATTTTTGGAGCCGAGTAAAATAATGGCTTTATTAAGACTTTATTATGGGTTCAAGAGTAAAGGGAATGGACCTATTTAGAACCATGAGCTCAACATAACACTATTTCATGCTTAAAGCGTTCTTTGCATGGTTCTTCAGATTGACAGAGAGCGTGCTGTAGATGCTTCTATATAGCTCCAAAAAGGTTCTGCTATTGTTACGATGTCACGACGAGTTATGATGTTCTGCTGTTGTCACAAACTTGACATCATAAAGAACACTTTTTGGTGCTGTATAGAACCATGTAGGCCCACATACTTAAAGATGGTTCTATACAGCACCAAAAAGGGTTCTTCTATTGTCACACGCTTGACATCGTAAAGAACCCTAATCCATTTTCAAAAGGTTCTGTATAGAATGATATACAGCACATTCTCCATCAATCAGAACAACCCGTTCATGATGCAAAGAACCCTTTATTGGTTCTTTGAGTGTTTATGGTTCTATATAGCACCACTGTCTTTACTAAAGAACCCTTGAACAACCACTTTCTTTAAGCGTATGGGCCTATGGTTCTATATAGCACTAAAAAGGGTTCTTCTATTGTTGCAAGCTTGACATCATAAATAAACCCTTTTTGGTGCTAAATAGAAGCACATAAGCCCACAAACGTAAAGAACCCTTTTTCCATTTTCAAAAAGGTTCTATATAGATGCATATATAACACATTCTCCATCAGAAGAACCATTTCACCATGCAAAGAACTTTAAGCATGAAATGGTTCTGTATAAAACTCATGGATCTAAATGGAACCATTGCTTTTACTAAAGCATGAAGTAAAAGGGTTCTTTGAATCATATGGTTCTACATAGAACCACTGCGTTTAATAAATAACCATGTTGTAAGAGTCTATCTATCTATCTATCTATACACATAAACATACATATATACGTGTGTGTATGTGTATATATATAACCAGGTGACTAAAGAGTTGTTTATATTGTTTTGTACCATATGATTCTCGCGCTCACAGAGATTTTAAGAAAACGAATCCCAATTTGAATGTGAATAAAAGTGTCGAGATGACAGGTAAAGAACTAAAATAGACCTGTGGCACTGATAGAACTTCATTAAAGGGGAAGCTATCCGAGCTTTCATGGCGTTAGTCGGATCAGAACGAGCCGCGATCTCATTTTCACAGTTAAAGTAATTGTTGGAGATAAAATGAGATTGAAGGTCTAAAATGCCTCGCGGTCAGACTCCGCTGTGACGTGTGCGCTCGAGGTCACTGTGGCACGTGGCAGCGTGTGAAGCGCCGGGAGTAAAAACGAAAAACAAAAGCAAAAGTTTGACCCTTGATGACTCACAGAAGGAGCGCGACAGAAGATGGACAGAAGGTGAAGAAGTCGCGCTCATAATTAATGGCACCTGCAAACAAAAGCTGAAGCGAACAAAACGGACGCCTCTAATGTTTCTGTGTTCGTTCTCCGCCACAAACTGGCTCCATCATTTCCACAGGGTTGGGTAAAACACTAACTGTGCTGAAGGACATCAGGCCAGAGTACAAACTGTCACTGTGGTTGCGACACAGTGATTCTGTCTTGTTGAAGAGAATTAAAGAGAATTACTCAGTCATAGGTGCTCGGTAAAGGTAAGGGTAACATTCCTAGGATCAGATCCCCTTTCGTCCATTATCACCAGTATATAAACTCCCTGAGCCATAACGTTTAAATCTGGAGATCTGTTGTTTTGTTTTTTAAAGTGGAACCACTCAGTGTTTGTGGTCTAACCTTATGATGGCTTAAAGCACCTGAAGGACCACAGAATTTCCTGTTAATGGTCTTATGTGGTCTTAGTGCAGAACTGGCCATTGTACAGTTCAGCTTAAGTGACAATAAGAAATGAGGGTTTTTCTGCTGAGGTTCTTGGTGACCTTATGCTGGAAATCCCATCAGCTTCCACAAAATTCATCAATAAGGAACCCTAAAGGTGAAATGAGTTTCAGAGCTCAGTTAGGTCCAACATTCATGCTCATGTAGTCCACCTGAATCGGTCATGACTAGTTGGCAGAGGAACACACATGACTTTGTGTTTTTAGCCTGTTCTTACTCTGAACGTACGCTTGAACTGGTTGAATTCCATTTTTGTCGTAACCCGCATTCCAGTGCAAACAAGACTTTGACCTGAGCTGAGTTATCAGTTACAGGATAAATAAGAAACACTGGCTGTTTTGCTACTGTGTGCATAGAGGCACAAATCTGTCCATCACTGATGCCAACCTGCCTCCAGCTGCTTTTCATACCAGGGGGGCCATGTTGACATGAACTTCCACATGGCCTACATACAGAAACTTCTCAAAGTTGGGAATGGTGCTTTAATGTCTGCTTGACACCAAAACAAGTATCAAGTCTTGACACTAAGGCCCAGTCCTATTTTACCCTCTGCCCCTACCACTTAGCCCTTAGCCCTCTTCTTTACTTTAGTATGCTAATGTGTTGGTAGCTAGTTAGCTAACTTTGCCGTTCCACCTTAAACAGTTCAGCAGTCATGACGCTTGAGGTGCCAGAACATAACTGCTGCTCCATTTAAGGTGGAATAGGAAAATTCGAACGAGAAGCTGGCGAATAGCTGACTTCAGCCTCATATTACAGAAGAATTAAGGGTAATAATTATTAATGTGCAAAACAATTGCAATAATTGCAGTTACAATGAATGCAATAATTGCATGCATTGTAACTCAGTTCAAAGGGGCAAGGCGACACTCGAAAACAAGGGGTAGGGGTATAGATAAGAAATGGGACAGGGCCTAAGTGAGGCGCTACAACACTGGATACCATGCAGATACCTTGGCTTCAAATGCATCATAATACTGGACATAGGCCAAAGGTAGGTCTGCATTTTGCAGGGTCATGAGCAGGCTTTGGACTGGGAACACTTAAAAGTACAAGTAGAACCAATCAAAGTTCTAAAGCAGGACACTTTGACTTTTAATTTACTCTATTCAGCAAAATTGCAAAGAGCAAAACTGAAACACGCCTACAGTTTTGGTCTGGCTCTTAGTCAACATGAAGTAATAGCAGTTTAACACATAGGATCAGTACAGTGTTTAAGAGCTGTGACTTCATTGACAGAATTCACACCTCTGGTCCTCCATCAGCAAACAGAGCCTGCCACCTAAGAAACACTTGCCTGAATAGAGAGATTAGAACACTTGAATCCCTTTTGTTTGAATATTTGTGCTTAGAGACTGCTGACCACAGATTAGGTTTTCCCAATGTTTGTGCCAAACTATCAGAGACATGCTTATCGTGCAATTGTCAATTGTCCACCTGTCCATCAGGCACGGTGTAAAGTGGGTAGAGGTTACGGAAAGTGCAGGCAAATGGTGTTAGTGCAGGCTTTAAAGCCTCATTATAAAAGCTCCCAAATACACTTCTTTGTCTTTTTAAAACAGGCCTGAGTAGTCATGTCACTTGTAAACACCTGAAAGGCATTTCTAACATCTATAATTACACTTTATACAATCAAAGAACTAAACACATTCCACAGCAGATTATTCAACCATAAAGTTATTATAGTAGCGCTGATGCAAATTGGCACAAGTTTATCCTGATGCATAACATTTTGTAAGTATTAATTATGAACTAATGTAAAGCACTCTCAAATTCCATGTCACATGAAGTCACATGATATCCAAGTAACCCTGTGTACCATATTTGCTTGGCCTGAAGTTCAGGTGCAGAAATAAATACTTTAAGATCCCAGAGAAGGTCACAGTTTTGGAATCAAGCATCTGCTGTACCTACTAAAACTGCCTGTACTTAATTTCTCAGATGTGGATCTGGAGGATGATGAATTTCAATGACAGTGGTCTGTCATTCAAATGGAAAATAAGCAATTAAGATACTTTCCCCCGCTTAATAGCAGACAAAGAATGCTATAGAACATACAAAAAGAATTAAGCAGGTGAAGCAGAGCAAGCTGGAACCAGGACAACAGGTTTTCCAATTTCCCAATAAGCCCACTCTTTCCTAGGAACTAGGTAGGTTGCATAGTTTCACACGCAAGCTACCAAAAAGTATAAACAACAATTAACAGGTAATCATTTTCATCTTTTTTCCTGTTCCAACAGTTACATATCTCTCAAATTAAACAGAAGCTACGTTATTTCAGGAATAAGAAAAAGGTTCATATATCCCTGGCCAATCCTAAATTTTTCCAGGCCTATCAAAGTCTGCTTCAGATGATTCATTTAGATATTTTAAGTAAAATCAGTGAAGGGTAGGGGAAAAAATGACTGATTATAGAAAGTAATACATATTTTGTTTATTGAAGGTCATTTAATTGGTTCACATCAAATGCATTACACAGACCCATCAACAAGCACACTGAGACAAAGTGGACCATTCTGGTCTTGAGCAGAAATGACCCCCTGTCAGTCTCACCACTTGATCTGACTTTGCTTGATATGAACTACAGACTGATATCCTTTGACACTGATGCAGTCTCTCCAGCACACCTGCTAAAGTATAGTGGGTGATCCAAGTACAGCATTAAACTGAGGCTATTACAGTCAGTCTTGAGTGTGAGAGGGAATCTGTAATCTTCATATCAGTTCAGACTGTGTCCAATACAAGGTGTGGCTGCTAAAGTAGTTTTCTGTTCTGCACAAATAGAAACATTGAGCGATCTGAGGGGTGGGCCAAAATCAGTCCATGTATGAGCTCTCCCCTTGGAACAACACAGACATCAGTGACAAACAAAAAAAATGAGATCAGACGAAGGCAGGCTGTAGGCTGTGTGTGCAGTCCAGGGAATGCCATCGCCAACACAAAGATACCGAATGTTATATTAGAGTAGTAGGACTCCTTTCCAGTCCCACTCGAAAACATGGTAGAACCCTTTCGGTGAATTGAATTGGATGGTTGGATTTTTTTCCTCTCCCTCATGTCTCGCCTCTTCTTCTGTACCCTCCCTCCCAAGCACCCGGATACACCATCCTCTGCAGTGACCGAGGCCCCATCCCACTGGACAGTCACTGCCCAGCGTGGACTGCGACTGGAGGCATCGAGTGAGCAGAGTCTTCACTGCTGCTTGCGGGACCAGAAACGGCTGGTGATGGAGCTGAAAGATAAGCCCTGTTTCTTCTGTTGAGAGAGCTCAGCCAGCCTCTGCTCCTCCTCCTGCATACACATCATTAATATACATATTATTTTACATTTTCAAACTATGAGCCCTACCACAAATTAGGTGGTTAAATGGCAGTGAATCTAGAATAGATTTTAGAATAATAAAATCAATTCTAACTTTTTATCCAAAGTAAAATTCTTGGGCTTTTTTCAAAACATATAAAATAAAAAAAAGATTGTTTTTGATCTCTGCACTCAACTCCTGTATTCCTTTAGTTTTTCTGGGGTTTGATAAATTGGAAGAGACAAAAATTAGCCAATCCAATAGGGCAAATCAGTGTTAGGTCCCAACAGCAAAGAACTTACTTCCATGTGGATAACACCAGTAATGCTGCAGTTGCTGACAGGGTTTTGTACCAATCTTGATACTTGTTTGAGAGATATTTAACTATTTAAACTATTGGAGAAAACGTAACTTTTTCCAGTGATCTTGTGATGAAACATCTAGATACTGAGTGTGTAACTACATGCTCCTAATGGGCCTCATTCGCCAGTATGTTCTTAGTTTTATCTTTACTTTGTTTTTAAAGAAGTCCTATGAAAAAATCTACATCAGACTCATGATGTGGTGTTCACTTTTGTGCTCTTGAGTGTACATAGATTCAGTTCTTAACTAAGAGAAAATCAAATCAATAAAAGTACATCAAATCAAATAAAAAACATTTGTGAATGTCAGAATCTTGGTGAAAACTGTGTAAGTGGGTTATAAGAAGAAATTTCTTCTCCAGAACGGTTGAATGAGGCCCAATGTCATCATTGTTGATACCTGCAATGCTGTGTGCTACTGAGAACTACCTGGCGAACAGTGTGAGGATCAGGGTTTGGGTTAGGTTGAGGTTGTGGGCTGAGGTTGAGGTTAGGTTTACAGTGTTAGAGGTAGGGTTAGCCACAAGTTCAGTTAAAGTAATAGAAATTCAGTTAAATGTCAAAGACAAAGTGAGCTACAGAACACTAAAATATGGTGTTATGAAAACATGCACTTGAATGCACGACTCACATATTCAAAAAGAGTAGAACTGAACTAAATACCAGTGCAAGTTGTGCTTGTCTCCTTTTAAAGGCTTCGATGGGGTCCTCCTCGTGGGCATAATTTTCCAGCACAGTACGAACATCCTCCACACCACTCATCGCAATTGCTGCACACATTCAATGAGGACAGTCAGGACTTTGTGCTCTTATAAACTCTGCAGAACTGTTGCGTCACTCGTGAACCTACTCACACATACTTACTCTTAAGAAAGGCAGCAAGGTCATAGAGCGTGCGGTCCTCTGAATTGCCATCCCACTTGCGCAATGCCATGCCATTGAAGGGCTGCAGGCTGAAGGCCTCTCGCTTGCAGTCTACTACAATGACTTTAGAAGTGTCTCTGTTCAGACAAGACACATCCTGTGGAAGAGAGAAAAGGGGATTTTAAGAAAGAAATACAGAGAGGGACACAGGAGCAAAAAACAAAGAAAAAAAAATTATGCACCACATTCACTACTTTAAATTTTAGATTTCTTATATAATTACAGATTAATTCTGTAATAAGGTCCACTTAAAAAAAAACAAAACAGTTTTTATATACCAAAAACAGTCATAACTCCTTTTTACATGACCATTTCCAACTGCTCTTTATCCCTTAGCATTAAACAGGTTGTCTTTGTTACTTCCTTTGCCTTTAACACAAGCAGTCCATGCTAAAACATGCCTTAAAACTTCGACAAGAACAGGTGGAGCTGCACTGCTGTAGGCGGAATAGGCAGATATACATAAATGCATTGGTTTTTGTGACATCACAAAAATGATGGATTCAAACTGGGCTTTTTTTGCTGCTTAGTTTCCATATATGAACCTGGGGAGTCAATGGTACGCTTTGAAACAACAACGTTTACACACTACACCCAGTTTTCCATGATATGGCCCCTTCACGCATCGCCTTTCCTCTTTGACCTGCTGCCTAAATGGAAATTAAATGTGACCTCAGCATCCATGTCCCTGAAATGACACTGACATTAACCATATTCACACCTATGCATCTGCAGAGATATGCAGTGCTAACTGTAAACACCCACTCATTGACCCCTGCAGTGTCTCTTACTCCCTCACACACGCGCGCAAACACAAACTTTCTCTGTGGCAGCTGTCTCTGTGGTGGGCCCCAGCAGCAGATGGACAGGGACGCTGCACTCTCTCTATCACTGGGGTCATCTGTATCCCCCTGAGGGGCTCAATACAGGGGCTGCGCAAAGGGGGAAAACGAGTGATTCGAAAGAGAGAGATATAAGATATAAATACAGAATGGATCAGCCGAAAGGGAAACCCCAGTGGACCCGCAGGCACACACGGCACGATTCACAATAAATTACCCGCATCTGTCTTCCCTCAGAGGCGCAGCATGAGCCCACAGGGAGTGGACGTGCGTGTTTGTATTGACCGGTGTGCGAGAGAGTGCACAACAAGAATAACGAGGTTAATGCACTTTGTACAGGAAACTTACTGCCTGTTACTGAAGGGCTCAAATGAACTAAAACATCACAAACTCAATGCTTCGTTAATTTTCTCTCTTTTTTATATTAGTATTAAAAAGGGCCTCTATCATAATTTTTTCTTGTATTTTGAACTTAATATTGTTGAGGGTTTATGTACCAAAAAAAGTAGTACTTTTTCCATCATCATTTCCAACCCCTTTTCTACCTCAGAATTAAAACAGGTTTTAAGATGAATACACATACACATATAAATGTGTGTGTGAGTGTGAATAAACTCTGTTCTGACTGGCTGCCCTGTATTGTGCCTCAAACACTCCCTATAACTGTAATATGAATGGGACACACACATATACATACATACATACAAACAAACAAACAAACAAACAAACATTTATATATAGTCTACAGCAATTTAGCTCCTCCCATTCATATTACAGTTATAAGAACTGTTTGAGGCACAATACAGGGCAGCCAATCAGAACCTTATTACTTATTAATTATTACTTGGTTATAAACCTGAGACTAAACATTCAGTAACTACAATAACTGGTTCAGTAAACTGTTTAGCAACTACTGTAAAACTAATATGACTGAGTTATAAAAGCAAGGAACGGAATTGTGCACTAAAAAGTGACGCATTGAATTTACATGCCTTGAATATGTTAATTTCTACATGAATAACATGTTCAATAATCAACACAATTATTTCCAAACCCAAACTGAAAGACACTGAAATGTATAGGTGCAGTATGTTCTTTCATTAATGTGGAAATGATGTACAAATTTGATTCAAGTCAAGTCAATGCATCACCCTTTTTTCCAGTGTTGTTTCTCATACAGGCTCCTCAGGTTTAAGGGGTTAAAAAAACATTAACAATAAAACAGAGTGACTGTAAATCAAGCACAGGAAAAAAAAAGACTACAGTAATAACAGTTGTATTGCTGATTGAGGTCAGTGGTGTCATGAGCACAGCTCACAGTTTTAAAGCTTGAGCGTGTTAGAGTGTTTTGTTAGTTGTGTAAAGGGGGAGCAGTGTTCGGGTATCAAGTTGCTGTATCAGTCAGGATCTAATCCCTCCAGTAAAGTGTGAGAGGACGCGTGCCTCAAAACACACACATGCACCAGGCTAAACACCTGCCAATCCACATGCTAGCCAACCCCTGCCCCCCTGCTGCTCCTAGCACCACTGGTGTCATATCTACACATACCCTATTGACCAACTGACCCCTCACAAATTATAGTTTTAGTTTAATAAAAGGGACATGTATCTGAAAAGCAATTTCTTTGAAGCAGTGTTCATCTCCGACACCAAAGATTCAAGTCAATTATGATTACTTAGGAAACGATTCAGTGCATCATTAAATCTCAAATTTCAATGGTACACACACATCACATTGCACCGTTTTATCCTCCTGCACTTTGCCTCTCAGTGCCAGATGGGAGGTGGGGAGGTCGGGGGGAAGAGAGGAGAAAGGAGGCAGGGCAGAAGAAGGACGAAAAGCTCTGAATTTGAAGGGGGTGGGGTCAAAACCAGTCAGCCACTGCTGTAATGTGACCAGGCAGTCAGGCACGCGCTTATATGCAATCGATAATGCATGCATGTGCAGAACACACACACAGTCTGTCACTCACACATATGTGTCTCAACAAGCAAAGGCACAACTCACTCCAGCATCAACAAATGACATTTTTACAAAAGGTATGTCATAAGCGCCCACATTCATACCAATGAGATCATCTCCCTTTTCCTCATCTTTAAAAGCAGGCAAGCTTACATAAACCCATAATTACAACACTGTGCAAAAGTCAGAGACCACCTTTCATTTATTTAATTTCCAATCAAAATGTCCATTAATTTCTGAGGAGATATAAAACAATCTATTTGCATAAGGAAGGGTAGAATCAATGAAAACTAAATGAAAAGTTTCTGAAACAGTTTAAAAAATGATTTAAAGCTACAGAGAAAATGGGACTCCAAACAGCCATGTAAAATCTGGTACGCCATCACTGAATGTATCAGCATCATTGAATGTTTTTGGGATTACTGGATTTTTGAGAAGCAGAAAATGTAAACCACTTAAGACTGAACTTTGTTGGTGTGGAAAAGTTTTCCTGCTGATTTCTTAATAAAACTAAAAGCAAGTCTCCTGAAAAGAATGCAAGCTATAATAAAAGCAATGGGTGGACACACTAAATACTGAACAATAGTTTTATATTTTAGTTGTTGAGGCTTCTGTATAATTTTCTGTTAGATATATTTTCTGCTTTTTTCATGATGGTGAAAATTGACTAATTTCCCCATCAAAAAAGTTTATCTTATAAACAGGTCAAGTGTGGCCTCTGACTTTTATTTCAGAATTAGAAAAACAGTAATATGCAAGAGGTAAGGCGTAACTGTTACTAGCAACAAATGCTAGAATGGCAGCAGATTACACTCATGAATAGTTGATAGCCTTAGATGTACTGTTTTAAATGTTGTGTAATTCACATGGAAAGAGATGACATTACAAATAATTCATGAGCATCTGGGGGCAACGTGCCCTTGACTTCGGGGTCACAGGTAGTCCTACAATGCAAGTTCAGATATTTTTTTTGGTAAATTTTTTTCACAAATTTTTCACAAGCATTTCGTTTGCTTTGACTTTAATCAATAAGACCTTTCAAAAGAGCCCTCACCCCCCAGACTAAGAGGTAACAGAATATGGCCTTCTACACAGCTCAGTAATGACGGCCTAACGAAGTAGGAGAGAGAGGCAGAAGGTTAATGAGGCACAAAAAAGGGTGAGGAGAGGAGGGAAAGAAACTCCTATTGTTCTGGGCTGCTGAGAGAAGAAAGAAGAATAGGGACGTTGCATGAGGGGGGGAAGCAAGAAAGAGAAAGAAAGAAGGAAGGGAGGAAAAAAAAAATAAAAAATCAAATCAATGGAGGAGCAGAAGGGCTGCATGCAGAAGAGACACAGGGGGCATCGCGCCATAATGCTGCCCGGGTCACTGAGGAGAAGGGAAGGGGGCCGCAGGAGGGGGCTGAGCAGAGTTTTACTGAGGAAAGTGAGCAGGTTTGAAAATGAGCTTAATACACGAGCTAACCAGCACAACCAGGCCATCACAATGAGATCACAGCAGAAGACTCAGTTCCAGATATGCAAAGCTAAACACATGGGTCGCAATGATGGACACATGATGGAGAAGTTGGAAGGGGGCGTTTGCTAGGAAGTCGCTGTTTAGATGGGGAGGGGGAAGGAGAGAGAAATTATATATAGATAATGAAATCGTTGCAACATCGGCAAGAGGCTGAACTATACAGCATTACCAGAAAAGCAATGTGTATAAAATCCAATCCAATCCAAACAACAAACAAACACATACACACACAGCCAAATCACGCCAGACTGCAAACCAATTCCAGGAGCTGAATGAGTGAATGAGCTGTACCTTCACGTGATGTCCCTCCATGTAGCGTGTGGCATCCCGGAAGAGGCGATACATGACAAAGCCCTGAGGGTCTATGCTGTCAATCAGGGGGTACGCCGTCTGCACAAACAATTAATGGTTAGCCACTCTGACACGTTCAGGAGTCAGTAGGTCAGGAGGTTATGTAAAATTTACAAAATCTTAATGAATCACAGGCCTTTCAAGGGCTTTAATTTAGTCATACTTAATAAGTTTCACATTTTGAGACACTTAGTTAAGCATACAGACACTCAAGTGTCTGCATTTTGTTTCAGAATTGGAGCATCTCTGATGCTGGAGCAAACTCAGAAACTGAAACTGCCACCCTTTTGCTCTGCTCTATCCACTGGTAAAATCTGTGATGAATTAGCACTGAACAATTTGAGGAAAATGTCCAATTGTGATGCATCTGACCTTGTTCTCTATAAATTTATAAAACATTTGTATGCTCAGATATGATCTTACAATGATTCTGTGAGAAAATTCTGTGATGTGACAAACACAAGTTTCCAACCTGATGTATGATAGGCAATCTGAAGTTGCAACAGGCAGCAGGGTTCGTAATTTGTGAACGTTGTGTTAGAAATCAATTGTATGCAAAGGCTGAGAATGTAGAAGTACATTTAGTTAGGCTCCAGCCTTCCCCCTTAGATTCTTTTTTAAACAATGGGCCAATAAAAATGGCCCAAAATTACTTGTGGAAAAAAATCTCATTACATGTACTTACAGTAAAAGTAAAGAACATTTTTGTCTTCTCATGTCAAGTTACTATTCTAGGTATTTTTTTTGGACATTGATCATACGCTAATGACTACAATTAACATCCTTTCAAACTGCGGTTTTGATAAAAAAAGCACTATGATGACTACTGGCTGTTTAATATCATACTGTCAAAACTGAACTTAGTGCAGCTGTTCAACTGGAAGCAGATTCTATGTTAAAAGAATATCACTTAAGTCTAGCAGACAGTGCAGAGAGTGAAGACCATGTAACGTCACTGACTCTTTAGAGAGAAATGTTTTGTTTAGCTTTACTGAACAGACCTCCAGGCAAGCCTGACAAACTAACAAACTCTAATGGTCATGGTCAGTAAAAGAAAAAGAAGAAGAAAAGAAAAGAACTGAACAACGAATTACAAATAAAAAAAAAAACAGCCCAATTAGGCCGAGTGTATGGCTTATTTGCATATCAGTGTTGACATAATAAAGGCATGTGCCGCATATAAAAGCCCCCCCCACCACACACACACACACACACACACACACACACACACACACACACACACAGGGCAGATGATCATAAACAACCACGCCTGGTACCGCCAGTCCAACAAAAACAACAACAAACACAAAAACAAAGCCAGAAGGATTGCCATCAAAGTGTGTGTAGTTTACGACAGAGTTAACAATGGCAACGTTATTTTGGAAACATTAGATTTTAGCATTTCTACAGGAAAAAAAAACAGAACAAAAAACAAAAAAAACAAAACAAACACTAAAACACTAGACAAACCCAACAGTAAGTAGTCTTGCTGGTTGAGAGGAGTGGCCAAAACAAACAGGATTTCAACCCACTGTGTTGCTTCTCAGCCAGGTTTAACAGGATTACACTTTCACACTTATATCAAATCGTGGTGTTTCAGAGCTCAACCTTTTGCTACTTTTACATGTTGGTGGTAGATGGTTGACCACAAACCAGGTATTTCTTTGTCTTCAATGGATCAGCAAAAGAAAATTCCACCACTGCCAGCATCAAAGGCAGAGCACAGCAGTGGTCAGGGGAACAATCCATCAAGAGTTTGATTTTCCAAACTTCTGACGTTTACTGCACCCGTGAAATAAACTGTGGATGCTGATTTATATATGGATATATGGACACTGAACATCTTAGGTGTTGAAGTTCATGTGTACCCAGTAATATACAACAAAAAATTAGAGTGCAGAGCATCCTTCTCCACTGACTAATGCTCTCCTTTAATAATCATCTACTTTCGCTGGTCACCATAGTAACTTTTTAATGGCTGCATGCCATAAAATAATATTTTTTTAACAGCAACATGCAAATGCAGCATTACTGTAGAGATGCACAAACAGAACATGCAGATTTTTGTGCCAAAAATTAACCATCAGCCATATCTGTAAGTAACTTTAGTCAGGTAAATGCACTTGCACTGTATTTGAATGTTGATACTACACCTGTACGAAAATGTTATTTATTATCCTAAACGGCCTTCTACTTTTAATAAGCAAATTATCTTATTTAAATAAGCAACACATTTTTCATTTATCAACTTAAAATGCTAGTTTGGCCAATTAAAGACCAAATATGTTACTTATTTTGTGATTCTGGCTGGTAGAAAGTACTGGAAATGTGCTGGTGTGTTTCATGTGTTTAAGTAGCCCACACAGCTTGAGCTTTGGGTCTAAAAAAGAAAGTTAATAAAATGGACTGGAGCTGTAAAAATTCAAGAGCAGTGGATCCCTACCTTATTGGTCCACAGTCAGTCTATTATACCCCTCATTTTATTTTGACAGGCAAACAACTGAAAATTTTCCATCCACCTCATGCTACTCACCATGCCTGTTTCTGATGTGAAGATGACTATCTCATAAAGCGGCGCTAGCTGCTGGAAGAGATAGTCTATACCAGGCCTCTTCTTAAAACGCCAGCCTGTGGCCAACTAGAAATCAAGTGGGAGAGAATAAAGACAATTACACACATTAATACAAGGCTTATTTTATAGAAACTTCAATTAAACTTAATGTGGCTCCACAATGTGAGGTAAAACACACTTTACAGAACTCAGTGGGACAGAGAATGAAGTGACAGGAACTTGGTTTCACTTCAAAAGAAGGAACCAATATCTAGGTCAGACTCATAAAAGAACTCTTTTGTCAGTGTCTGTTTCTTTACATGAGTGTAAAGAATATGCTTGTCTGACTTTGACTGATGTGTATAAGCACAGGTCATAGGCAAAGTCAATACTGTAGTCTTTAACAAAGCTTTAGATGAAGGGCATCAGAAATCAAAGCCATTGTGATGAGCGCGTGGCGGTGGGCTGCTGGGAAGGTTTCTGGTTGCAGGAGGGGCCATGGCACACCTGTCACCCAGATGCAGACTCTCCATCCCAGGAAGCCAGGTGGAGACAGCATGGAGGAGGGGCACAGTTACAGGTAGAGAAGCAAACAGGTGGCAGGCCCCCAAGCAGCAGCATATATTGCAGATGGCCTTATCCATGGTAGAAACCAGGTTGGATATACAAAAAAGAAAACCTTTAAAAATGTTTGTAGGCATTATTAATATAAAGTTTGTTCCCGCTTGATGCAGTAACAACCTCTACTCTTCTGGGAAGACTCTACACTAGATGTTGGAACACTGGTGTGAGTATCTGAGTGCAGTCAACCACAAGAGCATTAGTCAGCTACAGATGTTTGATAATTAGTTCAGCATCACAAACGCCACTCCAACTCATCCCAAAAGGCACACAATGGTGAGCTGGGGAGCTTTATATCCCTCTAGCTGATGCTTGGCATTGGGCATGGTGACATTAGGCTCATGTGCGGCTGCTCTAGAGCATCCTATTCTATTAAAAATGCTGTGGAGATCCTACAAGCTGTGTGCGAAGCTGAACGCCTGTGTCAGCAACAGTTGCACCTTAACATTAAAGCAGTGTCAGTATGGGAAGGAGTCACATATTTCTCATTTATGTGTGATACAGTTACTTTAGTCACTGTCAAGACAAAACCTCTCTTTGGCTTAAATTTAAATAAAATGCCATCTGCCTTGCCACTGTGAGAAAATGTAATGAGAAATGGACCAACAGAAAAGGTCCAGAATTACCTGGAATAAAATCTTGTAACATTAACTTTCATTAAAAAATTGTAAGATGTTTATCTCCTGAAAAAAGTTGGCTTGCTGGAGATAAAAGATTCTGTCTGACCGCAATGACATAAATGAAGACTTAGCAAAATCTTGTTCCTTTACATACTGTCTATATCAGCAGACTAAAAGCTTGGGCAATGTTCTTATATAACACAATGTTCCAAGAGAATGGTTTCACCACTGCTGCTGGGTTTGTTGTATAGCTCCCATGGGGATATTTAGAGGGCTAAAGGACATACCGACCATTCCGGATGGAGAAGAACATCAGTGAGCTCTAGCACCAGAGTGTATGGAGGCTGGTAATATGGCTCCTTCAGCGGGTCAGGAAGAAGCTTTGGGCTTGTGGGCTCAATGATCATCTGCAGTGAGAATAAATGTTGAGTTATTTGAAAGAATTTTATAAAGCAAATGCTTTGTGTCTGGAAAAATAGGCTACTTTTTTTGCTCACCTGTCTGTAATCTTTGAAATATTTGTAGGTTCTCTTGAGCTGCTGGATAACTGGAACATCTGTAAGAGAGAATAAAAAGATGCAAATATCAGTCAGGAAAGGGGGGGGGGACAAACAAACAAACAAACAAACAACACACAGAACAAATGAAATACTCCAGGAATGTGCATTACGTGGTGCTAGCAGTGTGAGCAGCTCCATTAGCAAACAATTTAGACAACATAATTGCGCAAACTTGGCAAAACTGGTTCCTACTCCTGCCCGAAACCTGATCCCACAATTTTTAAACTTTTCCACATGCTTGTTAACATACCAGCCTAATAATGAGGCAGAGGAAAACAAACATCATTAAGAGCAACAGTGCTTTCCTGAGGCTAATGAAGGAAGGACAGAGGACACCTACTTGTAGCCGTGTTTGAGTCTATAATAATGTAAAGTTGTTCAGAATTTCTGTTAAAGAGACTTGGGGTTACATAGTGTGAAGATCAAATAACTTCTCATTGTTTGCAGAATAAAAGAAACAAATGTATAATCCTTATCTTTGATAACGGTGCTTCAACAAAAACCTCACTGACCAGAACAAATAAGCACCCATTTTTATTCATTCCATTAAAATTTCTTTTTTGTCTGGCAAGGTCAAGAACAATCCAAAAAAGTGGACAGTTGCAAGAACCGTTACGAAGCCTGATCTGACGGGTCACGAGGGAAAAAAAAAAAGTTCAGGGCCTTGCTTTGAAGAGTTTCCTTGTGCTAACCTTGTTTGCCAGTGTAATGGAGAGGAGGCCTATTGTTGCTCCAGAGAGGGTCTGTGGCTCTGTCCATTGAAACGCAGGACTGAGGGAGCGAGAGAAAGATCGATGGCTGGGCCCCCGGACTCAACAAAGGCCTCCTTTAATCCGCCACTGGGATAGCATATGCTCTGCTAGTTTGCCAAAGGCCATTATTACTCAATTGCCTTTCTTCTTCCCTCTCCTTCTTTGGAAAGCTCTTATGTTTGTCCTTTTCTTTCTCCCCCATGCTGTCAATTGCTGCTGTCTTCAGTAGTGAAAAACGGCTGGTGGATGCTGCCTTTCTTTTCAGCAAGGTGTGTAAGGAGGACCCCACCCCACTGGACTTGAGAACCATGCAGACTTAGTCAGCACATGACCAGTCAGCCAGACCTGGCCTTCATCACACTGTTCAGGTTTTTGCAGGCTTTGTCTGCCTGAGGGCACCTATCTCTCAGCGATATGCAACATGCTGTTGGTGTAAACAAACCTACCTGAGGTAAAAGATGAGGTAACAAGTGTGTCCAGACTTGACTGTTAACTATAAAGAAGAACTAAACTTCTCAGTGTACCTGAAAGCTGTGAACAGCCAGTTGACTATATGGCGAAATATATTTTTATAGCTCACAGTGAGTCAAACTGTCCCCTTAACCTCACATCAACAAGGCTGCTTGGCCATAGCAAAGACCTGAATGTAGTTTGGGCAGGGTGAGAGAAGTTTTGAGAACATCTTTACATAAAAGATTTGAGTGTCCACTGATTGCTAGTGATTGAGGGCAACATTAGCCTTGTAGCTCAACAACATCTGGGCCCATACACCCACACACCCACACCAATCAATCACAATGGCAACTTTGCAAATATTTCATCAATTGTTTTTTTTTAGCAATATCTTCTCCAGCATGCCCTTGAGAGAACTGCTGAGCTAATGTTTTCAGCCACCGGCTACCTGCGAACCTGTGACTTGTTAGAACTTGACATGTTGCTCAACCCAGTAATGCAGCTTTTGATTAAGCGGGGGGGCTTACACATGTAGGCCATACATATGCATGTTTGAGAGGAATGCCGTCACTTGGCAAGGCTACAAGGCTTTCAGATAGACGCTTGTTTGCCAAGCAGCTCCCCTCGCTCCTGCCTCCCCAAGGATTGCTCTGGCGAGGGGCTCGGCCTACATCCCTCCGCTGGCCTTCTGCTGTGGGAGGGAGGGTGAGCGGGAGGCCAGGAGGCAGCTAGCCTGCTTTTCCCTCCCCTCGGGGAACGGGTGCTTCATCACGGTCCCTAAAGTAATCATCGCCCTTCGTTATGGCATTAAACACTCTAGTGTTCAACACAAGGGCTCTAAGCTCAGAGGTTATAAATCGAGGCACTGCGCATGCATGGAGGGGCATTTTAGGGGCGCGCATGCAGTTAATTACGCAATTATTACTGCGCTAGGAGAGCATGGCGTTTAAGAAATTGCAGCTAGCTATCTCATTTGAAATCAGAAAGGCACAGCTGGCTCTCTACTTTCTATTACCATACCTATGTATTAGAGCAACATCACTACCCCGTTCACTCGCAACTCATGACCCCTTCTGAACGGGTCTTACTCCACCATCATAATTAAAACCATTCACGATAGCACAGCCCAGCTGCATTTCACAGACCACAAAGTAAACAAGACCAGTGGAAAACAGAATGAAAGTCACGGTATCATGAAAAGGTGATCCTCAGACGTCAGCCTCATATCAGAATATCTGAATTGTAAATCGATACACACACTAGTACAGGAAATACACATCCAGAGTTTTAGCTAGCTCTAATCTGGAGCTTGCAAATTTGTTATATAACCCCTGCTGAACAACCTGTAGGGCTTTACTACAAGTGATTTTTCCACACAAAACCTTTTTAAATTAAAGCTGATGGTTTTAACACTTAAACGTGCACATATGTGAGATACTCACCAGAGGCAACAAGTCCACAGTGCTCCAAAAATGCTTGTTTGCCATATTCCAGTTTTCAATGTATTTATAAAGTCAATACCATAGCAAGCCCCACATACAATCTGAGCAATTTCAACAGGTATTTCATGTATCAGTTAATTCTAAAGACCCTTGACAGTAGTGGAGAAATGACTTGACTTACCATTATCAAACTCATCTGGGATCTGGAAAACAAAGAAAGCGAGAAGATTAGGCAACAGCAAAAGTGTTGCAGATGTGAACAAATGAAGCGAGTTTTGCCTAATTAAAATGTAGGTATGATACTCAAACGACCTCTGTGCACATGAAGACAACAGACACATCACATCAATATCAACAAGACTGCACAGCCATGTAAATCTAGGACAACTAGCATATATTTAGATTTACACTTTTAAAACCAAAACAATTAGGCCACAAGGTAACTGGAAAATTATTTTCAGCATGAAACACTCACAGTTGTAGCTTATTAAAGCAAATTATGTGAAACCTGCTGTGTTTGTGCATGAAAGAATGAAGTGCCTATGTTTTGTTCTTTGACTGTTATGCAAGATCAGCTGACACCTCTAAGTCAACAAGCTAATTAAGGCCACTGTATACTGTATGGTAACAGTGGTCTTACACGCTTAATGCATGCCACATTGCACAATATGCTGCAACTGAAAACTTGGCCAAAGTCTGTGGCAGACTGTGAGGCATCAGTTATGCCCCCTGTGTGCTAATATTCCGACTATTCAAGGATGATTATCTGGCAAAAGGCCTACATGACAATGACAATATTCTGCTAGCACCTAAAACCAAAACAAATAAAACCTTTATATGATAGCATAGTAGTGGCGATGGTTTGCCTGGAAAAATGCTTATTAAATGGCAAAGAATGGACTGTAACATGGAATGTCCATTTGCCAAAGAGAGCTGGAAGCCAGCGAGTTAACTTTTCTGTCCATTATGTGGTAGTTAGCTCAGCCATTTCAAGGAAAAAGTCACGCTATATGTAAAGGCTAAGTCAGGCTAGCGTTTTTGTTCGTATGTGAGCTCATCATTGAGCTTATCATTCCATGCTGCTCCCTATTGAGAACCTTTTACGTGTGTCACAGCCCTGGTCACACTGCAAGAGTTTGGACCAAAATTTCTAAAACTGCAAACTTTATTGCAGGCTGCCTTTAGTCACGTTGGCAAATTGGTCACCGTGGGCCATTTGTCACAATTGTGACAAAAATCATTTAGAGCAAAGCTGCCATTAAACAGTTAAGATGAACTAAGATTCAACTGGTGAACTGCACTCATTTAGGGGTGTCCCCTGGCCTGGGCTTCAGAGGAACAGCCCCAAATATTTAAGTACCTGAACCTTATAACATTAACATTTCACCCATTTAACCCCAACTTGATTATACATCATTCTCATCATCCATGGTTTCTTTCGGGGTCACATTCACCCACTCCTCAAAAAGCTTATATTGATATATAAATCCTTATAAAAAAGAGAAAAAAAAAAGAAAAAAGAAAAAAAAGTACCAACTGCACATTTTATATGATAATGTCTGTGGGCCCATATCAAAATTCCAAAACAATTCTATGACGAGCTGGGATAAGCCCTGGATATTTACATGCCCACCCAAGACCCCTGGCAACAACCTCTTTATTTTTGCGTCTGGATTATAATCTTGTAGTTACCTCTACAAGAAGAAGTTTGGACCAAGTAGCTAGTGAGTCTCTCTGAGCGTTATGTGTAGGTGCATGCATCATGCAATGTATTGGCTACTATATCTAGCATCTATGCAACACTGCAGGAAAAAACAAGAGAACATCCTGTGGGGTTACACTCTGAGATTCGCAAAAGATAAGCATAAGAAAGTGGATGTAAACTGTGCAAGCAGCATTTTATTGTCAGTTCCACACCCAGTACAAACAAAAGGTGGGAAGGTTGTAGAACAACACATGCCCATTTTAAAGATTCTGTATCCAACATAGATTGAGATTACTTGCAAAAGTATAATGACTTTGTTCAAAAGAAGATGGTGAAGTATGACTTTCTAATAAAGTCATAACTTCAGGTCTTGACAATCTCCACTTATTCGACATAACACTGGTTCAAAAGCCTGCTCTGCAAAACACAAGGGATGTCTTTACTAACAGCACTGCTTACTTTGCAGCACTAGATACAAGGCCTGTAAATGCTTGTTTCTTAGGAATAGGAAGTTGATTCATTCTTTGCTGCAGTAACAGCCTATACTGTTCAGAGAAGACTTTACACTAGATGTTGGAACGTTGTTGTGAGGACTTGATTGGATTCAGCCACAAGAGCATTAGTGCGGTCAGGTATTGACGTTGGATGATTAGTTCTAGGTCTCAAATGCGACTCCAACTCATCCCAACGGTACTGGATGGAGCTCCATCACTCCAAAGAACTCCACTGCTTCACAGCTGAATGCTGTGGACCTTTATACCCCTCTAGTCAACACTCCTGTAGAGTTTTGACAAGCGCTGTGTGTGTGCACACACACAAGTGAATGCCTGTAACTGCAATGTGTGCAACTGAATTTACTTATTAGAAGAGGCATCGGGACACTCTGGACAGTGTATTACAGAGGGAGTTTGGATTCAGGAAAATGCTAAAAATGCTACAGCCAAGTTACACCTTACATATGAGAAAAACTAATGCGCAATGATTTACCATACAATACAATACGACACGACACGACACGACACGACACGACACGACCGGAACAACAGTATTAATGCAGGTTAACAAGACTCCATCACTCAGTGTCACTATTCAATTATATAATCTTTCACAAATAGATTAACACTTGATAGTAACAGCTCACTTCATCACTGAGGGCTTGCAGCCAGAGGGCCTCATGCTGGAGACTCACATTGCTGCTAATACTGCACAGGTGTTTCAGGGTTTAAATAAAGTCTTTTTGTACATAAGAATGGCAACAATATGGTTCTCTGTGCCAAATTACAGGGACTGCATAAAGTATTAAAAGAAACTGAAAGCATTGGATTTTCAGATCACATGTTAAAATTGTGCATCGATGCAGTTCTTAAATAGAAACTAAGCAAATTTTGCACTTACGTTTCCAGCAATTTAGTGGGCAGAATGGATTTTGACGCCAGTCTTCAGTAAGCCACATAGAAATAATTCAGACAATGCACAAGCTCTCTTTGTTAATTTGTTAGTTAACAATGGGGGGGGGGCAAAACAAATCAAGAACGCTTCATGCTACTTGCACAGCTATAAACTTTTGCTATCATGTTAGATTTTTTTGTATTGAGTAAGCAAAAACCTTACAGAATTACAGGCACTTTTGGTAAAGAAGATCCTGAATGCTTGTTTATCATCTTTAAATCTAAGATAATTAAGATAATCTGTGATTACTGAATTTAAATAAAATCCACATTAGGAAAATATTTTGCTCAAAACGAGTGATAATTATTGGCATTAGCAATGTCCGTCTGTATGTAGTGAAATTTATACCTTGACCTGGAGAGTTTCTGTCTGGAATTTTTCTTCTTTTTAATCCAGATTTTACTTTGCGGGACATGAGATTGCTCTCATATTTTGTAAGATCAACATAAATACTAAGAAACAGCAAAAAAAAAACAAAAAAAACAAAAAACAACCATCTACATCATGAATATAAATAATTTTGAAGGGCACTGTAAAAGCGAAACACTGAATGAAGACACCTTTCAAACTAACACAAGTGAAGGTGGTGCAAATATTTACATTTACATTTCTCATACAAGGTAAACTGATCTTTAACTCAGACTTCCCAGTTGGACGCTCAGTGAAACACTGAAGAGAAAAAAGGCTGTGAAAGTAACCATAAATTCTGAAAAGGCACTGAAAAGGTCGGATGTGAGCCAACCTGATCTGAAACTGAATGGTGATATCAACAATTTACAAGGAAACCAGTGTTTGTTGGAGGTTGTTTTGTTCCTATGCATAAGACATGCTGGATCATGCATATATTCACTTTCTACCTACAGCAGAAAAAGTCTATCCAAACACAGAAATATGAGAAAAAAAATAAAAAGCGATGATCATGCAAATGAAGAGCAAAGGTTATAATCAAAAACGGGCAATCTGCCATTTACTGGCAGCTACAAAAACAAAGAACAGAGAAAATAAAAGTCTTAAGATGTTTCTAGTGCAGAATGAGGCTCGGCCAAGTAATTGGGCTAAAATCAAAACTGCACCTGATGCCGGTCAGAGTCCGGCTCCACATTATCCATACAGAAATCTTAATGGAGACCAAAAGATTAATTAACGTCTAAAGCTCCTCCTCTGCTTGTATTCTTCAACCATTAGCTGAGCACCATACCAGCCCATCAATCAGTTGGGAGACACACAACCAAGCTGATGAATATTCAGCTGCATCTGCCAGGAGGGCCCTCGTGGGGGTCCACCCCTCCTCACCAGGGGAGAACTGCCACATGCTGGCTTGTGGGACCTCTCAGGACACATAGTGTGCTGGAAAAAGAACCAAATCTCTCTGTACAGTCACATGAGGCTTCATGAAAGCAGTAGCACCCCCTGATGGAGAACAAGTTCACATCTCTTTAGTGAGGTGTAGTGAAACACATTTCATCACTCAAGCTGAATGAACTCAAACAATCTTAGTCACTCCTGACCTGCTTTTTAAAACCCTTAAACTGCAAAGGCAGAATGTGGGCCCACACTCCTCACTCTCATAACAGCTGATTCATAAGCCTGCAGGTATAGAGATTAATACAAGTCATCTTACAGCATAACGTGCAGTATAATTTCACATGCTAGTGACCTTGGAAAAACAAACATGCTGTGGTGCTATCACACATGGCCACACAATGACTACGAACTCTGACTAGTGTTAATGCAGATTAGATTAGTCATCGTGTAATCCACAGATAATTAATCATTAAAACAGGGCTTTAAAAGGACAGTCAAAGCACAGAAATAGACTTCATTGAACACAATGTCATTTAGAGGCATTAAAAAAAATAAAAATAAACCTTTTGTATAAAGACCTTAACATGATCACAAATTATCTTAAAATTTTTTATTGACCTAGAAATACTGCAGAAGAATTTTTTATCCTAAAGTATTGTTCCTGTCCAGGTTTTAAACAAACTTTTTTCCCCCCCAATGTGGTTTCATATATATATATATATATATATATATATATATATATATATATATATATATATATATATATATATTTATTTATCAACTTTAACTGAGTAATTATGATGGCCCTAGTGAAAATGAATCAACACTACCTTACTTAAGATGTTCTCTGCTTAATTAAGACCATCGCAGTGAGCAAAACTGTTTTATAAGTGGAGCCAACACGCAGGTTTTAGGAAAAAACAGCCCCCTTTTAAATGCACTTAACCAAGGTCTATTCTACTACTGCAATCGCCTGACTCATCTAGTGCTCTGTGCCCTCTGCCTGCATTTAGAGTAGAAGACAACATGTAGACAGAAATGAAACATTACAGCTGGCAAATGGCATGCAAAGTCTTTCTTTCCCTGTATCTGCCACCTGGTGGCAAAACAAATAACCTGCTTCTCCAGGCTACTAGATCACACATGCCACCCAGTGGTGATTTTAGGATATCACTACTAACTTTCTTTAGAAGTTAAAGATATCACCAGAGAAGCTGATTTATTTTTAATTCATAGCTCAATGAAACACACAGGGAAATTAAGTTGGATGTGCACATTCTAAAATTTCAATCACTTTTGTTCTTCTTTGGAGAAATTTTATGATCTAAACTCTGCAGAGAGAAAACCAATCTATGGTTGTCATTTCTTGACATTGAAAAAAAAAAAACCTGAAAGTTATGACAGAAAATGCAAATAAAATGCAAATTTAATTAATTCTGTAATCACTGTGTAATTAATGGTTGTAATTACACAGTTACATTCAACTTCTCAAGCAAAATGAAAAATTGTTGACTTCCAAGAGTCAACATGTGAAGCTAGCATGCTGGCAAGAATACAATACTGACAATCATCTCACCCTTTAAGAGGATTTTAATTAAAAGTTCTGTGGGTTCAGCAAGCCTTCAATCCACTGCGATGGAGGCCAAGTCAGAACAGAGTGGACAGCAATGTGATTTTGTCTTGGACGTCAAGCTCAACAACAGAACAAATGACTTCTGAAGGCAATTATGTGTACGATGTGCTCATCATTACTACAGAGTGAAGCATAACACAACTTGCCTCTGAAGAAGGTATGGATTCAATTGCTCTAGCAAGTTTCAGGGGTTTCCAGTCAGCTTCAGTCAATGAAATTAGAACTATGAGGGTCAATGATGAAGTCTGCTAATACGGGAAATGTGTCAGGTGAGTGTGACATTTCAACAGGCTGCTGAACAGACAGACTCTGTGAGATTTTGAAGGAAGTTCAGCTTTTTTCCTCTCTCTGTCTTCTCTTTTGTTTGGTCAATTACCACAAACTAAATTTTATTTATTTCCCTGTTGCTCTGGAAAGAACAGAAAGCACCCTGATTCAAAACAATTGTAACAGAAGCCAGTGGGCAGTTGCCTCAGGACTTACCCAACTATTTCTGTTGAAATTGTTACAATTATTGTCTGTGGTAATGGATCATATGTCATAGATGCAGCAGACAGAGATTAGGTTGAAGAATGCCTGAGCATTTAAGAACTGCTGAATGAATAATGCAGCCATTCTCATAAAGCTGGACAGGGTACGATGCTTTGCCTTAAAGAAAATGAGCAGTGGAAGCAAACAACAAATCCCTGCCAACAATACCTGGAAGTATTGAAAGGATTGACCAAGATAGCCTAGATGGTTTTGACAAGCCAGAGCTTTCTGGTTTAAAGGTACAGAGAAAAACAGAGTTGGTTGGATGGTTCTGAGGGAAGAAGGGCGAGAGAAGCCTACAGTAGGAAGAGGGGAGAAAACTTTGGATAACCGGTAAATATTTTTCAATACAAATGTCCACTTGCCATGAAGGGGAAGAAATTTGCCAACCAACATAACAAAACATGTTTAAAGAGTCAACAGCACATATTGTGCAGATGATGCTTTACAGCAGAAACAGCACCATCAGGTAGTACCATGAATTTAAACAGCCAATAAAAGCATCACTACAAACTACAATACGAGACAGCTATGAAGTCTAGAAAGACTCGGTCGCTGCTTCACACAGGTTCTGGATGTTGCTGACGTCCACTGTGCAGTCTATCTTACATTTGTGGAAGCAGCGACAAACAGTCTTTATTGACAACAGGTCAAAGTGTTCCCAAGCCCACATGGTGATAACCATTCCAGAAACATTCCAGTTTTTAATGCAGTGCCGTCTGAGGGGTCGAGGATCACAGGCACTCGGTTGTGGTGTTCGGCCTTGCCCCTTACTGCTGGATTTTTACAAGTTTTTTTTAGAATTGGGCGTGTTTGTGTAACCATATCATGCACTCCTACTGGAATGATGTAGGGTTTGAGGTCTGAGTTCTTAACCACAGAAAACAAGAAGCTTGAGAACAGGATCCAGTTCCTGCTCCCACGGCATCACCTCAGCCACTGCCTTCCAATTAAAGGCTGGAGGTGTGCAGTGTAGCACCCTGCAGCCTGGCACACTCCGCATACGTCTCCCGTCAGCTCACAACTGCCTGCGAGTTAGTTCAAAAGGTGGATGACGGGTCATTACAGACGAGAAGCAAGTCTTTTACAGACACTTCACACCCAACAGTAGTTAAGCAGGCCACATCAAGAAAGCAGCAGGCTGAGAAGTGTGCCCTTCACACCTCCACTCCCTGATAGCATCAATTCTGGACAGACGCTTCACCTCCAGCATAACAGAGACCATGCGGGAAAAGGGTGAAGGATGTGTCATTAACAAGAAAATTATTTAGAACTTGCAATTTTTAAAACATTTTTCCTTGTCCATGGACATCATGGATTGGAGACAACTCTGAAACAGAAGTACATAATCTGTAGCATTAAAAAGTTGGAATCACTTTTTCCAGTAATATAAAACAAATTGGATTGCAAAAAAGTGTACAAAAAGATTATAATATGTGTTTTGGCTAATTTCACAGCTTTCAACTAATTAGCAGGACACAAGGAAGCTGTACATAAATATTTTTGTCCAGCTTCCTTTACAGTCCTATTTTTTTAAATTTACACAGCTGTGTAAAACAAGCGTTATATTACAATCTTCTAAAACAGAATCAGATTTGTTTTACTGACAATTTCATTGATCTTTCAAGCAGCATTAAATGCAAGTGGGGTCCCAGGGAATCTTAGCATGACACCTCCAATTAGTATTGTGCCTCTCATCTACAGAATTAGATCAAGTTTATTAGCACCTACAGGCCTGGCACACTCCTTACACGTTACCTGAGAAGTGTGCCTTAACAAGTAAGCTTCAGTATGTGTGACTAACAAAAGGACCCTTCTTCCTGATTCAAACAAGCATCAGTGGCAGTAAGACACCAGCCTTCCCAAGAACACACCAAAAACACTCTACATTAAACAAGCACACTGACCAAACACCAACTGATATCAGTATTGTGGTCTATTAAGTGCCCCCGGCTCATTACACAGGTTGTTTACAGGTGTCATTTTTGTAATTCTACGGCTGAATACTGAGGTTTATTTGTTTACCTCATGAAGTGTGGTTTCATATGTGTGGTTTCTCTAATGGACTAATAAATTAAAGGAACCTCCCCAATTAACGGGAAAACCCGTAAAAAACAGATTCCAATAGTTAAGAATAAGGGTCAATATCAGTGATCCTGGGAAAAAGAAGAGTGTGTTCAGTCTTCTCTTTTACACCTGGAACCTTATTAGCACAGAGGGGGACAGATTACAGGTACAGCAAAAGGTCTGGCACACTTCACATGGGCCACCTAAGAAGTCTCAGAAGAATGAGAAGTGTGTCCCTGAACGCCAGCGCGGAAAGCTAAGACGAGGTGGTCTTCCCGAGCCCACACCTTATACTTGGCACACGCCACATGTCACAGAAACATGGTGAAGTGCGCACTTTGAAGAGGACATTATTAGCCAAAGCAGACTCTCACCTCGGGAGCTGTGAAAGTGTGCCCTTTGAAATTCAGGCCACCCTAAAAGTGCAGAACGGTGGCTCCACATTAGCATCAGGAGACAAAGATTACCACAGACTTGGCTTGATATTAAGATGTTTTGTGCTACACAGTTCTAGTTCTGGCCTGGGATCATTTAGGCACAAGTCTGGGATTAAGCATTGCGATTGTGTGTGAAGTCTGTACTAAGTCTTTAGTTAACACTAGTTTACTTTCAAATTACTGTTTTATTAAACTCACTAACTTCGTTAGTAATGACCGACTACACAGCGACAAAAGTTAAATTCTGTAATTTAACGTGATGATAAAATCCACACCAACTAATAAAGTCATGGAAACAAGAATGGCAACTCAAACTTTTAGCATTCCACTGAAAAATGAACAGACATCGAAAAAAACAATGAGAACAATGAACGGAACTTACTGTGAACTGTGTTATAACCAGACTATGTCAAGTGATCTCTAGGCTAATGCCAATGGCTACATAAAGAATATTTTTGACCTTTAGTTGAATTTGAACTGCAAGGAGTACAAAATGGATTTACTAAACCTGTAAACTTATTATTCAGATTTATGCTTCAGGTTAACTCTATGTCTATGCTTAAAAATAATGACAAGATATCTGTATTGACAGATACAGACGTGGTCATTTTGATTAAAGGAATACACCCAGAATCTTCATATTTGTATAAAAAAAAGATACTGACCACAACATGAAAAACAACACCTTCTCTATCAGCTTTGTGTACTGAGGGCAAAACATCTCAGATGACGATATGATGATATGAAGTCTAAAATGGATAATTAGAGAAATCCCAACAGATAATCAATAAGTGAATCATCAGTAGAAGGAGAATAAATGAATGAATAAATAAATACATACACACATACATACATACATACATACATACATACATACATAAAAGCCTTTTCCATGAGCCTTCAAACTATATGCTAATTTTAGCATGAGTGCCCTTGGCTGTACTTTAGGAGACAACTGTACATGCAGCAGTAAATGTTTACAATACAGGAACAGGAAGGTCCTGCCTGATCTCAAGGTCTCCCACTCTCAGTCCTTCAGATCTAGAGAACGAGGTGTGTGATCCAGCACCACAGGGACTATTAAACTCTATACAAGTCTCCAGAGAGGCTGCACTTAGTTGCCCCTTATATTGCCTATACAGTTGAACAGGATCTCCCACAGAGGGATCTGGCTTTGAAGTGTCTACTTTCCCAAGCCCACACCTTGACACACTAAACAAGTCACACAGACCTGAACGATGGCTTCATTTCTCACGTACAAATCTACCGATACATAAACATGTATAAAACGTAGAAACTGTAACTAAATCTACCTGGATTAGCATTAGCAGACAAATACAATGGTTATTTATACAGTGTTACAAATGATAGATATTTTAGCACAGTAACCCAGCATTGCCAAAACATTCTGTGCATCACTAGACCAAGTATTGGTTTGAAATATCGGCCTAATCTAAATTCTCAGGTATTTTTAAGCAAATACCTGCTGATATGATTCTGATACCATCATGAATCCCTAATAATAATCCTAATAACACTAATAACACTACTATTATACTACTACTACTACTACTACTACTACTACTATTATTGCTACAGATACTCCTGAAAATAATAATACTAATAATACTAATAACAACAACAACAACAACAACAACAACTAGTCTAAATACTTTTAAATCATAAGTGATATAAGTTTCTGGCTAAATCATGAATATTAAGTGGCTCCTCAACCAATAACATAGATTAAAGGAAAATAAATAAATATATTTCCAATTAATAACCCAAAACCAACCAAAAAGTGTTAGGTAGTAATTAACTACCCATATTTTTGACTGTAAATTGAAGAGATGACAGCTTAGCAATGCCAAAACTATAAGATCAACTCCACAAACAGCACTCAGCTAGAAATAGGTCATCTATAGACAACCTGACCACAATTCAGTCAGCATCAGAGAATTCCTCTACTTTTCTCACTTTAAACATCTCAAAGGATCACATACGGGGGAAGAAAGAGCAATTACTGTCAGACCAGGATGTGCAGCCCTTTCACAACGATCCTGGCATCCTCCATTTAGCATATCATAGGGCTACTGCATACGGGGGAGACAAGTATGAGATCCAACACCTAGACCCCTGGCACACTCCACTCGTCTCCTCACAGACTGCACTTCCCTGTGAAGTGTGCCCTTTGAAGAGTCTCACCTTGAGAAGTGTGAGAAGTGTGCTCTTTGAGATCACTACACACTCATTCACACTGAGCTGAGAAGTGTGTCCACTGAGGTGACAGCGACAAGCCCACCACCTGTAACATCTAACACAGCCTACAGTTTCAGTAAGGCAGGGGGTGTCAGAGAGGCACCTCTGCAGGAGAGAATAAGTGAGGAAGTGTGCCACAAAAGCCCTACAACTCACTACCTACCACAGCACTGTTGAGGGCTTCTAACTGACTTAACACCTTGAAGCCTGTCAAAAAGTACTGCGACAAAAACTCTACCTTCTCATATAGACACTGTATAGACTAAGGCTGTACGATATTGACATAAAACGTTATGTTCAATAAAGCTGTTGGATACCACAATAACAGCATGAAAAGCGATAAATTATTATTAAAACAGCTCTGACTGGATGTGATGCCAGTACAATCCTTTTTTTGGGGGTGTGTAAACAGAAATATAACATCTCCTTTAAGCAAACAGCAAAATACTAAAATTGAAAAATTAAAAGCACCATTAACTACGTGCAAAATAAAAAGAAATGAACTACTAACAGCTACTTACATCAGAAGTGCAAGCACATTTTTATGCACTGAAAGGCTAAGAAACAGTCAGTATTACCTGAACAGCTTTTTGTTTTTCAAAAAGGATTCAAAAACAAATAAATATATATTTAGTTTTACACAGGCACTAGAGCTTGGCCAATAAATCGGTGTGCCGATATTATCGGCCAATATGAGCTCAATGCAGATAAATCATTACCGGTGATATGAACGCCACAAATCATAATCAGCTGACCCAAGCAGAGTTGAGCAGAGTACTCTACAACAGAGATCTTCTGTTTATATATTTATAGGTAGCTCTGTGCAAAAAACCTATAGGTAGAATTTTCTGATAGCTTTAATCACCTCAACAAAAAATCCTGCCAGCATTAAAACTATGAGGTTGAAATCAGCTTCTTATCTCCCAGCCTGAGCCACCAGAACGTACCTGCTGCACTATTTAAGGCGGGACAGGAAATTTCGAACAAGATGATGCTTGAGGCGACAGAATAATTAGGACATTTTGATAGCCTAGACTACCTTAATGGGGGGTGGGGAGGTGGGTAAGTAGTAATATTCAAATTCCAAGAGTCTGTATTCAAATTAAAAATTTACTATGCTATACTAATGATATGCGCATGCTCTTGTTGTAATTAGCCAACATTTAACGTTCCGGTAGTTGAGTGGTGTAGGCTAAGCTGTTGACAGACTTGACTGTAGATTTCTTTGTGAAACAGTGTGTCAGTCCTAGCCAGAGAAAAAACAAACAGCCCTATCATTTCTTTCTAGCTCACACTTCCAAAAATTCTCTGCTTACAGCAGCTTATAACGCTGTTCACTGTTAAATTAGCTAATTAGCGAAATTCTAACAGTTTGTGCCAGCAATGTAATGACATCTCTGGCGCTGTGTGTACGACGTAATCTGATCTATTCTGTCATCACCGCTCTAATGATACATGTATCGAAGAAATTCATATTGTGATAATAACAATATGATGCATCATACAGCCCTAATATAGACTAAAATTTAAACACTTGAACGACATGGGACAAATGTAAACATGTGCAGTCTGTAGATATTGACGTACATCTTCACTGTTTGTTCTGTAAAATTGTGCCTACCTTATTTCCTTGTTCATCCACAGAGTTGCTACCTACAGAGGCAAAGGAAACATGTTAGTCAGACTGTAGTGACCATTTAATTTACAGTTCTTTATCAGGAGCACCAAAAACTTCAGTTAACCAAGGACAACAGATTTAATCAATATTATACATCAATATTTGATGACACATTTGCCTTCAGGAAGAGCAGAATGCCTAGGTGACCCTGATCTACTGTGCAAATATGTCTGCATTTCATTCATTTTACTGCATTTGTAGTCCATTAGAAATAGATGTTATATTTAATCCAGGTGGACATTTTAAATGTTTTTGTATCCGCATCAGCCGCTATGTATGTGAAAAATATCAGTTATCACAATTCCCACATCGGTGCACCCCTAATTATTTCACATTCAATCCAGCAATGAAACACCAATCAAACATTTGCCAAAACACACACATAAATGTGGCTAACATAGCCATATTTCACCTAAATGTTGCAAGTTGCATGTACCTTCAAGTGAAGAGAAACATCATAGAAAAGCCTAAACCTGTTTAACACTACTTTATATTCATTTTATTCATTTATGCATATGCTTAGATTTGAACATCATATATGAAGTTTTACAAAAGGTTATTGCTTTATGTTAAAAATCACTTTTAGCTGTGTTTATTTGTATCTTGCTAGACAGACAATAATAAATAGAGGAGATACACAGATTCAAGCTAAATTGGTTTCCTTGAACTACATTCAAAATTGAAACCAAACAAACTGTTACAATATACAATACAACAAAATCATTTTATCAGTTAATAAATGTGATACTTCATGTAATTTGGAGATCTTCACCTTCAATGGCAGCACGTCTTGACGTTATTTAATCCATGGTATATTCCACATGTCCAAAGATAACGCTTAAAATAATCCAAATGCCTTCGGTGAAAATGCTCTTCCCTTTAAACCCAGTCAAGCCTATTAAGTCAAATGCTTGAGTCCTCCTCCCAGAAAAAGTGCCAGAGGATTAACTCACCGAATATGTACACCACGCCGACTGCGCCGCCAAGTCCCATAAGCCCCGCTAGGCGAAGGACCACCTTCTTAGCATACGCTGTGTTTTCTTTCTGTTTCTTGTCCTCGCTTTGGTCATCTCGCTTCTGGTCAGAGGTCTCCTCCCCCTCAGGAGGGGGCTGGCCCTGTGAACGAATAATCACACCAGACTCAAAGTGCGCCAAACCCCAAACTGTAATTTCCATTATTGTTATTTTCCATTCAAAATACAGGTCATGGTCTTATGACTAGTGCGAAAGCCATGGCTGGTTTAATACTGTTCAATTTAGTTATTACACTTAACCCTGAATAGACAGATAAACTCATTAACCATTACAAAATATCATCCACCTTTCTGTCAAATATGAGCCAGATCCTGAATCACTAAATCACAATCTGAGCAAGAACTCCAGCCATTACCACAAACTCCTAACATTACACACGTTACCCATGACAGCATCACTTCATAGGTGGAATGACATAAGTAGACTTACTGGATACTTGTCAAGTAGACTTGACAACTAATGAGTAGCCAATACATAAATGCAATCCCTACAAAATAATACAAGTTATTATCCAGGAATGTTTCACATAAATCAGGTAACTTAAATTCAAAAACATGGGTCTAATATAAAACAGCCCATTCATTAATAGCAGCTTATATTTAAATAGACTGCATATATTAACTAAGCAACAGCTAGACTTTAGTATTACAGCAACAGCTAGACTTTAGTATTACAGTATCCACATGGATGGAGTCTTATAAGAACCAACAACTGCAAACATGATAAAGCAGCGTATGGAAATATTACATACTACACACTAAATGGACAGAACATAGAATACATCTGCCAAGAAGTCTGTATTAACATCCAAGAAAGCCCGGTATGTAACCCTGGGTTAGTAGGGAAGCTAATGTTGCATCCGCGCCGGTACATGATGGCATGACTTCATTCAAACTGATGCCACCTGAACAGTGCCATTAAAGATACTGAAGAGCTAGAAAATCTTCTTCACAGCTCTGTAACTTACGACTAAAGTCTTTCACACAGAGAACTCCAAGTATTTCATTAATACAACTTTGACTTAATGTCATAACCGGCTAATTGATAAGCCCGGAGAAACGTCAAACCACATTAGCTGGCTCCAGCTAACCTTAACCTACCTGACTCCTCTGCTGCTGCTGTAGTCTCTCTTGTAAAATGGCCTGAGCCAGTCCGCCGGTAGCGCTGCTGTCTCCTCCCGTCGACCTCTGGGTGGACAGCGCCCTGACCACCTCCAGCGCCGCTCCGCTCCTGAGCCTGAGGAGGCCCCGGCTCGCCCGCACACACATGGGGAACAACGACACCGCCGACATCTTGAATGCTAGCGGCTCGTCGCTCCGACGCGAGTGGAAAGGACAAATGAATATGATTGGCTAAATATAGTTTGATTGACAAGCGTGCTGACCAACCGGTGTCGTCGTAGCGCCTGGAAGGCGGTCCTTTCTGTCTTTCGACCTATCCGCCAACGGACAGCGCTGACCTTCCAGAGCAGATAAAAGTGGCCATGACATCTGACGGCAAGTTCCACACGTTAAAGTAACGTTAGAAAAGTGTCACCGTCAGTGAGAAATCTCATGTAATAACGACGATGCAGCAGAAAATAATGCTTTATTTTCGCTAATTAAAACATTAAATGCCTAATATAATTATATATTTCAAAATACAAGTCCCCTGAAAACCGTACTCCCGCTCCATTCTAGTGGAAAAAAGCCACAGTACGGCAAAGTATTACACACTATTTGCACACTATTTAACCCCTTAGTTAACTATACCTTATTCATGAGACATCAGTATAAAATGGAGAACATTTAATACAGGGCCGGCGTGCTCTGGAGGGTGATTTTTATTTTGAGAATCATTCATTTAAATATTCTTCAGATTAGGGTAATCTTTTTCTGTGGTTACTGGAACATTTTGGGTGGAAATTAGATTAGTAGGAGTCAGGAAAATGGTGTGTGCTCCACACACTGAAAAGAAATATGAGACTGAATGTTGCTTTTGTTTGATAAAAAAATGAAATAGCCATTAAGATTGAAGGGCTCAGATTTCGTCTGAATGGTTGAATAAAGCCTCCTTTCCCATCTGCGTTCCTTATACTGGCAGCACTATAATGACTTACTATCTCATAATAATGAGAATTTTTTTCTCATAACAGTGAGATACTAATTATAATTATTATTATCTCTGTTATTATGTACTGTATGACCTTTTTTTCTTTAAGTGGCGGAAACGGGCTTCCATAGGATTCACATGGTTACCAGATCAGCCAGAAAATCAAGGCAAGGAAGTTTTATTTAGATGCACCGCTTATTGGTGCGTTGCATGTCTACAAGTACGTAATTGTGTACATATCTGATTACATCATGGCTGAATTTCTAATGGGCCCCTTACACCTAATCAAGTACATTACATTATAAAGGCCATTCAATAACGGGCTTCCACACTTAGTTAGAACACTACATGTCCAATAGGGAGCAATTTGGGATCCAGCCCACTACTTTCCTCGCAAGAACTACAGTGGTTAAGGAGTGTCCAGTGGGTGGCAGTAGGGCGACTTTGAGTGATTCTACTTTCATTCTCGCTCAGCAAAATACAGGAGAAGAGAAAGAGCACTGACGGAGTTAACCTAGCTAACCACACCGACGGGTTTACTGTCTACAACCTCGACATCAACTTAGCGAGCTCCGTTTCATATTTACGCGCTGGTCTTTCGGTCACCTCTAACGGACATGTGAAGTGGAGACGCTGTGTTACTGAACAGTTCTGAGGTAATGTTAGTGCCGACGAGGGGCGGGAGTTAGCTTACTGGTGCTAAAGCCTGTGGCTAAGTAGGTTAGAGACAGCTAACAGCTTAGTAACCAGAGTCAGAGTCAGAGTCTGAGTCCACTGATGTAGAAAAATGTTCAGCACAGCGTGAGTTACTCGCTCAGAAGTCTTCTAATACTTTCTCTTTTGTTACACACTTGTCAGTCCGAAACTGTCTATGTTGAGAGAAATTCATCTTTATTAGTCCGATTAAACTTTTAGTTTTTATTTGTTTTGACACAGAATTGAAAGGGTCTCTAGCTAATCTCGGTGGTCACAAGCCGGACAGAGAGAAGGACGAGCTGTTGTTACAAGCTGGAGAGCTCCCTGTTCAACTTACGGTCGGTGTTATTCACAGTCGGTGTTCAGCTTTAGAGGAGTTTATGTTAAAGCTAACTTCAGCTAACTCTGTTCACGAAATGCAGGAGTTTCTACCAAGCGCTCCTTGTCGATTTGGCTCCGGTTTGTAGGTTTGCTCGTGGTGTGTTTTATGCAGGTTCTGAGTTTGAAACGCAGTGTTTCTGGATAGCCCTGTTGAATATGGGCGTTTGCAGTGGCGCAACTAGGATCTTTACGGCTCCAGTGCAAAAATATTTTGCCCCAGCCCTCCAGTGTGACAGTTTCCTGGTTAAAAAAAAAGTTTCTGTGGGTTCCTGTTGGTGTCCAATAGTTAGCAATGGTGTTTTGTGTTTTCCTGATGGGTTGACATCACAGTGAAAAGTGAAAAAAAGGAGGGGGGGGGGTCAATCTCAACCACTGAAAGGGCCATATTAAAAAAGCTATGTTTTATTTTCATTTTTAAATAACATATACGTTTTGGTATAACCCGAACTGGCCATTGTTTATTCATATTGCACCAAAACGTCAACACCAAAATATAGGCACTTGTAGTTGACCTTGAATAATTACATGAAATATTAATAATATTAAATAAAAAGTGCTTATATTGGTTGAACTGCAGCTGAAACGCAGATAGCGTGTTTGGTAATATGACTAAGGTGAAACTGTGTAGATTTATGGTGGGTGTATCCGTTGTCCCATTTATGGTTGTTGGTGGGGGGGGCATATTATGTTGCAGTGCATGCTGGGGATTGTAGTGCAGCGGATTTTGAAATGGTTTGATATTAATAAAAAAAACAAAATTTCGCGGGTCGTATGGGATTGTCCCGCGGGCCTTGGGTTATGGGGTGTGAAGGTTCCTAATGGTTTAGCAGGTGTGCTGGAACTGATTACAGATGCATTTGAAGGTTTCCCAGTGGGATCTAAAGGTGTCCAACAGGAGATTAGTGATCTCTAATGGTAACCATTAAGCCAATTTCATGTCTACTGGTCTCTTTTTAGCAGAGTTGTCTTAAGTGACTAAATGAATGACAATGTAATGCTTGCTTACTCACTACCACAACCAAGTTGGTGCTCTAGTGTAGGCTAATGGTTGAGGTACAGTGCTGTGCAATAGTCAGAGATCACACTTAATTTATTTCATTTCCAGTCAAACATTCAGTATAGGCCATTTAGTACAATGTAATTTATAAAATATATAGAGACAATGAGACTCTTAATAACTGCAAGACCTGGTAGAGCACCAAAACTGTTACGTCATATAAACAGCACTTAAAGCTTTTGTCTTTGAGAGAGAGGAGTAAATCAAGCTCCACTTTTACTTCAGATCTGAAAAAAATCCACAGGTATTTCTGTCCATCCTTCCACTGTGAGAAAACAAGTCAACACTATGGATCTAAAAGAATGTGTATCTGGAAGCTTTTACTGAAAAAAGGAAATGGACGAAAAAAGGAACATTTTCAAATCAAGCAAGCTGCTGGATGGAGGGTGCAGGGTGGTCATTGTCTTTTGCGCAGTACTGTGTATTATTAAGTTATTGTACCTTATTTCTTTATTATGTTAATCCAGGATAACGTGGTCCCAATTTCTGCTTTTTAGACATGTTTGTTTGTCGGCATCAACATTGGAATCTGGAGATATGAAGATGATAAATATCAGATATTGGCGTCGGTCCACAATTCAAATTACTAGTTTTAGCAGAATTGATGGCTAGACGTTATCTATGATAACATTCTGCTCCACAAAATAGCCACATCCAGCACTGCATTTAGAAATCCACTATAGAAAGTTCGTTTTGGTGTGATTATTAAAAAAAAAAAAGAAAACGGAACAAAATAGGCCAGTCAAAGCGGCTGTGTAAGGTTTGTAAGACATTCTTTCTTGTGATTAACCTGGTAAGTGTCATCATATCAATGATTATGTATATAAATTTTATTATTGCTGCCAGCGATCAAGTTTAGGTTCTGTGTAAAATTGCAGGAACTTTCGATTTCTGGATGGTAGTTGTTGTGTATGGGTATCTGATCATACTGCAGTGATCTGTGGACAGTAAGAATGGATTAATGTACTGCGCCATATTTCCTTTCAGGGGTCAATAAAGTAAATCTTTCTGTGTATTTCTTTTAGATATGTGAAGGAGTGGAGTTTGCTTGCTTTGGCAGCTTCCCCAGAAGCATTCACCACGGCGGGGGACATCAAGCCAACTGTGTGCAGGGTGGTCATCTATCTCCAGAGGGACATGTCGGGAGAGAGCTGCCTGCACCAACATTCACCTCAGGTCACTCCCATTGTTTCACTTTCTCCAGTGGCCTGCCCCAAGACCAAGACATACAGCCAGCGTGGTGCTGTGGGAAGCAAGTATGTGCGGCTCAACGTGGGTGGAGTCCTGTACTATTCCACCGTGCAGGTGCTGACACGGCAGGACAGCCTGCTGAAGTCAATGTTCAGCGGCAAGATGGAAGTTTTCACAGACAAGGAAGGTGAATGCCGGAGAATGCTGGTGAACAGAAGTTCATTTGAATTAGGGCTGTAATTCATGGGATTAAATTTACAACACTAAAAGAAACAATTTAGTGCATCATGAAATCTCAGATTTTGCCTGATTTTGATTATTTTGATATGAGTTGCAATCATTCCAGATGTAACTTGATGTTTACCCAGTCCTGCAATATACAGTACATTAGGAGTTTTTATTTTTTAATTTTTATTATTTGCATTTGAAAATAGCACAAGAATTTAATTTTGGCCATTGATGCATTTTACACCCCTAGTTTTAATGTAGGTGTTTGTGGTCTGAAAGTGTTTTGTTCTCCTCAGGTTGGATTTTGATAGACCGCTGTGGGAAGCACTTTGGGTCAATACTCGGCTACTTGAGGGACGGAAATCTGACCTTGCCCAAGAGCAGGCAGGGTATCATGGAGCTTTTGGCAGAGGCCAAGTACTATCATATCCAGGGATTGATAGACTTGTGTCAGCATGCCCTTCAGGTCAGTGAAGCCTTTTTGTTTTTAAATACAGTGATTGTACTTGGTTATAACATTATTAAATGTAAGACTATGTAGGTGTGTCAGTTCCATACAAACGTTAACACTAATATTAATAACACTTTTTAATTTGCACGCTTAATGTATTTCTGTGATTAGTGCAAATGATGTATTTTTCTCCTGTGAAACTATATACTGTCGTGAAAATAAATATAATCGGTGGTCTCACTGCTGCCTATATCAGTTTTAACCTGGCGTCTTTGTCAGTACTGTAAAGGATGATGCCTTTTTGCCACAGTAGGTTGCACTACAGCCTACCAGCTGCTTTGTGTGTGTTCTGTGAGGAGAATAAACCCCACAAAAGACTGAGAAAAGAAACCATAATCACTGGCAAAAGAGGTTGAACACAGAAGTTAGACTTGAATAACATCTTTTACTTGAATATTAAACACTGATGACCAAAATGCACTTCTCTAAGATACAGCAGTTTCTTCAGACTGTATTTCAGTATGGTTTAAGCAAGCTAAATGACCGCAAACTGCTTCTCTGTGAATTTACACACATCGGGGAACCTGAACAATGAGTCTGTCCTCCTCCTCGCCCAGCTTCTTGTTAGAATATTTCTCAGTACTCATCTATTAGGTAAATATTAGATGAATCATTAGGGTAACTGCAACTAGGCATTCTTTAAAACTAAGAGAAAGCAAATTCAGCCTGGACAACTTTGTTAGTTACATGTTGTAGCTAACTTTTTCGCAAGTGCTGCTTATTCTCCTGCAGTCTCCTTCACGCTCACTCCTTTGCACTTCCCTGACCTGAGCCGTGTTAATGTAGCATGTGTTAATGTAATGTAGCTGGTTTTGTCTCTAAGAAAAATGAATGGTGTTTTCGAAACTCGCCGCTGTCGCATCCTGTTTTAAACAAAACTGTTCCAAAGCCAATGTGCTTTTCTGTATGTAAGTTTTTCCTCCGAATGTTTCCATATTTGCTGAAATACATCATTAAGGAGCTGAAATATGAATATTGCAACGTGCAAGCTAACCCTGCTATGCACTGAATTGACATCATAAGACTGTGAGCCTCGTCAAAATACCCCACACACATCAGTAAGCTTTGTTAAACATGGTAATTAAGTTCCTGTAGGCTGCAGCTTGCGTAAGAAGTGGTATTATATTATAGTGAGGAGGTTTAATAGTAAATTGTAGTCTGTAGAAAATGTGTCAGGTTTGGAACATTTTTGTTTACTGCAGGACACGAAAGCCATGATTTTCGAAAACGCCATTGATTTTTCACATGGAGAAAACCTGCATGAACTCTGTGATTTCTGAGGTCTATTTTGTGCAGTGTTTGAGCTCATGTGGTCATTCTTTCTTATTTCAGCTAGCCTGGGGTGTCTCATTCAATGTTTGACACAGGGTACCTTGAGTAGGTTATGACTATCATTAAATGAATCTTAAATGCTTGTCTTGTATGTTGGACTGTGCTGAAAATAAATGTGTCCTCAGTTGTAGTTTTCTTATGATTTTGGGACTGACATAAGTGACAAGCTTTCTTGCTGTTTTCTCATTTTCACAGGATAATCAACAGAAGGCTCTGTGTGTTATCCCCATCATCACCTCCCCAAAAGAAGAGGAGAGATTAATACAGGGTTGTACGCGGGTGAGGTTTTACTCACGTTGATCTCTAAAATAATACAGTAATTAATGTATTTTTTTTTATTTGACAAGCAGAATGAAACCTTAATGCATCACTGTTTTCTGTTGATGTTCTTTGTATTAGCCTGTAGTGAAGCTACTCTACAATCGAGGCAACAACAAGTATTCCTATACCAGGTAAGTTTGAGTAATGGGAAGCATTTAAGTGTTTTGAGTACTGATTCAAGTGTGACATCTATTTATGTTTACTGGACTATGATATCCAGTTTTCTTCATTTAGACTTTGTTTCGCCCAGTTTGAACTGTTGATTTATATTCTGTTTTATGAAAGCAACTCTGATGACAACTTGCTGAAGAACATCGAGCTGTTTGAGAAGCTATCCCTGAGCTACAATGGACGTGTGCTCTTCATGAAGGACGTAATTGGAGACGAGATCTGTTGCTGGTCTTTCTACGGACAGGGCCGCAAATTAGCAGAAGTTTGCTGCACATCCATTGTTTATGCTACTGAGAAAAAACAGACCAAGGTATGTACCATATGACTTTGCACTTGGAGTTATTCATCCTCTTAAAGCTCCAAGTTTTCTTAGCTTTGTGATTCCCAAACTGTCATACATAGGTAATGTTATGTACAGTGAAGTTAGCAAATGTTAATGTCAAGCTCAGGAGTTTGACTTTTTGCAAAAATATAATTAGCAAAAATGTATAGAGTATAGAAATAACTACAGCGCTTTCAACTTCTGTTTATCAATGAAATCATGTAACTAGTGTGATGCTTAAAATGTCACCGTGTTATCTAAGCAGTATCAAGTGCTTAATTTGTGCTATATACAGCTTAATAAACACAGATGACGAATGAACATCTGTCCATAAAAACAGCTGTTGCACCACAGTTAGGTTCCCATCATGTATAAAAAGCTAATACTGTGTTTTGAATGTCTGAATGTATGAAGTCAGCTATGAGTCAGTCAGTAAACATTGCATGACTCCCTGCATCTTTTTTCAGCTGTGTGCAGATGTTCTTGCTTTTTATTATTTTTATAAATATGTAAACACACAGTGTCATTTACAAACTCAGTGAGTTACATAATAAGACTTTATCGTTTTAAAATGACAAAAACTGAGCTGACAAATGTTAACCAAATATAAACTTTATAAAATTATTACAGTAATTATTGTGTCTGCAAAATCCAGCATCCTCAACAGAAAGCAGTTTGTTATCCAAGCCAATTGCATAATTTTTGTAGCCATACCGGGCTCTGTCATTTGTGAATGTTTCTGCCACTTAAAAAAAAAATAAAAAAAATCTGTGGCTATAGAAGGTATCAGAATGTTGAATGAGTCTGTACTGACAGGCACAGGAGAGCAAAAGAAAAAAAAAACAGCATTTTTTTAAGCACTGTTTCTATTTTTCATTACCATAAAAAATATCATTAGATTTTGGCACTTTGTTCCAGCGCATCTTAACTATTGATTGTCCATTTTTTAATTGGATTATGTAAAGCATTAAAAAAGGGTATGAGTCAAGAGGTTAAGAGTGGAAAATGTCAAGTTAACAATTACACGCAAACGTGACTTTTTGGAAATTGAGGCTATATGAAAATCCTATCCATCATTTACTGGCATAGATTGCTGTTTTTTTATTTTTGTGAAAGAAATATTTTACAGATGTTAAAGTTAAGATAATAAGAATGGTAATGGACTAGGACTGTGCTAGAATCGTCACAATTATCATATTAATTTGTGCCAATTGCAATTATTTTGATCTGATTCCAGTTATTTTCCACAGTGGTTGTCTTTTACAATTATATGTTTATGTTGCAATAAACGAATTCAGAAACCACATTCATGGGACAAAAGTCATGGGTCTTATGAAAACAACAAAAGTCATATTTTCTGACTTGTTGCTATATCACCTTAGGGCAGCTGTAAATAATGTTTGTTAACACTTTTAGAGGGCAGCGGTGAGTAATATTGTTTTCTTTGAGCTTGTTGGGTCGAGGAAGCTAAACAGCCAATTGGTCCACTGTAGGCTTGTACTGTAATGGTTACATACAATGAACAAACAGTGGACCCATTGATATTTCTGCCAGTTTGATAAACTGTGACTAACTTCCTAAATGTTAATCGGAAATCATTTACCTTTGGTAAAAGCCACTGGAGGTTTAGGAGTCGTGTGACTTTTCTCAAAATCAGTGCATGGACAAAAAGTTAAGAAGCTTGTGCTTCAAGCAGAGGCGGTCTATACGGAGCCTGGCCTCTTCCTATGCCCCCGTCATATCAAAAACATGACAGCAAAACGCCAGAGGGCACCCGTGAGCGCGTCCTCAGTGAATGGGGGTGAATGGAGCTAAACGGCTAAAAACGAAAAGCAAAAATAGTTTCTAATAGTTTTAGTTTTAGAAAGTAGAAGGATGTATTTCACTAAAAAAGCATAGAAACCTTACCCATATATTTCCTTTTTTCTACAGCAAACATGTTTTGGGCAGCAGGATGCTAGTGCTGATTGCTTGGAAACAGCTCATTGGCTGTTCTCGCTCACAGACATCATGAACATACATGAGGCGCCGTTTTAAACTCCTGTACTTCAAGTTCAGGAAATGATTGTATTCTTTTGCCTTAAAAATGTATAAGCATTTATAAACTATGATTTTGCTCAAATGCTCCATCTTAACCCATTCATTTTGGACTTGCTCGGGAGCACCCTCTATTGTTTGAGAAACCTGGAAGGCATTACAGAGTGGTAATTCACCTTTCTACAAGTTCTCTGCTTCAAGCCTCTCTCCCTTCCAGAGGCCAAATGTTAACAGCATCAAAACTTCCCTTGCACAGCTCTCATTTGCTGGTCTGTTTCAGGTTGAGTTTCCCGAAGCACGGATCTACGAGGAGACGCTGAACGCACTGCTTTATGAGACACTTCCAGTCCCAGACAATTCTTTACTGGAGGCCACACGCCGTCGTGCCCACTGCTGCTCTAACAGCGAGGAGGACGAGGGCGTGGAGCTGAGGGAGCGCGTCCGGCGCATACACATCAAGAGATACAGCACCTACGACGACAGACCGCTTGGACATTAGCTATGCTGAGGACTGAGTTGTACTTGCTCTTCCAGATATCTTCTCCACTTGTGCCTCTATTTTTCGTCCGGCTGTGGGCGAGAGCTCGCACTGTGTACTAGGCACTCACATTGTGCTCTGTACAGAGCGCTTTTAGGGTACACTGTGGAGTGTGAGGTATGCAGAGAAAGAATAATTATATTCTTTATCCAGAACCACGCTGTAGAAAAGTTGAAAGTTACGCGTACTGTGTGCACCATGATTGCATGTGTTTTGGGCAGCGGTATCATGTCTGTTGCTGATGCTTCATGGGATTCTTTATTTCTGGATGTCGCTCATTTAAATTCCACTTAACCCCCTAACCAGTCAGGACCTTCTGCCTTGTCTAGATTTCTATTGTGCGCTCGTATAACTTAAGAATAACTCAGCCAGTTTGCATATTTTTCTATGCAGTTGCTGAATATCACACCTGTAGGTAGAGCTGAATGATGAATCATTTTTAAAACAAGACCTCAATTTGGAAGAGTTCCATGTTCAAAACGCAAGAGCTGCAATTTTAATTACAGCCTATATTAGCAACACAGTTGTTTGAAGTTTTAAGTGGGGAAATTTAACCTTATAACATGGATCTTGTGGACTTTGTAGATGATAAGGTTCATTGTGCATCATTTGAACTGTTCAAGCAAAATGAAGTTTCGAAACCTGTAGGGCTGTAAGATTAATCATTTTCATATCAAAATCAAGAGTGCAATTTTCAAATCACAGAAGCTGTAATTTGTAATTAAATCCTACATTATTCAACATCGTCTTTATAGCTTGTGAGTTTGGAAATTTTACCTGATAATGCAGAGCTTGACAGCCTCAGGCCTGGAAAAAAATGAATGCATTGGTCTTCCTCAGTGGAAGGAAAGGCTGGAGCTTAATTTATAAAAAATAATCACATTTAAACCACAACCGCAATATTGATCAGAAAAATTGTAATTCGATATTTTCCCCAAATTGTTCAGGTCTGCCTGACATCACATAAGGTAACAGTATCAGTTACACATGAGAATAAGACACATGTAGTCAGTATTATTTTATGCAGAGGCACAAGTCATGATTTGTTCGAGCTGAATCCAGTACATGGCGATGCAGAGAGCTTGTGTTTCATACTGTTTTTAAACTGCTTCAAGCACAAGAATTCCAAAAGAAGTAAAACATTCTAGACTGTCTCGCTTTTTACTACCATCACTACCTGTTAATGACCGGTTAGGCCAGTCGAAAGCAACCAAACGCCTGTGTACAGTTTGCTGTGTACATGACAACACAGTTGGCAGTCTGACACACTTCGTGCAGCTTGGCCAAATTAACAAGACTGGACTTTATTTTATAGGAAATAATCACACTTTAAATAACATTCACAATATTGGATCAGAAATAAAACACAATTCTGTATCACAATTCCCCAAATTGTTCAGCTCTTCCTTTAGGATGTGATGAGCCTCAGATTTTAAACGGTTAACTGCAGGAGCCCTAGACTTATTATTCAGTTATTAATCTTAAGACATTTTTCAGTGATTAGTATGTAAGTTAAGAGTGCGGGACTAACGTGTGGGCTCACGTACAGGTCCTTAGGCTTTAAGGGGTTAACTCGAATTCTGAAAGTGGTGAATTGTATGGGTGTTTGAAAAGTGGGGGGGTGCACACCTACCAATTTTCTGACGACAATTACTCAAGCGTACTGAACAGTGTGGAAGTGTGAGCTTTCGCCCACGGTCAAACGTCTGTGAGAAATACCACACTACTGGCAATTCTCTTCTTAGACACTATTTAACCACTGTTTAAATCACTGCCACATCACGGTTACGTGCTTGCTCAGTGGACTCGTGTTATCCTGACAATCTGGTTGAAAGACTTAAAAACAGTTTCGGTATTCACTGTGGGGGAAAAAGCGAAATGCAGTCACTTCATTTAGTTGTTTAGTGAAAAAAGCACCAGCTGTAGACACTGTCATGATCATGTACATTGAAATTTTACCTCCTTTAAAACGTTTTGAAACTGTACAGACACTATCTCAACGGACACTATATGAAATTAATATTTAAAGAAGTACAACAGGATACCACTGATTTAAAAACCAGGGGTCTGTCTCACAAAGCAGGTTCAGAGTTGTTAAATTTCAGATTCACAAAGCCTAACAAATCGAACAGCGGTTAGTTTTACGAAGGCCGTTAACAATTTTCTCTGATAACCCAGGCTTATTTAACAAATAGAAAATCTGTGTAAATGTGTAGAAAGTAAATTGTTTAAATCACTAAAAAAGAAGCCACTGCATTAGTGCTTGTTGCATTAATAATTGCGATATGTTCTTAATATCTATAGTTGCATGCAAAAGTTTGAACACCTCTGGTCCAACTACTTGTTTTGTTGATTTTCTAAGTGAAAATAAGTTAACAAACTGAAATTTGACCTTTTCTGCAGATTTTTTGTGCACAAACTCAAAATATAAATGTGCCATAACTTTTGCACAGAACTTTTGCATTTTATGTTTTATTTCTTTTACAATATGATAAATTCAGAAAACCAAAAGTAATAGTGCATTTAAATGTGCAGAAATGTATTCTTTGTGGAGGATGTGTTATTTTCACTTAGAAATTCAATAAAACGTGATTTGGCCCGGGGCTCTGAAACGTTTGCACACGACTGCCTCAGTATGGCTTCATTAATAGCATGAATATCCTTCATGTGATTGAAGCCACAAACATTATGAAGAAAAAAGCGACCCCATCAGCACGTCAGGAACTCGGCCCCGTTTGGTCCATCAGCTGTTGACGAAAATCCTGAACTTCACCAGCCCTGGAGTGAAATCCAGGATTGGATCAAATTCAACTTAGCTGGCTAAGCTAGAAATCCTGCTTTGTGAAAAGGCCCCAGATTTGGTTCGAAATTTGTTAACTGATCCTTCAATGTGACGCAGAGCAAAGTTCACTGATTCTCATTTTTACACTTTATTTATTTACCTCAATATTTTAATGTTGAAACCTTTTTTTAATAGAGACTAATTGAGAGTCTTTCATAAGAATGTTGTTAAAGAATTCATAGCACCTTGAGTTTTCCTGATTCACATTTTAAGAGGCCTTAAGGCACATTCAAGCCTTCTTGTGTATTTGGAAAATGCAGAACAGTGTGAACCAGATGGAAAATTAGGAGGTCTGGAGTGAAAAAGGCAGCCAGAATGTGATTTTGCCTTCACTAGTTATATCTTTATAACTCTTGGTAAATGCAGTGTATTTTGTTAATTGATTTATTTTATCATGCCTTTCATACTCTTCATAAAATCCTTTATTTAACAGCACTATTTGTGCCTTTTCTTTTCTATTAGCTGCTCTAACATTTCTCTTAACATACTGAACTTGTTAAAGAGATAAAAATTTTGAATATATATACGTGTGTGTGTTCGTCTGTATCTGCATCCCTACAGTTTCCTTTTAATGAACTGCTGTTTGCATTTTAATACACCATTTAAGCTTCACCATTTGGTCTATTTAGTCTGTTTAATATTGTATAGTTTAAATGATGTTAATAATTAAAACATTGTATAACCCACTTAGCTATTTATAACAGCATGGGTTTTTTACAGTCTGTTAGGCCTGTCTTCCTAAAATAAGCACTAAATGTTTTTAAGAGCTCTTGTACAATCATAGTAAAGAAATAATAGGGTTGCCAGATTATCCTGGGTATGACAAAAGAACATACATCACCTAAAAACATCCGTCTCTTTTCTCTCGCCTTTTAACGTCATATAATAATTGAGAGGCTCTGAAAACGTGGTGGATTCAGAAGATCATGTGCAGCTCCAGCTGAGTTTTCCAGCGTGAAGAGGAGCTATAAATAAGCCGCTACGTCTCATTGATGAAGCGCTCTGTGGGCGGGGCCGCGCGGACTGACGTCATTGGGAGCGAACTGAAGATGTCTCCACTCGGCGCCTGTGATTTTTTCCACCCATATTCCGACAAGCCCCGCCCGCTCCGCTTAGATAGGATGGTAGTTTAATAACAACGACTTTATTTGCAATGCCAATGAATTTGTAGCACAAAATCTCCCACATTTCCAGTGTACGTTTTAATATTAGATCTAAAGGTGTAGAGGAGAAACTGAATTAGTAATAATTATAAGAAAAATAATAATACCTTTCACTATTCTTGTGACTATCATTTCGTTTTATCAATAATTTTATACTCTTCATAAAAACCTTTTGTTTAACAAGACTGTTCAGACATTTCTCTCGGACTGGGTCATTAAACTGAACGATTAATGCCTTAATTCATTTTAAATATACCTGCCTGTTTATATTCCTATTTATATGTTTCGGCGGATTGCTCGTGATTATGAACTACTAGCCAATCCCAGCGCGAAAGGGGCGGGGCTTGTCGCAATACGGGTGGAGACAAAAAAAATAACAACGCCTACAGCGGTCCCTGGATGCGTCAGCGCTCAGCTGTCAACACACACGTTCATATGAAAAAGGAAGGAAGGACTGAAAAACAGTGGAGAGAGAAAGAGGAGGGCAGACAAAAGCCCAAAAGCCTCAGACGTGTGACCAGCCAGTTTATGCTGCACGCCGGTTCCCAAACGGTCCGCCAATGGCCATGGGTTCGTCAACAGACGAGGACTTTAAAGAAAAGCTGCTGTGGAACGTGAAGCGGGAGGTGAGTGCTGCTTATATTTCACTGTGGAGAGGCTGCTGCTCACCGCTGATGAACATGGAAGAAGCAGGGAGAGGGGAGTCACTCTGCTGCTGCACCGGCTCTCATTAGCCTACACTCACCCTGTTTAACATGTTGATGCAGCCACTTTTTGGGGCTTTCATACTGGAAGTTTGAGAGGATGCTGATGCAGTGCATGCATTCGCTATACTGGTTTGTGACAGATTCAGTGGGGAAGCTTTAAGAGCCGCACAAGCCCTTTCCCGCCCCTGACCCTGTGGAGTTTAAAGATGTGGGATTTAAGGAAGGCTAGACTGATTTAGCTTACCTAGGGGGTCCAACAGGAACCTTATGAAAATGTCATTTTTCATTCCTGTGTTTTTGTGTGTGTGTGTGTGTCTTTATGGTTGTGCCCTCAGCTAAAGACAACACCAGACAACACTGTGAGCTAGTAGAGCAACAGTGAAGGCTTCACCAAGGCTAGTCTCACATAAACAATTCGCTTACCTGTTGAATCCCCAACAATTTGTATGAAGGGGCACTGGACAGACCTCATGAGTGGCTTCATGCTTTTCTGTGGAGAACTGGATAGCAGATATCAGGCACCTCTAAACTCATAAATCTCATACACCTCGCTAGGCTGAAGTTGGCTTCCTATTCGCCCGCTTCTTGTTCGAATTTTCCCCGTTCCACCTTAAATAGTGCAGCAGTTACATGTACTTGCTGCACCATTTAAGGTCGAACGGGAATATTCGAACACCGACTTCAGCTTCGTGTAATCAGTGTTGTCTCTGCTGAGTCCACACTGAGCCACACTGCGCGCTGGGTTTCTCTCCTCGTTCATCAGAGGAGCCTATTTTTGTGATCAGATATGGCACCATCTGCCATGCTGCTTCACTTCCACTACATTATGAGTCATAGTTGGCTTTGGCCTCGTTGTATATGTGGCTATGTAACCTACAAAGAAGTGGGTCACGATCTTGTGAGGATACCTTAATCGATAATATATTATCACGATACTTGAAGACTTTTTCTCGATATGCATTGTTTTATCAAGCTGCACTGAACCCAATTAAACAGGCCTGCTCGGCTTTGTAATGATGAGCAGTTGCTCAGTGATCTTTAAGTATTGACGATGCTCAGAAAAGCGTGTTGTTACGTCACGCGACTTAAGACATCGCGATAGCAATACATATCGTCATATTTCCCACCACTAGTGCCTTTTAGCCTGTGTTACTTTAGCCATAGTGAATAGGAAGTAGTATTTATGTGCTCACTAAAGGTGGGCGGATCCAAACTGAGGCATATACTGACAAACCTATTGTGGCTTTTTGAGAATCAGTTTTCACAATAAAATATGCGAAGCAGGAAACTGAATATCTTTATTTTTTTAATGAATGAAAATGAATGTGTATAACAGGAACTTGAGACAGAGTAAATGTTCTATAACGGCAGATCATATGAAGCTATTTCACTCCACTAAACAGTCAGTTTGCATGGCAGTTTATTTAATGCTATTCCAAAGGCTTCCACGTATAACATTTTGATGTCTACGTTTACTGTTTTTTACTCAAGGAATCACAAAGAATTCCCCTTTTATGTGCACAAGAACGTTACCAATAGCCTTGGTATTTCTTGGTATCCTATCCAAAAGAAAATGAGTGTCTGTTAATAGGTTGTACTTAGGGGTGGGCAATATGACGATATTTTCTCATTATTGTGATTAATTATGTCACAATATGCTTTTCTGAGCATCTCAAAGAACACGGACTTACAATATGTTTCATTAAAGCATAATTAGGCCATTTTAAATTGGTTTTAGTACAGAGTATTTGTAAAACAAATTATTTTATTATTATTATTATTATTATTATTATTATTATTATATGTGGCACTCATATAATCTCAGGAAAACTACATATCGTGATGCATATCATGTATTGTGAAAATCTCTTGAAGTATTGTGATATAATAGTTTTTGCTATATCACCCACCCCTTGGCAGTACACTGTACGAAATGCTGCAGGAAGGATGCGAAACAGAAGGAGAGTAATATGGCTTCACACAGCTTTCAACAGGTTTAGAGCAGCGCTCTGAGTAATTGCCCTCACCTACTGTAATGTTCCCCATTACAGTGATGCATGGTGATTGTAGCCTGGATGTAATGTTCAAGTGTTTGTTCAAATAGAACCTTAAAAGATTTAAATCAGCTAAATCAGATTTGTCAGAAAATAATTTTGGATAAAATGTAGAAGATCTTAGCTGGGTTTGGCTCCATCGTTGCCTGGCAGAACCTAAAGTTAAAATGTGTCATAAACCTCATATTTACAGCAATGTAAGCAGTAGAACTAAAATCCCTTAGTAAATCTACTGCAGGAGAACAGTTATTTCAGTGCAGTAAAACAAAAAGGCGCTTGGAAAAACCCAAATCTCTTCCAAATCTCACGAGTCAGTACAAAATCAAGCCATGTGAACTGAAGATATTACACTCTTTATTCCCTTTTTTGAAGAGACACAGACTTATGTTCTGAGTAATTGCCATCTGTGCCCTCTGGAGTGCAGTGGCTCGAGTTAACAAGGAAATGAATTTTTAACATCATCCTGTTAATGAAGTTTTAAAGAGATTTCGTCTATCAGTCTTGAAAGATTCTCAGCCGTTAGGGTGAGTCAAGCAGTTCTACGCCTTTTTGCACTAAAGCAGGCTTTTAATGTCCTTTGATAGCAAAGTAAAGTGGTGAATACTGGTGAACATTCTCCAAGTACTCCCAAAGGAATTACACACACATGTGCTTTTCAGCTTTTGCAAATGCGTATTGATTTCTTTTGCAATGTGGTAATTGGGTCAATATTCCTGAATGTCAGGTGGTGTTTCTGCTTCATCCATGTAGACCTATAAATCAGCAGAGAAAGGATATTTATAAGCCTGGAATGCACATTTTCTGTCTGGTATGTCAGGAATAACTCGGAATGGTCAGACTTTTCGCAGTGTGAAGGAGTATCCTCCTTTACTTCTTGTCTTTGTGTTTAATCTCAGGCGTCTGTCACTTTAAGCTACAGTCAGCTACAGTCTTGTTGCCTAGGAACTGAAAGCATCAGCAGCTACCTAAGAAGTTCAATTGCATCAATGCACGATTTATACAGCTGCAGCCTGTGGGGATTGTCCAAGGTGGCTTTCTCCAAACCAGCTGCTTTTAGTCTTCCTTGTTTTCTATATTCAGTCAAAATGCATTACTCTTTACCTCTCCATAATGGAGACTGAAATACATCATATTTCAGTGGTCTGCTGACATATGCCTTAAATTAAGGTCTTGACTTAGAAAGATATGGGTAAACCTGCAGAACAGATGTTGCTTTGTCCATATTTATATGGTTTTCCTATGCAAAGGCAGTCTTTTAGTGATAGTTTCTGATTAAGATGATCATCTCAATCTCATTTATATAGTTAAAACTAATTTGCTGTGAAATAGAAAGGGCTAAAAGACTGGAAGATCTTCTGTCTTACTGCCACACAGAGGTAGTAGTGGCCTAATAAATGGGTCGCTTGTTGCTCAGAGCAGTTTCACCTCTTCATTTTGACCCATTCCTAAAATGAAACTAAGAAAAAAATGTTAAGAACCCTCTCTCATGCTGAGTAGCTGAAAACTGAAAGTAAGAAGATGTAGATGTGCATCGACTGTTCTTTAGTTGATTTTTGGAATCATTTTACCAGCTTACATAATGGAGCACCTTATGATATTGCACTGTATCAGCTCAGTAAGAATGTCCAGATAATTTGGTATAAATTAATGATTTAATGTAAGTCTACACTGTGGGAATTTGGAGACCTCCGTGGTGGAAATATGTAATTGCACACAATGTGCAGAGGAACATTGTGTAATACCGAAGGTTGTGCTTCGGACCCCTTCCTCGAGCGGGTGAATCTGATGATTGCAAGCATGTTAAAAGAGTATTCAAAGAGAACTCAGTCAAAACTTAGTGAAGGACGTGTCTTCCGAGGATGTAAGTGAATGATCTACTACTGTCTTCATAACTTCATTAGTATAATGTTGATTTTGCATTTGAGACCTAAACATGGAGCCGGACCATCTTTTTGAGCCTGCGTATGTGACGCTAATATGAAAAGACGTATGACATGATCCGAAAACTCCTGCGAAATCTGAGCCAACACCCCTGACGTTCTAATATTTAAGCTACTCATTTTATTTTTTTCCTCCCATCTACTTTCCCTCTACAGTTTTCTTGCACGCAGACTGTACATTAGAGATGGCGTGATTCCTTTTTTTCTTTTCCGATTCCAATGAATACCTTAAATTTCGACCAATACCAAACCTGAACGACTTATTTAAAACTTCAGATTTTTAAAATGAGCTATTTTCTGCTATTTTCTACCGATGCTCACTGATAACAATATGCCGTCTCTACTATTACATTGTCAGAAATTCTGATTTGTTTTATGTCTAATATTGGGACTTGGGTGAGTAAAGTGATGTTTTCATTTAAAATGACATTGTTGGTTGTTTTACAGCAGAAACATATTCATAATCGGCAGGAACATGAGTAAGAACAACCTGTGCATATTGCTTTTTAATTGAGACTTAATCATTTCCCGATATAAGGTCTTTATTAACTGTTTCCATTATTTTGTCAAACTCTTCATTGTTGTAGTGCTCAGCTTAGACCATGTTCTTTTTCACACTCAATAACCAGTTTGCTGAATGTTCATAACAGACATAGCAGTGCTTCTAAACTGACTTCTGTCACACAGTGGATGTGTGAAGCACCTGGGTTGCCACGATATCTCCATGTAGCATGTATGCACCGACCGACTGATGGTCCTTTATCTTCCAGCTGTAATAATCCATGAATAATGACTTCATTAAAGCCATTGTTCCTGCTGTCAGCTCAGCTGGAAAATGAGATTGAACGCCATTATGTGCGGCCCTGTTCAATCCGAGGCTCCACAGAGCACAATCCTTAAGCTTGCATTAAACATTTACTTCTGCACACAGCGCTCTCGTCCTACCCTGCTGAGCCGCGCCATCAGAAATGCATAATGTAATCGGATGCGTGTCAACCACTCTAGTGTCAAATGCATATTTAAAATATTTGAATAAATGTACTAGCGTCAGTGCCAGCTGAGTGTCTGTCCTTCTAGGCAACATAATAACTGCACAGGTGTCAGCCAGCAGCAACGGAGACGCTTAACACGTTTTCTTGCCGTGACAGTTTCCCACAGTCAGTGGCGGAAAGAGAACTGATGACATTCTCAAGCAGCATTATTTTTACATTAATTTCATCACTTGTGGTTACTTTTTATGTACAGATCTGGGTGCAGCTTATGCAGCCTGACTACTGGAAGTAAAGCAGAAATATAAAACCATTATACTTGAAGACAGTTTCATGATACACTGTATCAATGTTTGTTAAGTTTTAACATATTAGTGCATCATTGCACCAGTAATTTCATATTTAATAATGTCATTAAAACTATGAGTAGAATGATTTTTTTTTTTAATTCAACATTTTATGTGGTGCATTGCACTACATTGTGCTCTTGTGAACTTCCAGTGTGGTTAGGATGCTTTCTTGCAGTATGCTGCCAATAGAAACATTAGACGCTATTCTACTTGGGAGCCTTTGTTGGACCACGTTTTAATGATATATGCAGTTGGACAGGAACAGTATGCTCAGAAAAAGCTTATCATGGCGTAATTTATCGATATATTGTTGTATCGCCCATCCCTAACTGTGAGGCTGCAAAACTGATTATAAATCTGATAAATCGAGGAATTCTGTGCACATACATTTTTTGCAGTCATATAAAACTGAACAGGAAACTAATCAGCTATTTGCTATCATTGCTTGCACTCAGTTGCCACCACCTGATGCCATAATGGTTGCATTTTTAGTAGAGATGTCACAATGCTGCTTTTCTTTGCTGATACCTATACCCATATTTAAAACCTTGAGTAGCAGCTGATACCAATACTGACCTGATAAGCTTTTCTTTAAACATCACTAAGCTTTAAAATGAGGTATTTTTACCTGAAGAACTTCACAGGAAGAGAATACACAGCTAACATCACGTCACACAATAAGATTGTGCTATTTCAGGCTAGATTTGTTACAGGATTCAGATTTTCTCTCTAATACAGAGGTGTGCATTCTGACTAGTTTTGATATCTGAGTATCCGTTAATTAGTTAACAAACAGATATTCAGTTTACTGTAGGGAGGGGAAAAGTTTAAAAAAGGCCAAACATAACATTGGCTGGTAGAACGTTGGATGCTGATCAGGGCTCGTCATCTTTTACATGGGATCTTTTCTTCTCAGTTCACAATGCACCAACAAGTTAGTTTGACAGGGGCAAGCTAGAGTAGTAAGTCTAATTTTTACCAGCAGTTGCTGAACTTGTGGTATCCAGACCAAGTAACTTTATATTTCACTTGTTGCTCTTATCCACCTTAATGCCTCTGTCATGCTTTTGCTTGTCCGCCTCCAGCCTTGCACACTTGTAGAGTCCAGACAGACAGGCAAGTCCCACCGTATCACACTGCTGTATTTACTCTGTTCTCTGGCCCTTTGTTTCAATTATCTTTAAAAAAAAAAAAGTACACGAAGATAAAACCGGCAGGACGAAACTGTGATTAATTAGACAGCCTGGGACTGAACTGACAGTTTGGCTCTAATGACAGACCAAACTGACGCAGCTTCATTCCACACAGCTCTTCGCACTCCCAGGGAAACTTATCAATTGAACAATGACTAATTAAAAGCATTTGTGGTTACACTGTCAGGATTAATTAGGAGCTGTTGAGTTTTTCAGCACGGATTTGAGGCTGTTATCGCTGACGTTTGCCACAGTAATGATGATATGTGTCTTCGTTTCGCAGGTGAAGCAGATTATGGAGGAAGCGGTCACCAAGAAGTTTGTGCACGAGGACAGCAGCCACGTCATCGCTCTGTGCAGTGAGTAGAAGCCGAAATTTCCAGCAGCCATTCATCTATCTGCTGGATAGATGCTAACACAATAAAAAAGAACCATATAAGCTAATATAGGCCTGAAATGTCACGAAGGACGTCTCTTGACGTCATCCTGGACGGTGCTTGAACAAAACTCAAGTTTATGAATGCCCCAGTGAAGGCCAGTTTGAAAGGCATCATTAGGGAAAATCCCCTAAGAGAATTGACTGTGGGTGACTTGGTGGTGCCAGAGCTTTGGAATGAAGCCAGTGGAAAGACTGAAGTGACGAGCACTGATAACAGTGAGCAGGCCAGCGTGACTCACCCCGCTCCCCTCCAATGGCGTAGACACAGGCAGACGCAGACAAGGCCAAAATGTCAGTCACTGTAGACTGGACTCTTTGGTGTGTGCCACAGACCCCCTGCTTGAGCATGTCCAAACATTGTGTGGAGATTTCAGTTCAGTATGACATACATTGATTTTAAGGAGCTAAAAATTCTGACAACTGATTATATCAGCCAATAGTTTTAGCTAAACGGTGCTTTATATACTGATATGATTGTCATTTGTCAGCTGTGAAATGTGAAATATGAATGTCAGTTCACTTCTTTAATAATGTAAATGTGGTGCGAGGTTTGAGCTTCCTTGCATTCTCAGCGGTTATGTTAGTTTTTGTTAGTTAACTCTTATTTTTGTGCTTGTTTTCCTTATGCTAGGTTTGGTTTGGAAGGATTTTATATATTTTTTGTTATGTAATCAAGATGGCTAATAAAGCATTAAGCCATGTGAAGGTGTGCATTACTGTGATTTTATGTCAGGTTCCCATTGGTAAAATCACAGTAACAGGCAGCCTCAGGTGGCTTATTGCTTTTGTAAAACGGTGGCAACATAAAATATGATAAAAAGCACAAATTGTTAAATAATTTAAGTTACACTTTAAAATAATTGCAGTAAACAGTTGTTCTACCAAGAAATCTAGTTCTTTTAGAATAAACTGTTCATGCTAAGCAACTTTAGACCGCTGGAGGAGGACAAGACCTTTCAGTCAGCCTTGCATTACAGTCATTTCATGAACATTTTAAATTTTTGTTGTATGTAACAATATTATAATATAGCAATGTTTAATGCAGAAACGTTCACCTTATAGGTAGTTTTTGCTCACCAAACTGCCATAGCAACAATCATGCTAATTTCTGCTAGCACCTCGATGCAATTTCCTGTGTTATGTTAGCATTAAGCTAACAGTACCACATATTTGCTTCTCTGGGGGTAATACTGCTTAAGGCCAATAAATACTGACACTTGATGCATGTAAGACATTCAAGTAACATATTCCTTACTTTTTGTTTTGCAGTTTTTTAGTCAGTTCCCAGATAGCAAGCATATATCGTCTGCTGGCTTGATAAGGTCCGGCTGCTCGCTGTATGCCACTGCTGGTCCACCTTCGGACCACCCAGATTATTATCCTGCATACAAGGTCTAACTAGTTTTTCATTTCCTCAAACAGATTTTAAATTCACATAGCCTATTATTTTGTAAAATAAACAACAAGACAAAAATTACAAACAACTGAGAGAAAAAATGAATGACTAGGCCTAATAAAAATGATTTTGTTGAAAATGATGTTGCTGACCCTGTGCTTGAATAAAATGATTTACTAAGAATGTACATGAATTTACAAAGGATAATGAAAGAAAGAAATTAAGGAGAAATATGTAAAAGAACTATGAGTGGCAAATGAGCAATGAAAAGTGGCATGTTGTCTAACACTCTGCTTAGCGACCAGTGGGCTGCCCGCAAAATGCTGGGCAAAAAGCCAGTGGGCCACCAGCTTTGCCGTCAGCACGCCAACAGTGGCATGCTATCCTCTTGCTGTCTGAGTTATTCAGTAAATACAACAATTCAAACCCTAATGCTGAATATTAGTGGAGGAACGAGTTAGCCTGTTAGCTATATTTTCACCTAGTTGGTAAGAAAAGAAGTTGTCTGCCCCTTAGTTTACACAAAACCAGGTTCTTACGTTCTTATCTAGTAGTACGGTGGTCCATGCAAGCAGCATAATGGTCCATTCACAGTACAATGGTTTGTATTGAGTTGCGTCATATTAGTCCTGACTGTTCATTACTATATAAAAACAAGATTTCTAAATATGTGTTTTATCTGTGGTGCTGTCAGCAGTACATTTTAAATCCACATAGCTTCAATATTGGCTGATATTATTAGCAACGCCCTATATCGATCAGGCCATGGTTCTGCCCGGAGTACACCCTCAAGCGGAACACTGTTTATTATGTCTCCATGGTGCTCTGAGTAAGATACAGTTATTAAAGTGGGCGGGTCTGCCGGCATTATCCCTGGGCTGCCTTTAAACTAATTAGCAAAAGATTTTCTATAAGATTGTTCTAAATGGAAGGTTTTAAATTGAACTGTCAGATGAACGGTGCTCTAAGATACACCATTTACTCAGTACGTAGCTGTCAGACAAATGACCTTTCAGATCTCTGTTCTGCCGCTCTTTAAACGCTCTCATTGCCCTTGTTCAGAAGGCCGTGATTTGTGTCAGTACTTATGGTGACTGTGTAAGCAGTACTTCCTAGCTAAAAATCGAATCAATGAGGCATTATCACACATTTTATTTCACCGCTGCTCCAATAATGAACACATTTTCATTTCAACCCTCCTTCTCATTAACTCTGGATTGGAGGGAGTTTGTTAAATGAGGCAACATTTGCCTTGTAAGCACTGCAGTACTGGTTATTTGGAGCTCTCTTGTGTTCAGCATGTAACTTTTCCAAATGGTCTGATTTCCAAACATTACTATCAGCTTTGAAAAGCGTTCTACATGCACAATTTGTACAATTTAGACATTTTAGTTTCTTTGTTTTTTTATTTGTTGTAAATTAAATTATTTAATTAAATTATTTCTTTTCCATAGTGACATGCAGAATATGTGCCCAAAGGAAAAGCAAAACCTCTGTTACATATCTTTCATGTTGCTTGAGCTGTTTACTGAAAAACAGTACATCAGGATTTGCATTCCAAAAGTGAGATGCTGAACTTGTGTCAGAATTAAATACAATTTACCTTGAAATGTAATAAATGCACAACTATATTACTTTCCTCTGTGCTGTACTTCAACGACAATAAATCAGTGTAATGGGTCAATTACTTTTCATTTTGGCACATTTTCTGCATGTTTATGTCTAAACACAATCTTCTTTCACAGTTATGACTGCATTTTAATGAAATATATACATTTGAAGTACTGCACAGTGGAAGGCGGTATAGCTGTGCCTTGATTACATTTCAAGGTGGTCTGTTTTCAACTCACTGTCACGAATTCAGCATTTTACTTTTTTTATGCAACTTTTTTAAAACTGTAATAGACCTGCATTCTGCCTGTCACAGTGGAAAAGTAATGTGTGCACTGCGTTTCATATTTTTCCACTGTAGTGATTGCATTTCAAGTTGGTGTGAAGTCATCCCCATAAAAATTCAACACTCCATTTGAAAGCAGTAGCTGGTGAAAAATCAGATTTCTCCACTTTCTCTGAAGGACTTAACTTCCTTGCTTATGTGGTTTCTGACAATGGGGCACATTCACCAATATCTTGTAAGTTTTTAAACTTGTTCTTGAGAAAGATCCTAAGAAAAAGATACATTTGAAAACATACATTTGTCCATTTTCATAAATAACAGTATTAGGGATGTGCATTTTGCGTAACTTTGATATTGGAGTATCAAAAAAAAAACAAAAAACAGACTTTGGCCCAAAAAAATGTAGAGTTGTGAGCTTACTTATTTAGGCAAAAGCAGTGCACTCTCAACCAGGCACTCCCCTTTCGGAGTAGCAAAGTATAACGTAACATGCTTGCTCGCCAATACGAGCAAAACCACCATGTTTCACTGAATTGTCAGCCTGCATATTTTATTTGAAATTTAACAAATATCCAATTAGTGATTTCAGTATTCGAATACTGGAACCTCGAATGGTCAGTCACCTTGCAAGTAACAAATAAATCTCAAGTCTTGACACTGAAGTCCTGAGTCAAGTACCAAGTCAAGATAATCGAGTTTCGATTCAAGTCCCGAGTCAGTACAGGCGAGTCTCAAGTCGAGTCCCAAGTCCTAATCTTTCTAAACAAGTCCTAAACAAGTCAGTCTGCATTCTTCAGCTAATTTAAGGCCATAACAATGAAAAATGGTAACAGTGCTATAGCCTTTTAATGACAGCAAGTTAGCAGTGTATGACTGTATATTAATTTTTTATTATTATTATTTTTACCCTTCCAAATAAAATACAAGATACAAGCAGCACACAGCTAACCATGACAGACATACTGCTCTACACAAAGAGTAGTGCAACTACACGTGAAAAGAATTTTAAAAATACTATTGAACGTAATTAAAAAAAAAAAAAAAACTTTAGATTTAATGTGTGTTTTTGGGAACACTGGGTGCACATGATTAAAATAAAAACTAGCTCAGTGCTTGTTTTACCTGCCAAAGCTGTTAAAATTGGTCAAATAGAGAGAGCTGTGTTTCTTTTGTTTTGCTACCATGAGGAAAGTGGTCGTTTCATCCAGTAGGTTTAGCATAAGCACAGTAACAGACATCTGACGACGTTGCTGTTTATTCAATTTACGGCAGGAAACAAATCCACTCACATGAAATGGAAGCGGCTGTGTAGAGTCCCATCTGCGGTCAGACGCCTCTCCACATCTCTTCCGCTTTGGTTTCTCGAGTCTATCCGAGTCTTAAGGCTGAAGTCCAAGTCAAAGTCTGAGTCATTGGTGTTAAAGTCAAAGTCGAGTCGCAAGTCTCTCTCTATTTTCTCGAGTCGAGTCTCAAGTCATCAAATTCGGCCTCAAGTCCAAGTCACATGACTCTGTGACTTGTACTGAGTACTCGAGTTTCCATGCACATCCCTAAACTGTGTGATACAGTGTCAGAAACCACATTAACATGTCTATTTGAGTTTACTGAACATCTTACATGCCTTACATACCCAGTGTAAGGTCTTGCACGGCTTGGCTCTTCTTCATCTCACTGCTTTCAGTAAGGAGAAAAATCTGACAACAGATCAGCGGCAAGAGGAGATGTAGTGATACCTGTGAGGAGGACGTCCTTTGAACACTCAGCTTGTTCAGAGTTGCCTACATAGAAGAGAATGCACTATATCTTGCTCATATTCAGCTAATTTAAACCAAGAATGTGACCATAGTCTTATTACTTTGTTATTTTATCAGCTGCCGTTGTGTTTTGTTTTAGTCAGTGCTTTAGTCATTTTGTACCTGCCCACAGACTGCAGCAGAAAATTTGCCAAATTAGCTAAATTGGTACATTTATGGAAATGCTTACTAAAAGGGAATTCCACCAATTTTTCAATTTTTTAGGAAAATTCAGTCTATGAGACGTATACAAAATCACTCAGAGAGGTTTGATAATGAGAAATTTACTGGTTCAGATTTCTTAACTATTTTATTTGCTATTCCAAAATGACCTGCAAACCTGCATGTATCTTCTGAGTTTTGTAGTGTTTACAATGGTAAAATAGCGGTAAATCCGTAAAAAAAATTTCTTTAGGGATTGTTTTGTCTTATACGACCCTGTGTTTACCTTTCCATCATGACTGTACGTCAAAAATATGCTTTAGACTAGGGGTGGGCAATATGGCTAAAAAAAATATATCACAATACTTTAAGACTTTTCATTGATACACTATATGCATCATAGTATTTTGTTTTTCTGTCATGTGGTTAAGTATTGACGATATTCACGAAATGCTATGAAGAGTGTATTGTGACATAATTTATCACAGTAACGATAAAATATTGCCATATTGCCCACCCCTGCTTAAGACCAATACTTCATCTCAAGACTGTTATACAATAATGTCTCAAGTATCAGACAGCATATTCATAACCATTTCATGCAATAATTTTCAATAATTTCATGTAGCTTTTGGAGACTTTAAGCCCGTCAGATGTCTGGTTCCTCTCACCACCGTTGTAAACAATTCTGTCTCAATATGTTTCTCTAAAACATTTTCACATCAAACCACTCTGATTGACTTTGTTTACATATGATGATTTACTTAAGCAGAAATGTTGAAGAATCAGTGGAATTCCTCTTTAATATTGTCCCTGTAAATCTAAACTGAATACAGTAATGTTTGTAAAGTTGACTATAAGCTTCTATTATTTGTTAGTTGTGCAAAAAAAAAAATCTTGACTGCATTTGGTATGAGGCCCAAACTGTGTAGATTATATTTTTTACCAAGCTGTCACTAGAAGGTTCCTCCTCAGAGGATTTAATTTACAGAAATGCCTTGTGATGAGGAGTAATCATCTTCATAAGTATGTGGGTGAAATGGAAGACTTTTACAGGAAGAACTGAATATCTTTCCTCCCTCATTCTGTATAAGCTTGTTGTCTGTTTTGCATGAGGAGACATCACAGAGATCTAGAGCTTCATGACTGTGAACATAAACATTGTGCCTATCTAGCACTGGAGAAGAAGCCACCGATATGGCAGAATGCTGCGAGTGTGTGCTGTGTTTTGTGTGTTTGGGCGCGGGGGAGAGTCGTGACGGCGAGCGTGTGCTGGGTGCTGAAGCGCGCTCTCCAAGCTACCAGTTGGGGTGTGTGTGTGTGTTTGTGTGTGCGTGTGTATGTGTGTGTGGGGGGGGTTGGCTTATGGAGCGCTGCCAGCCTCAGTCGGCACGACCCAAACGGAAAGCGGCTCCCTTTTATTACAGTTTATAGCCGCACACCATGGATCCCCCCGCACACGCAGGAGTCACGCAAATGACCCCACCACACTGCCCCGGCAGAGTATATTCTGAAAAGCTGTGATCTTTTCAGAGGAGCGCTGATGAAAAGGAATCTTGCCAAGGCAACAGCAGATAATGATGCCAGTCAGGATGGAGGAGGCTGAGGGAGGTTGCACAAAAGTTGCTGAGGCTGAACTTGACGGGGAGTTGTTTCTCATGGATACCAGGCAGCAGCTACGTTTGTGTGTGGTGCTAGCACAAATTGGACAAAAAAAGCATATTGTGATTATATCATATTGCAGTGCTGCATATTGCGGTTGAGAAATGGCAGTAAATTAACTCTTTCAGACCTAGCATCGTTTTAGTGATGCATTCAGAGAACTTGGCTTGGGGAATTGACTGTTTGCAAAATTCAGACAAATCCCACCTCTTTTAGTTCCAGTTGCATTCTCTGTCAAACCTTGATCTTAGGCCACCTAGGAGCATCCGAGTAGATTTTTAAAAATGTTTCATTATTCAGGTATAAATAAGATGTTCACTGCAGGCATGTTTAAGGATTGATGAAATATGAAGGTGAATTTAAAGAAAAAAGGACAAAACGGATTCTGGAAACCATGTTTACATTAGAGTGGCAGGTCTTCATTTCTAATAAGGAGGAGGTTTGAGTGACAAAAGCTACCTTTTCTGATGAGGTAGTGCTAAAGTTGAAGCTATTTCGTGGTGCGAGGAACCAAGGGTCTCAATGTCTATAAAATAAATATAGCCATTTTTTTATTTACCGGTGAACCTACACACATCTTCTGAGGTTTTATATGTATAGTTGATAATGGTAAAATAGTTTTATTGGGTCCTCTTTTGCCCTACAACAGCCTGCATGTGTCTCTCTAACAAGAATGTATTTAAAACATGTTTTAGGCATACTTCAAAACTACACTTTTAAAAAAGATGGTTCTTTATAGGTTCATTTAGGAAATAGTTCCATATAGGATGCATGGTTTTAAGTAGAACCATTTCATGCTTAAATGGTTCTTTGCATGGGGAAAACGTTCTTCAGATTGATGAAGACAATGCTGTATATGGTCCTATATAGAACCTTTTTGAAAAAGAATTCTTTTATTGTTAAATGCTTGACATCGTAACAATAGAAGAACCTATTTTCGGTTCTATATAGAACTATTCTCAAAAAGGTTCTATATTGAACCATGTACAACATGGGGCCATGTATTCATAACCATTTCAAGTAATAACTTCCTCTGAAGTAGCTTTTAGAAGCATTAGACACTACAGATGTCTGGTTCCTATCACAGCCACTGTGCACATTTCTGACTCTAGGTTTTTCTAGAACCAAGCATTTCACATCAAACCACTCTGAATGACTTTGTTTGCATCTTAACTTTAAGTTACACAGAAATTTTGAAAAATTGGGGAGCTGCTCTTTTAAGTGCTTAAAAATCTCTTAGTCTCAGAATGAGTATAGGCACACATTCAGAACAGAATTTAAATCTTATCTTTAAATCTTAAAAGTCTCATTATTGATTTGTTTTCGTCAGAGAAACAGTAAAAATGACTGAAGTGTGAAATATACTCCTATTCGTATGTTTATTTGTTCAAAGTGGTAGTCTGTGACACTAAATCCAAATGTATGGCTTCATCAGGTCATGTTCTTTCATTTTCTTTTAAAATCAGTGTTGTTACTAGAGAAGACAAAGCTAAAAAGCCAGAAAAAGTTGATTAAAGGGTTAAAAACATGTTGGAGATTTGCCTGCATTGTTTTGACCAAAATTATCTGTTGGATCACATAAACGTGTTGATTCATATAAACACCCACAGAAGCACTTGTCTGGAACACATGAGGTGAAGTTGCTCAGAATGTTCACAGCACACAACAAAAAATGTCATTTGTTGAGTGGGCTCATTTAACAAGCGATGTATTGTGTAGCAATGGTTTGAAGAAATTAGCTTCAAGGCTTTGTTATTCTAGTATCTGGATGACTGTTTCTTTGCCAACATTTAGAAGCATTCATAGCTGTTAAAAGCACCGGACAAAAATCCTCAGGTGACCAAACACTGAAAAGGCAGGAGCTCGGCATCTGTCCTGCACCTTCGTCAGCACGCTAGCCTTGCCTTGGATGTGTGTATTTAGAGGTGGTATTGTGGCATCATGTGCCTGGAACTTGCTGCCCACTCCACAAAGAGTACACACTGTACTGCCATCCTCATAACACTGGTCCATTAGCCACAACAGGGCCTGTTAATAGCTGCTCTCCTGCTACTGCCACTGAGGCTGCTTGTTTGAGAACCTCTCAATGATGTACGCCTGTGTGTGTGTGTGTGTGTGTGTGTGTGTGTGTGTGTGTATGTGTGTGTGTGTGTGGTGGGGGTGGAGCTAACTGAAAATCTCAGAAGTTAATGCTTTGATTTTCCAGGTATGTTTAATGATTATCTAGACCTGCTGGCCTCAGGCAGAGAACAGAAGCAGTCACCACGTTCATTTGGGCTCACTTATATACTTCATGAGTACAGAGCACTATTCAAATGTAATTAGTTTTACCAGAGGAAATGGAATTCATATATTTATAATAAAATTAGTATGCGATATGTTTGGTTCTGTATAAAGTTTCTGGTGAATTTCCCCAAATTAACAAAGATAAATCTAATTAAAAGATTATAGCCCAGAAGTATACGTGAGCATTTCATGACACCACACTCAATAACAATAACAACACGGAGCATGTCTGTGTTTATTAGCAGGTTTTGTTATTATATTGCTATAAGGTGGACTCAAAGGGAATTCTTATTACTGAAAGAGCTGCAGCGTTATCTTGGGTAAAAATCATAGATCTCATTGGTCATCACTTTTAACTGTTCCGCTGTGAATAGGGCTTTAGACAGCAGCTTCGCTGTTGTATAAGTTTCCGTTTTCTTCTGCAGTCCCATGTACACCTGCACACAAGCCGTGGGCTGTATCTGAGGTCAGTTGGCTCACTCTTGGCTTCAGTAGCCCACAGACAGATTATAGTGATAACTTATTCCGGTTCTCATAAATCAATAAGCCATTGTTCCAAAAGCAGAGAAGTGTGGGCGAGGTCAAAGATCATCAGGAATGGGTGGGAGTGCAATTACCATTTAAATATTTAGCACAGCTTAAAAAGTGCCTGAGCTGTACAGGGACTTCTGTGCTGTGTGCTCTTCGTTTGGAGCTTATTAATGAGTAATGTGGGCATAATTAGTCAAATCCCTGTTGAAATGGGTTTGGTTGTGTACAGTAATACATCTCCTGTAGGTTATCAGCATGGAAAATACAATATTATTTATTATTTATCATTATCTAATAATTGATTTTTTTGCCTTGTATGTCCAGTTAGTGTTCTTTGTTGTTTGTACACAGTACTTGGTGGCACTATTGTGGTATAGCTCAACAGTGTGTTTGAAACCTTCTTGTTCTGACAAAATCAACACCACACTGTTCTCTGGCCCAAGGAACTAAGCCAGAATAACCGGTAAGGGCATTAGGCCACATCACGTGATGTCCAACACATCCTGCTTTGTGGAACTGAGACAATTGGAAAAGGGAAGAAAAAAAAACAGGAAGTTCTGGATTGTATTAACCAGCTGCTCTTGGACTAATCCAAACACTGCTAACACACAACAGCCAACTAATAGTGCACTTACAATCTGTGTGCCAGATTTGCTCTCTGAATCCCTGAGTGTCTGAAAGGAGCTGAGACAGAACTTTCCAGATTGCGTACCGAACACCTGCAACACCGTGGAGTAATTAGACGGTAATGAGTGAGTGAATAGAGATGTGAGTCACTTGTGTTTACCCAGTGCGTCTCTGCTGATGCTCACTCTACGTTAAAGCTTGAATGTACTGTGGATGAGTCCTCACTGAGCCTAGAATTCAGATAAGGCTGCAAGCATGTGTGGCTTGTAGGCCGCAAAGCTGCTACATTCTTAAAAACAAAGCTGCCAAAAAGTCCTTTGGACTAAAGCTATTGAAGAACCACTTTTATTTCCCTAAAGAACCTCTCAGTGGTTCTTTGAAAAACTCATTTGAAACCACTCCACTCCTGGCACTGAAGTTAACACTAGAGCAAACACAGTTTACACCTTGCATCATTATGTGTTTTAAGTGATGGGTTTATGATCGGATTTCACTTGACCGCAAGAAAAGCCAGGTGTAAACACACTCAGGATGCATTGTGATCAGATTACAATAGGACAGGGATGGAAAGTACTTTGTTACAATACTTATGTAAAAAGAGGGAAGGGTAATGATCCTTAGCGATACACTATATGGACAAAAGTTTTGGGACAGTACACATCACACCTACAGGATGTGATGGGTATTAGTATGGAGTTATTCCCCACTTTGCAGCTATAACAGCTTCCACTCTTCTGGGAATCTTTCTAGAAGATTCTGGAGCGTGTCTGGGAATATTTGCCTATTCATCCAGAAGAGCATTTGTGACGTCAGACGCCGATGCCGGATGAGAGGGCCTCGCTCGCAATCTACGTTATAGTTTATCCCAAAGGTGTTTGATGGGTTTGAGGTCAGGGCTCTGTGCAAGCTGGTCAGGTTTTTCCACACCAAACTCACCCAACCATGTCTTGATGGACCTTGCTTTGTGCACAGGGGCACAGTCATGCTGGAACAGAAAAGAGCCTTTCCCAAGCTGTTTCCACAAAGTTGGAAGCATGGAATTATCCAAAATGTCTTTGTATGCTGAAGCATTAAGTTTTCCCTTCACTGGAACTAAGGGGCCCAGACGAACTCCTGAAAAACAACCCCATAGCATTATCCCTCCTCCACCAAACTTTACAGTTGGCACAATGCAGTCAGGCAGGTAATATTCTCCTGGCATTCGCCAAACCCAGACTTGTCCATCAGACTGCCAGACAGAGAAGCGTCATTCGTCACTTCACAGAACGTTTTCACTGCTCCACAGTCCAGTGGTAGCGTGCTTTACACTACTTCCCGCCAGAGGCAATTTGGAATTGTGTACTGAGTGATTCAACAGAGGATAGGCACTGTGCACTTCAGCACTCGGCGGTCCCGCCCTGTGAGTTTGCGTGGTCTACCATTTTGTGGCTTAGCTGTTCTTGCTCCTTGGTGCTTCCAATTCACAGAAATGGCACTTACAGTTGACAGGGGCAGATCTAGCAGGACAGAAATTTCACAAACTGACTTGTGGCAGAGGTGGCATCCTAAGACGGTGCCATGTTTAAAGTCACTGAGCTCATCAGTACGACCCATTCTACTGCCACTGTTTGTCTGTTGAGACTGCAAAGCTATGTGCCTCATTTTATCCACCTGTTAGGTATGGGTGTAGCTGAAACACCTGAACTTAATAATTAGGAGGAGTGTCCCAATACTTCTGTCCATATAGTGTATATGTCTGCACATTGCTACAGGTCACATGCGATTGCTTCCACAGCTACCAAAACACAGGAAAAGGATGAAAAGAGAAGCAGCAGATGAAATTAATAAGTCATGGAATCCACAGAAAGAGAGAGAGCGCACATTCTGAAAGGTGCAAAAATGTCTGTAAACGAAACCCCATCCTTGGCTATAGTTACAATAACTATTTGACCTAGTTGGGTCAAAAATAATTGTATAATAATCAAATAAAAAAATAATTGTGTATGTGCCATAGCATGCTCTCCTATTTCAGAATATAATAGAGGAGAATGAGTGAGAAAAAAAAGATTTAAGTGCCTTTGAATGGGGTATGATAGTAGATATGTGTTTGAATATAACTGTAACACAGATAGGATTCTTGAAGCTCATCAGTGATCTTCTGGAATGGTCCCTAAACCCAGCTGAGAAGACATCTAGCCAGTGGCGGAAAAGTCATTTCAAATTGTGACTGAAATGTGTTTTTTGTAAGAAGAACAAAAAAGAGTCCAAATGCGTTTAGAGCTTTTTCAGTCCCCTGCCTGTCTGAACTTTTCGAAGTCTTCGCCACAAACAGTGACATCTAAACAGATCTCTTCTGTTCCTACAAAGGCAAAGGCCTTTTCAGCAAATGTTCACATGTGAATAGCATGTCTGAACCTATGAATTCAATCAAGTAACAAAGAAAAACAAATCTAATTTGAGTGTTTTCGCCCTGCTGTCGAAATGTAGCCTCGTGGCTCTGTTAGACGGGCCGTGGGTAGATGAGATGTCTAATTACTTGCAAGTCTCATTTTGGCAGGCGCTGCTGCGCGCAGGACTGGACGTGGTTGTAGAGCTAATTTAGAAAGACAAGCTGGGGAAGTTATTAGAGAGCTTGCAGAAGGCTCAGGTATTCTACTGATTACTGGCTATCTCCATGACAACACAGAGCCTCTCTACAGACATTTGGCTATGTCCAGGGCTGTTACGCACATATACACTCAAACAAACTTGCACACTCGTATATGGACAGAGGGTTATATAACACCCCTCTGCTGGTGGTCTTGATCAGAGTTATTTCTGAATTTCCGGAGGCCATGTGTGGCCTGCATGGAGCTTTTTTGATGTCTTGCCCTGAAAGCCCAAAAAAGTGGGTGGAGTTTGGAACGTCCATCTGTGAGTTTTTGCATGTCTGTCGGACTGCCTTTGATCTCTCTTGGTTTTGGACAGGGTGAGGCACTGCAGCCGGCCTCAGAAATAACACCAAGCACACACGCAATCAATAACACTGAGCCCTAACGCAGAGGTGAAGGCCATGGGAACCCCCTGCAAGCTACTTGTTCACTCTGATTCTGGCTGCAGGGGGGCTCTGGCACAGCCACATGAGCTCTGCTAAGCCAGGGGAAAGCTCCCTTAAGCACACTGTCTATGGCTTGGACAATAAAATGCTAATGATAATTATCAAAATCTGTCATTTTTCAGATACGGATAAAACATTTATGCTGTACTGTTCCTCAGTCCAGAATTATACTGCTTTTAGTGCAAACTAGTTTTATCTGAGGTGAACATCTTCATTTTCAAAATGGTTAACAGAGATTGTTGTAGTTTGTTAGCTAACAATCAGCTGACCAGGCTGTTTTATGGGTGTAGAAGAACGCAGAAGACTTAATTGTACGTTTTTAAAGCTGCACTGTGTACCTTTTTTGTTAAAATTTCAAGAAGTATCATTACTGAGTCAAGAAAAAAAACAATAATTAAAAAATAGTTTTATCGGACCTTTACATATCAATGTGGAGGCTGAAAAAGAAGGTCTGGCTCAATGTTGAGGACTCAAGTGCAAAATCAGCATAATACTGAAGAAGATATGATGACAATAGTAGATGATATAGTTACATGTACATTGCATGCAATTACACATTTCTACCAGAGAGGTCTCCAGATCCCCAAATCTTACATAGTGTAGCTTTAAAAATTTCTATTACCTTTTCATATTTTTGTACAGTGTTGTTTGATTACTTGCTGCTGATGGTCTTTTTTCTTGGCCATGATGAAAATAGCAGTTCCCATTTCTGTACAGTAAGCACAGAAGGTGATGTACGACTTTTACTTGCCTGATGGGGAGTCAGAGGAAGTCCACTTGTAACATAACCAACTAGCATGGCAGTGAAGAGAGATAGCTAGAGTAAATAAAATCTTAGGTTGAAGGAAAATGTCACTGACCAAGATGGTATTGTGGCTAAATGTGCTCTTTTTTGTTTCTTAAGTCAGATCAGAATAATCAGAAATAATCAGAATGAGACTTTTGTTTCGTTCAGGGTTTAAAATGCTTAATATTAAGGAATGCATATAATAACAGTCATCAGTGTCAAGTTAGTATAAAACAGAATATTGTGATATATTGCTCATTGCTTGCTCTTTGTTCAAGTGTTACAGTTTTAAAACTACTAATTTCATCATCAGTCAGTCTCCCACCTACTGAGGTCATCAGTGGTCTCCGGGATTAGATGATGTGGCTCTGGGTTCTCAGGTGGGCTGATTTCATTTGGATGACTGACAGTACAAATCTGGTGTTATGGGAGATTTTAATGTGATCTCGTCATTTATCTGAGTTTTACATTTGATTTATCCTCAGAGGGGGCCGCGTCGTGATCAGTGCACCTGTTGTGGTAGTGCGTCTGTGTGTGTGCTGTGCACTGGCTTGTGACTGACTCAATAGGTAGACTGCTGCTCAGATTGACAGCACTGCTGTGGGATTTAATGCCATTAATTACTGCACTCACCTGTTTAACATGACCGGCAGGTCTACGCACACATACACGTACACAAACAGAATGTCGGGTGCACACCTCATTACCACACACGTTCTCTAAACTTCTTTCTTGCTCAATCTGGCCTCATCAAAGCGCATCCAGGCTCTGTGGAAAGCGTTTGAAGTCAGAATTCTATTCCTGTCAAGGTGATGCCGCCACCGCCCCCTCACTCCCAAACACTCACACACGCTCTGCTCACCCTGTTCACACTCTCACGTTTACTTACTCCCAGCAGGAGAAGACTCCTGGTGCCCACCACGCCTCAGTCGAAGATTTTTAATCCTCCTCTGTCTGCTGCTGCTGCTCATTGTATCTTTCTTCCCACACAAACTACACCGTGCCCTCTACTTTATAGGTCTTTTCTTAATTAGAGCAGAGGATAAGCTGGATGCCTCAAGAGTAGACACACTCTTCCTGTGTTGACTGGAGGTAGAATGAGTTCACTTCCATTTTCTGGAAAGCTTCGAGTTCAGTGTGGAATAGAATGTTCATAACTTTTACTGTGAAGATGAATGTGTACACAGGCTTCATAGCTTCGCTTTCAGTTTGTTAAATAGGAGCTCAAGAGGAGAAAAAGAGTGATTTTGCATGTGCAAGGGTGAGAGAGCAAGAACGAAAAAGAGATTTATCTGTTTAATATTGCTCTTTGCTTTGGCCTGAGAAATAACCCATCCCTTTTTCCCCTGCAACACTGTTTGACATTTGGCAGCAATATTCAATCATGTTTATGTGGCCCTTCGCTAAGGGTCTCATGCGAAAAAACATATTACTGCAGAGTTACGGGGGTATGTTTTTACTGCAACTCTGCGGTGTGCTTAAATACATAGTCCAGGGTATTCAGCCTAAACTCTGTCTGCTGCATCTGTAGCAAATGGTCAGTTAACACAGACGATAATAACTTCCCTGTATTCAGAAAAGGACAGAAAAGCTATTAGCAGGAAAGTGTGCATCAGGGTTTGACCAACATATTGATCGACTAGGAATTGTGGCCGATATTAAGAGGCCACAATTTTATCGGTATCGCTAAACATATTGTTGATAATGTATTGATAATTCATGACATGTATACACATGTCTGTGTGTGTGTGTGTGTGTGTGTGTGTATGTATTCGGCAATACTCTGGTGTTTTATGTTAACAGGTGTTTGCTAGTTTGACAGCATGTCCTGGTCTGCTGCTGCATTCTCTTGAATTTATCTGCTCTCTTTCTGTGTGTTCTGTATAACTTTAAAAGACCTGGAGTGGGCAAAAGTAGGACTGGGTGGATTGATCCCCATTCGATCCGTCTGTTTAACAGCAGTGAGATTAGATAAAAGTCCAGCTGCAGATCTGATGTACTGTTCTGCCTTCTGGACAAGAAATTACAGCTCCGATGGACAGTCAGAGAATCAATATTTAATCACCTGGTGAGAGAGGCTTGCTTAAGCAGCTGAGGGAAATGAGCAGGGGGCTGTGTGCTGGCCACAGAGTTTCCTTTCTTTGGACTAAAAGTTGTGTTGGATGTGAAATTGCCTCTAGGGCTGCACAGTATATCCTTGTTAATCATAATCCTCATCTTGGCCTTTGCAATACTGATATCACAGAAGGGTGGAGTATACAAATAAGCCTCTATCAAATCACAGAATTTGTTGTGTGCTGTGAGCAACCTGACCAGTCACAAATGAGCTAGATGCATTTCTGCCTGTGTCATTAAAACGTTTAAATTATGTAACAAACAAGCAAATGGAAATCATAATAATGCAAGCCAATTTTGAACCATGTCATTCATCTCATTAACATGTTGTCACCTTATGATGCAGTTTAAACTACCACTGCTTCTCTATGTTCAGCTACAGTTTGCAATAGGGTGGTGATCAGAAGGACGTTGATAACAGGTTTAATGTATTTATGTTCTAAAAGAAACTATATGTGTGCGTGGAGTGTTGCATGTGTAAGTGTATGTCTCAGTGTTCATGTATCCACCCAGAAGGGAGAGGTTTACATAGCTATTTCAGTTAGTTGTCAGAAGGCTTGGAGAGAGACAAATGGAACACACTCTGTTTTCTAGCATCTCTCTCAGTGACGACATTCTGCTGCTATTATTAAAGGTGTCTCTCTGGTTGCTAATTTTCACACAGCAGAAATAGTATGTTTGCAGGATAATGCTATCTGACCAACATCTCCACAAAAGGCTTTTCAACACTTGAAACCTGCCATACATTCATAAACTGCTTATAAAAAATGGCAATTTGGAAATTAAGCTGTGCATTTTGGAAAGACGATTGACTGACCTGTGACAGGTGACATCTCACATGGCACTAAATTTGACCATTTATTATTAACTGCATAAACAACACCAACATTACTAAATTAGATTGTGAAATTCCAGATCACAAAAATAAAAACCCTCTTATGATAGTCATTTAAATATTAAATTATTGGTTATTTTCCATCTCCACCCTTATTCACTGTTCCTCTGCAGTTCCCACGCACCCCACAAGGGGAGAGCGCCCCACAGTTTTAAACCAGGGGTGTCCAATCTTATCCACATAAGGCCGGTTTGGGTGCAGGTTTTCGTTCCAGGCAGGGAGAGCACACCTGGTTTCACTCGTTTAATTAGTCAGTCTCAGTCTTTAAACAACTGATCAGGTGATCTCCTGCTTTGTTGCAATGAAAATCTGCAGCCACACCGGCCCTTTGCGAATAAGATTGGACACACTTGTTTTAAACATGTATTTTCTAGTATCTGTTTCACGTTATCCTGTTTTGACACTGTAAAACACCCAAAACTTGATCCATAGCACATCTGTTTATTGAAAATTTTGTTTAGTCTGTGCATAATAAGACATGGGACACTTTGAGGTATAGGACAAATGATTAGTAGGCATGTTGATATGGAAGTAAAGGGATACATTGGTTAAGCTGTCGTTTGCGTTGCGTGCAGCCGATGACAGTCTATGAGAGAACCACAGTCCTTGTCCAAATGACGTGGCATTTTGATGATGAATTGAATTGTAATTAATTAGAAGCATGGGTCTAACACTCTGTAGCCTATAGACCAACGTCCTCTGAATTAATTGGACCCATAATGCTCAGTGTAACGTGACTGAAAACAAGCTATGCATACATTGCATGGCTTTTTAAATCATCATTGACCCCATTCTGACTAAGATCAATTGTTTGCGCCATCAGAATAACACTGCCACCTCATCTTTGGCTTGCTTAGCTTGTAAAGTCGATTTGTGACAGTGCTGTAAAAAAATTCTGTAGCATTAAAATGAATTGAAATTTAGCCTGTCAGATAATGTCTGGCATGTTAAGACAAGGGGCTCATTTATTCCAAAAGAAAGTACACCTCCCTTCAACTTCCACAGCACAAGTGTCGTGCATAGTCATCATTCTGCCACAATCTCCGTCCCTCTCTGTGCCCTGTCACGCTGAGACTCCCCTGATATCTTCTTGCGTCTTTCTCCATCAACACCTCCGCTGGACAGAATAAGTGGCACTGTCATCCACAATGCAGCCCTCTGGTGAATCTCAACTTCAGCCTCAATTTGATTCCAATCTGGACTGTGAGCACATTCTCCTCCGGTGGGAGGGAGCATGTCTCTAGACTGAGAGCGGAGGAGCAGGCAGACTGCGGCGTGAAGAACAGCCCTATACCCAAACCACTGGAGGGTGGGGTAGGGGGATGGATGAGTCACAAAGGCGCTCTCCCGCTCTCTTCTCGCTCTCCTCCTTAAGCCCCTGCCTCCTTACCTCTCACTCTGTTTTGTCTGCTGGCTTTGTGAGACTGAGCGATTTTATGTTCTTCAGTTTGTTTTTCTGTTCTTTTTGTAAAGAGCCTTTTAGGGCCCAAATAACCCAAACTGAACCTAACCACCAACCGGGAAACAGATTAAAACTTTACTTTCCTAAAAACAGAGTAGTTTAATTCCTAATTTATGTATCGTCTTTGGCAGATGTGTACATGGATAATATCTCAATTCCCATATTGTTACATCCCTAGATCTTATTGCACACCACATTGAATGATGTTCAGATATCTAAGGAACATCCTTTTAGCTGCACATGCCTGTATTCTCACTGTTTTACTTCTCTTGATACCATTTTTGCATACCTGTTGACCTTCTGCACCTTGCTGCCAACAATAACGAGTGTCTCCTGGTTATTGCACATGCCAGGATAATAATTGCTTTAGGTAATAAAAGAATGAAAGGAAGAATAAAACGGGGAGAAAAAAAGTAAAGCAGAAGTAATCGCAGGCTGGAATCTGTTAAAAGTACAGATAAGAGCACTGAGTGGAACAAAGACTTAAAAGGGAAAGTCTTTCTCTGGGCTGCACCAGACAGTAAAGTGAAAATAACTATAAATAGGTATAAGTATGATGACATAAGCGAGTGACCACTGTTACAACCACTGTTAGGTGTTGGAAATAAAGATCTGGCAGACAACCAATATTGTTACACATATACACAATGTAAGATATGAGAATATAATTGGTAGAATATTCAGTTTGGCTGTAAGGCAGGTTCACAACGTTTAGTAGGAGGCATGAAGGATTTGGCTGTCTTGAAGCTAAATGGTGTTTGGAAAAAACTGAAGTTTGCAGAGAAGACACTTCCATTTCCTGTGAAGAAGTATTTGCACCCACCACCTCCCACCTCTTCCCTATTCCTCAATTCTATATCTCAGTCCTGTCTCAGTTCTTCAAGGGGTAGGGTCTGGCCTTCTAGTTTAAAGCAGAAGACATTTAGAACTCCAGCCCAAGTTCTTAGAGTTCTTCTAATTCAGTACTGTATTCTTTATCAGAGTGAATTTGATGATGTAAAATGCATCTCCCACCGCAGTGCCTGCAGTCTGGGCCCTAAAGGCTCAGAGCTTCTCCAGCTAATTCCTCTATACACCGACATGTCTAGCCACCCAGGATTTCAGTGCAATTAGAGGAGAACATCACTAAGTGCATGACTTTGCCACATGGCCAAATGAAGCCCAGATTTACTGGTATTGCATGCTGCCTCCTGATGTGAAAAACAGAATAACCCTGATGTCCTTCCCTGTCTGTAAGGAGGCAGGGGCTAGTCCAATAGCTTGGAAGTCCTTGTCCATGGATGGCATATCTAAGGCATGAGTCCCAGCAGTAGGACTCACCTCAGACCTTGAATTGCTTTAACTTGATGGTTCTTCTTCATTTCTATGAGCACTTTTTTTCTCTCCACCAGTCCTCTAACTCTTTTTACCCCACCCCCCAGCCTCATCCTCTCCCCTCCCACTCTCCTTTCTCCTCTCGCTCCCTCCCACGCAGCCCACAGCTGCCTAGTTCCTCTGTAATGCGGTTCATTACTGTCAATTATGGTGACTCACAGCTCCAGCTTGGCTGCACAGTCACAGGTGGTTCCCCCCAGCAAAGTGCACAGATGCTGCACACACATGCTTCTCCTGCAGCTCTTCCAGGGGTTTAGGTACCAGTTTATAAGGTACACCTACGTAGTAGCATGTTGTGTCTCCTTGAAGGCCTTCAAGACAGCTTCATTTTGCCTGGGCATGGATTCTACAGATGCTGGATACATTGGCCCTTATTTGCCAACGGTGCATAAACAAGAGCATAGATTTGACCACCTTGGAATGATGTACAAACTTCTCAGTGTCTGATTCATTTTCATATGACGTAGAGACAAGCTGAGATTTGAGCGCAAATGATGAATCAGCTTCAGTGCATGAAGTCAAGCGGCAGCCTCCTGGTACATATCATTTATGTGAAGCCCGCGCTAATTTGTGCAGAAGGTTCTGTAGGGAGTAAATAAAACAACAGGTTTCAGTGGCTCCTGAGCCAATGGCTGTGCTCGAAGGTGGAGTTTAAGATTAAGCAGTGCACTACTCCTCTTAGTGACCAAACTTTATAATGTTAAAATTACAACCACTGGAACAAATAAAACTATGAAATAAAGAAAACATCTTAGTTTTTTACGATGGTAGAATGATCGTTGTGTGATTATTTTCCAAAAATAACATCATTAAACACTATTATTGCAGTGTATGATATCTTTATGCACTAGCTGTGTTTTGTATTGATTTTTTGTGCAGTGTCAGCAGTAAAAAAACTAAAGCACAGTGTGATGTCTTTAAAACTAACATGGAATAGCTGCATCATTTGTTTATACCAATGAGCATGTACAATAAGTACATTTATTGTTGTACTGCATTGCCATGTGCACAAATTATTAATATTATTGTTATTTTTATTTTTATTCTCATTATTAAGATTATATATGATGTCATTAATAGTTTGGGTTGGGCTAGTTAACTGCAAATTAAAAATATTTTTATTTATTTATTTTTATTATTATTATTATTATTATTAAAATTTTACGCTCAAATTTACACACCCTCCTACCAGACCTAAGTTTGATTGTGCAGATACACCAAATTTGAAACTGATGAATAACAAAACTGTCAGTGAAATTTGTTACCATTCCCAACTTGATGAATAAGTTTTTTACTGTAGAGTAATAGTAATATTGTACGATGCAAAAATAATTGCATTGCACAATTCCTGTATTTGGATGGCTTCGCAATGTTACACAGTCTTTTAACCTTATCTAAAAGATACTCAGTGGGGTTGTGCAGGGTACTGGAGAAAAGAAAACTCACTGTACTGTTCCTGGAACCATTTGGTGATGATTTGTACCTTGCGACATGGTGTATTATCGTTAGAAAGTGCTCATTCGAGTGTGGGTAAACTGTAGTCAGGAAAGGAATTTGGTCAGTTGGATGGTTCCATGGACACCTAATGCCTGCACTAAATTCTGAACTTTCCATGAGCTTGGTGCAAAAAGAACCCAGATTGTTGCGACCAGGCAACTTCTTTCCCCACTCTTCCCCATACGTTTTAGCATGCCAAGAGCTTTGTTTGCTCTTTAGTAATTACACCCCAACATCAGAACCCAGAGTGGTCTTTTCTTTATTCATTTTACTGCAGTCAAGTGGTGTTAATCCAGATGGATCTTGAAATTTCTACTTTTTATAAATGTTTATGTATCGACATTGGCAGATAGGTACATGAAAAATGAGATATTGACATTAGGCCCACAGTTCCCATATCGGTGCATCCATAATTGAAATGGTTATGTGTAAAAAGCCCAAGGCAACAGCTAATTATCAAAATTCTAGGGCTGAATGATTTGGGATTCAATATTTAGTTGCATTTTTTTTCTGACAAATATTGTGAATGTGATTTAAATGAGGTTTTCTATAAATTAAGCTCCAGGCGTTGTTTCTGTAAGACAAATACATACATTTTTTTTTCAGGCTTGAGACCTGAAATTAGCATGCCGTTCTGCCTGTTCAAGAGCTCTGTGTTAAGTTAAATTTCTCCACTTAGAATTTGTCAAGATGACGTTGAAAAATTTAGGATATAATTAAATTGTGATTTGAAAATTGCACGCTTTCAAATGAAGATTTCAATATAACAATGAATGATTATACAACCGTACCAAATTCACCATCACTCGTTTTGCAATTTTCAGTGCTCCATTAAACACTAACTAACACTAGAATCACTAATCTGCCTCATTTACACTGCACACTGTTGTCACATGATGTATGACTTTGGATTTTGTTCAATAGTAGGTGGTAAACATAACTTTGCAATTCAGTGTGTATATGTATTTATAAAGACTATAAAATGTTTATATGCACTTATGTATGTGTAATTTTATGCCATTGTCTTCCTGAATCAAGACTGTATGGCCGGCTGGAAAGCCCAGTGGTTGGATTTGGTCTGTCTCCCCACGTTCAGTCCACTCCTGACATTCAGCCACAGCTAATTGTGCCTCTGCCTTAATTAGATCTGCTAATGAGCTCGGTGGAGATGGGGCTGTAGAGACACCAGGCTCGGCCGGCTTCTCTCTCCTCCCTTGCCCAGCCTAGCCTGTTCTCTGTCTGAACAGAATCAGGGAGCTCTCAGCCATTAGTGCGCTATTAGGACTTGTGCTGTCATTTCCTAACCGGAGCTGTAAAACTTTGGCGCTGTGATTTATCAGCCTTAATATGCCTGATCAGCCTCAGCTCATTAAGGCCCATGTGGAGTGTGAGATGCACTTCACAATACTAATTCGCACTGATTGAGTGGATAGTATTACAGTTGAATCTTCATAAAGGCTCTGCCGCAATGGGAAATTGGCCCTCAGGCACTTTTCAAACTTGCCTATTACGAGCTGAATATTTTAAAAGTTTCGATCGTTCCATTTTAGTCAGTTTAGAAGAGTTACAGAATACAGTAAGGTAACAATGATATAGTCACTACTGTGCTACTGTATTAGTGGCATTCATGTCTGTACATGTACAGTACACTGTGCAATATCAGAGACCACTTTTCATTTCCAGGGGAAAATGGGTTTACCAGCAGAAAATACATATTTAATACATATTTTATAAATACACATGGAGAATACACAGTACGCAGAAGTCTCTGTGTCCATGCTTTACTTTTATTGCAGCTTCCTTTCCTTTCAGAAGACTTGCTTTCAGTTTTTCGAAAATAATTGCAGGGGTATTTTTCCACACCTCCAAAGTTCACTCTTAGAAGTTGGTTGCGTTTTCTGCTTTTCACAATCTAAGAAATTCCAAACGTGATCCCATAATGTTGAGGTCTGGACTTTGGAGTGGCCAGTCCATTGTTCTGGGAACACCAGCAGCTTCTTTGTTTGATCTGCAAGTTTTGGACTTCTTTTGTGTCCATGTCTTTTTCTCAGTAATGGCTCCTTAACAGCTACAAATCCTTTCAGACAGTGTTGTTGTCCTCTCACAGTGGAAGGATGGACAGAAACACTGGTTGTTTTTTTTTCAGATCTGAAGTAAGAGTGGAGCTTGATTTTCTCCTCTCTCTCAAAGATGAAAGCTTTAAGTACTGTTTATCTGATGGTGACAGTTTTGGTGGTCTAACAGGTCTTGCATGGTAGTTGAGTCACATTTTCTCTACATCTTGTAATAATTTTTTGAACTCCAGTTTTGAAACCTCTGTTCTTTTCACTCATTTTACTTTGATTTTCTCCTCATCAGAAATGTCTCCTGAAAAATTGCTTGTACCTAATGGCAGATTTGAATGGACAGTAAAAGAATAAACAGTGGTTTCTGACTTTGCACAATACATTTCCTTCCCTAAAGAACCTTTCCATTTTGTAAACGAGATATGTTAGTGTGAAGAGCCTTTTTTAAAGTTTAAAGCACTTAATAATAATCAAATAATGTGAAGTTTTTATACCGAATATTTTTCCCCCTAGAAACATACATCTAGGTTTATATTTAAGAGCCTATGTGCATGCATTTGTTTGCTTCTTTGTGTGTGCAAGTGTGTGTGGGCTTGGGCATGTGTGTGAACATGGGCATGGAGTGTTGGCGTACAGATGCACACAAGCAGGCAGGCAGGCAGGCAACCCACCAGGCGCAGAGGCATTATGTAAACACAGAAATGAGAATGTTCTGCATCCTGCCTGTCTCACCCCCTGACTGGCCAGCCACGCTCCATCTCCTGGTTGTGGCTGTGAACTCCGAAGGCGGGAAAATGACTGACAGCCTCAGCTTGGTGGCTGGGAGCATTAGTGTTACATGTAGTGCTGTGTTTGGGGAAAGGGGCAGTTAACATGCTGTGGCCTCAAGGGAAAGCACTTAGCCAGCACTTAGATGATTCATCTGATCCACACACACAGTGCCGGGTCTGAATGCTGCTGTTTGTTAAGCATAGAGACTGAGTGAGAGGGTGTTTTGGGGTGGGGGGAGAGACCTCCTGAGAGACAGATCCACTTAACAATATAGCCCATTTAATGACTTAAATATACTTTCAAAAAGTCAAAAATTGAATTTTCTACATAGTGCATTGATATTGAAAACTATCACTGATACGGCCCCGAGTCTCTTCAGGGTTTCTCATTTAGCATCTTTCATGGAAACCACTGTCTGTGATCAAAACTAGGTATCTAATTACATCTTACCATAGTAAAGTAGCTTACGTTGTGCATGCACCTACAGTCAAATGACTGGGCTTTTATTTTGAAGTATCTTATAAATTCTAGGAGTTTTGGGTTTATTTTCTTAGCAGGCTGGCACAGCAGATATTAAAAAAAGTTATATTTGAACTGAGGTAGTATATAATAATGTTTCTTAGATTTTTTTCAGAATAGTATTATCATGCACAATTATTTTGAAAAACATTATACATGTTTTATACAAATTTTAGGCTCTCTACACATCTTCAAAAAAACACTTTTTGATTTGACTCGATCATTTTTAGCGAATTCATTTATATCTGAAGAATTTTGTGCAATTCTTAAGTGCTTTATAGTTCATACTGGATCAAAGAATAGTTTGCATATATTTCTATTGAAATGAATAAGAATAGTCTTAGTAGTTCCATAGACAAACACTAAAAATGTTTCGGACTGTAAAGTCTTTAGAAAAGCGAATACATCTGTTTTTGATTATTAGAGTTCGAAAAAAAATGTTGTAGGAAGTTCATTTACATCTTCCAGAAGGGAGAACTTTCACTGGTTTATTAGTCAAAAAAAAACGCTGAAGATGAAACACTGTGCGCTTTGCCTTTCTTTAAAGACCAAGAAATTCTCTAATTAAAGGGTACTGTGACTAGAGGACTAGAGCTAGATGCTGCTCCTCCGGCACAAGCTGGCTCATCTCTGCTACACACTGCTATATCACAGTGCTATAGTGCAGTGATCAGATCTGCACCTGGCTTCGGATATTTACATTTGAAAATTTGAATGAGAATTTTTTGTAGTCCAAAAAAATTACCATATACCACTAAAAAAAATAAATAGTGCCAGGGAGTTTCTTAAGTTACTTCCCAATTTTTGTATCTCATCCAAGTCAGGTAGTGCATGAGTTTGTCTATTTAAAGCTGCACTATGTAAAAATTGGGATTTGCAGACCTCTCTGGTGGAAATATGTAATTGCATGTGATGTGCAGAAGAACATTTTGTAACATCGGTTGTGCTTCTGACTCCGTCCAGGAGTAAATGAATTTGATGATTGTGAGCACGTTGAAAGAGTATTCAGAGATCTCAGTCAAAACTCTACTATTGTCATCATATCCCCTCTTTTCTTTAGATACTTTCTGCATGTTTAATGTAGATTTTGCATTTCTGACATATACATTGTGCCGGACCTCCTTTTGGAGGCTGTGCAGGTGATATGTAAAGACGTATGACGTGGCCCGAAAAACTCCAACCTGAAGCCTCTGACTTTTAAACTATAACGTCAGGCCTTATAGGGTGACTTGCAGCAGCGCACAGACACTGCATTTTAGCGTGTTTTTTCTGATTCAATAATGCTCCTTCTTTCCATTTTAACTAAATTATATAATCTTATATAGTGTAGCTTTAATTTTACAGGAAACTATGCATAATCTATGTTGTATATAACTAGAGCTTGTTAGATTTTTTTTAATAAAGTATCAAAAAATCAGAAGAATCAGAAAAATACTTACTTCACAAACAAAAATTGTAGCTAAAAATAAGTCTGTCATCACTCCAGAGTATTTAAAATAATACCTTCACCTGTCCGGTAGAGACACTAGATGCCCTGCATATGTTTCTCCTCCTCTGGGCTCTGATCCCTTTTTTTTCACCCTCTCGATTTTATATACTCTCTGCATGTTCGGCTCTTAAAGGTGAAAAAGAGGGGAGTCTTTGAGCAGCAGCCTCGGTGTTGCACGCCCAGCAATAAAAGAGCTATTACCATCATAAAACTCGGCTTGCTTTCCCAGATGCTGTCGATGATGCGGTAGGGCCGCGAGAGCCTTGATTCTTCCAAGATATCAATAGTATCCATCATGTGGAGACTGGCTTTAGCCCACTGTCACAACAGATGCAGATCAGACGTTCTATTGCATTGTTTTTAGTTTGGCTGGCATCATCACATCTTGATCTGTCACTCCATGAACATGACTGGCTACTGTATTTCCTGACTGATGGAAGAATTCCTTAAGTGACACAGTGGTATGAAAATCTTTTGTTTGTTAAGGCTGAGCCAGGTTTGTTTACCCTCAGGAGCTTGGGCCCGGCAGCAGAAGCTGTGGCAGTAACAGGTTGTTTGCGCTGTTCTCCCCCTACTAAAATATTTACCAGGGCTCTGGCACCAGCCAACAAATCCTGTTGCCAATGGTAATTGCGTTCCGAGCCCCCATTGCCTCTCTTCGTCTGGGGCACCTGCCTTACAAAAGCCGCCCATGTGGCCTCAGTACAACTTAAAGAGAACAAAGCGGGAAGCAATTACTCGCACAATAAGATATTCTCCTGTATCAGCTGAGTCCATTTAATGTGAATGCCCCAGAAATTGCTAGGGTTGAATTGTAGATTGTTGCATGCGTAAGCTCCGCAGTGATTAGCAAATTTGTACAATGTTGGTAATAATGATTCTGATTGCTCATGTATATTAACTGTACACTCTCTCTGACTCTCTCTCTCGGTCTCTCTCTGTCTGTGTCTCCCTATTTCTGAATCCTTCCCCTGTGGTTCCTTCTTCTATTCTCTTTCTCCTTCAGGCTCAATTGAGGCTTGCCTCGGCCACATGCTGAAGCGCCGGGCTGCGGGCTTTCTCCGCAGCGATAAGATAGCCGCCCTCTTCACCAAGATCGGCAAGGTGAACACTACAGCAGGAGAGGTGTGCCGCAAAGTCCAGGAGCAGCTGCAGCAGCAGGCCGAGATAACCAGGTCAGACCTGTTACCTTCAAGCCTTCTCTTGGGGGTCATCAAACGCCTGCATGAGTTCCTGTAGAAGCTCCTCTGGTTGGCAACGTAAAAGACAGGCTTTCAGCCCTTACATCACCACAGTTGCTTGTTTAGCCACGCTTGTTAGGCCTTACTGACCTGAAGTGATATTAATGAACGTTTATGGCTGATAAACTATGCAGGAAATTGTGAAAACCGAGGAGGAAGCAGATAATATCTGGGCTGTGTGAGGAGATTAGTCAGCAAGGGCTGTTTGGTGGGCCTCTAAGCAGCCTTGCAGCTGCCTGCTGCTGTGCTTTAAGTGAGAGATGGTTTGCATAGATGCATCAAGGCTTCTTTTGGCTACTTATTTGCCCATTAATTCTCCATTAGCAGAGCCACATGGCCAGTGTAGCACTCCAGCACTGAGGATTTCTAATGAGGAGAGTCTCCGGGTGACTTTGCTGCCATAAGGGAGTGGTGCATGCAGCTTTTGCCTCCTGTGCTTATCCATAACCTTGCTCATCTTGCAATGCAGAGCTTCAGCACTCACACCCACGCAGCCTTAATGCAGAGTGCCCTGGTCGCATGTTCCTTGTGTGTGTGTGTGTGTGCGTTCCATCCCTTTCCACTCTGCTGAGCCCCCATTTGCTCAGTTACTCCCGTTGCCATGGTGACATTGGGGCGTCATCATCGCTAGAGCAACCGGCTACTTGCTACTTATTGAATACCTCAGCGACAGTGATTAAGGACTCAAATTGATTTCAGAATGAAAGGTTATTACAAAGAATACCAAGGGCTTAATAAAGGAACTCATCACGATTGCGAGAGAGTTATTGTACCTGTGGCATACTCCAGCTTCATTGCTTTCTTAATTTGCTTGTCTTCTTTCTCCTATAGCGTCTCTCGGAGGTCTAAAATGCAATTTGCCTGCCTGAGCCAATAGGAGCTGCTCAACGGAGCCCCATCCCATAGCACGGGCCAGATCTAATTTGCCACATCCGTTTTGGGTTCAAATTGTGTTAGCTGGATGTTGCTCAGAAATGAGAGAGGTGGATCCTTGGCTCACATACAGGAGAGCAAATGTCATGCTCCCAGCCAGGACTTCTATGATCGTGAGAATGATCTGTTAAGAGAGATGGAGAGTTTTTGGGGCAGAAGATTTAACTTGGAACTTGGATTTAATGTTATAGTATTTAATTTTTTAGTTGGAAATTATTATATTTGTAAACATCACAATTCCATAAAATAGTAGAATGGCTAAATGGCTCTCACTGGGTCGCACCGAACATGATTCTGTCATAGGATGCCACAAGTCATGCAATTATTGTGAAATGGAAGCATCTAGGAGCAACAAAACCTCAGCCATGATGCTGTACTCCATGTAAATTCACAGAGTAGAGCCATTGAGTACTGAAGCACATAAACATCATCTCTCTTCTGTTGCACCATTTATTGTGGAAGCAACATCAGCACGAGAGCTGTGCGTTGGACCTTCATGAAAAGGGTTTTCATGGGCCTTGGAGAAAGTCTTTTCCTGTTGACTGTGCCTCTATGCACAAAGCCAGGTCCATACAGATGTGGAGCCTCATTCAACAATATCTTCTAAAGTTTTTTCTTAAATTTGTTCTTAAAAAAGGTCCTAATAAAGAGTCTGTGTCAGATTCATGATGTGTTCTTAAACTGAGTGTCTGTAGATTCTGTTCTTACCCAAGAACAAAGCCCGAATAAGAAAACATTGGTGAATGTCAGAATCTTTGCGAAAACTGTGTATGGGGATTTTAAGAAGAAATTTCTTTTTAAGAAAGATGGCGAATGAGGCTCATTGTTTCCTGACCTCAACTCCACTGAAAACCTTGATTGCGAGCCAAGCCTTCTTGTCCAACATCAATGACTGACTTCACAAATTCTTTTTTAACTGAATGGACACAAATTCCCACAGACACTGTTCAGGCTGTTATACCACAAAGGCAGTCCAACTCCTTATTAATGCCGATGGTTTTGGATTGAGATGTCCAAGTGTGTGAAGGTGTGAAGGTCAAGTGTCCATCTACTTTTGGCCTTATGGTGTATTAAAACTGCCACAGTAAAGAAATAAACATCTAAACACAATAAAACACAGTTTTATTGTATGTGTTTGAATGTTGACCGTCTTGCTCACTTAGACGAACATCTAGTTCGCTTCTGGTTTCACAAATGTTACACATTTTCATTGAAATGCATTCCAATTCTGATTTGTTTTTATTTTAATGTGCAAAAATGCACCTCCTCCACAACTGATGGAAATGGCTATTTACGACTGCTGTGAAAAGAAGTTCATCTTGATTGCTTGTTGCTTCATAAGTTTTCCACACCTTCCGAATCATCAGTTCTCTGAAATGCGTTATTCGTCTCGTTGCAGAATCTGACAGTAAATCACAATGCCATCTGCATATCTCAAGCAGCCATCTCAGGCACTGAGATTTATTTGCTTGTTTACTTTAAACGGCCTGCATGATCAGAGCCAACGTTCACTCTCACCCAGCTTGACTGGCAGACCCCTATGGGATCGATGCTAATAGCAGTTTGTGGGGATGGAGGTGAGGCAGTGGTGCGAGCAGTAGGCTCGTCTATCTCAGGGCTGGCTTTAGCTGGCCCATGAGGCAGATTGATGGGTTATTGGCTCAGATCAGTGATGAGCTTCATCATCTGGGTGCCCAAAATGGCCCCCACTACTCCTGGCTGGCTTGCCATCTCCAGTCTGGGCCCACAGTTTCACACCTAGTGCAGAGGCAGGGAAAACAGAGGCCGCTTCATTTCTGAACTCTACCATGTGTACTATATAAGCATAACATTATAAGCATAACATTTTATATGTACACCGATCAGGCATAACATTATCCTTGTTTCTATGCTCATTGTCCATTTTATCAGCTCCACTTACTATATAGGTGCACTTTGTAGTTCTACAATTACAGACTGTAGTCCATCTGTTTCTCTGCGTACTTTGTTAGCCCCCCTTTACCCTGTTCTTCAGTGGTCAGGACCCCCATGGACCCTCACAGAGCAGGTACTATTTGGGTGGTGGATCATTCTCAGCACTGTGGTAACGCTGATGTGGTGGTGGTGGTGGTGGTGGTGGCGTGTTAAGTGTGTGTTGTGCTGGTCTGAGTGGATCAGACACAGCAGTGCTGCTGGAGTTTTTAAACACCTCAGTGTCACTGCTGGGCTGAGAATAGTCCACCAACCAAAAATATCCAGCCAACAGTGTCCTGTGGGCAGCGTCCTGTGACCACTGATGAAGGACTAGAGGATGACCAACACAAACTGTGCAGCAGCAGATGAGCTATCGTCTCTGACTTTACATCTACAAGGTGGACTGACAAGGTAGGAGTGTCTAATAGAGTGGACAGTGAGTGGACACCAGCAGCACTGCTGTGTCTGATCCACTCGCACCAGCACAACAAACTCTAACACACCACCACCACATCAATGTTACTGCAGTGCTGAGTGCAGAGTGACACGACCAAGTGCTGATGTCTTCTTTCCGAAAGTTCTCATAGTCATACTCAAGAGTATTAGGTAACAGCTCTGCGATGTCCACTCTGAAGCATCAGCTCAAAAATACGCTCCTGTAATTGCAAGAGCTTTGGTCAAAAGCTCCTGCAATTCCATTTAAAGGTAAGAAGTATGACACTGCCAGGGGTGACACAGTAAATGGTTTTGAAGTATGATTTCCGGCTGTCCAAGTCATGGTATTACTCACTTTTTTTATCTAAGAAACTGCCCTTTGAGGTGAATCTTACAAGAGGACACATTCCACGTGTATGTGTGTAATCTCCTCTGGCTGAATGGCTTGCGAGGCATAAGTGGCTGTGAGCGAATATGTCGTGACTACTGCAAGCCAGCCTGGTCCACAGTAGATAAACTGATCCCTTTGAACACTGGTGCTCCCCTGTGGGTTTGCTGTGTGGAAAAGTACAAAAGATTACATCGGCAGAAAGATAACCTACCATCTACCTCTGTGTCACAAAAAATAATGGCTTCCTATCAAATCAGTAGTCTGTTTAGGCCTATCAATTTGTGTGCATACACGCATGCAGAAGATTAGATCTGAACTCATATGAAGGCTTAGTTAGATTGCCTCCTATGTCAAAACACATTTAAGGAGATTAGATTGTCATACAGAAAGTATACCAAAATGTTCCATGTGTCAGGTTGAATGTATATTGTATTATTGTTTCGTTGATCATCACTGGTGTAAATGTATATTTTCCAAGATTTATTGTTTTAACTAGGAGTTGCGAACCATCTGACTCATGTTTGTGGGTACATCTTGTCTTCAGGAGGGCGCAGAGCACAGGACCAGAGCCCCTCCGTAGGCAGGGATCCACTGCAGGTCGAGGGCCACAGCCACTCTCCGCCCAAGCCATCAAGCACATTTGGGTCCGCACCGCCCTTTTTGAGAAGGTCCTGGACAAAATCGTGCAGTATATTGTAGACAACTCAAGGTAAGAATGAGCCTTGTTGCCTCCCTCTTCACCTCAGCAAAATGTTGTTTGTTCTCTTCATTTGTTCATATAAGACTTATCCTTGGTTCTGCATTTAAATTAGCTCATTGTTTGCTGGTAGTATAAAGAATGCACGCTGTCTTTATCTGTGTCTCTGCAGTAAGTATTATGAGAGGGAAGCCCTGATGCATGACTCTGTGTTTGGCCCAATCCTAGCAGCGCTACTGGGTGAGTAGATTTTATTGACCTAAATTAAGGATTTAAGGATTACAACCATGTACAGTACTGTGCAAAAGTCAGAGACAAACTTTTATTTATCTATTTTTCAAGTCAAAACATTGCCAGTAACATTTTAACTTTTTTTCAGGAAATATTTCTGGGGAGATAAGTTATAATCCAATAATAAAGTCAAAGAGTTTTCAAGTCTGGAGTTCAAAAAATGATTGAAAAGATACAAAGAAAGTGGCACTTCTAACAGCCAAGCACTAAAACAGTCATCATAAACTGCACTTAATGATTTTATCTTTAAGAGAGAGGAGAAAATCAAGCTCCACTCTTACTTCTGACAAAATCCACGTGTTTCTGTCCATCCTTCAGTGCTGTTGAGCTGAAAGGATGTGTAGCTGTCAAGAAGGTGTTACTGAGAAAAAGAAATAGACAAAAAGGAAGAACATTTACAAATCAAACAAAGCTTCTGGTGGTCTCAGAACAATGGACTGACCACCCCAGAGTCCAGACCTCAGCATCTCACTGAGTGTTTTTGCATTTACTTGGATCATGAGAAGCACAAACTTCTAAGACTGAACTTGGCCTGCAAAAAATCACTCTTAGTTCTTTCAGCAGAAAGCAGGTCTCTAGAAAGAAAAGGCAGTATGTGAACTAGGGGTGCAGTAAAAAATCGATTCTCAGATGCATCGCGATGCGGACGTGAACGATTCTGAATCGATTTACAAATGTCAAAAATCGATGTTCTAAATATTTAATTTATAACGTAATGTTGACGGAACGCAAAAGGCGGAACTTGGAAGTGGGTAAGTGCAGCGCCCGGACAGTCTGTGACGGCACACAACAAAAACACCACTGGATGAGTGAGAAATCCGACCGGCTCCCTCTGCATTAAAAGCCAGGTTAGGTCAGGAGTCCAAATGTTAAGAAGAGCCACTTTGTCCTTTCAAACAAAAATCGAACCACCTTGGGCTCCCAACAATTTATGTCCAGTATGTCTCAGTTTGTCCTAGTATGGGCTAAACAACATAAACGAAAACAGACTTACTTTGCTCTTCTTTAAGCTTTAGCTACAGCCGCTTTCCTCCCCTTTCCCTCAGGAAACCTTTCCTCAAAGTAGATCAGTTAGCGTAAGTACCCCTGTTATCGGCCACCTCACAACAAAACATCGGGAATCTAAGCTAACTGTAAATAAATGAAAGCACTTTACTTACCCAAATCAATGTTTTTCGGGAGAGATATGTGTGTAGATTAATGTCCAAGAGTCATTTGACATGATGAGAAAACAGTTTTTTCAATAATAACGTTTTTGTCTACTTTGACACTAGAATCGCTAGAATGATGGGGGTCCCCCAATATCGGCCACCTCACTTCCGGTTTTCCGTAACTCATCTTTCAGCCTAAAATTCAGCATATAAATTTGTAAAAACATAAAATATATGTATATATTCGTTAGTAAAATGTGATGTTATTGTATTGTTTCATTATTCAACTTGATTTGCTTGTTTATCTAAGTATAGAGCTCAGCTCTTTGCTGCGCGCCTGGTTGTTCCAGTCAAATGAGAAATCGCGTTTACGCATCATTCCTACCAGACTCAATGCTTTACAGTGGATTACAGTGAGGTTAAGTTTGTCCTCTGTGGGCACCCTTACGCCATATACGTAACACCACGATGGCGGCAAACTTTTTTTTTTTACCTCAGAAAAGAGAAAGCTAACCGATAAGCTAACTTTCTACACAGACCAATATCCATCGCGGAATGAAAATGGGTTGTGTGTTCCATGCAGTTTTGTACACGCACAATTACAACGTTATTAGTGATACTTAAATATTGTTTTCAGATATGATTTTTTGCTAGAATAAAGTTTAGATGCCCTTGTAAGGTGCAAGCTTATGTGTTTTGAATTTCGCCTGAGCAATTGGCGGAGAGCGAGAGGAATTGCGCAATACGCGCAAGTGGCCGATGTTGGGGGACGGCCGATGTTAGGGGTAGCTACAACGTTCAACTGTTTTAAGAGGCTGAAGTCGCTTCTTATTCTCCAGCTTCTCGTTCGAATTTACCCGTTCCACCTTAAATTCTGACTGTGGCGCCGAATGTAAATGCAGCACCATTTAAGGTGGAACGGGGAAATTCGAAAGAGAAGCGACTTCAGCTTCGCCACTTTTTAGTGTTTGACAGTCTCTCGTTGCAGATTTAACGTACCAGGAAACCAACTGCGCTGCTTATAAATGCGAATAACGCATCGTTGCTATGTGACCCGCAGTCCGCACGGCAGTTCTCAGTCGTTGCGAAACAGGGCTTTCGCGCTATGTTGTACACGCCCCGTCCCAAAGATATTTACTGACACAGCGACCCCACCCACCCCCTCGTTTTATAATCGCATCGCAGCCCTCTGAATCGTAATCGAATCGAATCGTGAGGTGCCTAAAGATTCCCACCCCTAATGTGAACCCTTTGAAATGACCTGCATTTATGTGTAATGTCATCTTAAAATATGGTCTGGTTACAAAGTTATCTGAAAAAGTATTCATCAGTCTACAGTTAGACAAATTGTCTGTGAATGGATATGATTTAGTACTGTATCTACTCTCCCTCAAACTGAGCACCCAGCCAAAATCACTCCAAAGGCAGGATGTAGAATGCTCAATGAAGTAAAAGAAGAACCCTAGAGTAACAGCTAAAGGCTTCAAGGAATCCTTAGAGCTGGTTAACATCTCTGTTTCCGAGTCTACCGTACAAAAAACATTGGACAGGCACGGTGTCCATTGTAGGATACCACAGAGCCACTGCTTCCAAAAAAAAAGCATTGCTGCAAGTTTACTAAAAAGCACCCTGGCACTGCAAAATGCTACTGGGAAAATGTTTTGTGGACTGATGAAGCTAAGGTCGAATTGTTCAGAAAGAACACACAGCACTGTGGACTGGACTGATTACCATTATCAAGGGAAAAATGAATTCCCAAGGTTATCAAGGGATCCTAGTGGATCTCGTCAGGGTGGCTGTCTGCCAGCTGAAGCTCAGTATAAACTGGATGACGCAGCAGGATAACTTCCCTTAATATAAAATATCAAATTGGTGTGCACAATGAAGACAAGAAAGATTATAATTACATGTTTACGTTTGTCTGTACTTGTGACCAAGATGATCAGATCACATTTTATGACCAATTAATCCAGAAAACTAAGTTATTCCAAAAGCGTTCACAAACCTCTTCTTGGAAATCAAATAAATGAAATGTGGCCTCTTACTTTTGAGCAGTACTATACATGCACTGGACAAAGCATGTTGTTGTTATTATTATTATGATGTTGTTTCTTTGTCAGCAGTGTAATCCTTTCAGTCAAAATGATCCCCCATCCATCTTTCTTATTATTGTGCTCCACCATAGTTGGGCCCTGTGCTCTGGAGTACACCAAGCTGAAGACGTCAGACCATTTCTGGACGGACCCCTCAGCCAACGAATTGGTCCAGAGGCACCGTATCCATGGAGCCCACCGGGGTCAGGAGGCCTCACCCAGCCGCAGGCCTGCTCTGGGGGTGAGAAAGGGTGTGAGGGCTGAGAGTTTGTCAAGGAGAGAATGGAAGCTTTTGTTTTGCATAATTGAACACATTTAGACTGTATGTATGATTTATGATCGTGGGCATTACTGTGTTCCACTGCATATTCCAAACCCTCACCTCCTGATCTCAGATCCGGAAGAGGCAGTCTAGCGGGAGCATGTCTGAAGATAAGTTTGCAGCTTCAGCGAGGGAGTACGTGGAGTCTCTACATCAGAACTCGCGTATACATCTGCTTTATGGAAAGAACAATGTGCTTGTTCAACCGGTGAGGCTCTACAGACACATGCACACGCAAGGTTTTTACTCTAGCATGAAACGGCTCCTCTTGCATTTCTGAAACCTGTATAAAATACGCTGTAATCTAGGTGTCACTGCATTCCACTCTAATGTATCTGCTTCTGTTCACACATGAGCCCTCCCTGTAATTTCTCGGGTCTTGTGCAGGTCAGTTGCAGTGTCGGGTTGACCAGGATTTCAAATCTACCTCTCACTCACATTGAATTCCTTTCCATTTAATTACCGTTAAATTCCTGTGTAAAAGAGCATGTGTGAAAGGTGTTTAAGAGCTTAGTTGACTAAAATCCCCTCTGTGTGGACTTATTTTGTACTTGTAGAATTTGTCTTTGTCTTCTTTGAGCATGAGTGATGTGTTTTTCTCCTGTGGAACTATATACTTCCATAGAAGTATATGTAAAAACAGATGGCCTGTCCTGCTGCCTGCCACAGTTTTAACTTGGCATTTTTGTTAGTCCTGTAAAAGGTGACAGTTTAGATCCATTTCTGAGCCGTTTTGCTCCGGTAGATCACACAGTGTTGGAGAAAGGAAGAAGAAACCTTTTTAAGAATGACTCAAATATACTGACTCTCCTGCTGTCTCTCTCCCTCTCTCTCATTCTCCTACTGTCTCCTTCACACTCTCTCACTCTCCCAGTGTCTCCTTCACTCTCTCTTACTCTCTCATTGTCAGCTTCACTGTCTCTTTCACACTCCCACTGTCTCCTTCATTCTCTCTCTCTCTGTCTCCCACTGTCTCCTTCTCACTCTTCCTCACTCTCTCACTCTCCCACTGTCTCCTTCACTCTCTCTAACTCTCTCATTGTCTCCTTCGCTATTTCCCTCACTCTCCCACTGTCTCCTTGACTGTCTCTCACTTTCCTGCTGTCACTACCTTTGTCTCTCACTCTTTCTCTGTCTCTTTCGCTCACTCTCCCGCTGTCTCCTTCATTGTCTCTGACTTGGCTTCTTCATGTCTTTTTCACTGTCTCTCACTCTTCCCTGATTCCTATTCCAATTACTTTAAATTGGCTGAGGGTCATTTTTTATTTGTTTAATTGGATTTTTTTGTCAATTTTAATTAGCCTTTTTGTGTGGGACAAATGAACACATGAAACCATACGGTGATATAGCAACAAGTCAGAAGCTATGATCTTTTGGGCTTATTTCCATGAATGTGGTTTCTGAATTCTTTCTTTTCAACATAAACACATCACTGTGAAAGACAACAACTGTGGAAACTAACTGGAATCAGATAAAAACAATTGCAATTATCTCAAATTAATGTAATAATTGTGACAATTCTAGCACAGTCCTAGTCTATAACATTCTTACACTATCTTGACTTCAACATCTGTAAAATGTTTATTTGCGTAATTGCTATATCTTGTTTTATGGTACATACCTTAGTCTGTTTTTCTCAGTAGCATAAACAATGGATGTGCCGCAAACCTCTGCTAACTCGCAGCCCTGCCCGCAGAAAAACCATCAACAGATCTCGTCTCTAATGACATCCTTCATGAACAGCCCATATCCAGTGTAGCTCAGGAGCAGCTTCTCAAACAGCTCAGTGTTTTTCAACAAGTTGACACTAGAACCATTACTTTCTATTAGCCAAACTTGCAACATACATAACATTGTTTGCTCTATAATGGGCCACACTGGCATTTTAAATTCTTAAACAAAATATCAGTTACCTGTTTTAAGAACATGAAATTGAATAAAGTGCTACATTGATAAAAAGTGAATGGCTTTTTAGCACAATGAATTATGCATAATTATGGTATGACTTTTTGGTGTAGCAGCAGCATTCAAATATAGTGTGTGTACATTGACCTGCCTCATGTTATTCAAGGTGAAAAATTGCAACACAGGCCAAAATTAAATAACAGTTTGGCAAATTGAGTGTTTGGAGCAGAAATCTTGACCGATTCCGATCAGGCATCCCTAGCAGCACTTAATGATTGCAGCTTCCCGTTTGGACAGAAGCTTCTTGTAAGCTTGCTGTCTTGTGCTGAGTAATGTGACTCATTCAGTCTTGTTATGAAATTTAATGATGGTCAGTAATGATGGTGAATTACAATGATTAGATGGACCTTTGTTTATGAAAGCTATAGCACTTGACAAAGCAAGTTATTAGGTCAGTATGCGCAACATTCATCTCTGATGCATAAAGATACGCAGTGTTTTTTTTGATGGCCTTCACTATAAAAGCACTCAGTGTAGACTATGAGCCTAATTCAGAGGGCATCAGGTTTCAAAATGTTTAGTAGTCTGCTTATCTAGTGACAGTTCTGGTTGACAAACTTTTGCAGCACAGTAACTACAAACATATTACATTTTAGATATTTAATAAATTGAATTTATATTTCATTTGCCCCTAATTTTAGAATATGGATATGGACATGGAGAACAGAGACATAGCATGTGACTTATTAAATGTCCTGTTTTACTGGAATGAATATTACTGGAGGGGACTGATCTATTAACCCATTGTATTCTGTACCGGAGTGTGTATACTACAAAAATTGACTGCTCAGATCAATAAGATTGATCGATATGCTCTGTTGCTCTGATCACCTCAGATGGGTACAGCGTCTGAGAAATGGGCAACAGATTGACTCTCTTTATGTACATAGAAAGTGTTTATTGATTCTTATCTCACTGTGCCCCTCTATTCATGTAAACTCTGCTGTCCTTTATCTCAGTTATAGTGAGGAAAATCTAAGCTTGCTTAGTAACTGATTTTCAGAGAAGGTGCAAGGAACCTGAGGAACTACCCTTTTGAGTTTTCACATTGGCTTGTACTTTCATTTAAAAACATAACATTATCTAAAATAGATCCAAGTGCCATAACACTGAGAACACAGTGTAGTTTAGGACACCAAAGGCAGCAAAAGAATTCTTTAGTAAACTCCACTTTGACACAAACTTTCTATGCCCTTCAGAGCTGGAATAACTTCTGCAAGACCTTACAAGATGTCCTACCTGAAGACAGAGAGGGCTAATGCTTTTTTAATTTGGTGACTTTTGTTAGGAACTTTTCTACATTATTCAAAGAAGTCTTTCAGTGAGTAAAAAGGCTATTTCATAACAGTAAGGTCAGCAGCATGGAGTGATTTAGCTGGGCACAAGGGAATCAATAGTGTAAATGACCCAGGCCTACAGGGAAAGAGTAAGATTTAGCTGTAATTGGATTTGGGTGTGAAACCTAATAGTTGCTATTGCAGTTGTACTTTGGCCCTATCACCATATCTGTCCACCTCCAGAAAAGCATAATTCATCTCATTCGATTGCTGGCTCACTCTCATCACTCCTCTTTCTTTTGCATATCTCTACTTTGTTCTAGTTTCTTTCCCTTCCCAAAGTTTGACTTTGTCTGGATCTCCCAGTAGGGTGTTCTGAACAGGTGGATTATAAGGAGCAAGAAAATAGTTGCTCACAACTACTACACTCATTCCAAATTTGATGTTTGCAACACATTCCAAAATAATTTGGACGGAAGCATGTTTACCACTGTTTTACATCATCTCTTTCCTTTTTAACAACATCTTACTAATCATTTGAGGACCAAAGACACCCCTTGATCTAGTTTTGAAAATAGATTTGTTTTTTGCCGTTTTTGGTTTTAGTTGTGTTATGTTTTCAGCTTAATAATGTAACGCACGTTTTACAAGGAGACAAGCCTGGCCTACAGGCTGACCAGTCAAGCACTCACACTCTCTGATTGCGCAGCCATGCCGTTGTATAATATGCAGAATGTTGTTCGCCGTCAGTCACTTTGAAATAAACATTAACAGCCCCTGAAAGGGACGTTGTCTAGAAGGCAGCATATGTTGCTCCGAAATATTGCTGATGTCAGCAGAAAACCTTGTATCTTCAAAATGACTTTACAGGAAAAGAAAAAAAACCTACTTTACTTTTAATGTAAGTCAATGGAACCAGACTTTTTTCCAAGTCATTTTGGGCCATTTCCTTTGGTCCTTTCATGAAATTTACACAAAATTTAAAGGGCAACAGGTGTTTTCAAATTATGTCAAAATGAAAAATGCCAAAAATGCACCCCCATACCATAACAGACACTGTCTTTTGAACTTTACGCTGGTAACAACCTGGATGGTCCTTCCCTTCTTTGGCCAAGAGAAAACAACATCCATTAACAATCTTGTCAGACCACAATAAACTTCTCCACTGTCCAACTCCATTCATATCAGATTAGCCCAAGCCCAGGGAAGTCAGCAGTGTTTCACCTAAGCGTGATTGCATCACCTGTTTATAATGTTTTTTTAAAACAATTTAAAATGTACAAATTTGATTTAAAAATCACTTCAGTCATTTTCAGTGTGATGTGTGTCCATATTTTTTGTGCAGAAGAAGGACATGGAAGTGCTAAGGGGTTACCTGTCTCTGCATCAGACCGCTGAGACACTCACACTGAAATGGACACCCAACCAGCTGATTAACGGCACTCTGGGGGACTGCGACCTGGAGAAGAGGTAGCTGTACACATGCACACATTGCACTCATGCATTGATTTGCCACTACAGCAGTGCAAACAGTTCATTCACATAAATTGTATTTGCTTGATCCCCTGCCTTTGCCCTGCCTGCAGTATTTATTGGGACTACGCGCTGACTGTGCCTTTAAGACAGATCGTCTGCATCCACTGTCACCAGCGGCGTGAGTGTCTCTCTCTCTTCACATTCTTTATTAGTGGCCTTACTCTGTCTGGCGTATTGGCTTTACTGTGCCTCCAAACAGGATGCTTATCTGTTATGTTGAGATAATAAAGTTGATGATAACGATTTTCACTCCAAACAGAATCATTACATTGGGAAGTGAGTGCTTTGATTTTTCATCATTCAGAAAATTACTGAGACAAAATGTTTATGAACAGTAGGAATAAGGGGATTGATCATTTCTCCAGTATGATAAACTTGACACAGCACATGCTTAAAGTCTTTCGTCTTGCTTCTTGAGGTCTAGGGGTTATAGCCAGAATTTATATCACAAATTACACTCACTGTCCACTTTATTAGAAACAATTAGCTTTCTTCCACTCACCAGGCACTTTATGAAATGCATCTGTCTTATACAGTATGGTGCAAAATTTAGAGACCACCCTTTTATTTAATTGATTTCCAATACAAGAAATTAATTTTTGAGTGTCAGGAAAAAACAGAAAGCATATATTTAACAGAAAATTACGCAGAAGCCTCAACATCTAAAATAATATATATATTTTTTGTATTTAGGTAGTCCACCTGTTGCTTTCATTCTTTTTGGGAGACTTGCCTTTAGTTATTCAAAAGAAATCTGCAGGTATATTTTTCCACACCTCCAAAGTTCAGTCTTAGGCCTGTTTCATACATACCACCTCTGTGTGGCGTGAGCGGCACAGAACGTCTTGCATTTTCATTTCGGCACTCATGTTAACAGGTCAGAGCTTTCACACAGGCTGTTTGAGCGGAGGAGGCCAGATGGGGCACTGAAGCGGCATGGCATTTACAGAATAGACGAGGAGCCATTTTTTTCATGTGCCGCGCAGCAAAATGCACTGAAATACGCAATGAAAATAAAACAGAAAACTGAATAAAAACTTCAAATTCTTTCTTTTTGTTTGATCCATGAATGAAAAACAAAATAGTAGTTATACATTACGTGCTACATTACGCCTACGTTACGTGCTCCCAGTACATCTTCCAGGCTTGAAACTGTTGTCAGAATGCTGTAGAAAGTAAACAAATGTACTGTGCTGTTTTCCTACTTATACTTTTATTGAGCAGAGTGACTGATTTAACTATTTATCCAACTGTAAAAAGGTTGTTCATGTCACTTTCTTATTCCGCTCTACAGTGCCTCTGCTGTATGTATGAATAACCAGTGGGTATGAATTTAGCACTCACACTGCCACTACACTCACGCCACACTGAGATAACGTGTAATGCAGGCCTTAGAAGTTGGTTTTGTGTATCTCAGGATCCAAGTAATCTCAATTACAAGGTTTTATAGACATGTCCTGTAAACCTCCACATCTCTACATTTCTCCACATTTCTAGTGAAAATATTCTTTTTTTGTCTGTTTCCTTTTCTCAGTAAGGGCTTCTTGACAGCTACACTTCCTTTCAGACTCAGGTTGTCGAGTCTTCTCACAGTGAAAGGATAGACAGAAACATCTGTGGATTGTTTCAGATCTGGAGTAAGAGTGGAGCTTGATTTACTCCTCTCTCTCAAAGATGAAAGCTTTAAGTGCTGTTTATCTAGTGTTGACGGTTTTTGTGGTCTACCAGGTCTTGCATGGTCAATAGATCATTTTTTCTGTATCTTTAATTATTTTTGAACTCCTATTTGGAAACTTCTTTTTTCACGTTTTTTTCACCTTTCTCCTTCCTTATGCAAGTGGATTATTTTATACCTAATGTCCTTAAAAATATCTCCTTTAGCCACTTTACATGCACATGAGAGAGACATTTGCGAGGCAGTTAAGGTGAGTTTGTGTAGTCGCTTGAATGAATGTTAGTGTCCGTTTGAAGGGGAACATGTCAGTAACTCCTTTGGGAAGCTTTTATTGGGAGGACTCAGCTGGAACTGGTTAGTTTTTAAATTGGAAGGGTTCAAGAGTTAAACTTTTTAAACAAAAGTAAAGAGTGGACAAATTAAATGTTGTTAGATTTGATATTGTTTTGTGAGCGAAAGAAAAAACATTCTTGCAGCAAAATCATGGCCACCCCTGTGTTTCTGCCTCAGTGCTCTTTATTGAACACCTCGGCAGAAAGGGGCACATATGAAACACTGAAACTGCAGGGGAGGTCACCTGTAACCACACCCTCCTCTCTAAAAGTGAAGAACCCACACAAAAAACCCCAGACACATAACAACACAAGCAACACATATAGCATAACTTAAACTGACAAGAACCAACATTAAACAACATTTAGTCCCTTTGTTGGAGGACATGCACTACCATGGGTCTTTGTGTGTGGCCATCTGCCTAGCCACACCTCCAGAGTCTCTCGGTGCCCGTACCAGGCAGTAGCGGGATGCTACAATATTATACTGTTTCCTTTTTTTCAGACACTGAAAAATAAATAACGTAATGACTGTTCTGAGTGTAAAAGGGTGATCTCTGACTTTTGCACAGTGCTGTAGGTCCACAATATAGATGTACAGTACCAGAGTGTAGCACATCTGTTGTCTTACAAAATTTGTCAGCAACAAGCTACCTCATTTATCTTTGGTCAGTTTCTGACCACAAAGGTGCTGTTAGGGTTGGAGTTTCTGATGAAGTATCCAGTGACTGTATATCCAAGCCTTCTTCATAATCATAGTTCTGTCACATGGCTGTCTCTTAGCGGACTGTGGTGGTACTCTGGTGTTGGTGAGTCAAGACGGCATCCAACGGCCGCCCCTGCACTTTCCTCCTGGGGGCCACCTACTGGCTTTCCTGTCCTGCTTGGAAACAGGACTGTTGCCCCGGGGTCAACTGGAGCCCCCGCTCTGGTCCCAGAAGGGCAAGGTGAGTGTCTTCCTGGTCTCTTTTCGTTCTTGCTCTATGTGTATTTGTAGTGTAGCACAATTAGTGCAGGGTAGACAAAAGGGCTACGACTGAACAATCATCAGTTTGCCTGTTGGTGGATTGTGGGGTGTCTTGCAGTGTATTGCAGTGTCAGACTCAACCACTAAAAGTGCCATATTAAAAAACCTCTACAAATCTGTGGGCCAGAGAACGTCTTTGTATTTATTTGATTGTTAAATAACATGTTGGTTTAACCTGAGCTGCTCATTGTTCATTCAGAGTACACCAAAACACCAACATCAAAATAAAGGCAGTTGTAGGGAACCTTGAAATATTACATAATAAATAAATATAGGCTACAGTACACAACATTATGCACAGTGCAGTAGGCCACATTACATTACATTACATTACATTATGCACATTATGCTGCAGTGCATGCTGGGTATTGTTGTGCAGCACGTTGTGAAATGGGCTAATAATCATACAAAATGAAAATAATTTCGTGGGCCAAATAGAATTATGCTAAAGGCCTGATCTGGCCCCAGGGCCTTTTGTTTGACACATGGGGTGTATTGGGTAGAATTAAAGCAGTGTCCCTCTGTACTGAGTGCGAGTTTGAATCCTTTCACAACTTAAGCTTTGGGTTTTAGGCGTTATTTCTAAGACGGTTTATCAAAAGGGAAGTGGCTTTAGTACAGTGGAGTGTCTAAGCGCTGCATACTTATACAAACCTATCTACTACAATTTCCCTTCGTAGCATTAAGAATGCATGAAATCATATCGCTTAAAAAAAAAGGAATCAGACGAACGTTCATATTTGAGCAATATTTTAAACTGACGTTTGATGACATTTGTATAAGGGTGTTGCTGGACTACTGTGTTAAAATATCTTCACTGTACTCATTTTACTGCACTTGTATGCCTATTGAAGTAAATGTTATGGTTCTTCATAAGGTAGCTTTAGTCCCAATTGCTACCATTTATAAATGCTTAAGTATTAAGAATAAAATCAGCCATAATTTACAGCATATTACAGCATTTTTTTTACAGATGTTGCATTATGTCACAGAGTCTGATATCAACTTCTGCCCAAGTGCATCCCTAGATATCGTTCTGAAGTAGCTCCTCTCTGCGCTGTTGTCTTTTTATTGGAAGTTCAGCTTGGCAAAAAGAAAACAAGAAGTCAAGCTCTATTTGATTAGCTAATGCTAATCAGGGATTCTCTCCCCAGTACACTCTTTATGCAGCTAATTGATTCCTCGCATTGGCCACCCACCATCAGTTCCTTCTGTTCTGCCGTGTTCTAGTTGTCTGCACTTTCAAATGCGACCTGTTCCGTTCTGAGTAATGTCTCAAATTAATTGCAGACTTTTAGAGATTAGAAGGAGGAACACTATCTTCTGTCTTGTGTGTGTGTGTGTGTGTGTGTGTGTGTGTGTGTGTGTGTGTGTGGCAGGGTAAAGTCTTCCCTAAGCTGCGGAAGAGGAACAGCACGGCACGCTTGGTGGATCAGGATGGGGAAGGGGAGGAGCCAGTTGCTGCAGACTATGTTTTCCGCATTGTTTACCCAGGACACCGCCACGATTCCAGTGAGTTATCTCTGATATCCCTCTCTTCCTCCTCTCACCCACCCACCCATCCATCCACTCATCTGTCCATCTCTCTGCCTGGAGGCTGCTGCTGTCGCCTCTCCGGATGGCTGAGCACGACCGGATCAGTCACGGACTCCGGGTCCCACTGTTGATTTTCTTTATATTTTTCTTCCCTGGAATATGACAGCTGTCGTGGAGGCTGGCTAAAACGGATCTTAAGATATACCCATGAGGTCTCGAAAATAATTATGCATGAATTGAGAGCGTTTATTTACATGTGTGCGTGTGTGTACGCTGTCTGCCAAAAGTTTGGAGACACCTTGCCTTCTTTTGACATTTTCAAAGTATGTTTGATTTTCACTGTTACTTCTTAATTAAAGAGAATAAACTGTATCTATTATTTACTGTATTTGAAGAGGAAGGAGGGGAGCTGTCTGTAATGGATTGACACAGCCACTTGACCTTCCTCTAGTGTTTTTCAGTCTACCTTCTATCTGTTGCATCTGTGTCGGTTGATTACCTCAGAAAATAATTTCAACACATTTCCTGGAAAAGAACAAAAAACCTGTTGGCACTTCTAATAGAAGTCAGTGCAGCAGATGCGACAGATTGAGATAAAATAGAATCTCACTATTTTCCAACATTTCTGCATAATTATATTGTTAAAAAGTCATTCAGAGTGGGTTTAAATACTCTGCACTAGAGAAACTTACGGAGTCAGAATTGTTCACAGTGGTGATGGGAACCAGATGTCCTCAGATAAGTCTGTTACACATTACAAATACATAGTCTGATGCTTGAGACCTTGTTTTATGATGGTTTTAAGACAGGATTTTGACCTAAAATGTATTTTTTAAAATTCATTCATGGTGGAGAGGTACACGCAGGGTGTTGTAAAGGGAAAATAGTCCCCCCCCAAAAAAACAATTTCTCAGATATACCATTAACATAACATTATGAACATTGCGTATATAAAACCTCAGAAGACACATGTATGTTCACTGGTTGTTTTGGATAGTAAATAAAATTAGTTGTGGACATTGTGACCTCTGGTTCCCATCATCACCGCTGTAAAAAATCAGTGTTTCCCAACAATGCACTGTTTAACATCAAAACACTCTAAATGACTTTGTTTATATCTCAGTTCCCCTTCAACGACATCCTGCAGGAAACATGGCAGAGGAGCTTATAAAGCTTATGAACTTTAACATAAACCTAGTTTGTCTTTAACACTTTCAAAGGGTAGGTGTCACCAAACATTTGACAAGTGGTGTATGTTTGGTGTGGTTTAAGTGTGGAGGAGGGTGCTAAACTGTGTTTTCTTATTGCCCAAGCAGTCACTATAAACTACCACCACACCACGGGCAGTCGTGCGCCCTCTCTGGACGACGATGAGGAGGAGGAAGATAGACTTCACGCAATGATCTCAATGATCTGCTCACGGAACCTCACAGACCCTAATGTCATGAAAGGTTTTTATCACGAGTGCCCCCACCCCAACCCATTCGCCCTCCACCTTCCCTTCTCTCCTCTTCTCTCTTCCCTTCCCCCATCTCTCCTTGCTTCCGGGATGCTTGCCTGGTCCCCCCCCCCTCTCCTCCTCAGCCCCAAGCCCAACAGTGCAGATGTCAGTAGGACATTCAGGCCAGGTCTGTATGTCCATGCCGCTCTTTAGACCAGAGCTGCGTGTCATTGGCCAAGCCTGTATGCATGTTACTATGGTAACGTCTGCGCCGAGAACAAAAGCTAGGTCAAGTGATGAGGCCCAGCGCGCAAGCCACTCCAACACTTCCAGCCACAGCAGAGAGAGAGAGAGAAGGAGACAACGCTAATGATGGTGCTTTCTGCCTGCCTCATAGAGTCTGGCTTCTGTATCAGACACAGTGTAAGGTAGTCATCATCTCTTCAATTGGATGATTCACATCCCAAAGCTTCCCACGCATTGTCCCGTGGTAGGCAGATTTGGCGTTTTGTCATGCGGTAAAACCGACAGAACGAACGGCATTATTTTCATAAACCTTGTTGAATAGGCTGGGCAGTCAGAGTGTACGCGTGAGGTAGACAAAGAGATCAGTGCCACATCTCTCCCCCTGACTCAACCCTCTTGCTGTCGTCACTCTTTCCCTTGCACTCCTCCGTTGCTGGGGGTTACCTGCATTAACCTGTCTCGCTGGCAGTGCTGTCATCACACTGCCACGCAGCCACACTGGTCGACTGCCTCTTAGGCCTGAGCGATAAAATGATAACCAGGGGTTTCATGACTTTTCATTTTTACTAGTCGACTGGTCATTTAAAAAAGTAGCCGACTAGTCAACTAGTCATCACTACTATATTAAATAAAAATGTGCGTCCTGGATGTCAGTGAAAAGTATTTTGCTAATAGAGGCGAGGGGCGCAGATGCTGTGGTTCGAGGTGTGAGATATGTACTGTAGAAGAGTTTTGTTGTTGTATTTCAGTAAATTTTAGCCTTAAGCACTCTGTCCACACAAGTACACAGAATGTCTGATGTAAACTACACACTAAAATCACTGCAGCTTTCAGAAACTTACCTTTCACAAAGTGGATCTTGCTTCCAAAATAAATAATTGTTTATTAATCTAAATGCTAGTTTTAAGCAGCTGCATCTCTACAGATAGAGCCAGAAAACCCATGCTATCCCATTTTAAGAGGTTATTCCTGAATTTTGTAGGTAGTAGCCTAAGTTTGCAGCCCGTTTGCCAGCTGCTACTGTGCTTTATCTCATTGCAGTTTGTTTTAGTTTTGGGCGCGCATCCTAAACATTCTGTGATTGGTCGATTTGCATGTCAGTCAAATAGCCCTTTTTGTATCAGAGACAGTGGTTCTCTAAACCTACCCAGTCTGGCTCATGAGCCTGTGATTCAGCACAGTTTTATACAGCTTGTTTCGGCTTGTGTAGTATTGTTATGCTAGTGCAAGTACTTTTGGTTTATCAGAAAAAGTTCTTTTCTCTTCTCCAGCCTGTTCACTGCATGGTTTTTGTATTTCAGACACTGGCTTCAACTAGTCAACTGTTTTTCACAGCGCTGACTAGTGGATTTATTACTTGACTAGTCGACTAGTCTATGCAACCGCTAACAATAACAGCAGTGAAATCAAACAACATATTGATAATTGTATCATATCAACAATGGGCATTTGTGGTAGTTCCAATAAAATCCTAGTTTCTCAATCCAATCTTTAGTAGCAAACACTTGAACTTTCGACAGACCTCACCATGCTCTGTCCACAAAAAATCTATGTTGCTATGTTATTAGTTTCAAATGATATTTATTTTCTGTGCATGTGAAAGGTCACACTGTTGGGATAGATGTGGTTAGGGTTTTTTATTTTATTATGCACTTGTAGCCTATGCAATATGGTGCAAGCATCCTGTCTTTGTAGGGACCTTTCCTGGCTTTGAAGTTTTTGTTTGTCTCCTCCTCTATTTGTCTTTCTCCATTGCTATCTAGATTTTATTGATGTAGCTCAAGGCAACATATTGTTGTGATTTTTGCTTTTGCCATGATGTCAGTGTTTATGGGAAGTACAGTGTGGGACAGGTTTGTCGGTAAATCATTTAGAATAACTTCAGCTGTAGTGCACTAACTAGATATGTAAGGTACAATGTTAACTGAGCTAGCTATCAGTGTTAGAACAGCTGAAGCCAGTGAACGTTCAGCTTATCCTATTGGTTAGATGTTTATCCCCAAAACCTCTATTACACAATAAAAAATTACATGGAATCATACCTAAAATTAGATCTTTTATACAAATTACAAAGGAACATCATCAGAAATTAGCTCAAAATTTACATTTTTGACAAAAAAAGTTGAGTTGAGTGCTACAGTTTCTCATTAAGTTAAATGGGATTTTTGTCAGTGTACTGTACAGCTTCTCCAACCTCACAACAAAAGAACACATTTGTGGGTGGAGCATACGTCGGCATAATGTGATGATGTGCACCATTTACTCAATAGGTGGGTAAGAGAGAGAAGAGTTAACTAACTAGCTACGTTGTTGAAATTATGAAGAGTAAAAAGGGCAGTGAGGGGGCTAGCCCGGGTGCTGGCCCGATGGCATCACAAGTTCAATCCCCGGTGATGCCACAGCCGTCCGTGGCTAGGAGTCCGAGAGCATAACTGGCTTTGGGTAGGGTGGTCCTCCCTGTCCTCCATCCCTCAGCACAGTATTAGCCAGTGCAGGTGTCTGTTAGCTAACAGAACTGACAGCAAGGGTTCGGAGGAAGCATGAGCCTTCAATCTCATAGCACAGGTTCATGTTGTTTGGGACAACCTAGCTAGTGGGAGGAATTGGACAGGACTAAATTGGGGAGAAAAATGGGGAGAAATACTAAAATAAACAAATACATAAATAAAGTAAAAAAGGGCACTGAGTTTGAGGAAAATGTATTGGAGAAAATGGTGGCAAAAAAGGCCACAGGTCCTCTGAAGGCCCAGCAATAGTACGGTGTCCTCAAAATAAGTTTTTCATTAGTATTTTTTATTTATACTTACTAATTTTATTTTCTGTCTTAGTAATTAATGATTTTCAATTACATCAGAAAGAGCCTTTTGTCTTCTTCAGGTTTCTAGAACAAAAAATAATCTCAATATCAAATAAAATATCGTGACCAGCTCTACTCTTTCCAAGATGGACCTGACTCATCTCGTGTTCTCAGAATTTGGGACCAGATGTGGATTTAGTATGAAGGGCAGGCCAGAAACACTATCTGACAAGGGAGAGAGATCTCTCTCTCTCTCTCTCTCTCTCTCTCTCTCTCTCTCTGTCTCTCTCTTCTATCTCTCTTTCTATCTCTCTATATCTCTCTCTCTCTCTCTGTCTCTCTATCTCTCTCTCTCTCTCTCTCTCTCTCTCTCTCTCTATCTCTGTCTCTCTCTGTCTCTCTTTCTCCCCTCCTCTCTGCACTGTTGGGCCAGCAGCGACGCTTCCAATTATTTGCGCTGTTTTCTTTTGGCACTCTTTTGGTTGACTTCAGTAAGTCCTTAAGAAAACGCTCACTTCATTTTTTGGGTTCCACCTGTTCATTTGATTTCACTGCAACATGCTTGATGACTTTGCATGGGAAATTTGCACCAACGAATATCTTTTTTTTCATTTCTTTTCATTTTTGGACCGATTGTGCACTTCTGCTTCTTTGTCAAGACTGTGTCTACCCCTTCTCTGACTTCTCTCTTTAGTTTTCTTTAGTTTGATTTCATTGAGTTGGTGTTTTTGTTTTCCCTCCCTCCTGTGTTCAGCCGGTTTTCTGCAATGCTGTTCACTGTAATTCTTCACTAACTGCGGTCACCTTTCATTACGACAGTCAGGTCCTGTGGGGTTCTGGCGTGGTAGACATGGGAATCGTTCCGTGAACGTGTCACCTATTTGAACATTTTAAAGTCTTTTAAAGTCCCATAGCCCACAAGAGACCCACCGGCAGCGAAATTCCAACGCGCTCTCCGTCCCTTTTGTTATTCTTTGTTTTGTTTTTTTTTTTGCTTTTTGGGTGTGGCCCAAAGGGATGCAGTAATCTTTAGCAGGTCACCAGCTCGGGCCTGAAGAATTAAGGTGAAGAGCATTCGCTCACTCTGTACTATTTGGTTGAGTTGGCTCAAATACATTTACATTTGATGACATGAATTTCTTTCCTCTTTTGTTTTTCTTTTGTTTTTTGTTTTTCTTTTTGGTTTGTCGTCCTCCTCTCTGCCCTGTTGTTTGGTTGGATGCATCCAGCATGGTGGGAGCAGTGGCTGTATGTCTATTCTCTTCCTCTCCTAGCTGTCTGAATGCCTGGCTGTGTCCGTGCGATGGCACGCTGTGATTGGCAGGTCTTCTGGCATGGCCCCCCCCTCCCCTCCTTGCATCGTTCATGCCTTTTTTCCTTTTGGTTTCTGTTCCTTCACAGATGCATGCTAACCTCAGGGCTCCGTTTACCTCACTGTGTCTGTACCTCAGGATCTCGAGGCTACCAAGATCCAAATTCAAATCTGATGATTTAAATGATTAAAACCATGAAGTGAACGCCTCTGAGTTGGAGGCTAGATGAATCTCCGCCTTAATTAATCTGATGGTTGAGCTGAGGGGCCTGTTTTAACTAGATAACTATATCAGAATCATAATCAATGCAGCAGTATCAACTGTGTAAAAATCCTCTCCATCGTTCTAGTTATTCTAGTTAAATGTTGCTGCCACCATAATTCTTTTTTTTATTCTTTGTCTGGATTAGCCCAGTAAAAGACAAAAATAACCACACTCAGTGAAAGCCAGTGCCGTTGGCAATTCTTTAAAATTGTGCCAAAAAAAATTGAAAAAGCAGACAGACTTAAACTGATGACACATACTGTAACACAGTGGAATTGTGGAGGAGCAATCTTCAAATGAGGGTTACTAGGACAGGTTTTAAGTTGCTTATTCATCTTTCTCTTTCTCGCTCGCTCTTTCTCCTCCTAGACCACGGGGACATGATGGAGATGCAGGCTTTCGGAGGCAGCCCGTCGTCATGGCAGCAGGCCGAGTGCGCTAGTCACGTGTCGTCATGTCTGTCCTGCTCCACTGGGGGCAGTAACGCCTCTGTGGAGCTTCCTGCAGGATGCACCTGCATGCATGACCGGTGAGGGAGCTCTTCTCACCTCAGCATTACTCCTTATCTAGAGTTTGAAACATTTATCTGAATCTGATGAGACCCAAGCATTTGCATCGGGTTCAGTTGAGCCTCGGATTCAGATTTTACATTTGGGTTTCTGATAGCACGTCTCCACCACCTAAATACTTAACAGGTGTTCTCCTTTCTTTATTCTTCCTGCCAGACTGTACAAGATTAGTAAAGTGCTTTTGTTACTTTAAACCATTTTAATCTGGTGCACTGGTGTCCCTGTAACTGACATCACTACACAGGATTGCTTTCATTACAGAACACAAAAGATGTGGTGAGGCTGTAGCCTCCTAAACTGTGGAGATACTTCCCACAAAACATATGGCAAGCATCCTCAGTTTTTTAAAGCATCCTCAGTTAGAAGTTTTAAAAAGCAGAAAAAAAATATTTTATATTTTTAAAATATTTTTCTCAATTGCAATTCTTGCTTCTCCCATGTTTTTGTAGTTTGAAGATGTTTATTGGCGTTAATTGATAAATAAAGTCATTAGTATGGAATTTAAACTTTGTTTTGTGTAGTTGATAATCAGGCTATCCTTTTTCATCAGTGATCTGATGACTGCTACCAGTTTCACTAAATGATAACTTAGCAGGTGACATCATAAGGAACATGAAGTTTTATTCAGTCTCTGGTTGGTTATGATCAGAGTCTGCAGGCTGCAGTCAAGTTCAGATCAGAAATGTCAGGCCCAATTAAAACTGTAACCTGATCCAACTGATCAGCTCATTAAGAAGCCTTTCTTGAGCTGAAGTGGGAGTGTTGGATCAGAGAAAACTCTACATGCAGAGCAGGGGTCCGCCAGCATTGGCGTGGGGGTTGGGAACCTTTCACTCTCTGTGGTTAATGTGTACACTTCCTGCTGCTGGATTATCATTTCTTTTTTTGGCATTTTCTCTGCATGTCCAGAATTCCACTCAAAATGCTGTGCCACAATATGAAGAGGCAGATCGTCTCCAGAGCCTTCTATGGCTGTAAGTTAAATCTGCATTATAGATAAAGCAGTCTGTGTTAATTCAGACGATCTGCGTGCTAAAAATAAACGTCTTTCACTTCAGGGCTTGCATACTGTCGGCATCTGTCCACTGTGAGGACACATCTGTCAGCGCTGGTCAACCACAACATCGTCCCCCCGGACAAACCTTGCGAAGCCTCTGGAGGCCTCAGCAAAGACGTCTGGAGCAAATACCAAAAAGACTGCAAGGTTAGTTGGACTAGTTGAGGCGGTTTTTCCACTAGAGGGCAACAGAGTGCTTGACTTTAGCACTGAGACATCATCTCTCAATCAGAATCTGTCTTTAAATCCACCTCCATGTACAAGAAATTCATGTCAGTTAAATCGGTGCTTAAAAGGCCCATTTTTTTTCTTGCATTTTATTTTTTCTTCTGAGGTCCAGTTATTAGATTTGTGCAGTTTTATGCACCAAAGACAGTTATAATTCATTTTTCACAACTGTTTATCAATCTCTCTTTACCCTTTGCAATAGGCTGTTTCTGTTATTGCGCTTTCAAGGTTGACATATGTATATTAACTCTGTTCTGATTGGCTGCCCTGTATCACACTTCATTTGAACAGCAGTACCAGCTGAAACGGTGTTTATAATTCTAAGTGTTAATGGGCTAAACTGCTGTGGGCTGAAGAGATGGATGTATGTAAATGCACCAGTTTTCATGATATTACAGAAATTTATTTAAAACAGGCTTTTTGCAATTTTGTTTCCATATATAGATCATATAAACAGGGGGAGTGAGTGGTACATTTTGATGTGTCCACAGTGATTAAATACTACATCAAACTGTCTTTATTTCAGAAGTGCGGATGATTTGCTGGGCAGTTTTCCATAACCTAGGGGCTTTAAGTAAATGGACAATACAGAATACAAAGTAAACGCAGAAATGCAAATAACTTTAAGACAGCTACAAAATATCAATATAACAATGTGTATGTAAACTAAGTGTACAAAATATTTACAAATATACTGTAGATCAGGTGGGATGTACCTGTAGCAGGTGCTAATATGCAAGAATTATGTTTAGTAATAGATTAATGGATGCTGCATTTGCCATATTATTAATATGTACAAGATAAAACATGGTGCGTAGGCTGTGGAAAATATCTGAGTATATAAAGTTGTATGCAGAGGTTTAGGTGCCCATTTTGCACATTTCTGCACATTAGAATTCAAAATTACTGTTTTTTCGCTGAATTTAACACATTGGAAAACATAATGTGGTTTTTGCAAATGTTGTAGCTCCTTTTTATGTTTTTTTTTTTCAATATGTTAAACTCAAAAATAAAGCAAATAAATAGAAATTGTGCACTAAAATTTGCATAATTGAATGTGTTCTCTGTAGAGGATGTGTTCATTTACTTTCACTTAGAAAATCAACAAACGTCATTTGACTTGGTATTTAAACTTCTGCATACAACTGTGTACGCATCTCTCTTCATCTCTTTATATTGCTGTTTCTGCACAGAACTATAAGGAGCTGGAGCTGCTGCGGTTGGTTTATTATGGAGGGGTGGAGCATGAGATCAGGAAAGAGGTGTGGCCCTTTTTACTGGGCCATTATAAGTTTGGCATGGGCAAGAAAGACATGACACAGGTAAGGCCAAAACCTTTGGCTTGTAACAAGGAGCACTTCAGTATTGAGATGTTCCTCTGAGCTCGTCATGAAGCAGGTCTGAGTGTGTGCTGTCTGCAGATTGATGAGAAGATAGCTGCCCGATATAAGCAAGTGATGCGAGAGTGGAAAGCCTGTGAGGTCATTGTGAAACAGCGAGAGAAGGAGATGCAGTCGGCCATTTTCGCCAAGCTGTCGTCAGGAAGCAGCATCGACAGCCATGTCATGAGGCTCATCCACAGAGACTCCACCCTCAGCAACGAGGTGGGCCTCTCCCAGCCCTGCAGCACAGCTCTGTAAAGTAGTGCTTAGCCATTCCGTGAGCGCTACTGCTCTTGTACAGCAAAGCACAAATGGCTATTTACTGCTATGCGACCACAAGAATGTTTCCACCTTGTATTACATTATTGCAGTGGTCCTCAACTCAGGTCCTGGAGTACACCACCCTGCAGATTTTGGTGTTTCCTTGGTCTAACACCCCTGATCCAACTTACCAGCCAATGAGAACTTTCCGTGTTGCAGTGTGTGTTAGAGCAGGGAAAACACTAAAATGGCCAGAACCAGGGTTGTTTAACTGCATTATTGCACACTCTACAGGTAGATTGTCCTGCTAACTGGAGCAATGATTTGAGATATTAATGATCCATTATTATCTATTAAATGCTTGGGGAGAGTCTGCTCTCACATTCATGTTACTAGGGAGACCTTAAATGGGAAATATATAAATAAAGTCATTCAGAGTGGTTTTATGTGAAATGTCCCAGCTCATATTTCTTCACATTGGTAGTTTATTTATGACTAAAACACCCAGTGAACCTGCATGTGTCTTCTGTGTTTTTGTCTGTAATTTTGGTTATGGTAATATAGTGGTAAATTTGAAAACATATGCATGTCCCCCTCCACCATGAAAGTATTTTTAAAAATACGTTTTTGGGCCAAAAGCTTTATCTCAAAACTACCAGAAAACATCTCATCAGACATCAGGCAGCATAATCATAACCGTTTGAAATAATATCTTTCTGTGAGGTAGTTTTTAGAGCCATCAGTAATTTCGGGTGTCTGGTTCCTACCAACGCTATTGTGAACAATTCTGACTCGGTAAGTTCCTGTATAATAAAATTTCACTTCAAAGCACTTTGAATTACTTTTAAATCTTATTTAATCACGCAGACATTTTGAAAAATTCTCAGAATTCCTCTTTAATAGGACAGTACTGCTTACACAAAGAGGTTTAGAGAATGTGCTCTCCTGTTGTTGCCCTATAACTCCTCACCTATTCTCACCATCCTGTCCCTGCTTCTCTCTCAGGTGTTCATGTCAGTGGATGAGCCTGATGGGGCGGGCCAGGACACCCCCCATGGAGGGGATAACACCCCCACCATGAGCACGGTAGTCAACCCTGCCGCTCTGGCTCCAGATGATCGGCCGCTTGTTGAGTTTGACTCTCCAGACTCAGGCCTCCCCTCTTCCAGGAATTACTCAGTAGCTTCAGGACACTCCCAGATCCTGTCCAGCATTGAGGACGGGCAAAGCATGGAGGAGGAACCAGGAGACGACACCACGCCCAGAGGAGAGCAGAGTGGGCGGGACTCACTGAGTGAGGACAGGCTATGCAGTCAGCTGGACAAACTGGTGACTGATAGCGAGGGTGTTCCACCATCCTTCTCCTCGTATACGGTACATTCAACCTTCTACTACATGTCCACTTCTTTTAAAGTGATAGTTTACCCCACTATGTAGCGCTGCCTAAATCAGTGGTGTCCAATCTTATCCGCAAACTGCTGGTGTGGCTGCGGGTTTTCATTAATTCCAACAAAGTAGGAGCTGACATGATCAGTTGTTTGAAGACTGAGCCATTAATAAAACACGTGGAATCAAGGGTGATCCTGTTCTTTAGGAATGAAAACCTGCAGCCACGCCAGCTCTTTGAGGATAGGATTGGACACCACTGGCCTAAATCATCATATGCTTGCTTTAAGCAGTGTTGAGTAGTTCAGTAATCTCAAATAGACTGTGGTTCCTGACTGTGTATAGCATACTGTTTCTTTTATTTATTATTATTTTTATTGTGTATGAATTCTTGTGCCACTCATGAAAATTCAAACTGTTTCTGAGTAGATTGAGCTGTTGGATACAGTGGCTCTGAACCTGCACAGAATAGACAAGGATGTGGCGCGCTGTGACCGCAACTACTACTACTTCACCACCAGCAACCTGGAGAAACTGCGTAACATCATGTGCAGGTCAGCCTGACTTGCATCTGTGCCTTTCGCTCGCTGCTGTTCTCACTGTATCTTTTTTAAGTGAATGACTGGGCTGAGTATATCCTTTCCATTCATTTATTTTCTTCTCTCTTTTTCTTTTCTGGCTCTCAGTTATGTGTGGGAGCATCTAGAGGTGGGCTATGTGCAGGGCATGTGTGACCTGTTAGCCCCTTTGATGGTCATCTTGGATGATGGTGAGAATCTAATCTTGTTATTTACGTGATGCCATTGTTGGTTGTCATTTTAATGGGAGGCCAAAGCTTTGACTTCATTTTTGTAGTCTTCGGCGTATGTTCCTTGGCTATAAACTGTTGTGTTAAACATTTGTATACCCTTTTGATAAAGTGACTGACTGTGATAAGTACACCTTTAGGTTAACAGCCTTGACAGTGCTGAGTTAAGCTCACTTTGTCTGGCCTTTAAATCATAAATCTCCATCACAGAGGCTTGACAACATGTGTAGTTCTTAGGAATGTAGTGTTCTAGGCTTGGAATGTAAGTCATCTCATTTTAGAAGAATGGGGCCAGAATATATACGCAGATTGCACTTTAACAGCCTTGAAGGATTGCATCATCATGAATCTGGCTTATTTTAGGCCTTTTTGCTGACGTCTCCGTGCTTTGTGCCGTCTCTCTCTCTCAGAGTGCCTCGCCTACAGCTGTTTCACTCAGTTAATGAGGAGGATGAGTCAGAACTTCCCCAATGGAGGAGCCATGGACACTCACTTTGCCAATATGAGGTCCTTGATACAGGTAATGTTTCAGAGACGTCTCACTAAGGCCTTGCCATTTGACTAAGCACCCAGTTGCTTCCTCCTTAGGTTCGCGCAGTGACATTAGAAGAGATTATTAATGAGCTGTCCCCTTTGCTGCTTCTCAGATCCTTGACTCAGAGCTGTTTGAGCTGATGCACCAGAACGGAGATTACACTCACTTCTACTTCTGCTACCGCTGGTTCCTGCTGGACTTCAAGAGAGGTGCGGCAGCACTGCCATGTCACAACAAATGTTGATTCTTCTTCTGAAATGCATCCGCTTAGTCACAGTAAGTGTTAACTGAGTTGTGCTTGTGTGTGCACGCACGTTTTTTAGAGCTGCTCTATGAAGATGTGTTTGCAGTGTGGGAGGTGATCTGGGTGGCGCCTCATATCTCCTCCCAGCACTTTGTGCTCTTCATTGCGCTGGCTCTGGTGGAGGTGTACCGAGAAATCATCCGTGACAACAACATGGACTTCACGGACATCATCAAGTTTTTCAACGGTGAGTGGAAGCCAAAACTGTTTGTTATACAGCAGCAGCATCTCAAGCAGCTGAAAACTCAAATGTGAAAAATCTGATTCACACAGTTTTCCACTTACCCCAGATGCCAAGGCATGTTTGGTATCCAAATTCTGCTTCTTTAAGCAAGCTAGCTTTAAGGCTAACATTGCTGACAAACAATAGAAGTCAACAGTCAACTAGATCAGTGTCCTCAGCTCACTCAAACTGCTTCCAGATTTCATTGAACTCACGCAGACTTGTGGTTTAAGACACAGTAAGACTTACTGTTAACTTTACAAATAAACGCATTCAGTTAATAGCTGAACACTGGGGCACCCACTTTAGACAACAGGTCTGAAAAGATATGTGTGATTATTGACTTCTAGTGTTATTTAGTTTAGTCCCAGCACTAAACTGAAGATGCAAAATAGTATGCTAGAACAACTGTACATGCACAGGTAATTTTGCAAATGTAGAATAAATATACATGCACACATCATTTCTGTTGTGCTTGTTCTTGATTAGAACACTGATTGCCCCTGCCCTGCATGGCATCATATTTCCTTTGTTTAGAGCTGGGACAACACTGAACTGTGAAGTGGAATGGGTCTCCAGATTGGACAGGCACTGCTTGTCAAAATTTTATGAACACTTAGCAGTTGGTGAGCCAGCCAGGAGTTGAATTTGAGGCAAAACTGAAGTTTTCATTTTCTGGAAACCACTTTGACAAACATGAAGCTACGTGCAGCAACATATGCCCAAATATATCCAAAATGCTTTTGTAGTGACTTCTTCCTTTCTTAGTTAATCAAAAAGTAACAGTGAAAATCAAATGTTACTCAGGAAATTTCAACAGAAGGCCAGGTGATCCCAAATGTTTGATGGGCAGTATGTGAATGCATATACAAATGAATACAATACGAATACAAATGTGCACATATAATTTCTGTTTGCTTATTTCTTTGCTTACAGCTCTGGTTGGCTCTGCCCTGCACAACCTTGTTTCCCAGCTCTGATACTCCTAAATTGCTTAAAGGACAAATTAGCTGGTGCCTTTACGCAAGCACAACGCTGAACTGTGAAGTTGAGTGGGTCCCTCAGACCATAAGTAATTTGTTTTATATGTGTTCGGAGCTCACCAGTCTCACGGGGCCAGACATGATCTCATAACCAGAATACATGTACCATCTGGGGACAACCTGTTAACCTTCTGGTGTTGGACAGCAGCAAAATCCACCACAAATAGGATACGTCCCCTCTAAAACCCTCCCTGAAGTCATCTACTTCGTTTAGCTTGAAAGCAAATCCAATAGCTCGTCTTTTCCCGAACATAGCAATCAGTTCTTTCCACATCACATGTACTCGGGCTGTATCGTAGTTACTATGAATGGCAGAGGCCTCATACAGCTGCTGTTAACCCTCCATTAACTTGTATCATATCTTCTAAATAGGGCTGAATGATTTAGAGAAGATAACTAATTGTGATTTTTCTGACCACTATTGTGACCAAATTAAATTGCAGTTGTTTTCTATAATTTGAAGTCCAGGCCTGAAGTGAAATTTTCAAGGCTGTCTCCAGAAGTTCTTATTATAAGAACATTATGGCTAGATATATCCATATATATGTGTGTTTTCTTCTGCACTGATTGACAGAAATGGCCGAACGGCACGACGTCCAGCACATCCTGAGGATAGCGCGCGAGCTGGTGCATAAGGTGCAGACGCTTATAGAGAACAAGTGAGCTGAGCGAGGGTGAGAGGAACCGCACCAAAGCTCACTCCCAGCTCCCAGCTTCAGCGCCCTGTTCCTCATCACCCCCTCTCTCCAGAGTCCACTCGGAGGGAGAGAGGGAGGGAGAGGGATGGAGAGCGCACTCTCTCTTTCTCTCTGACTCCACTGGGGTAAAGCGATGAGACTGCCCGGGACCTGCTGCTGGCCTTAGAGGCCTGGACATGTCCTCTTTTGGTATCCTTTGCCTGTCACAGAATGCCATTGTGTCAGACCTTTGGAGTTGTCTGCATGCTTGTGGGATTTGAGCACACTGTGACTGAGTTTTTTTGTTTTTTTTTTTTAACGTTTTCGGCTGTACACTCCTCCAGTAAGCACCGCCTCCGGTCAGGTCCATCCCACGTCCACTTTCTAGAAATGACTCGAGCCTTCTGTGTGGGCACAACATGGTTCTCTTTTACCAATGACTGTTTTTTGCCCTGCCAAAAGTACAGAAAGTATTCCGCACCTACCAGTGACTCTCAGGAGGATCGTTTCTTCTACTCGTCTGCCTTTTATTCGAGATGGCACTGAGCACATTTTCCAGATAATTCTACAGAGCCTGACTTTAACAGTACCTCTCCAAAAGCAAAGGTCAGATCCACTAAAGAATCCACTAAGCCACGAAGACAAGTTATTAAAGCATCCATTTGTGACCAAAAGGACTGTGCCAATGATAATGACTTTGTCATAGTATTTCTATATCATGTTCTTGTGTTTTGTCCGTATGACTTCGCTGGCCCTGTTTTTTCCTTCCAGGCCTTCTTCTGGAACTCTTCTGATGGTTGATGGAGAAAAAAAAAAAAGCTGACGTTGCCTTCGTTCCTTGTTTTACAACCTGTATCGCTACTTTTTGCACTTTGAAACTGTCCCTCGGCAGACGCCGGTGATGCTCCTTGGTCAGCTCGAACAGGAGGAGAATGGGGCGGAGGCATGATTCCCAGAATCCTCTCCTGCCCTCGTCTGATGATCAGAGAACCCAGTTGCTCTAAAATGAGATTAGCTTGGGGTGAGCTGCTTCCACATGATGGCTACATAGCCATGTGCAGAGTGCAATGTGACGAGACCAGTGCCTCTCCGGTGTGCCACATCAGGGATGTTGGATGGCTTCTTTAAACCCAGATTAGTGTGCAGTTCATTCACTGGAACTTCTGGTGGGTGAAGTTTAAATCTTGGCTGAGCCTGAACTACAGTATTGGCCTGGAGATCAGCACAGACATTCCATGTATTTAGTAGATCCCCACTCTAAAGCTGAAGTAGGGGTGGGTAATATGACAAAAATTTAACATCACTTTTTCTGAGGTTTGATTAGATGATAGGATAACTGCATCAGTAGAGCCACACTGGGACCGACCTGGGGCCGGATTCCTGAAAGCTTTCCTAAGAAAAAAAATTTACAAAGGATCTGAAGGCAAACACTACAAAGTTCAAAGGAATGTTTAGTAACACACTACTGTAGGGTGCTGTTCATAAGGCTGTGTGATACCTACGTAAGTTTGTCATAAAAACTGACATAACCTTACAGAAATGTTTATAAATGCTTATTCCAATATCTGTCGTAAAACCTACTTTAGCTAACTTTGCTCAAAATTGTCAAATGTAACCTTTATAGCAAATGATGCCTATTGGAATAAGCATTTATAAACATTTATATATGGTTATGTCAGTTTTTATGACAAGCTTATGTAGGTATGTTGTAGCCTTATGAACAGTACCCTATAGTAAAGTGTTACTGAATAAATACCAAAAAATAGTTCTCAAACATTCTCTTAAATTCATTATTTTCTTAAGAAAATATTAATCGTTCTCTTTTGAAGGCTGTAGGTTTTTTTGGCCTAAAGCCTATAAATATCCTGTTACATTTTAAAGTTTACATTAAAAGACAACATTTTGAAAGTTGAATGAACTGTTATTTCTGTTAATCGGTTATTCAGTTTAATCTACTCAGTTTGTGAAGACAGCAAAATAAAGACAAAACAAAACTAAACCAAACGTTCAAAAACAAATGTAGCAAACAACAACTAGAAGAGATATGGAGGGAATAGCCAACAGGAACAAATACTCATTGCTCACCTTTGACATTATATTTAGTGAAACAGAAGTTGCACAGAAAATTGCACAAATATTTAGGAACATATTTCAAGAATAGCACTTCTTACAGTTGTGCTTGAGAGGAAAATTAAGAAAGAAATAGGAAAAAAATCATTATTAAGAAGTTTTAAAAAGAGTAATATTTTGCCTCAACTTTTTTCTTTAGTGTTTTCTTTCTCACGACACTTTTGTGAATCTGGCCCCTGATGTGTGACTCACTCATGTTTAACAGGTTGAAGATTCTCCCCAAGAGGGCGCTTTTAGCACTCATAGCTTTAAGGTCTTCACATCAGTGACACTGTTTCCTTGTTTTCCAAACATTTCACATTGCACATCACTGCATCTGTTATGCAGGACCTGTTATGATGTCTGACATCAGAGGGATTCAAATTTGCACTCTTCTGATGATGAGGTGAAACCTTAGACACCTACAGGAGCCCCAGTTAAATATACTTTTAATGAAACAAGATGTATACTCCGAAAAAAATGTGGCATAGTTTATTGTGACGATATTATATTGTCATATTACCCACCCTGAAGCTGAAGTGATCTCCGCCACTCCTGTGTTTCAGCCATAGCTCCTCTTCAGTACACATACACTCTTAAAAATAAAGGTGCCTAAAAATTTTCTTTGGAGCAAAGCCATGGAACAGGGGTGACCAAGCCTGGTTCTGGTCCTCTACCATTCTGCAGCCCTAATCGAACACATCCGATCTAGTTAATGAAGACCTTCAGGCACATCAGGATATTACAGACAGGTGTGTTGAACCTAAACTCTTCAGGGCAGTAGATCACCAGGTTAAGGGCTGGGCACCCATCTCATAGGGGAACCACAGTTAGACCACTGTCTTTTCATTGAGTGGCTATTTATTGAGTTTTTTGAACAATCACTGAATTGAAAGGTTTTTCCAAGGCAGAGGTCTTCAAAACATTCCATCAGTTAGCTACCAGTGATTACAAAACAGGACAGGATGGATTTAACGTCCTGATTCGAAGACCTCTGTTCTGTGGGATCACTCCAAAGAGGACTTTTTGGCACCTTTATTTTGAAGAGCGTAACGCTATTGGTGCTCACATCTAGAAAGACCTAAAAGTGTCGCACATTCCCCTTAATGTCTTCCCCTCTCCTGAGCTACTGCTGCCTGACTCCATCCCCACAAGCTAGAACCCCCTCATGTTTACCCATGTAAGGCTTCTGGATCAACGGGCAGGTAGCTTTTGGGAATTCCCCTGCTGACCCTCTATAGTTACTGTGCCTCAAACTCTCATAAACTCTTATCAGTCGTCTTCGGTTCAGCCTGTGAGTACGTGTGAGGGACGTCTGACCCTACGAAAGATTACTTCCAACAGGAGCTTGTGTACCAAAGCCTCTAGAACATCATCTTTGGTGTCATACAGTTGTGCAATCTCAAAACATAACTCAAAGACTGTTGATTAGATGTATGAAAGAGAGAGTTTTCTTGATTTGTACTGTGAAAAACACTTAATTTATTATCCTTTATTCCCATGTCTGCTACTGAAGTGTACATACAGAAATGAGAGCAAGAAGCTGCCCTGGAGTTCGGTGAGGCCAGTAAAGACAATTGTATTTTAAACTCTATTTTTCACTTTGGTTGTAGAGACATGCTTCGAAGAAACCCGTATAACTGGAGAACTGTACAATTTGAATGTGGGAAACCTTTGTTCCATGTTGACTGTTATGTTCCTTATTTATCGTTGTGCGCTGGATTCTACTCATTTGAAAATATATAAATATATTTTGTTTGGGCACCAATCTCTGAATGATGAAGTATGTATTGTACTGGATGTATCATTTGCCTTGAATGTATGTATTATGGAGAAAAAAAAGTTGTTCCTAAAATATTTTCACAGGATTAAGTTTCATTGCTCAAAATACAGTTGTTTTTTCAACAGTGAAGCAGAGAAAATGCACAAGCCTGGGTGTATGTGTTTGTATATTTACAGTAGTTGAAAGAATGAGCTGTTTTAATTATTCAAGCATGTAATTTGCATGTCATAAGCCAACTCCACCACAAGTGGGCGCCCTGGTCAAGCAAATAAAATGACGCACAGCGACCAGAGCAGTGGGTAACAGATGTGGAGACTCTGAAAATGTCAGCACCCACTCACTGAGTCCTAGTTCAGCACTGAGGCTATATGTGAGACCACCGTCACATGCGCATTAACTCCCACCACCTTACTGCGTTTGGGGCTGTTTTTTGGACACGGATTAAGCTCTAAGCTCTTTACATGGGGGAAATCACCATTAAGACAGTAATTTAGACTGAGATTAAGCTTAAGCTGTGTTCAGAGAACCACCCCCTGCTAAGACACGACATGGACCAGTCACATTCAGCCAGAAGACCAGTGTTTGACTATGAAAGCAATAGTTAAAAAAAAATTAAAAAAGGTTTTCAGTGTATCCCAAATTTAGTTGATCAGTCAAAACATGTTCGGTGTCTCAGATTTGCTTCTGGACTTGTGAGGTTCATGTAGCTAATAAGCAATGAAAGCTTATTTACACCAAACTGCACCAATTGGTTAAGTAATCTTAAACAGACTTGCTTATGTGGTTTCTGATGCTGCACAGTGCTGTGTAAAAGTAATAGACCACCTTTCATTTATTTAATTGCCAGTCAAAATGATTGTGCCAGTCAAAATGATTGTGTCAGGAAAAAAAGCAGGAAGCATATTTCACAGTTTCCAGTATTCAGTGTGTCGACTCTTTGCCTTTATTACAGCTTTTATTGTTTTTTCAAGAGTTGCTTTGAGTTGTCCAACGAAATCTGCAGGGATATTTTTCCACATCTCCATAGTTCAATCTCAGAAGTTGGTTGCACAATCCATGTAATACCAAACACATTCAGTGATGTTTAGGTCTGAAATCTGGGGTGGGCAGACTTTTCTTCTGAGAACACCAGCAGCTTCTTTGTCAGATTTTGCACTTGTTTTTTATTTCTTGTCTATTTCCTTTTCTCAGTAACAGCTTCTTTACAGCTGCACATCCTTCAGACTCAGTGTTGAGTTGTCTTCTCACAGTGGAAGGATGGACAGAAAAAACTTGATTTTTCAGATCTGAAGTAAGAGTGGAGCTTGATTTTCTCATCTCTGTCAAAGATGAAAGCTTTAAGTACCGTTTATATGATAGTTTGGTGGTCTGCCAGGTCTTGCATGGTTGTCAGGAGTCCCAGTTTCTCTATATCTTCTAATAATTGTTTGAACTCTTTTGGATTGAATTGCCCAGAAATATCTCCAGAAAAAGGAATAACATACACTTATTAAACATTAAATTACACAATTTAATAAATGAAGGTTGGTCTCTGACATTTGTACAGTACTGTGTGACACACTGTTACCTGCAAAAATGGACGTTACGCCACATAGCTCATAATGATGGCAGGCATCTTGAAGTCTGAATTTAAAATTCTTTTTAAATTTCATTTTCAACAACCAAATTTGGTTTGATTGTTCTCTAAACTTCCTTTAACCACACATCCAATTAGGCGGTACTTTCAGGAGTATTCTCAATCATTAAGAATCTAGAACAGGGGTCCCCAATCCTGGTGCTGGAGAGCTACTACACTGGAGAGTTCAGATCCAGCACACCTGCCTCTAATAATCAAGACAGGCCTTCATAACCTGGATCAGCTGTGTTTGATTAGTGGTGAAGCTGAATTCTTCAGGGTGGTGGATCTCCAGGACCAGGATTGAGCTCCCCTGATCTAGAATTATTGAAAACTCAAAACTGATTATGTAATATTTACAATCTTCTATCAGTGTAATTCACAGATTACGTCTTGTTTCACCACTGAAAGTCTTGGGCTTAAACCCCTTTGGTTGTATTAAAGCAGATGGGAGGCAGAACCAGGATGAAGAGATGACAAAGTCAGACAGTGAATAAACACAACACACAAAAAGCGCTTTCTCAGACTCGATGGTAAAGAGGATACTGTTCTGGGCACATTAGCAGCCTACAGCGCTCAAGTGTTTATTTCACAAAAAACAAACAAACAAACTAACAAAAAAAAACTTGGCAATGATGTTTTGCACTTCAGTACAAAAAAGACTCAAGCATATTGTCTTTGACATCCCATTTTTCCTCCAATGGAAAAATTGCGAGCAATTTTCTTGCCTTCAACACCGACAATCCATTTATTACCGCTCTCCAGCCATGAAAGATCACTCTATTTTGAATGAAGGGTACAAAATGCGGTCTTGTCTTCATCACCAATGACGTCTCCAGACTGTGATCCTGCATGGGAGCACCCGAGGAATTGCACATTACAAAGGCATGAAAATAAACCGAACATCAAAATAGATATTGCATCTTCAAAAGCTAACTTTCTTTCATAAATACTTCCTCTGCTATTCACTGTATTTTCTTATAACAGAATCACAGATTTGTGTAGCCAGGAAAAATGTATGAGTATGGTGTGATCAAAAAAATTCCAAAAAATGAAAGAAAAAAAATTCAAGATAGCAATGACATTCTTAGGCCACAATTGTTAAAGTACAACATCAAAGGCCAAAAGTTCTCCATGTAGTGGTCCGAGCCCACGGGGCTGTGAGTGAGTGGTTTGTCTGTGTGTGTCTGTTTGTGTAGGCATAGAAGTGCCACAGTGTGTATGTGTGTGTGAAAGAGAGAGAGGTGGTCCCAGCGGGGATTATGAAGCTCCCTCGTGGTCCCGCTGCTCCTGCTTCTGCTGAGTCCTGTAACACAGTGAAACCAAGCAGCTGTGTAAGCAAACAGAAACAGTAGCTGCACTAGAATATTTAAACACACACACACAAACCTATATACTATAGACCAGGGGTGCCAAACTCAACCAGTAAAAGAGCCATATTAAAAAATCTCATCAAATCTGTGGGCAAGAGAAAAAAAAGTTTTTATTTTATTTTTAATTAATGTTGTGCTGTAACCTGAACTGGCCATTGTTTATTCAAAATACAGACACTTGTAGTAGACCTTGAAATATTACATGGACACTTGAAATATCCAAAGTTTAAGTGTCCCCAGGTGCTTGGCCTTTTAATCTACCCATTTTCCTGAACCAGACACCTGACATCCTTTCTTTGCTGCATGTTCATTAAGACTTTGGCTCAATTTCCGAGCTGCTGAGCTGATGTTAAGTGTTTATATTGGTTGAACTGCAGCTGAAATGACTTTTGGTGATATGACTGTTGTGGAATAGTGCAGAATTGTGTAGAACTGAGTTGTAACCGCTGTCCTAAAGACTGTTGTTGGGGTAGAAGAGTCTGAGTACATTACTTTGCAGTGCATGCTGGGGACTGTAGTGCAGCATATTGTGAAATAGGCTAATGTCAATAGAAAATTAAAATACTTTTGCGGGCCGGACAGGATTGTGGGGCGGGCCTTGTGTTTGACACATGAGCTATATACTATACTGTAGTGTAGTGTATATATATATATAGTAGTAGTAGTATATACTCAGGTCAAAAAATGTAGGTTCTTCAAACCTAAGAATATATTTCAAATAGAAGAATGAATTAAAATAGAAATAGAATTAAATAAAGTGATAGTTTGGCAAAAAAAACTAATTTACAGTTTCATGTAGTTTGCACTGGAGATATAAGCTATAATTCAACTTCGTTCCGCTGCAACACTACTGCACAGTGGCAGACAGCAGATAAACAGGTCTTTTTTGAGTTTACTTAATAGCTTGATGCAGTCTGAGAAAAAATGTGTGCTGATTTAGACATGTAGTTTACCAAATGCTAATAAGTTACCATTACCTGTTAGCTACATTAGCCTCATAGCTACAGTTCAGGCTAAACCATTTGGAGAAAATATCCAATTGCACCAATACTATGAATACAATTTAAATGTGATTATTTTCTTTGTATTAAGCTCTGGGCCTTTTTTTAGCCAAGAAGACCAGCACATCCATTTTATCAGGCCTGAGGCTTAAATGCTCAATGTAGTTTGACACACCGCCAGTTTATGAGTTTGGCGTCATTAGGTTAAAATCCTCCACCTAAAACTTACAATAACTTAATAATATAGCACATAATTAAAATTCCAGCTCTTGCTATTTGAAAATTGCACTCTCACGTTTTGATTTTGATATAAAAATGATTCATCGTTCAGTGCAAAACCAAAGATTAACTATATATAGTATGAGGGGGGAACTGTGGGAGGTTGTTTTTTTTTATTTGCCAGAAACTTTAAATTAAATGTGGCTCAGCTAGTATTTGCTTTGCTAATGAAAGGAGACACTCACCTCTATGGGCGTGTTCAATGCTAGTTTTCCACCTCCTCCTAACTTGGGTTTGGCTTTTCTGAAGACTTTTGAAGCTGAGAACAAGAAAGAGATGGAGAGAGAGAGAGAGAGAGAGAGAGAGAGAGAGAGAGAGAGGGAGAGAGAGGGAGAGAGGGAGGGGGAGAGAGGGAGAGAGAGAGAGAGAGACAGACAGAGAGAGGGAGAGAGAGAGAGAGTGATAGAGAGAGATGGTGAGAAACATTCAGTTCAGTACTAAGGAAGTTCAGCATCTGACAGAAAGAGGACCGATGTTTGAGATGAAGTAAACAAGGCACCAAGGTGAGGAAACCGACATCTACTCATTTATTATAGTGACATTTATTATAACAGTGCAGCTGTGTCCTTTTTCAGTCACATGTCCTCTCCCTCGGTCACTGTGAAACCATCGCTGCACAAAGGCGAGTCAGTCAAATCCCATCTGATTCTACCTGAGAATCAATAGTAGCTGAGCAAACTGGAGCAAATGCTTCAAGTCAGGACTCGACAGTAAGATGAGTTACTCTTCTTTCTGCTCGAGAGGGGGCAGTAAAAATCCAGTGTCTGGCCTTGACTCACTGTGGGACCATGAGAAATGAGGGCAGCGAGCTAAGCGCTAATGTGAGACTATGCATTTCCAAACACGAACATAAGGCAAGAAATGAGATCAAAGGACAACAGACTGTAGGAGGTTGCAAGGCAAGTTATTCATCAGCAGGAATACTAAAATTACTAGAAACCAATAAGATCAAGTGAGAAAGCAGATGGAAATGATGGTTAGCAGTGAAGATCAAAAAACTGAGGGGAAAAAATGGAAAAAAACTCAAATCTGTGAGGAAACAAACTGACAAGATCAGAGCAGGCAGGAGGGCTACCGTACCTGTGATTGTTCTTTAAGAAAATCAGGTAGCTGAAATTCACCTTTAAACACCTGCAAAAACAAAGAGCTGGATTTAGAGGCTTAGGAAGCTGCATGAGTGCAGTCAACACAACAAAGCTTTGTCCTTACATCCAGAGCAATCAAAAGGAGTGACAGTGATACACCATCTAACCTGGATCTTCACATTCTTTCTCTGTTATGGACCTCAGACCTTCTATGTAATCCACACTGTGATCTATTCAGCCTATACAATGGTGGTCAGAACTACAATCAAACGTAGCAGAAAGGAACCAATAAAGGAGCCACATTTGGAAATGATCTCAGCATGAGGGGCCAAATGAAGGCCTCTGAATGTAAACGAGTGCATAACTAGCAGAGACTTCTTATGAGAGACACTCATTCTTCTCCCGGTCGGGAGGATATTGTGTGTCAATTCCCAGGGTGTCGAACTGAGCCCAACCCAACGTTCACATCTCAGTCAGCCAAAGCCAAGGGATGAAAAAGAGGGAGAGAGAGGCCTTTGTGTATTCTGTGCGCTGCTAGTATCTGAGGCAGCCAGAGTGTCCTCTCTACTGAGTGTCCGAGCACACAGAGGCAGAGAGGAACAATTTACAATTAGGAAAGGCTGGTTGCTCCACTGCGCTTGTGAAACTATCAGTGCAACTGGTTCCTAGTTGCAAGTTGCGTGAAGCATAACTGACATGCAACCTAACAACTCAATTCAAAAATGATCAAAGTAGCTCACATATATCTGACTGTTTCACTAGCTAACAAGATTAGTCGCTAATATTTGATTTATAAATCGTCTTGTTCTGGCTGTGTACAGGCGTGCCCAACAGTTTAGGCGCCCTTGGTCAAAATATATGTTTTGTTGATTTTCTAAAAGAGAATAAGTTCACATCCAAGTTTCCTGCACAGTTTGGTGATTTACCTGCCAAAGCATACCTGAATCAACTCGGTGTGCAGGGCTATCACCACACTGTGCTGGGCTGGCCCTCATTTCCCCAACCATGCTCTAAAGAGAGCACATTTTAATGCACACTTAGTGCTTATTTGCTGAATATAACATATTGGAAATAATAAAATGTAAAATGTGTTCTGTTCAAAGGTTATCACAGATTTTGTATTTTTTCCAATGTCAAACTATGTTAAAAATGCCATATTTAAGTGTGCATGTGTTAATTTATTAAGTAAAGATGCGTTAATTTATGTTTAACTTTTGCATATAACTGTATAATCATCTGTGATCTGTGACGTTAAGAGAAATTCATAACTGAGCTACAAGATCATGATACAGCAGCACACAAGGCAGAACAAATGAACAAGCTGACATTCAAACAGCTGTCATGTTAATGTAGCTAGCTAATTAGTAAGACTGAGACCACTGATCAAGTTTCTGATAATTATCAATACCAGCCAGAAAACTGTAGAATTTCATTTTGTGTGCATTAACACTCTGCACTGTCCCGCGAGTGGTTCACACTGGCACACTGCTGCACGGAGAAAAAAGCCATCAGGAACAGTATCCTTCATTCTTAATGCTATTCTCATGTCTAGTCTTTGTGAAATCAACACACAGAGTTGATTTTTATAGACGAAAGAAGCAGATGTGATTATAATGCAGGCAGCTTTTAGTGAACACTTCTGCAAAGAAAGATGAAGAGGAAGAGAAATAGATTCATCGAACAGGTGACATTTTTCTTTAAGCCAGTGCGACTCAAAGCCACAGACACTGAAAAAAAAACATGACTGACTCATAGAGAAGCTCTGCAGCTGCACTGTGTGGAGGTCGGGGCTCTGCTTCAGCTCACAGCTCCAAGCATTAAAAGGGGCGAATAAACCATGAGCAACTATTAACTGAGAAACTGTAAAACTCAGACTCAGTGTGGGAAAAAGCACTGGGCTTTGTCCCTCCTGTCTGGCACACATATAACCTGTCCAAGACATACCGAATGTAACTGTAATATACATGTGGTTTTGAATCATTAACATATAATTTACTGATAATTTTGTCCAGATTTTTTTAAAATTGCAAATCTTCCCAGCCCCACTAATGAAATAAATAGCTAAGTAGTTATCAGCAAATAATACATGTTATTCCAAGAGACCATCATGTTTTTGAGCATGACATGTTGACTTGATAAGTGGTCCCAGTCTTACTAATTAGCTATCCACCCAACATTAACATGACAGCAACTTAAACGTCTGTTTGTGCCAATGTTTGTTCTACCTTGCCTTCTGCTGTATCGTGATCTTTGCAGCTCATTTATGAATGAATCAATTAAAATGATATTGTTTCTCTTTACTTTCATGAAACTTGTTTTACAAAATCAAGAAGGTTGCAGCTTTTGCAACTGAGGCTCAAACAAGTTTCAACAGAGCTGCATGAGGCTTTGCACTGTGCATGGCAAATGAAAGAGTATGTGTGCCTCAGAGACTGATCAATCACATTATACTGCTTCACAGGTCACTGTCTTATCCAAAATAACTCACAAGTGAGGCCTGTCCAGTCCAGATGTCCAGCAAAGAAAAGAGCCAACTTCAACATTGTTTACATTTCATAAATGCTGTAGGGTGTAAGAGAAGATCCTCCAGTGCAGGCCATTAGGTACAGTAAGTGCAGACAAACATAGTTTATAAGTACAATTCAACAGCACACATACTGCACAATGAGAACCACTACGTTGTGTATTAGGCGAAAACACAGTTAGAAAGTGACCAACTGTCTTGAGAAGCTTCTTCAAGCTTGCAAGATATTCTGCAAGATGAGTGGAGGTAGGCAGCTAGTTTCACTAATAACGAGCCACGTATGAAGTATAAGAATGGAATAATGAAAGAATGAAAGAAACACAAAACAAAAGAACTAATTAAACCAAGAACAAAAAAGAGGCTGGGAGTCAGAGAGCGCCAGACACAAACAGAGAGAGAGGGAGAGGTGGGGGGGGCGGGGGCTAGACTGTGTTAAATTCATAATTTCGTAACACTTCACTCAGCAGAATGGAGGCCAGGCAGACATTGGGGAAATCTGAGGCTCTCTCACTTGCTTTACTTTCCATGCAGCCACCGCTGGGTCTGTCAGCCATTAAAGCCCCAGAAAGTCTCATTCTTACAAATTCCAGCAGTCAGACCTCCCCTCCCTGGTGAGCGATGCGAGCGAGTGTAAAAAGAAAAGGAGACAGAAGGAGGAGGGAAGTATGCTTTGCTGGGAACGTAGGCTATCCTATCCTTGCCAGTTTTTTTTTCCTGATTAAACCTTCTAATTAAACCATTTAAGGTAACAATCTGAAAGACTGAACTCCTCCAGTCTCGCGGTAATTAGCGGCCCTTGCTCGAAACTTCACGTTCACGCGAGACGAGAGAGAAGCTGACAGAAAACACGCTTGGGGCTCTGGCCCCGGCTGCTTCTTTGACTCAGGGCTGTTTAGCGTGTTTGAATACAAGGCGTCTTGGTTCAGAGAAGGATGGAGTGGATTTGGCTCGCTCGGCCTACCGCAGGCTGCAGGAGGGGACCGTTACACAAGTCTTCAGCCCTAATTACTGAAAGAGGCATCCGGGTCAGCAGCAAAGGAGCCAGCAGTGCTGGTGAGAGGGGGCGGGGTCCAGCTGGTGAAGAAGCGCAGGGATGGGGTGGGAGTTTCTGAACCAAACTGCCTCCTCCTGCCTGAAGCTTTGAGCCAGAGTGGAATTTGTTTGTAATGGGCTCCAACGTGAACTAACAGCGCGCATGTTTCCCATTTTCCCAGGGTGCCATTTCATAACACTCCAAAACAAGTTAGAGGCCGAGGGCTGAAAGAGTCTGTACTCCTCTCCACTGGTGTGGTCCACATGATATGCAGGTATGTGCAGTTCAGCCACTACATTTTTGTATATAAGCACTTAAAAAAATGAGACAATAATACACACAAAGCTGCAGCCAGTGTACCAATACATACCAGAATAAACAGAGCTGCTCTACCATCAGTCAGTTTTAGCCTGTTCATTTAGACTATATTCAATTTCTTTATAGGTCAGCAATTTCATACATTTCAGGATGCTCCAAACTTGAGTTCCTTAAGTTCCAGAATGAAGCATGATAAACGGTGAAGCAGTCATGCACCAAGATCTGGAACCTTACCAGGTAATTTACCAGTTGATTTACCAATTAGTTTACATCAGGCATCTACTGTTACTAGCTTTAAAAAATAGTTGAAAGGTCTTTATTTAGTTTACTTAGTTATTAGTTTATAATGCCCTTTTGTATTTATTTAGAATCCTATTTTATTTTTATTGTTTTCATTTAAATTTTTATATTTAGTAGCTTTAAGTGAACAACTGACAACATTGAAGCTCAAATTAACAAGCATTACTCATCAAAGTCCTCTAAAAGTGTTAAAGCAGCAGTCAAGATTTGAACTTTTGTTGTATCTGTTGGATCCAAAACATGTTTCAATAAATGTGTTTTCTGTTGTCTTTTATTTACATGCATTCATGTTCTGTTTACTGAGATGTAAACATATGATAGCAAAAGCTAACAGTACTGGTTAATAATTGCGGTCTGCTCAAATAGCTGAAATCAGTTCAGACAATCGTGATCAGGCAATTATGTAATAACTGTGACAGGTCTAGTGACGATATCCACTGTAAAAAGCACTGTGCAAATAAATGTGAACTGAATTGACATACAGCACTCTCACTCTTCCAAAACAAAACCTTAAGATGTTCTACTAATGCGAGTCATGCGGGCATTACAACAAATAACGGCTAGAGATCGCTTTTACTTTGGACAAAAAGACGTTTTGCTATTGCCCAGCTGGTTATTTGGAGCATCAAGGACCATCAAGGCCCCTTCAGGATCCTGATGTCCACTATTACATTTAAGAACTGCAGTGTACAAGTACTGGGGAGTTAATGCTAATGTTAGCTAACGCTACCACTAGTTAATATACTCAATGTTAGAGACAAACTTTGAACAAAAACACTCAGGATTATTTAAAGTGAAATTACACCCTGAATGTAAAGATAATGAGTGATGAGTATTTACACAAGTAGCTAAGCATTTTAGTTACACTGCCGTTTGCAAGCTAGTCTGGTCTTGCTAACAGCCACTTGCAGTATGCCTGCTTCTTCAAATTAGGCTAAAGCCCTGTTCCTCTTCTTATGAGAAGGTAAGGAGAAGAGAGGAGTATGACTTGTAGCTACATCACTTGCATGATCTTGGCAGTAAATCGAGGGAGAGTGTTATGATTTGGTCTCAGAGAAGCAGCCAGATTCCCGCGTGTAAATGATCAATGTCGGAGAGAGTAACGTCGGGGCCGGGGGCCAAGTCCTGGCCCGGCCTGGACTTTTTCAGCCAAATTCATGAGTTTCTCACAAGACTCTGTCGCTGCTGATTAGAGGCAAAGAGTTGTGTAAGAAGATAGGCTGAAAGCAGGAGTCCAGAATGGTGGCTCACATCGTCTCTTATCTGCCCCCCCCCCACACACTGCTCCAATGTCCCCTTAAAAAACAAACATGACAACTAGGCCCGGAGTCGGCCTCAGATGACTGATGTGGGTTTGTTATCCTCTCAGAGGGACGCAAAAAATAATGAGGCAGCCAGGACCTCACATGAACTTTAGCTGGTTGTTTATCTCATTGCGGATTAGTGAACTGTCCATCAATGAGGTAACTGAAAACAGTAATACGGCTACAAGAGGAGCTAATAAGAGGTAGAGTTTTATTCCAAAATCATACATGCAACTGACTCCTACTCAAAACAACAAGTCTAGCTGAGCGGCCTGACGCTTCTGGATAAAACAGGAGATCAGAAGTATGTGAAGTGTAACAACAATAATTACAGTTGCTCTGGCCGTGTGTTTATATGTGTGTGGGTGCGTGTAACGTTGCCTCTGAAGGCCGTCAGCTAAACTCTGCTGGACCTCGCCGCTCCTCAAGTCTGGAGGCTGCTCACCTCTGCAGCTCGGATAGAAAAGCAGAAAGCTTGGAGTCCTGTGGGGGAGGAGGGTGTCTCAGCTGCTCTTCCAGCCTCCACCCCTGTGTTTACATTAGATTTTCTTTTCTTACAGCTATCTGAGAGGGGAACTGTCTACAGCTGTGGATCAGATGTAAAAAATAATACCTTATGTAAAAGAAGACTCTTCTTCAGCAAACAATCCTTACGGTCCAACAAAAACACAATTCAACTCGAGTACAGAGCAGACAGAACACCGATAAGCCTTAAAGCTGAGCTTTAAATTTTCCAATTTTGCTCATATCAGTGTCATTTGTTTTGAAGATCACTTTCAAAGAAAGTCACAAACTGAAAATTATGATTGTGATTTCTGAACATTATGCCTTTTTTCCTTTTTTGACAAAAATGTGAGCTTCTTAAAAACATTTCTAGTTACTTACTACTGGTTTTTAAACATACAATTCCAATTATAAATCTGAGGGGAAAAGTCTCTATGACAATGAGATAAACTGTTACTAATCATTTAGAAAGTACACAAGTTTAGAAAACTTGTGTACTGTGGAAATGGTGCAGTTATTTTGTTTGTGCAGTTGTCCTGTGATTAAAAACATCTGTGAAAGACCTTTTTGTCAAAGAGGAAAACAGATGGACATGTCTAGTAAAGGAATTAACTGCTGTTGGAGTCTGTGAGTGTAAGTAAAAAGCATTAATGTCATTGTAATGTTTTCTGAATTATATCATTCGAACCCAGTGTTTGATTTTTCACCTAGAGCAGGGGTTCTCAACCCTGCTTCTGGAGTAACCACTGCTCTGCACCATGGTGTTTTTTACTTTAATACACCTGATGAAACTCAGGAAAGGCTTGTCAGCTGAGGAGCTGAATCAGGTGTGCTGGGAGTGGGGATATTCCCAAACTGGACACTGGCCCTTCTGGACCAAGGCTGTGTCCAATTTTTTTGCGTGATCAAATCATGTCAATTCATGTGGATTCACATGATAGTCAGTGTTGTCAGTAAATTTAGCGGGTTTATGGGATACAGATTAGGCTAGATCAAGGAAAGCATATAAAGAAGGTTTTGCCCCACTCTTTGGGGGCAGCACTAGAGTACTGCAACCACTTGGCTCCTGGTACAAGTGAATTAAACACAGCAGTGCTGCTGGAGTTTTTAAGCACCACAGTGTCTCTGCTGGACTGAGAATAGTCCACCAGCCAAAAACATCTAGAGCAACAGATGTGCTACTGTCTCTGACTATATATCTACAATATCTACAAGGTGGACCAACAAGGTAGGTATGTCTAATAGAGTGGACAGTGAGTGGACACAGTGTTTAAAAACTCCAGCATCACTGCTGTGTCTGTTCCACTCATACTCCCACCACCACATCAGGGTCACTGCAGTGCTGAGAACGATCCACTGCCCAAATAATACCTGCTCTATGGTAGTCCTGTGGGGGTCCTGACCACTGAAGAACTGGGTGAAAGGCGGCTAACAAAGTATACAGAGAAACAGATGGACTACAGTCTGTAATTGTAGAACTAGAAAGTGCACCCATGTGGTAAGTGGAGCTGATAAAATGGACAATGATTGTAGAAACAAAGATGTGTACTTAATGAAGGGCCCAGTTGGTGTATATATATAAAAGTGCACACGGAGGTCTGTTGCTCATGTACGACTGTGATCTTTTTTGTATTTGCACAGAACTAATTTTGCCATAAGCACTTTTTCATGGAGTTTAAGAAATATATGAGTGCAGTTCTAGCAGCCTTACAACGCACAAAAATGTGCCTGCAATTGGTAAGTAAGCAGCTATTAGTATTCTATTCTTTTTATTTTGCACTATTTTACACAATACTGAATGGGGCTTCTATAACTGTGCACTTTTTGCTATTTGCTTAAAGAAGTAGTGAGTTATACTTCTGTTTCATTACACAGCATATTGCAATATCCAACATCACATTGCATATTCCAAAATATAAATACATTATAATCAATATAGTACTTCTGCTCTCACCAGCTGTATGGCAATGTCTCTACTTCAGTACTTCAAAATACTAACAACACAGAACATACTTTGAAACATGACTCAAAGATTACAAGGAAAACTTAAGCGGGATTAGACTTTGCCTTCCTTCAGAAAGCTTGGTGGGTTGAAGTTAAATAATTTAAGCTACAGGACCATCACAGAGCAGACAGACTGAACACTGACAGTTGCTTTGATCACTGGGCGCAGGGCTAGGCAGTGGATTGCAGTGGAGATTAGACAGTGCTGTTGACAAATCCATGCAGCTCAGATTGCACGGGTGCCTATGAGAGCGCTAAAGCTAGTGCTTCTAATCTCCCAGCGCTGGGGCTTCGCTGTGCTTCAGGCTGCCTCACCTGCTTTAACCTCAAACTGGAAGTGGATCACAGCCCAGTGGGGCCGAGGAAGGAGAGAGAGCAAACCCCAGCGCACACCATGCAAATAAATGAAAAAGTTCAAAGAGCAACGAAGAGACCAACATCATCCATCAAAGCTCTGTCAGCTCTGAACTACTTTGGTGTTGACTGTCTCAAACAGCTGTGGGCGACATGGCAAAAATATTACCATACTTGAAGATATTTTCTGTGATACATGACACATTTCACATTGATTAGTTTTCAAAAGTTGGAACAAAGAAAATGCACCAGCAAAGCAGTAATGCACGTTCTAAAAAGGCTAAAAACATGAGTACAATTTGTACATTTTTAAAATTTTTCTTTCTTAAGTGTGATTAAGTATGAGTATGATTTCTTTCTTAAATTCAACTCTCAATGCAAAAATGTACAATTTAAGACAGAACAATATGGAACAAATCTAAAACTGATAGTAAATGAATAAAATAAGATCATAATGGTGAGATACTTGTTACGATGCAGTTCATGCCTTTACTTTCCACTGCTTATTGTTTATAAGCTCCTCTACAATTGATCTGAATCTATCCTCTTTATGATAATTGCAGTTGTTCAGTGTTCTAGAAGTAATTTATCACAATAACTGAATTATCATATTGCTCACACCTTGTCGTGAACATAAAAGACCACCAGTGTTTCCCTTATTAACACACTACTTTAACCCCTTAACATTTGTATTTCATACAAAGGCTTATTATTCAGTAACTACAGGGACTTCAATGAAAACTAATGGAGCTATTCTTAGGTTATAGAAGTGTGCAATAAAGATAAGATAAGATAAGAAAAACTTTATTGTCCATTAAATTTACATGTAATGGAAATTTGTCTTTGGCAATCTGGCACATAAATACATAAACACATAAAACACTTAAAAACACTTACAGCAGCAGTGCACATGAACTATGTAGGGGATTATTTATTATGTTCTTATTCAGAATGCTCACAGCAGTGGGCACAAATGATTTTTTGTACCCATTCTTTCTAGCTAGTGGGACCTTAAGTCTCCTGCCTGATGGCAGCAACCGGAATGATGAACGAAGGGGGTGGGTAGGGTCCTTGTAGACCTGAGTTGCCTTGTTGGTTATGGATCGGATGTATAAGTTCTGGAGTGACAGTTGTTTATCTCCAATAATCTTACTGGCCTGGTTAACCACCTGGGCCAGTTTATTTCTTTGCCTAATTGAGAGGTTCCCATACCAGGACACAACATTGAAACTGAGAACACTCTCTATAAGTGACCTGTAGACCATTGTCAGAGTATGTTTGCTGGTGTTAAAACCCCTCAGCCTCCTGAGGAGAGTCTCTGCCTTGCTTTTTTATAAACATAATCTACATTATTCTGAAAAGTGAGTCTGTTGTCAATTATTGTTCCATTTAAAGTGATCGACTTGTTCCACTTCCTGCCTTTTCATGGTGATTGGTTTTGAAGACAGATCCTGCGCTGTCTGCTGCCACCCTCCCTCCGAAACATAGCTCCTTGGTCTTACTGACATTAAGATCAAGGAATCTACCATCAAACCAAGTGGCTAGATGGTTGATGCACTGAGAGTAGGAGGGGCTGGTCACTTCTTGCAAGCAGGCAACAAGGGCCATGTCATCAGCATATTTTACAAGAGAGATGTCTTCGCTGTTATATTTAACCTCATTTGTGTACATAGAAAATGGGAGATAAAACACACCCCTGTGGAACACCACTGTTCAAGACAAGGCAGTTGGAAAAAGTGTTGTTGATACAGACGTGTTGGGGCCTCTCTCTCAGAAACTCCCTGATCCACAAGACAAGGCTACTATTGACATTCAGGTCACACAAACGTTGCAGAACAGTATTAAAAGCAGATGAAAAATCCATAAAAAGTACCCGGACATATTTATTGGCCTTGTCCAAGTGACCAAATACTTTTTCCAGAAGAATCAGTGTGGCATCTTCCACTCCTCGACCAGCTCGATAGGCAAACTGCATGGGGTCCATGAGCTTAACTGTTTGTGATATAAGCTCCCTGCTCACTTGGCGCTCCATGCATTTGCCTAATAATGATGTAAGAGCAATAGGTCTGAAGTCATTCAACGATTTTATGTGAGCTGTTTTTGGCACTGGGATGATTGTTGCCATTTTCCAGGCTTGGGGGACAAAGCTAGTATTGAGAAACATCTGGAATAGCTGGGTAAGGACAGGTCCCAGTTGGATGGCACATTCCTTTAAGACCCTTCCCTTAAGCCCATCTGGCCCATTAGCTTTATGGGGGTTGACTCTTTGTAGGATTGAGATAACTTCTTCTACTTTAAGTGTCATGGGAGCAGGTGTCATTCCTGCACAAACAGAATCACATTCATCACTAAAATCATGTCTATCAAATCTAGAATAAAACATATTCAGGTTGTTTGAGAGGTGAATAGGATCCTCACACTGAGGGGCTACTCTATATTTCCCTCCCATCATTGTGTTTTTATATATATATATATTGTGAATGTAAAATTTGTAAAATTTGTAAATATTCACTTGTGTTCAAGCACACATTATATCTGTCCATCCACCCATCTATCTATTTGTCTGTCTGTCTGTCTTGGTCTGTCTATCCATCTATCTATCCCTCCATCTATACATCCATTCCTTTAGCCATCTCTTGACCTGTCTGTTCATCTTCTATCTACAACCATTTACACATTTATCCATCTATACATCCATCTATAGATCTATAAAGTCTACATACTTAAAGAGGACAAAAATGAGGATTAACCCCTTGAACAAACTTCTCTGACACACTTCTATAACGTAAGAACCAGACTTCATCATAGTCCATGTAGTTACTGAACAATAAGCTTTTGGATGTAATCAGCAGGTAATTAGACATGGATACAGACACTCAACGCTCTTACACCATGTCCTCCAATGTGCTGCAATTACAAAGTAAGCATTCAGGAGAAAAAGAGAACATGAGAAACTATATTATAGTCACATCAATAATAAGAACCACAAAAGAAGAACAGAATGAAAGAAATGGCACAATAAATAAGAGCAGGGAATGAGGAGAGCGACAGGACAAGACAAAAACAAAATTACTTTTTTTGTTCTACTACAATGGCCCAGATCAATCACAGGCAATTTTGCAGCTAAAATTCAATATTCAGTACGTGAAGAACTTATTAAACAAGAAAAGCACTTTTCAGTTTCCATTGCATCAGTGTATATTTTATTTTACTGATATGATGTGACCGAGTTTGTTTCTGCAAGCTTTCTAAATCACAAATTTGGCTGGGGTGGCTGGGCTGGGGCTTGGACAGCTGGGGCCTCCCTGCATTTATTTACAGCCACACAGGAGTGCACGCTTACTGAGGACTGCAGTAGATTAAATAAAACCTTAAATCAAACCGCTCAGCCCTATGTCCTTATCTTACTACATAAAAAATGGAGGGCATTCAAACCAACCCAGAAACATATAAACATCTCCAACTGCATCGCGGCACTGCGTCCAATCCTGCTAATAGAGAGTGAAGTTAGAGGCTGACCATCTTAGTTAAACACGGCTGTTCCTCACCATATCATCCCCAGACCAGGAACATATTGATCTTAATATCAATTTCTCAACATAGATCAGAGAAGCTGCAAAACCACTTAATAGGAATCGATTGCGGCTTTGGAAGAGATTCAAGACGTGCTAATTTACAGTACACAGTATAGACAAATAAAGGGGAGACTGTTACTGTTATGCTTTAAAACCACAGAATAATAATTACCATATCGCTGCACTAACACAACTAGAGGAAGCTTTGATCAGTGAAGATAAAAATAGAGGTTGCATCGCAAAGTTTCATTCTTTCATTCTCTATACAATTAATTTGTACCACGTTGGCATGGTTTAGTGTACAAAATGATTCAGACTGATGGCTGGATTATCAGTTAAAATGAAATACAGAATCAAAGGTGTTTCCTTGCCTATACAATCTAGGGCTTAAAAACATGACTCAGTGGAAACCTGGCATCCAAAGAAGGCACATTTATTCTCGTTTACGTCTGAAAAGGTGTTCACTGTGAAATCATGATGGAAACGGCAGGACTGGCGGTGAAGGCAGGGCTGGTGGGTGTGGTTATTCAATGTAGACATAGAAATAAGAAGAAAACCTGTTGAATATATATATATTAATATGCCAAAAGAGCAGATACTTCATGATTCACAGTTTGAACTGGCAAGGAAATTGCAGGTTTGGTTACATGGTCTCCTTTAAGCTCCTTCCAATGGCACTCTATTCCGATGCCGCTCTGACAGAGGCACCATAAATTAACATGATCCACAAACTGCAGCAGTGAGTTACGTTTTTAGAAGTTAACAAATAGATCTGTCATGAGGATCTGAGAAAAGTGGAATAAGAAACTTAGTGAGTGAGCAGCAATTACACTTCAAATCTTCGAGAGACATGCTACCAGAAATGGGTGCAAAATTTACTCCCACCATATTTTTCACTTGCGAGTCTCGATTGCAATTAAAATGAAACCATTTTGGAAATGCCAGACTCTGGTTTAAAACCACTGCTAGCAGTAACAGCGTGTTTGAAGAGCAGGATACAGCAAGAGAAAAGACCAGGCTACTGTGCACACATTACAAAACAAAATCAGAGTGAATTTACAACACTAAAATGGTTATTTCATATAAATAGCATGCAAAGTACCTACAAATATCAGTGAGAAATGTGATTTTGCTGCAGAATTTAAATGTAAATTGCAACCAAATCATCAAATTCATAATCAAATATCAGTACTGGGGTGGGCAATATGGCAAAAATATAACATCAAGCCATGTTCTATATTTGTTTCTTCTGGGGTTTTAGTTGAAAAAGGAAAAATGCATTACTACTGTAAAAAATACCATCTAAACTATAAGCATAGTGATCTTTTATTCAATGTTTTACATCCATTAAGCTGGGCCAATTATCCTCTCTTGGACTCCTGCCATCTTCAGGACTCAAACCTAAGACAGCCACAGCACTTGGGAGCTTATTATTAATAAACATGCTGTTGTTCAGCATTGTGGCAGCCCAGATGACAACCACAATACACTCAAGAGAAGCTACCATTCCTGCTACTATTATTTCCAGAGTTTCCAGGAACCAACACCGAAATTCCTGGCCCTTTTCAACCCTGCTCAAAACCAGCTCCCATCCTCCTGCAGGCCTGCCTTCAGCAAGCCTATGCCAACATAATGCTCACCAGCTTCACCCAAACAATACCTCTAGACCTTTGACATGTTATTACGGCACTGTGCGGCAACAGTGAATACATATTATTATGAACCTCTTGTTCCTTTGGCTGATATCTATGATTAATGTCTTCACACTTCTTTTACAGTTCTTTACAATGGAAAGAAATCTGGAACTAGGTCAGCTGAATCTGGCTCTAGATGGTAGAACAGAAGTCATTCTAAAAGTGAACTGGACATACAAAATGCATGCTAAATTACATATTTATTACAATATTACATATTGTGGCAGAAGCCACTTGCTCTATTCCACAGAAGGGGCTCTAGAGGCATGGTATGCTGAGCTGCGCTGCACAACCTTTCTGCAAACCAGACCAGAGCAAGTCGCAGCCGCCACAATATATTTATAGTGCTGTCAGATTTAATAAGCTAGAAAGGCTAGTAAATCCCACCTGAGTACAATTTCTTCTGTGCTACCCACTATGGTTAATTTGAGTGATTTTATTGAAAGGGCCAATGTTCTTTTTTTGTGTTTTGATTTTTTACTGTCCTTTTTTACCCCAATTTGCAGATCATTCATAACAAGGCAAGTCAAATCTGGTTGACACTTTATTTTCAGTGGTCCTTTTTAGATGAAATAAACACTCAACAGACTCTATAAGATAAACAACATATCAATGATGTAGCATCAGTGAATACATTCAGTAGATTATCAAGAGACCTTTAATTTTACTGCATTAATAAACTTTGTTTATAGTCCGGTGAATTCAGTTGTTTTCACTTTATCTGGAGTATCCAAATTCATATCAGTTCATAGCAGAGCTCAGTAACACTGAGATTAATAACTGAGCAGCATATTGATTTATCAGTCTACTCAGGCTTTAGCAGAGCTCAGTAACACTGAGATTAATCATTGATCATCACACTGATTTATCTGTCTATTCAGGCTTTAGCAGAACTTCAGCATTTGTAAAGAATCTGTTTATTTGAGTTCTTCTTTAGAGTACATCTTTACATGCTGTGTGCTGATTTTAAAATATTCAATAAACAAGGACAGATGGTGTTTCTTATACATCATTGATATTGGAACACAACCTCATATCTCCAGGAAAAAAATCTTAACTTGCACTGGACATTAATGTAACAAGACTGTTTTCCCAAGTAATTCTAGAGCATTTTTATTGGTCTGTTTATTATACAGTTTTGACACAATGCAAAGCGTAAGCAATATGACAAAAAGCGCAGATACAAGGTTTCTGTGCAACACTGATGATATGTTTTTCACATTTAGTGGGTAAGTGTTCTAAACGCATTCTCCTAAAATATAGGTATGTGTCCTCATATTCAGAACATTTCTTTATTACACTTAAAAACATACCTTTAAAGATTTGCACAATACTGTGAAAATATTCTAAATTGGCACATTCCCAATAACAACCAAAAAAAAAAAATGTTAGAAATTTTGATAAACTGGTGATGATATGGAATGAAGAGCTAGAATCTTCTGCTCTACTTTAGGAGGGTAGGATGGTGACTTTAAGGCCTTGGGAAGTTTCAAGCTGTCATAATGAATCATTTCAGCCAGGACAAGTCAGAGAGGTTAGGACAGAGCTGGCTGAAAGCCTGTCAACAAAATTCTGAAATATACTTTTAATGGGCGTGATCAGCTTTAATTTGCACTGTGGATGAATGTCTCTCTCTCTCTCTCTCTCTCTCTCTCTCTCTCTATCTCTCTCTCTCTCTCTCTCGTATCCCAAGAAATGTTGCTCTCTGTTGTTATTTACCTCTTTCACTCACATCATCCATTTTACTACACAGGAATCTTTCTCACATACCCTGAGACAACCTAATCCTCCCGTAGTAATTCCCCACACCTTACAGAGTCCTTGCTCGATATCTGAAATGATTTCACGACACTGCAACACCAACTATCGCTGCACGACTGTGCCAATCACACATGAACACTCTCAGTCACCCAGTACAGGTCTCCAGTGCTTTAGAGGATTACCTTTAATCCACAGGTCTGGATCCACATACAGCACCCAAGCACAAGTGAGATAAGGCAGATATGACCAGGTCAAGCACTGACCACTGCTTCTCTGCACTCCTTCAGCATCACTCCTGAATAGAACAGACAACCTTATTCGGTCAGCTCCACTCTGCTGCACTAACAAAAAGCATGCTGTTTTTCAGCGCCTGAGCAGAGCCGAGATAAAAACAATAAATATTTGTGGTGAAAGTCAGAGATGTTAGGCTAAACAGTGCAGATCCACATCTGGTTCCAAACTATTGCAAGGCTGAAGCTGCATGTTTTGGGCAGTCAAAGAGAGTTTAGCCTCACTCCCAGGGGTACCACCCAGAATAAGGTACATAAAAGATCACAAGGACAGATTGTATGTCTTACGTACATTTTTCCGTACACAGCAGACGAACCACATTTGTTTTATACTTCAGTTCTTATTTACAATTATTGCTTGTGAGATCTACAAAAGTTATGACACTTATTTGGCCTGGCTGAAACGGAATTTTTGGAACTTATACTGACTTATGTTAGACCGAAAAGCACACAGGTTATTAATATCCAGTTGTAATACAAAAGTTTAAACACCGGTGGCCAATTACACGTTTTGTTGATTATCTAAGTGAAAATAAATGAACACATCCTCCACAGAGAACATCCTTAAAAAGTGCCACTTTTCTGCAAATTTTCATGCACAATTTCTATTCATTTGCTGAGTTTACCTTACTGAAAAAATCAAACGACAAAAGTAAAGTGAACTTTTGCACAGGCAACATTTTAGGTTTTATTTATTTCCAGCATATTAAATTAAGCTAATAAGTAGAAGATGTGCCAACTTATTTTCACTTAGAAAATCAACAACCATGTAATTTGATCGGTGCACCCAAACTGTTGCTTACAACCGTGAATATCTGGCAACATCTGGCAGTATTTAGAAATTTTGATCTTCTGTCCTGTTTAGTAAATATATATAATGCTGGAGTAAGTAAAACACATTTGGATGAAATAAATCAATCATGTCAGTATTCACATACAACAAATGAGGACATGGTGTTCACCAATATTATGGATCCTAACTTATTGTGTCAGTTGTTTCAGTGGCAACTTCAGTGAGCTGCACAGATGAGGTAAAGTCAATGCAGCTTACAAGACAGAGAACAGTGCCCCTGTATTAATGCACAACATTTATTTGAGCGAGGCTTCTATTTTCCATTAACGTTTCTGACTGAATATGAAGGCATCCAATGTGTTTTAATTAAGGATCTCCTGATCCAGTATTTTGCCCCCCATAGGCCTGTCGTGGTCATCAACCTTTATCTGACAACTGATCGCCATTTAAATAACTGAGATTAACAATTTGTCTGTTTTTTGTTCACTGTAGGCAACTATTAAACTATTGGTAACTATAAGTAACTATTACATTTACAAGTCTAAAACAGCAAAATTGGCTGATTAGCCATCTTGCTCCCTAGCTAACAAACATCAAATAAACAAACATTACTCACCACTGCCCTCTAAAAGAGTTATGAACATCAAAAATGACATGTTTCAGTAAACATGTGTTCTGATTTCTTTTATTTACACATATTTGCCTCAACCGAACTGATGTAAAACCCCCAGTTAAACTTTTTGCAATGTAATAACATGATTGTGAAAGCTAACAACTGTGAAAAATAATGGTGATCAGTTTAAATAATTGCAGTCATCTCCAACAACTACAATCAGGCGATTATTTAATAACAGTGACAGGCCTACTTTCAATCTGAATAATTGTTCCAACTAATGTTGAATATCGACTGATCAATCTGATCTTTGTATTTTGACAGATAATAAAAATACATGTCATTTAAGCAAGAATACCTAATCCACTAATCAATACTTTAGCAAAATAACGTAATTTTTATTATGTGAATAATGTGACATTCTAGACTGATATGTTTTGGGGTTTGTTTGTATATATATCTTTAGTGTGTTTAATACTGGCTTATGATCAAATGTGCTCGATCTCTCTGGTGATTAGTCTACCAGTTACGTTACGATATTTTGCAGCCAAATCACTTCATTTTTATCATGTGCATAATGGTTTTTTAATGTGCTGTGTGTGGAAGTGTTATTAGAATTTATCTTATTTTTATTATTTGCTGTTGAGGCCAGTACAAAAGGAATATATAATATGTAATATATATTAAATCTATAATATTAGAGTAAATGCCAACAGTAACATAAACATAAAAGAGTTAACATCAGCCAGTAATAGCAGTCTACTGCTAAATTAGACTAATGATTGGTCATGTTTTCTCTTACTTGGGAAAATGAGACGTATAGTAATGATAAATGCTACACTCTAGTTTCTGAATGCTAATGAAACGGAGAATAATTTGTTGACTTATGTGGGTTGATAAGATAAGGCATAGTACACGTACAGTATGTCCGAGTAAAATGTCACGTCCTTGTCGAACATGTCACAGCTTTAGGTCTACTCAGGGTCCTAGTGCTCCAGTTTTGTTCACAGTCAATAATACTGACGTGGGTGAGGTACTTGTTCCTTTACAACAGTACAAAGAAATGCCTAAACATTAAAACACCTTGACTGTGCCAAACCTCCCACGGTGAGATCAATATCTTAATCAGTGCTTTAGCAGGACACCTAATGGAAGTGATCAGGATGAAATGGTAGAGAAGCTGAGAGCTGCTTATAGAAGCTTAGTCATATTGAATATAAAAGCAACAGGCGACATCAATTCAATATCAAGGCCAATAAACGCATATTTCAAAAGAATCTACAAATCCTGAAAACGGCAGATATAATAAGCACTTGACAAGCACCTTTAAGTAGAGATTAGTCACTGAACAAATCATTGTGGTGACGTGCAAATTACATGCTGCTTTCTGCTGCATCTTTCTCACAGTTGAAGAAGAGGAATTTCATTCAGGCAGTGAGCAAAGCTGTGGAAATTACAGCCGCTCTGCTCTCTTTCAAACTCAACAGGATGCTCTTAAGGAACATCGGTGCGAATGTACAGCGACGCCATGCATCTTCAACATGCCAGTGTCTTCCAGTTAGGCCCCGTTACCAAGGAAACCTTGCTCGGGCTTTCTGCCCAGGCTGGACCATTTGCACAGCTATCACGATACAGTAGAGAAAGCCCAGGAGGACAAAACACGACAACACAATAAAAGGTCTGAACAACACGTACGTACAAGCTGCGGTGTGATATAGATTAAATCAATTAAACGCATGCAGAGTGTCTGCAAGAAAACAAGGCATTTGAGTTATGTATGAAAAGGCAGAAGCAGGAATGCAACGCTGCCATACTGAAAGCAGCAACAGCCATTTTTGACTCTCATAAGGATTTAAGAGCACAAAAACTGGCAGAAGTTTTTGTTTTCTCAGACTTAAGAATATATATACATATATATATATATATATATATATATATATATATATATATATCTGCTTTTCTGCATACTTTGTTAGCTCCCTTTTACCCTGTTCTTTAATGGTCAGGAACCCCACAGGACCACCATAGAGCAGGTATTATTTAAGTGGTGGATCAGTCTCAGCACTGCAGCGAGACTGCCTTTTCATCTACAAGGTAGGTGTGTCTAATAGAGTTTAAAAACTCCAGCAGCATTTGATACATACACATATAAATTGAACGTTAACAACTGTGGTAAGTAACTGTGATCAGTTATGTAATTGCAATCATCTCCAACAATCACAATCAGGCGATTTTGTAATAGTGACAGGTCTAGCCCCCCCCCCAATTCAATCGGAGTACTTTAATGTTGAATATTGGCTGATACTAATACATCATGATGCAGCAATCTGAAGGTTTTGATTCAACTGTTTCGATTTTGAAAAGTTAGAAGTGATTATAGTTGCTTATAATAGTTTTTAGTAAAGTATGGGCTTATTTAAAGTTAAATTAATGACCTATTTTCAAATGTTTTGTTATCTATACTCTACTAGTCTGTAAATAGTTCTGCCAGTCATTTGTGTATTGCTTGTGTGTAGTTTGTGTTTGTCTTTTTAACTGAATCATACCAAAGAGGTGAGATTTCATGATATATTAAATCAGTTCCTGAAGAATTGTTACTGCAGCAAATAAGCAAAAATAAAATGCACAAAATTATTTACTGCAGTATTTTTTGGTATTTGTAAATGGTATGTTGTATTTTCATCTTCAGTTTTAATATATAATTCCAGACAAACACCTGCACATGATTCATGGTGATGTCAGGGATTTACAATCTTATTCATCACTTTGCTCTCTGTGCAGCTGAATTTCTAGAACCCCTACGCAGTGTTTCCCCCAAAATAGAATGGCCGGTTACCATCAGTGCATTGCCCAGATCATTTGCAAACTCTTCTGTGAGCTATCAGCTACATCCAGACAGCCATTCATTCTAAATCACATCTTTCAAGCTTGAGATACGTACTACTGAGATGAAACAGAAAACATAGTAGCATTCTTTAGCTTATCAGAATAGTCAGCCCACTTGTACGTGATTCAATAAAAAACGCTTGGTTCCATCTCTATGCCTGAGTACTACAGCCTGTCTCCATCGCACACCTTGAGAGCAGATCCCATAGCTTTAGCACTACGTGTGTGTGTGTGTGTGTGTTGTTTGTGTTTCTGTGTGTGTGTGTGAGTGTGTGTTTTGTAACGCATGTAGAGGAGGAGATGAGGGGGAAGTTCAATGAATAAGCCACGCAGCTGTGTTTGATCCGGGGGAAACATGCATTAATACCCTGCAGATGTGCTCACCGCTCTCGATCGCACAGCCCACGGTGGGGAAGAAAGGCAGGATCTAGCTATTGTAGTCAGAGAGAATTAACTCAACCTGGTGGGGGAGACACATACAGTAGAGCACATATAATACAAAGCCAGCAACTGCACACTCATATGAAACCTAACTAAATTATATTCTTTCATGTATTTATAAAGCATATCCACACACAGGTATGAAGGTCAACTTCTGGAACCAATCGTTCAAACCAAACAGCAAATATTTGTGACTCAATGCTTTGGCATTGGGAAATATGAATGCTGTGTGGTTTAACTAATGGCAGACAGATTCCTTTCACCCACAGGACCCATTTAAAAGTTTCAGCGTAGCAACAGCAAACGTTTCATCCAATCAAATAACACACGGAGCTGGTAAAACGCAATGAACTTTCCGAGAAACAGTAACTATTTTACTGAACCTATAGTGCAAAAATCAGAGAGCACCCTTCATCTACTTGATTTCCAGCCAAACCGGCCACTATGTACAAGTTCACAAATCATTTTTCAGGAATAGTCAATGAATAAGCCACGCAACAGAAGTTTCCAAAACTGTTCAAACAATGATTAAAGGAAATAGAGCAAATGAGACTCCGAACAACTGTGCAAGACCTGGTAGACCACCAAAACTGCCACAATCAGATAAACAGTACTTCATGCTGTATCAGATAAACAGTATTTCCACTGTGAGAACATGACGCTATGGGTCTGAAAGGATGTGTAGCTGACAAGAAGCAACTGTTGAGAAAAAGAAATAGACAAAAAGAAGAAAAATTGCACTAAAACAATGAAACTGGACATCTGAGGTGTGGAGTACAGTTTTATGGACTGATGAACTCTGATCATGAGAAGCTTAAATGCTTTCAATGTCTAAGACTGAACGTAGGTGTAGAAAATTATCTCTCAAGATTTCTTTGAAAGACTGAAAGTAAATCTTGCACAGTACTGCAGGAGACATTGTTGGATGCATACTGTCACAGCCACATCAAAACCTATATCCTGCAAGCCATAAATTCTCAGTTCTTATGCAATTATACATTTTATGCAGATTACTCTACATCTGTTGAAACCTATGTTGCTGCCATAATATTTTTATGGGGTGCTTCAGAAAAACTACAGATAATCTAATAATTAAGGATTTTTGGCCAGAATTACAGAAACAAGTTTATCATATATGTATATATATATATATATATATATATATATATATATATTGCAATAAAATATAGGGTGATTCAAAAAGATTAATCCGATTTCAAAGCGCCATATTTTTACAACTGTGAGGCGCCGAGGAACCAATCACATACCAATTGAAAGAGGAGGTCATAGAGTTTCTGACTGTCACTGGAAGATGGCTCCCTTCAGCGAGGAGATGGCGACCCCTGAGCAGAAAGCGTTTATGTTCTCCACTTCGATAAGTGCGAATCTGTCATACTGTCAACGTGATTTTCGTCAGCAGTGAACTTCCAACAGCTCAAAGCATTCATCGTTGGTTCCACAACACTGGATGATCTCCGAAATCACACTGAAAGAGCTGTGAGTACAGTGACACCCGACATGTTCAATCGAGTATGGGATGAATTTGACTATCGTATTGATGTCTGTACAGCTGGAGGAGGTCATATTGAGCACTTTATGCTCACTTAAACTATTTACAATAACTGCATTGTTCTGTAATGATTTACAAGTGAAATTAATCATTTTGAAATCGGAATCTTTTTGAATCACCCTGTACATTTTAATATTTAATATTTAATATTGCAATAAAAAAGCATGCTTCCATATTAAACTATTACACTTTTGCTTTTTGCAACAAGTCTCCCACAGCCACATTTTTTACTAAACTACATGAAGGGATCCTCACTTTTCACAAAATCGTCAGCCAGATTGAAGATTTTTATTATTCAATCTCTTCTTCATCTTCCAGGCTTTGATCTGTTAACCCTGGGGCTGTCATAGCTGAAGGTCACTGTGCTGATAACAGTGCTCATGTTGAAAGCCGTGGCCACGCTTTTGAATACTGTGTTTTTAAATGACTACCGGTACTACAGTAAATAATGAACTTGTTTCTGCTTGTCTTGAAAACTAGCCACATGCTCAACAGAACAAAGCATCCTTCTCAAAATCATACTCAAGCCACATTAATTCTTTCTTCCATTCGACTCTGAACTTTACGGCCTTGGCAATAACTGAATCGCAAAAGGCTGCAACATGTAAAAGACTCCTCTAATTAATCACAGAGATTTTTCACTGTGTGCTTTGAACACACCAATTACAGCTCCAGATGAGTGTTTCTGTGGGTGTTTTTATGAATCAAAGTATTTATATAATACAACAAAAGTAAATTTAGTCAAAAAACCCCAGTCTTTAAAACCATTTCACATAACTGATCCAACAATGCATTTTGCAAGGTCGCAATTAAAATACAGAGCAATACAATTGCAATGTTGGTATTTTGTCCATATTGTACCCACTCTGAGGATAACAACAGCTATCAGACCTCATCCGGCGATGCTGGCCCTGCTGATGACGCGCTGTGCTAACAGCAAGAGCAGCCGTGACTGGAAGTCCATGCCATTCTTGGCTCCAAAAGCAGACTGACTCAGACGCAAGGGTGCAGCAGGGGTCCCCTCCCAACCTCACTAACCTCAGCTCGGGAAAAAAAAGCATTCTGCAGTCTGTGGTTAAGGCCTTCTCTTTGAGAAGCTTAAACTAAAAAAATGCTTTCCAGTCTAATCATTAAGTGAAATGGTTCCGTCAAGTCATGCATTTTTCTTCTGTAACGCTTCACTATTTTAATTCTGGTAGAGATGGAGAAAACTCTGGTATCAGCCCTTCCAGATGAATGACAAGGGCCACCTGGCCAGTGTGACAAACCAGCAAGCTTAACTTCAAGCTGAATTAAGAAATGTTAGGCCACACAGCTTTCCACATACACATCTGCCCAAGCCGCTACCCTGCCCTTTAAATCAAAGCAGTACATAACTTAGCTGCACTATAGGAGCACACATAGAGCCTGGAGCTATTTTGATGTATCTTATGAGCTTTTATGGGGCATTAAACGGCTTTTATTCTCTTCTTTTCGTCCACAGTTCAGCACATGATTTGGCCATTAACTGGAGCGTATCGAGAGCAGCTGCGAGGGAGTCGGTGTAAAGTTGCTGATGTATAAAAGAGCTCCAGGCTCCTTCACAAGGCCACTGAGACACTTCCTGTGAAAAAAACAGCAGCAAGACACTGAGGACCACTCCATCCACTTTCGCCGCATATATTGCCCACTTTTAGCCATTAGAGACACTGTCCTGCCACTAAACGTTAAAGTTTCTCCGCAGAAAACTGACTCCAAACAGAATTAGTCAATGGCAGCTGATGTTAACCTTTATCCTTGGGAAAATAACTAGGGGGAAGATGAGCTACAGTGTGGTGTCCGTTTACACAGTACATACTGTACATTTTATATCCATATCTGCAAGCTTCCCATCAGAGAGGACGCATCCATAATGGAAGTTGATGAATGAGAAATAAAGTTAACACTGCAATGGCCTGTCAGTCTCTTCTCATTTCATAACGAAGTGTACTATTAGGTCTTGAGAGCAACATAGTGGGCTTACATCCAACAAAGCATCAAGAATTATTAGGAATCAATAACAAGAGAAACAATAACAGGATAGGATCCAATGCAGTATGTCAATGTACGCCAGAGCTATGATGCCAAAACAGCAACTAGGCATTCAAAACCAATTCAACTCCAGACTGTCAAAATGTTTACATCTAAACCCTTCTTGGCAAAACAAATGCTCCTACATAGCAACACTGAAAGAGTATCTGAATTCATAAAACCTCACAAAACTCATTGGTCCTTCCAGGCCTGCTGGAATGTGACTGGCTTTTAATAATAGGATTTGCAGATAAATATAAACGCTAAGTAGGCCCTGCAGATGAGACATGAAATCCCATGATCCTAAGAGCTGTTACCTGATACACCAGGGTGTTCAAACCCTTTTTATACACATAGTGTTCATATTGCATTGGCTCTCTAAGAAAGGCCCAAGCAATTGGTGAAATAATTCCAGAATGCACTGTACACATTTGAGTCAGATCACTGAGTCATCAGAAAGTGAGCTTACTCTCCTTAAACCGCCATTTATACTATTTTCTTCCAGATTTGAATAAAGTGCTTCACAGACTAAGAATTACACCTGGCATTTAGTCACTCAGTGTTGTGTGTATGTATGATCATGGCAGTGCCAAGGACTCATGTGCTAAACAGTACAACCCAAAATGTGCTCTGTGTATTCAGCAGACTGTACAAGCATTCATCCAGCTTTGAACAAGCTTAAAAATAAAGATTCCAACAAAGGTTTCATATGAAGAACCACCTTTGGTTCCATTCAGAATCTTTCGCTGGATGAAGAACCATTTTCTGGAAATAAGATGTGTAAAGATATTGGTATCGGCCACAATTCCTTTCATATATAGCTGAAAACATCAAACTATGCATTTCAGGATGGACTGTCTTGGATCATATACATTTTTTTTCCCTTCAATACCCGATCCAGCATTTTGCTGACTTCACAGTAATGATACTTAGTAACAGATTAGCGCAGTCTGAAGCACTATACCATGTATGTGTAAACTAGGAACCATTTAGGAACCTTAATTTTTAAGAGTGTACATTACGTGTAACAACAACCTTCTCCCTAACAAAAACTAAAAGTTTGAGTGACAATGACGACGACTGCTGTGTATTAAGGTGTTTTAGGCACTCACCCTTCTAGTGTTGTCCAGGACACGTGGGTCTGGCCGACCATAGTTGGGCGGATTGGCGTGGGGGTCATAGCCGAGCCTGGCCAGCATGGGTGCGATGACCGGCATGTCCCGCAGCACGTCCACTGGGATCTTTCCCACCCACTTGGACAAGGCCTCCACGTTGACTGGCTTGATCACCTGGTCCGTGGAGCGCTCCACCCTGTAGAACACAAGAACATTTTCACATGCAGTTCTCTTTAAATCAGCTGAACTTGGCTCAGATATTGTCAATGTAGCAGTTAATTTATTACAAGTTTTCTATCACTATATGAATGAAGCACAATGCTGCCTTTATTGTGGGGTGCCATTTTTGTTTGGTCAAAATGATGATTTGTGTCACAAACAAAATTAAAATCTACATTTTTTTTCATTCAAATATCAAATAACAAAATAAATGTGACAACAACATTGAGAAATCACATTTTTAAACTTTAAACTGAATCTCTTTCTGGTCCCTGTGTTGATGAGGTGGTCACATCAATTGTTCATACCACAGCTTAGAACTCTCATTGTGTCAAGTGTGGTCATGTAGTTCTGCCTGAACTTCATCACATTGATGTGACAGTGCAACATGGTACTAACGTACCCCTGCCTTTCATTTCTTTGCAAGAAAAAATATTTATCTTTGTATAACAACCACTTCAGCAGCCACTTCCTGAGTAGCTTGTTTCAACCGGCTAGATGACAGATAACTGAATCTGTGTATGTATAGCAAGCCTTGAGGTTTTTTAAACCCTAAAGCAAAATATGAGGTAGACTGGCAACACTTTGTTTTCACAATGCACACATAAATAGGACCACAGCCACCAACCAGCTCAGTTTGGTGATTTCCCCGCTCAAACACACCAAACTAAACCTGGTAATTAAGTGAAGCGCTGAATCAGGTGTGTGTGAGCAGGAAAATGACCAAACTGAGCTGAACTGCAACCCCTGCAGAACGGGAGTTTCCCATTGCTGACTCATCTTTCGTTTGTTCAATTTTGGGTCATTTCAGAGGGGTACAAGTTCAGCTGACATACTCACATGTGCACAAAAATGCTCAACTCTCTAAGGCTCTACTCAGACCTGAGAGATGAAACGATATTAAAATTTCATATCACGATTATCATGACCAAAATTATCACGATTATCGGTATTATCGTGATATTATTCGCGTGTTGAAAAGTAAAATAAATAAAAAATAAATAAATACTGATACACAAACTGAAACTCGTTTCACCAACTTTTATATTAACACAAATAGAATTGGCAGCAATATGCACTTTTTGTTTGCATAAACATTAAAAAATAAGGTCAATACATTTTTAGTATTACTTTTGTATTACTTACAATACTTGTAATACTCTGCAAACAAAAGAATAGCAAATGTGTTATTATTATTATTATTATTATTATTATTATTATTAATTACAACTAGGGATTTCCCTGCATAGAGAATTAAATCTGGACCAACTCTGAGGTGGGTCTTAATGGAGAATTACTACTTCTAAGAAGTGTTGCACTCAGGGATTTCTGTCCGAACTGCAACTGCAGCATTATTATGCCATTGTGCAGCGCACCAGGGAAAACAGCCAAAATCACAGAGGAATTGCGTGACCGTGCTGTGAGCTGCAGACAGTGTAGAACTCACACAGTGTGTCTTCACCTGTGGAGCTGCTTCTCTAAAAGCATTAAAAACTAAAACACAACTTCGCATCTAAACTGCGGCAGAAACACTCCTGAAGTTTAATCTCTGAAACTCTGCTTTTCCTAAAAGCGGCACACAGCATTTACTCGCGCGAGGTCCCGTCTCAAATGTAGTGCACTATGTAGTGCACTTCGTGGATCATGAAATAGCAAATCCTTCACCCAAAGAGTGCGTGAAATGTTCGACTAAGTCATTTATAATCAACATTAACAACAGGTTACTAATTCCCTATTTAAAACTCAGCTGCTTGTTGATGATGATCGTGTTTGAACAGTAGCGCACTATGTAGGGGACACTGAGTGATTTGAGACGGTGTTATTCTCCTCTCAGACAGTAAACACTGCAAGCGAGACGAGAAAGGGGAGCTGCGCAGATTGAACTTCTTCAGTGTGTGACTGTTAACTCAGAGCTCATTTTGGAGACTCTGCTCCACAGAAATGTGTGTTAAAAGCTTTAGTTTCGATTCACAGCTGATTCACCGATTGTTTTTTTTTATTATTGACGCTAAAAGCTTCATTTTATATGATTAACGAACCATAAGCATAAGTTAAACCACACAAACCGTGACATTTCTTCTATTTCGAAGTCCACAGACTTCTCCGTTAAAGTTAACCTTGCATTCTTGCAAGTAGCGGGTGGTGGTCGCGAAGATGACTCGTATGGTTGGGTGTGTTGCCCCCTTTCGCCGCTATTTTCTTTCGGCCTGTTCTGCAGGCAGGGTGGTCATCTGCAGACAGGGTGGTCATCTTCAATTAACTTTCCTTCTGCATCCTTATAAAACCCAAAATATGACCAAACGTCAGACTTGGTCTTCTTAGAAGGCTGAAATATCTCCGAATCCCCGAGTTTTTCACACCGCGGTAATCGACCGCGGTTTTAACGATATTTCAAAGTTCAAACGGCACTACTAACCGTCATTAATTTTACCGCGGTTTACCGTGAAACCGGTAACCGTTTCATCTCTACTCAGACCACAGATAAAAATGGCTGAAATCTGAGTTGCTGCCCAAATCTAATCTCGTTTGGTCATTCACATTATCTTTTTACAGTGGCCTATATCTGACATTAGTAAAATGCTCCAAAACTGACCTGCATGTGCAAAGAACCTTTATCCCAGTATGCTCATTCAACAGAGCTGTCCTCTTATGTTTCCTTCAGATTAGCAGACTCATTTCATGTGACATCAAAATGAGCTGTGCAAACTGCTCTTTCAAACCTGGAGGACATGTTGCATCACCCCCAGCTGCATATGGGGCTGCATTAGAGCAGACCGGTCAGAGTGCCCATGCTAAACCCTGTCCACCATCTAAAGCTCCCAGGACAGAATAAAACCTTGGAGCAGTGGAAGAAGGTTGCCTGGTCCAATGAGTCTCGTTTTCTTTTACATCACACAGATGACCAGGTGCGTGTGCACTATTTACATGGGGAAGTGATGACACCAGGATGGACTGCGGAAAGAACACAAGCTGGTGGAGGGAGCGTGATGCTCTGAGCAACCCTGCTCGCTGGCAATCATGTCAGAGACATCAATTTGCCACCAACCTAAACATTGTGGTCCAGGTACACCCCTTAATGGCAGTGGTATTCCCAGATGACAGTGGTCTCTTTCAGCAGGATAATACACTTTGCCACACTGCATACCATGTTCAAGAATGGTTTGAGGAACATGACTAGCATTCTCGGTGCTGCTCTGGCCTCCAAATCGTCTAGATTTCAACTAATCAAGCATCTATAGGATGGGCTGCAACAAGTCTGATCTGCTGTGACTCCACCTAACAAACTTACAGGACTAAAAGGATCTGCTGCTAATGTGTTGGTGCTAGATACCATAGAGGTCTTGTAGAGTCCATGCCTTGACTAATCGGAACGGTTTTGCCGGCACGCGGAGACCAACAGCAGATTGGGCCATAATGGTTTGGCTCATTGGTGTATATTCTGGAAAAACAGTCTTGATTTGTGTGAATCCTCTTTTGACTTCTTTGCTTCTCTCTCTCTTTTTATTCATTGTCCTTGAAGCAAACCAGATTTTGAATAGCTGAATTCATGTTGTGCATGTGTTCCAATCTCACTGTTCAGAGGCTGCACTGGTGCGTATCGGATACGTATCGGATTTCCGTATCATATGTGAAAGAGGCCCAAATCAGAATTGAAAATGTCAGAATCACGTTGTCTTTTGCAGTTCATACAAATCATGAATCTGTCACAAAGAAAAAGATCACACATTGCCTGCAGTGTGAAAGTAGTATAAAACATTTTGAAACACTGGTCACATTTTATTCTGATGGTCTTCTACAGCTTATCTCTTTAAACTCTAAGGCGTGAAGCCCTGTAAACGTTGCCATGGTGATAGCATTCCTAGCATTTCTGCCCATGTGGGGGGTGATGGTGATATTTTATCCTAAAAGTTTTTTAAAACACACTACAGTGTTTTTAATAGTGTGAAATTCAGGAGAATCGCTCCACTGAAAACAATGGAACCACCAACACACAGCATTAGAGTCAGGGTCAGGGAAAACGTAGGCTGAATTTTACAGTTATTTAGTTGAATGCAATTTAAGGAAAAGCCAAACATCTACAAAGCATCTACAGTAGACCATCAAAAGAAAGTACTGAAACAGGCAAAGTGAGAAAATGCCCTAAGACGCTGCCTAAGCTGGGCTTTTTAGAGTGCAGGCACTCAGCAGACAGATCAGCACCAGTGCTTTACCGTTCTTCTTACTGCATCCAGCTAATTCTCCCTAATTGGATCGCAAGATACAATTAAAGAATGCTCCAAGCTTCTCTCCACTTACAGTGGCATGTAAATGGTTTGAATGAATGGCCTTTCACTCTCTGAGATCATCCCCTCTGTTACCACGCATCACGTTTCATGGGCCACATGCTCAGATTTGATTAAGATAATGACAATGGCAGCAATAGTCTCCATAATTCTACTGTACCAACTGGCTACAGTCATTATAGAGACTGCTGTGAAAGGCAGCAATAGCTTATACAAACAAGAATCTGTAGGCTTATAACATGGTTGCAGTTTTCGTAATTGCACAAGCTCATATTATGTGTGGGCATATGTCTGTCTTTTCATGTCACAGATTTTAAAATAGCACAAGCCAAACAACAGTGTTACTGTGGTTACAGTGTGGTTTGCTTTAACATGAAATCTTGTGGAAGCAAATTTGCAAGCAGATTAAAAATGAATCACAAATTATTACACACCCATAGTAAATTATTGATCTGTCTGAAAATGAAATATTCAGTAAGCTGGGGATGAACCAATGAACGGCAGTTTTTGTTTAGAGGGGAAAACACAAGTTCAGGGCCTTGGTTGCTGTGGGATGTGGATTAAGTGCCACTAATATTTGCACTGAGAGGAAATTAATGTCAGCTAGGCCTCAGCCAGAAAATCGATTGGCCGTGCAACACATGCTAAAGTTATGTCTGGTTGGACTCATCAAAAGACTTGGCCCACAGTGATGTTTCCATGTGTACATCAGTCTTTATCGATGCGGTTACAGATATTATGGACTCAGACATTTAAGCTTCAAAGGGAATTTCATTGATTTTTCAAAAACTGTGCAATAATTCAATCACTTTGTGAACAAAGTCGTTGAGAGTGGTTTGATGTGAAATGGCTCATTATAGTGAAACTTACCAACTCAGATCTCTTTACAGTGGTGGTGATAGGAACCAAGGATACAGCCATATCATTTACTATCTAGTGAGCCGACACATCTTCTGAGCCTAACTAGAAGTGCTAAGTGATATCTTTTCCATACCAGTATACTAGTATTGATGTATATATTCATTATATTATTCATTATATTATATTCATAATAACATTTTCTCCATAAGAGAGTGGAGTTCCTGTTGCCATGCTGATAGGAATACTAAATAAATAATATTGTCATTATCTATTTACATAATTTGTTTGGTCAAGCTCTCTGTCACATTTAAAATATGACGAATTCTAGTTGTTAAATTTATTATAACTTTAACTTTACAGTGCTTTCTCAGTCATTTAGCCTCTTCTAAATATTGAATATTTATTACTTGAAACCTGTGAAGTTGTGCAGGACTAGCATATTAGTCATTTTATGCATCTGTCAAACCAAACTGGTTTTATATTAAGGAAAACAGTGATTACAAACATTCTTTTAGCATAAAGTAGAAGTACTCAATAAGCACGACTTCATTAATAGCTTCATTAATGCAAACTTTTCATCTGACTGTGATACAATGATATATTTGAATACATCACCTAGCACTGCTAGGATAACAAGGAAATACATCCAGAAGTTCTAACTTTTCCCGAGACTTCTAAAATGAATCAGAGAAAGAAAAGGGTAAAAGGAAAAGGTCCTCTGTACAAGTCTCAGTTAAGGAAAGGAAAAATTAGCCAATTAATTTTGGACCACGTCCTTACGCTGGCCTTTTACCACGGGGAATGGAAAAGTGTTTCAGAGGAACGCTATGTATTCATTTTCCTCCCTCTCGCTGTGTGTTTTAGGGAGTAAGGCTTAGTTGGAGCCAGACACAACTATTGAATTCATAGCCCCCCTTTTGTTATCCCCCACTGTAGGGAAGACTAGAACCAGATGGGGAACAGATTACGACAGTCAATACCCATCTGCAGCCAAGGCATTGGGGATATCCAGCAAGCCCTGCCGCACAACATCAGAGAGCAGCCCCCTCACACAGACACGCTGCATGGATGGAGTACTAAGCGGCCCCAGCAGGTCTAGAACAGGACACACTCTTCCTCTCATGCAAGAGGCCCAGGAGCTTTCATTTCCAGAAGAAGGTGCGCTAAAGTTAAGCAATATGAGGAGGATATTTTTCTCAATATTAGTATCAACAATACTTGTAGAACCACGAAAAAAAAGGATCATAAAAAGACAGATTTAAACCAATTATAGAGAACCTGTAAACAACAATAACAGCAACGACAACAGTGTAACTGCAACTGTATAAGAACAAGTACAGTACTGTTATAACACCTTTCATTTATTTCATTTCCCATCGAAAACAGCTATTAAACTACACAGAAGCCCCAACAATTAAATATAATTTGATTTTTCAGTATTTACTGAGTCCACCCTTCTTCTCTGTTCCAGCTTACATTCCTTTCAGGAGACTTGCTTTCAGTTTTTTAAAGAAATCTGCAGGGATGTTTTTCCATACCTCCCAAGTTCAGTTTTAGAAGTTGGTTGCACTTTCTGCTTCTCGTGATCCAGGTAACCTCATTCAAACACCTTCAGTGATGCTAAGGTCTGGACTCTAAGGTGGCCAGCCCATTGTTCTGAGAACATAAGCGGCATCTTTGTTTGATTTGGAAATTTTCCTCTTTTTTTGTCTATTTCCTTTTCTCAGTAGGGGCTTCTTAACAGCTATACATCCTTTAAGACTAGCATTGAGCAGTCTTCTCCCTCAGTGGAAGGATGGACAGAAATACCTGTGGATTTTTTCAGATCTAAAGCTAGAGTAGAGCTTGATTTTCTGTTTCCTCTCTAAGATGAAAGCTTTTGGTACTGTTTATCTGATGATAACAGTGTTCGTGGTCTACCACATCCTGCAAAGTCATAAGGAGTTCCTTTTCCTGTACATCTTTGAATAATTTTTGGAAACTCTTGTTTGTTTTCCTCATTTTTTTCCTTTCCAAATAAATAAAGGGTGTTCTCTGACTTTTTCACAGTACTGTAGCTGACTGGATGTTAGGCCATTATCCACATAATATCCATATTATAGATTTATACACTTTGGCACTGCGGTTTTACCGGTGTGTTTCCTCTGATCCAACTTGCCAGCAAACCTCAGAAACACAAAATATTGTGAAAAACATATTGTAATGTTATAATTTTGCCATATTGCCCACCCTTACTGTGTGCTTTCTCCACTTTCATTCCACTGAGTAAGGAACTAGGGTTAGGCCTGTGGTGACTCATGCTGCCGTTGTGTGTTTCTATGTGTGTACGTGTGTGTAAGAGCTCAGGAGGAGGCGTGACTGTCTGCCTCGTCACATCTCCTCAGAAAGCACTCACACTCACAGAGCTGGCCGGCCTGAGTTGAAGCGCAACTCTCCTTTCACTCAGGCTGCTCCTCCTCCGCATTCACAGACACTCCAGCAGACTCTCCAATGCTGCAGTTCAAAACCTCTTGGATCATGGCTCAGGCCATCAAAAACTCTGGCTTTGTTTTCTTTATATGACTTCATCACAGCCTGGCCTGTTTCAGGCTCACTCTCACATGAGAAAATAGCTAGAGGGTTTGTCAAGATTCCATTCTTTTTTTTCTTTTTTCTTTCATAACACTACAAAGTGAACTATCACAACATTCAACTCTGAACATTCAAAGTTACTGGACTGAACACAGAAAAAGACTGTAATTCTTATCCTAATTAGCATTTCTAATTTTTAGTCTCTTTGTCATGAATACAAAACTTTTCAAACGTTAAATAAATCTGATTACTGTATAATTCAGCCTGATTCAGTATATTCTGAAGGGAACATCAACAGCGACATAAGGAAATACAATATAGTCGTAGTTGTACAGTCCCCTAGTGACAGTAAAAACATATTTACTGCTGGTTTTAGAAAAACCTTCTTTGTTTATTTCATACAAACAATGGCAAGACGCAGTATTTCCACACATGAGCATAACTGAACTTTTAAAGATTTTGGGTGATGTCATATCCTACATTAAAACCACATTTATTCTACCTAAGATGTGACTGGTCTGGAAACACAGCTGTTGAGCTGAGCTGGTTGAACGCACTTGGGGAGGCAGGTGCTCTGTACCACTACAGAGTGGTACAGTTGCCTAAGTTACGGTGTACATTTCAGCCTCAAGTCTTGGGAAAAACACTGTCAAGTCTCGAAACGGCTTCATGCTAAGCGGTCATGTAAAGTCGGACTTGGACAGTAATGTTTGTATGCGATTTGCAATTTCGTTCTTTCCTATTAGATTAACTACAATTCTGTGGCCAGATTAAAGACAACAATACACTACAGCCACAACGTTTACTGAACTGCATTATTATTATGTCCTTTATTTGGCTAAGATTCAGCATCAACTCACATGCTATCATTGTGTTTGTTCTCATGTCTGCTTTAGAGTTTGGGCCTGTTACAAAACTATCCAAAGAAAAAGTGGGTAAATGCTTTAGGGAAATAAATAAGGTAAAACAAATAAAAAAAACTCCACCCCTCATGTCTCAGTTTGACTGTTTACCGCCATGATTCACCACACAGTTGCACAGATAAGAGCATCCTGTTACTGTCACAGACCTACATCAATGTAGTGTTGCCCTTTTTAAAAAAAGAAACAAAAGTATAGAAAGTTGTACCACACTGAAGTACTAAAAAAGCACTGAACTTTCAATAAATCACGCAACACTGTTAGTGAGTGGACCTGCCCGGCACTATCCTCACACACAGCTTTCCAGAGCTAGAGACCCAGCCTTCTCCCCAGACACCATGCAGTCCATTTACACTGGAAACAAGCGGCGCTTTACGTTTCATTGTTCAAGTCCCTGGCCGACGCGGTGCTTCACTTCAATAATCCATTTACGTCGGAATTGCACTTCGGCACTTCCTACATGATTAATAGACTTCTTTCTTTCTCAGAACAGGGAGGATTGCTTTTTTCCCCTCTTTCTTTAAGAAGGATGCAGCTCAAGTTATTCAGCACTAATGGAAACTGACAAAAAGTTTCACGCTAAAGTGATGTTTTGAGCAATGGAAAAAGATAGAGACACGTAAGTGTGGCGGAGAGCTAAAGCGAATCTTGACAGACTTGCAGCTGATGACTCATGCCATTCTCTAGAAAAATAACATCTCTCTTCCGCTGTTGCCATGGCCAACAAATGGAGAGCCCGCCCGCCTTTCAATAGACTGATGCTAATTGGTATGAATGCACAAGGCCACACTGACACCCTCCGAGGTGGCGTTTGAATGAATACATATGCAATTCAGAAGCACAGGCCTGAGATGACTTCAGCAACAGAACAGACGAGTTGTTGACATAAAGCAGGACACACACTGTTCGCACTGTTGCTGTAACGGTGGCCTCAAGTAATTAGCTTGCAAACTGTCGAATGACGTGATCGCTGTCAGCCGTCTGATCACAACATTCTAGTGAACTTTGGTGATCGGTAAATACTGCAGTTCATGGGTCCAGTTACAAGGCTGATACCTCACAGACTCACAGTCTCAAGGTCTGGCCATGACAGGGCATCATCAGTCTTCATCCTGTCCACACACAGTCCATATGTACAGTAATGTTTAAACAGACAACACAAATCACCAACGTGTCTGAGAGCGCTGTGGGTAAAGAGATGAGAGGAATAATTTAACACAGCCACTGTTGGAGACATCCATTACAATAGCAGCAGCCATATGACACCTTGAAATGGAGGTCATCTGAAGCTACAGTGCGCTGCAAGGTCTTCTGGCACTCCAGCATGAGTTACAGAGTAACAGACTGTCCCATCTGTAGATATACGAACACGCCAGGACCCATCCACACATACAAGGGCGATGTACATCTACAGCATGAAGGCTCTTACCTGCCTCACAGTATTTACATCACAGATCTGCCAAGTTCAAAAGAATAAACTGTCCGATTGCGATCATGCAACCTCATATAATTTTGTCTTTTGGGGTCATATGCAACATACAGTCATACGTAAAAGTTTGGGCACCCATGGCCATTTTCAAAGCAGTGAAAATATGCTAGATCCTCTATAGAGAACACACTTCTGCACATTTTAATGCACAATCACTGTTAAAATAAGCCAAAAATTGACTTGATACTTATGTGTTGCAATTTTATGTTAATAACTTGAGTCAGGTAAGAGCATCACGCTATTTTTGAATGCCAAAATGTCAAAGCATAATTATATATAACTCATTGTGCTAAATAGCCAGTCGCCTCTTACTTTTTAATGTTATATAAATAGACAACTGATTTTATATTTACGGATTTAAAATGCCAGTTTGACCCATTAAAGAGCAAATCATATTATATATATATATCTCTCTAACAGAAAGACCTGGAAATGTGCTAGTATGTTTCTTGTGTTCATTTAGTCCACACAGTGTGAGCGCGGGATTAAAAAAAAAACAGTCCATTTCTGTAAAGAAACTGAAATCAGCCAAAAAATTGTTTATTTTCCACATTTGAGAAAAGAGAGTCTATAGGTAGAATTTGCCTCATTTTATCATTTGGCCCCGAACTTTCATAGCAACTGTTGCCAAGATTGTCTAGACTAGCAACAGCTGCTGTGAAAGAATGCATTTGCGGGTGGAGCAGTCAAAGTCACTTAAAGAGGTATTTTAGCCTGAAACTAGAATTTAATGTTATTTGTTATGTTGTGTAATAACGTAGCGCAGCCTCGTTAGGTTTGTTAGAATTCACGATTGTGTATCGTTTTTGTGTTTCCGTCCATCAGTATTCTGTCTACAAAACCCAGCATGCATTACTCAAAAACATCACACAACCATTGGGACCCCAAATAATCAGCAGCTAATAAAGACAGTCTGATAAGTGGCTTCCAAGCAGTAACGTTAGCTATGTGACTTCTTACTGTATTAGTCAGAAGCTACAAAAACCCAAAACTATTTCATACAGCTCATCCTCCAGCAGCTGCACTGAAGCACCATCATCATCAGAAGAGGGGTTTCCTACATTTTATACTGAGCACTCTTGCTCTACAGTCTGAAGCCCCTTTAAGTGAAAAAGTTGCTGATCACTGTATCAACGCAAAATTAATCTTGTAGTTTTTGGATTGTTGTAGTTGTCGGATTGTCCAAACCCTGCATATAGAGACACAAGCACACAAGTTGTAAGATCATGTGAAGATCCTCCTGGTTGAGCAATGCTTAATAGCCTCTGCTTGTTTGTCAATTATTCATGATGTGCTCTAGTGCTTTTTTGCAGGGTGGTGTATTCCTGAAGTCAGATAAGAGGGTCCCACAGCTGCTATGGACCAAGTGATGGCCACATCTCTGCCATCTTTAAAAAAAAAAACAAGAACATGTAATTGATGCTAATGGTCAGACCCATGTCTTGGCTTAGAGAGCCTCTGGGTCTGGCTGGTGTGGTGAGCTGATTGATGGGCACCCGCAGACAGGGACCTTCTGCCAATGGGGCGAGTGCATAGCAGAAAGAAGCACTCTTCTGGCAGGTGTTATGGGCCAAATTTAATGGACTGTTTTCTCCAAGTACCCTCTGGGATTTTGGGTGGGGTTCTGTGTTTATCACCAGCCATTAAAGCCCTGCAGGCACTCCCCCTCCACCTAAAATCATATCACTGCCTTCTCCGAAATGAGCTATGGTGCCTTAGTTCCCCTGGAGGACTGCAGTGCGATTACGGCTAGAGCAGGCATGTTCTGCTGACTGCTTTGCGTGAAAAGAAGAGGTGCCTCTTAGGCCCAGCCTGGGCAGGAGTACTACAGATGGTCTCAGTGTGTTGCAGATTATTTCTCCTGATTGAAAGGACTGCCAGGCATTACTTCATACCATCCATGTCCCACAGACCATGTTTCACTTACACTTGACAGGATCCTGCTACAACTCATCTGATCCTTCAATAGCACACCCAACTGATCCCAAACATGCGTCACATTCCACATTTCTGCATCTCTGGCAGATGAAGAAAGTGACAAGTCTTATTCAACAAAGCAGTGGTTCTCAACCTGCTTGGAGCTGTCAGAGATAAATATTTCCATTTTAAAAGTCTCATTAAAGGAGCATTCTAGCCTAAAATGAGCTTTTAATACGTTTGTTAATATTTAGTAAATCAGTATAGACAGCCTAGAATTCATGTTTTTTTATTTTTGTTTCATTCATCAGTGTTCATTCACTACATTACCCAGCATGCATTTCACCAACACTATACAACCATTACGAATCCCTGTGGTGTCAAACAATCTTGACTGATAGCCTAGCCACTTATCTTTAGGCTAAAACATACAACAAAGCTGGCAATAGTGGCATTAATTCTATCTTTATGCAGCACACTAGAGGACACTAGAGAGTTTTTTTCCCTTTCTGCCAGAGAAAAGAAGCCAGTCTGAGGTAAGATATCTGGACAGAAATCCAGCAAGGATTTCCTGCATTGCTAACTTTAGCATTTAGCTAGCTGTCCTCCTCAACTGATGAGTCATTTCAGTCATTCAAGTAATCCATTCTCTCCATTCTAGTGATGATTTAAAGACAGTTACTGCTCTTACGTGGCTACAATGAGATATCTGGCTTCTTTGCAGTTACGTCAGCTATCTGAAAAAAAAACTAACTAAAACTAGCTAAAACTAAAGTTTCTCCCACCTCCCATCAGCAAGGGGTTTTCTTACTCTTTTAGTTGTAGCAGACAATCTCTAAAGACTACTGCAGCACCACTGTAAGTGATAAGCATGTTTACAACAGACATGGTAAAATTTAATTTTGGCTACAGTGACCCTTTAAAGCCAAATTTTTACTTGCCTACTAGGCGTAGCAGCAGAGACCCTCAACCTACTACTGACGTCACAGTCTGAATGTGCTGTATGTCCGGCGCTGGTCTGCTGCTCAGGGTTGCACGTAAGGTCCCTTTTAATGAATATTTGATTGAAATTAATGTGCTGAAGAATAAGATGCATGTGCTGGGCCACTCACTGGAGACCAGAAGAGCCAGACAGCCTTCCAATCCATCGAGCTATTACTAGTTCCCCAGGGTTAGGGTGGAACTCAGGGACTGTTGGGAGAGAGAACAAGTGATCCCCACAATGGCTTTTACCAGACCACCAGTCTGGGACTGACACCACAATGGGTTTTATAAGATCACCAAGCTTTCAGTCAACCCTTTACTGAGCTAAAACAACAGAACCAGGGACCCTCAGAACTTAAGGACCCTTGCTAATTTTACCAAGCCTGACTGAAACTCTTTAAGTGGTTTTTGAAGCACTCAAGCACTCAAGTCATGCCTCAGGGCGCAAGGGGGAGATGAGAGCACATCCACAATGCACCTGGTGAAAATAAACATTAGTTTTTTGCTCTGGGATTCATATAAACGATTTCTATAAAACAGCACACACCCTCAGCACATTAAAGTGTGGTAACCGAAAAAGGCACATTAGAAGAACATCTCTACCTTTCAACAGAGAAGGCATATCAGTGTCAATGAGAAAATGCAGAAAATGCGGAATCAAATGCTAGCAGGAAAAAAGAATGAATCCGGTCTGATCCTGTAACAAGTCTGTCTTGAAATAGCTCACATACACACTACGTGACGTGATGTCATTAGCTGTGTATCTTTTCCTGTGCAGTAGAAGTGTGTCTGAGTTTAGATGCTCATTTTAAAGGGGAATCCCACTGACTTTTACAGTATTCAATGGCTGAGATATAAACAAACATTTAATGTTAAATGTTCAGTGTAGAGAAACCTACCAACTCTTATATCTTTATAGTGGTGGTGATAGGAACCAGAGATCATAATGTGTGCAACATAAATATAGCCATTTTATTTACCATTTTCCATTGCCAAATAACCAGCTATTGGCATAAGTCAGCAATTTTCATATCTGTGCAACAATAAACAGGACAGAATACATATATTTTGAAATACTCTGATGGTGTTCCAAGTCATTGTTTACTCCGCTTGAGTCATGAAAATCAATGAGCAAAGTTCTCATTAATCCACACAATCCCAGTCCTTCCTACCAGTAAGAGCTATACAAGCCACTCAAGTAAGCTACATGCAGATTTTGCTGAAAGCTGGACTTCACATTCCACGTAATTTCAGGGGGAAGGAAATAAATGCGCAATACGGATGTTGTATCATTCTCCTCAGTTCTCAGTTGCTTACATCTGCTTTGAATATTTGGTCCTTTGCCTAGATGCTGTTCTCATGGTGGGAGGACACTGTTACAGGATCAAAGGTCAGTTGGCAACCCCTAGAGATTTCTTCCAGGAAACCGGTCAGTTTCAATCAGTCTACTGCAGCACACTTTATTTGGAAATGAATTTGACAATTAATCGTCTAGTAATACTCCATCAGCGCTACTGCTTAGTGGGTTTTGAAGGGGTGGAATATAAACCCCTGTCAACATGATCTCAAATATTTACATTTTTGGTTTAGTAGTAAAGATATGCCACGGAAAAAGCGTTTATCAGTGTTACATTCAAGAAGTATATATAAATCTATACAATTTAATAGTAGATAAATGTTCCAGAAATTCGAGCCATTCTTAACTGTGTGGGCGTGTCAGAACACAATGATTGACTGTGCCGTCTCCCATACAAGGAAGACAGCCCTGCTCCTGTGGAGTGACCTCTCCAATCAATATAGTTCAGCTCTACATGTTTGAGCCCCCCACAGGAAAAGAGACCACTTTGCTCTACTCGACCACTTTCAGTGAGTAAAGAGTGCAAAATGGAGAACAAGCCGTCTAATGGTCATTTCAGAGAACACAATTGGCAGAGCTGTGTTTGAAACTGTTCGCTATTCACAATACAGTGCACTTTTTTGGGGGGTGGACCGACTGCAGGACATTTATACTGTTTATGGGATGGAATCTGATCAGTAATGCGTAAACCCGTATGACTGCGTAGATTCAAAATCGTTTACTACCATCACCAATTCTGCTCCCTAAAACAGCATTCACTATGGTGATCAAGATTTTTGAATGTTGGGTATAGTGATTAGGGGACCATTTCATTGGAGAACTCAGGCTTTGAATGCTGGCAGCACTAACATTATATCAGTAACCTATAGCTAGCTGGCTAACTGCTGGACAGTGCTTCTGAAAAGGAGGTCGACTGATAATCAGAGCTCATACTCAGCATCTTTCCAAATGATATCTGATGCAACAGTGATCAAGAAAACACACTTCTGTAGTCTGGCCCAATGCCCTGCCTACAGCATTACTGGATTGGTTAAAATGATATATTTTACAACCAATCAGCACTTCTCTAGTCTGTGTCTGTGTCCCGCCCCGTGTTGAGTAAATCCAATCAAACATGCTTTTCGGTTTTGTGAGAGACGTGGGACGGAATGAAAAAGCATTGCCGTCGCTTCCACAGCGAGAGGAAATGTACAAGTGGAGGTTTAACAACACAGATAGTCAAAAGCTCACTGTACTCAGTGATTTAATTTTTCTCACTCTAGCCAGACAAACGTGACCTGTGTGTGCAGGACCCACACTGCCTCTGTAGGACCTCGAACGTGTTCGGAATGAGTTATGTGCGCCTACAGCAGAGCTTCAGCGGGCCAACTTTGCAGACAAGCCTCTAGAAAGTGGAATTACGTCATATCATATCATATCATATCGTTTTACATTTTATAAATCAGTTATACATGTGTGTACTAGTATACTATGGTATTACTTCTCAGTTCTACATTTGAAAGATAATGAGCTTTATATCTATGACATACTGCTCATAGCAATAGGCACTATAAAATATATATATATATATCATACATAACATGTTCATCAGAAGTACATCAGAAGTACCCAGGCAGCATGAGTTATTAACTTTATTATTGTAAACTAAGTAATGTTATTAATGCAGACTGTGATACTAAGACGTATTTTGGAATGTACTGTGACATGGTGTCTCATCAATAATCGCCCAGCACTAGGTTTGAGGCTTGAGCCACAGGCCTAAACAAGTTAAAATAATGAAACAGGATAGGCCTTTCTGCCTGTACACTTTTTAATAACAATGTTGTGTTCCCATCTTGAGATGTTATCCAGCCAGAAATTTCTTTGGGATATGTAGAGGGGCTCAAGCAGTGCCATGTGGTTACAGAGTGTGACTCCACTTACTTCTAAGAAGAATTCTTCAAAGAATTCTGAAGGCAATGTGTTAGCCTATAAATTTCTTTTTGTTTACCAGAGAAAACTACAGTTATAGTTACTGGATATAAAAAATACAAACTCCATCCTTAAAACTGAACCCTATGAGGAAAAGAAAACTTTCAATGAAAACCATTTGCTTAGTGACCATCACAAATGAATGATGGTGGTCAGATGTTATTTCTGTAAGTACAGTACTTATTATTATTTTTCGCCTTGGCAAATGCACTATCGAGGTCCAGTACCAACATGTTTTATAGTAGCAGGAATGTGGCTGAGTCAACCCAGCCCATTCATTTAGCCTGCCTCACACACCTACACTTATTCACCAGTCATTAGCACTCACCACATCTTAAAAGCTCTAACAGGAAACAATTAGGTAATACCCGATCTTGTAAACAGAGCACTTCAGCATTTGCCTCTCAATTTGTTATCTACTAGCCAGAAAGTACACACACGCAAACAGCGCATAAGTTTGGATGTTCCACGACAGAGGCAGGGCTATTTAAGGACACCAGATGCAAAAGCCTCGGAGAGAACAGCAGCTGGGGACCTTAACTAAATACGTTAAGGGAAGAAAGAGCTAAAATGAGCCAGACAGCTCAGTGGGCCTCAGAGGCATTAATGCCCAGAGGTAGGAAGCTGCTGGGTTGTGTTTTAGCTTTCTACTCTGGACTGCAAGACAGCAAAACAATCATGCCTTGTTATTCAATTAATTCAGCGCATAATACAACTTGTGACCTCGTATATAGGCGTTCTGCAGGGAAGGAAAACCCCGGCTTTCTTAGCTGCCCCTTACTTAACTGCAGAAGGCTTAGTATGGGTCATCGGCCACTTACTTGGACAGCGAAACGCCTCCTGCTTTCCCGATGAGCTCCTCATGATGCAGGACGGCCTCATTCCAAGGAATGTTGAGGAATTTCAGCAGTGTCCTCATCCACTTCTCCGGGTGCAGGACAAGCTGCTCGTAGTGCACGGGTAGGCACTTGTCTGCTGCCTCCAGGCACTGCGTGTACATGGTCTCTATGGCCCGGTTCCACTTGGTGAGGCAATCCCGGTAGCTGTTCAAGTCAAAGCCGGCAATGGTCACCTTGCGGGAGATCATGGAGTGGACGGAGGCCCGACCGTCGCGGATCATGAGGATGAACTTGGCGCGGGGGAAGATCTTAGCTAGGTACGTGAGGGACTTGAGGGCAAAGGGGTCTTTGTTGCACAAGTAGGTGGCTGGTTCACCGTGCTTCACGATGATCTCAAGGAGAAAAGCCTGCATGGCCGAGTCCAGCACCTCATCGGTGACCCCGGCCTCGTCTAGTCTCATCTTTTCCCGCCCTGAGCGGCTCCACATCTGCTTCATGGCCAGGATGCGAGGAATGACGCGCGTCTCTTCGCCACAGCGAACCTCTGGGTGGGCGTCCAGCATGGCTCTCATGAGCGTAGTGCCACTGCGAGGCACGCCACCGATGAAGATGAGGGGCATGTCCTTGTTGTAAACGAAGGGACTACTGAGGTTGTTGCCTGTGCGGAGCGTGGCATGCAGGCTGCCCAGCAGCGGCTGGCTGCGCTCTTCGATACGCTGGTGGCACTCCATAGCATGCCTTCCCAAGTAGAAGACTGTGACCGAGCTGATGACCAAGCAGGCCACCAGCAGGTTCTGCTTCAGCTTGCCAATCATCTCAGGGGCAAGCAGAGGAGCCAGGGGCGGGCTGGGTGAGGGCTGTAGAAGAGGGAGTGGGGCAGGTTGGAAAGGGGATGATGTCGGACGAGGGGAGGGGAAAGGGAAGAGGAAGACACCCTTCACCACTCCCTGGCGGAGGACGAGTGAAGATCAGGATCAGCTGCGTGCAGCTCTTGTTGAGTGCCCAGCTCCATCAGGCCTGAAAGAAAAACCAGAACAAGTCTTGGTAATCCACTCCATAATTTAACTTTATATTGCCCAAAAATACACACCTTTGCCACAGGGCATGTAGAACTTTACTATATGAAACCCAGACTACAAAATCCAGAGTATGTGACATTTGGCCTTAAAGTTACACTCAGTCCATTTACAATGTCCATTTTTACCTCATTACTAGGCTAACTTATCACCTCGTAACAGGAAAACAGCGAATTTGTGAAGACTTAGGTAGCTGACACCAAACATGCTAATTGACTAAAGGATGTTGCAAGTTTTATTCCATTAAATCTACACAAGTGGAGTGTGAAACGAGCTCCATGTTTATTATCGCTTTTCTGCAACACTTCCTATCTGGCATAGCTACACTTTGTATCATGAGTTATGCAGCGCAGTGTTTCTCATTCGGTATTCTTTTTATGTTTCATTCATTTGATGTAACGGATTAGAACCTCTGACCAAAACATAAATCGCTGGCTCTACACTGCCCTCTGGTGGAGTATAGATTTCAGACTTCTCATGGTTCTTAAATATGAACGCGTATAACATTCAGGAGAAGCTAAATTCCTTATCAAAAATTCAAATCTGCTACCTGATTTTTTAAACTTTAACGACCATTTGAAAATTCTAAAACTCTGACTCGTTCATAATTAAAACATTCAACGAATTCCATAAACACTCAAATGAAAATGAGCGGTTGATATGCCAGTAATGGACCGACTGCATATCAAAGTTCAGCATATTGAGCAATAAGCAGAATTGGATTCTTCCGAGAGATCCATGAGAAAGAGATACCATTCTGATATGAGACACTGATCGGGTCAGGTTTCAGTCATTTGCCTCGTGTTTCAATCTAGAGTTGCTCTTTGTGTTCTCAGTACGAACTCCAGCAACAGTTCAGAGATCTCCAGCAGCAACGAGATGCATGACCTTGAGGTCTTTAATTTGCTGAGCGGTACACAGAGAGTGTCTAACTAAACACAGAAAGCACCACACATAAAACTCCACCGCACAGTGCTGGCTCAGACTACATGGTTGTGTCCTGAGGTTTTCCTCCTGTGCTATTCTCTGACCAAAGTGCCGATCAGTCCGGCACACGCTGCCCTTAACTCGGAGCTTCTACATACTGGTGGAAGGCGGAAAGAGGAAGGAATCATAGCAGGTCATTGCACAGCTGGGAGCCGCATGCTTCCTGCTACCCAGTCATTTACAATAAGCAGAGAAGTGATCTCCTAGAATTGTGGACTGGATTTCAAATAAGGCAACCTGCTTTCTGATATAGCACGCACATTTTCTCTGAACAGTCTCTGAGTCTGAATGTGTTTATTAAACATGTAACGTAATGTAATGAAATGAAAAGAGTGCCTTGAATAAATTAAGTAGTTTTGTTGAAGTACTTCCATTCTTTGGAGCAAAGCCCTAGAAGGACCACTTTTGGTTCCCTATAGAACCTTTCGATGGATTGTTTTGCATATCATGTAAAGATTCTACTGATTTGGCCATACAATTACCCTAACACCTCCTTAGTCAATGAAAAAATGAACGTTTTTATACTATATGCACTATAACTTACATTCTTATTTTCCTTTTTAAAATATATAGTATTTTAGTAGCAAAATACAGTGTAATATTAATAAATACATGTTTAAAACCACATTTGAAACCTTCGTGCCTTCTTTATTTGTATATCATTCTGTATTTTTGGCCCTCGGGCTCACCACAAACATTGTTTAGGCAAAAGGTTTGGGCACCTCTGCTCTAGAGCAGGATTTTCTGGTTTAACGACTAGCAAACCTCCCTTCTGATGATGTATCTTAAAGGTGGGAGGAAAATTACAAATGCTTTGAGGTGGATACTTGAGGGCAGGCTGTTTGAAATGTTGTTTTCCCGCTGGCTGGGTAACACGGAAGGAAGACAGATAGCTAATGCTACTGCGAGGAAGCCGAACATCATGTCTGTTTTTATTAGCCTCTACATCAGCGGCTTCACAAGCAGTCAGGATTTCTTTCTTGCTTTAAGGCGGTTCCCAACAGCTGTACGGTGCATTTGTGTAATGCTAATGCATGCTGGGTGCATGGACAAAAGTCAAAAATTACACTAAACCTGAGGAACACAATGCTGTGCTACAGTATACTGCATACCATGACAAATAAAATAACAGATGCTAGTTTAGGGCTGGAACGTACTCAAATGACACAGTTACATACTGTTCATTATTTCTTTTCCTCCATAGCCCTAAGAGAAAGAGAGAGAAAGCAAGCTGACATCACTAAAAGCCAAAGAAGTGGGAGGAGTTCAGTTCAGACATGGTCAAGGACAACACCTACGCTAAACACGATGAAACGCTGGAACAAACTGCATCCCTTTTACTTGCCGTTTTACAAACACTGGAGGAATTACTGCAATCCATCAGGAATGGCAGGCATCCGCTCCTCACACCGCTTCTGACATCTTACCAATTCTCACTGGCCAGTAACAAAAAAGCTGAGAAGACACACAGTACAGCTGCTGCTGTCTATTCAAAGAGATCAAGCATGACAAAAGGCAACCAGAGAAAGTTGGGAACGATTTAATCTCAAGGCATTTATTGGGCTTGGTTCACTGACAGATCTGTTCCTCTTATAAAAAAAAAGCCCCAAGATTATATCAACTATTTTGGATAGGAAAGCCGTAAAGAACAACACTGAAGGTCTTCACAGATATGACATGTTAAGGAAACCTGAGTTTGATGGAGTGGGGCCTTGAGCTTGAGCGATTTCTCAGCCACAGGCTATTGCTGCTGACATAAGAGAGCACGGATTCCGTTTACCAAAATCCTCATACACACCAGCTCACCACCACTGAAGAACATCTGTCCCAGCAAACACAGTAGATTCTCATCTAAAGAGATGAAGCCCCTAACTTCTCTTAATAGCGAAATGGCCTGGGTACAAAACCCATACCATTATATAAAACTACCAAAACATCAAAACACCCTACATGTCAGATCTCTTTTCCTGATCAGTAGAGGAAATGCATACTGAGTGGGAGCTGAAGCAGCAAGAGACAAACAAACAATATGCAAAACTACTACAAACAGTGACTGGTTGGATACAAAATGAACATTTTGTTACGTTATACTGTGAGTCTTTGTTTGAATTTCTGTAACATGCAGACAAAAAACATTCAAATTACAAAACAGTCAAGAAATAGTCTTTCTGTGCCTACAGTTCTGTGCAAATGTCAGAGACCAGCCTTCATTTAACTAATATCCAAATAACACAGTCTTTTGGTACAAATTATTCATTTTTAGAAGATATTTCTGAGGCGATTAGATGTTAGATAATGTACCTGCATAAAGAAGAGGGAAGTCAAAGAACAATGAGTGAAAAACTTTTGGAGAAAAATGACAAAGATATAAAGAAAATGGGACTCCAAACTACCGTTCGAGACCTGGTAGACCACCAAAACTGTCACCATCAGATAAACAGGACTTAAAGCTTTTATCTTTGACAGAGAGGAGAAAATCAAGCTCCACTCTTACTTCAGATCTGAAAAATCTACAGTTTGTTTGTTCCATCCTTCCACTGTGAGAAGACAACTCAACACAATGAGTCTGGAAGGATGTGTAGCTGTCAAGAAGCTCTTACTGAGAAAAGGAAACAGACAAAAAAGAAACAAAAACTTGGAAATAAAACAAAGAAGCTGCTGGTGTTCTCAGAACAATGGACTGACCACCCCAGAGTCCAGACCTCAATATCACTGAATGTGTTCGGGATTACTTGGATCATGAGAAGTAGAAAATGCAACCCAACTCCTAAGACTGAACTTAAAAATATCCCTGCAGATTTCTTTAAAAAGCTGAAAGCAAGTCCTCCAAAAAGAATGGAAGCTGTAATAACAGCAAATGGTGGACAGATTAAATATTTAAAAAATAATATTATATTCAGTTGTTGGGGCTTCTGTGTAATTTTCTATTAAACGAAACTGGAAAATAACTAAATGAGGGTGATCACTTTCATCCACATGCACGTTTTTGGATATCCATGAAGAGGAACCAACTCAGAAGGCCTTACAACTGATTTACTACTGTGGTTAAGCAATGTTTGGTCTCATATTTCATCATGGCGAAACTGAAATCAAGAACGTGTTGGTATTAAATTAACAGCACTTCCTCACTTCTGTTATAGATATCCTCCATTGGATTGCTCATTGATCTGTTTGGGAAATCTCTATGGGCCAACCAGACCACATTAACACTTAATAATGAGCACTCCAGTGAGGCTTGACAGACATGTGAAGGGTCTCCCCTGTCTTTTACAAAAAATGGGGGAGGGGGAGTTCAAGCAAAGAGGAAACAGATTCTTCTATCTTGTTTCTAGACTGGACGTAACATCCTGCTGCTTCAGTTCTTCCCATTACTTTGACGGGAAGGTATCTGCTGCTGGTATTTGGTGTACCATTATCAGGACAGGCTTTGACATATTACAGATGTGACTCAACCAACCAGAAAGAATGCTGCATGAGGGAAACTGGGCTAATCCACTCCATATCCCCCAGTCTTAAGTTCCGTAGCAGACAGTCACAGCGTTCAACCTCCTCCCCCCTGATCTCAAGTCTTCCACACATCCACTATGTTTCCCATTAATCATTTTTTGCCAAATGGGATGCCTTTTAAATGCCCCATCTTTGACTCACTACTGAGAAATGGAGTAAAGCTGCACAGTATATGAGTTGTTATGTGTTATTTCGCAATACTGATCTTAGATTGTTCCACATTAGTTTCTGTGGGTGTCTGTATGAATCGAGGCATTCAGCAAAAATTTCATGAGGGTAACAGGCCTAGTCATAGAGGTCTACTCTGAAGAGCTCATCTTCCCACAAAACAAAACACTGGTCTCTCCTTGGGAGGTTCATTCCAAAGCAGCAAAGCAAAGACCCCGAATGACACCAAGCCCCATAGCCACATGGTACATTAGTTAGACCTTTGTATGCTTTTTTCAAGCTGACATTGACTTGAGAGCTAAGAGCACAAGACGTATTGTTAAAAAAACAAGTAAGACAACACAGTCATTTAACAGGTTTGACATATGAGCTTAGAGTTTCTGAGTCAGCACCAACGACACACTGGATACCACCACTAACGTACTGACTGCTTATCTTACCACTATTCTCCTGAATCATGGTTAATGTGCAGGTTAATGCACTTATCTGTCAGAGCTTGGCACAGACCATTTCAGCGATACTTGCACAAGAAAGCCATTAAGGAACTATGGGTTTACACACTTTGCCCTCAAACGCAGCAAGGGCATATTCAAATGTAAACAAGTCTTACACATTGCTTCTAACCACTCCATATATTCTACTCCATGGGTTCTATACCTTATGAAAATATATAATATGAGAAATAAGCAGACCTGTGGCTCTTCATTCAGGTTGCAATGTACTTCTGAAGGTTAGGGAATAGGACAAAGTCTTGCAATCAGTAAAATTCTCACCCCTACTGAGAACAGGCTGTCCATGCAGGGTTCAGCCGTTACAGAAAGACACAATACTCTTCTCTGATACCAATAAAGATATTAAAAACCTGAGTATCAGCTGATACCAATCACCAATTTTCTTAAAGCAGTTCACTTCAAATGAGTATCAGGGATGTGCGTTATTGTGATTAATTTTGATATTTGCGTATCCAGAAGAACAAAACAGATTTGGGCTGAAATTAATATAGAGCTGTGGCTTACCTTTTTAGGGTGACAGCACTGGTGTTGCACCAAAATGTACTGTTTTATGAAATTCGGTTATTTCATTAGGTTTTCGTGCTGGATGAGCAACAGAACAGAGACCGTCTCAGAGAAGCTAACGGGCTAAAACTACAGCTAACCAATACAACACTGGATGCTGAAGCAGACTTGTCATCTTCTATAGGTGTTTTTTCCTCTTCAGTAGATAATATGCCACATAGGGATACACACGGATGCTTAAGGACTGTTCGTGGTAACGGTATTCTAACACTGAAACCCCTGTTCCTTTTATTTTGGCTGTTTTTATGTCCCTCTGCTCTTTCCCACAGTTAACCGGATATCCACTCATTAAATTTTGTGGTTTCTTGAATATCAAAATTAGTCGTAATGCACATCCCTAACACTAACGTTTTAAGTTTGTCCTGTCAAAAAAAAAATATTCTAGCCATTTTTGGACCTAAAGTTAACACCTGCCTAGCCTATTTGATAAAAGCCGCTATCTCTGCCTTCACGTCCTTAACGATGCATCCTTGGCAACACACCCACTGTTACACCCTTGAATTTTGGAGTAGTAAAACTCAAGCAAAACTTTCTGAGCAAAATCTTTCACATGTAACAGTTATTTTCAAATGTCTTCCCATGATAAAGTGCACTGAGTACTCGAATAGTGATTTCAGTGATTCCCATGCACATCCCTAATAAGCATCTGAAATTAGACTATTGTGCTCAAACTGCTCAAACGCTCTACGACCCCACAGGATGAAATCCACAGCTAACGGCATCACATCACACAGTGTGAGTGTGTGCTATTTCAGGCTAGACTTTTTACACGATCAGATTTTACCCTCTGATATCTGATCTAGCATTTTCTGCTGATATCAGCCCAAAACGAAACCTGGTATCAGATCGGTGCTATCTCTAATTAAGAACACTGAAGACAGACCCCCATACACTGATAAAGACATGCACACATCCTAATGTACTAAAACTGAAGCCCGAACAAAAAGGGCTAATTAAACACACTGGCTTTGTCAAGCAGCCCACACCACTGGCTTAGATGAAGGCTAGCATCTTTGTTTAATTACAGTGAGACACTTCATGCTCTGCAGTGTCGAGGATCATAAACAACTCTGCATGATGCCATATGACTAAGCCTCGGTCAGACGCATAATGTCAGAGGTGTTATTTTTCCAGTCGTGACACATTCTTTGACATGCATTTGGGGATCTTGTTATGACAACATTCATTTTTTGACAGCTATGTTCTGTATTTTTGGAGTAATTTTAATTTAATTTTTACTGCTTTATTGACAGCAATAGGGCCCTCGATTGGAGGGTTCGGTTGACACTAAGAATACTGTGTAGGTATTAAGACATATATAAAATTTAAAGTCTGAAACAACCTAAATCCATGTTTTCTTTTTAAGTGGATTAAACTTGATCTTGACTTGCACGCACAATACACACGTACAAAGTATGTCCTATGAATTCCTATGTACAATAAGTGACTGACTAGGATTTCTTACACTCGGTGTAAACTGGGCGGTTCTAATCATGAGTACAGCGTGTGTAAGCTTTACCTTCACCAATCACTCAGCAGATGTGGCTTTTTCCACACACACAGCTTCACGAAAACGCTCTCTCTTTCTATTCAAGTCTGAGAAAAGGCTAACAAACAAGTGAAAGCTAACCAGGCAAGAAGAACCGAGCTACTGAGCAAGTCTGTCTGCTGTCTGTTAACTCATTCGGTCGTCCAACTGGCCATGCAAGCATTCCATATGTGTGCATTCTCTGAATGCACAACTAGCAGTGAATAAGAAATGTACCTTCTTTAAAGCATCACCACACAAAGCACGGTGTTTCGGTGAGCCATGGATCACCTGCTTATGCAGAATCTGTTTGTGTACTCATTTCTCCCTGTTTCGCTCGCGCTATTGTGTTTAGTGCATAAGTAAAGCAGGCTGAGAGTGCCGGACAGAGGAATATCAATAAAGTATGCTCATTAGCATACTAGACCACGCCCAGACAGATCTCTGAGAGGCCTGACCAGCAATGTTTCATTGTATTTTCTTGTTTTTTTTTTTTGTTTTTTTTTTATTCAAACAGTGCTGGGTGTTTAACAGAACACTCTTTTTTAAAGTTAAACAAAGATTTTACACTATTTTACACTATGCTTTACAAAACTTTCACCACACCACAGTACAAAATACAAGTTTGTATTTATCCTTACTTGCAAAATGTCACCTGTAATCTTCATCATTGCACAGCATCAGATTTGCAGCAGCTGGAAACGCACGAAACAGAACAGATCAATCACCAGTGCCTTCTAGCGGCCTCGCGGCCTGGTCAGCACAGCCGTCACTAATGGGAAAATATTGAGTGAGTGGCTGGACTCGGGCGAAACGAGTTGATCGGGAGTCAAACCATGACACGCTTCGCAATGCTGAACAGAGTGACCCTGTTTTCTTTTGTACAGAGTTATAACACAAAAGAAGCTGATCCAATAGGTCCAATAAAACGGAACTTTTAGAGTGAAATAACAGCACTGCTTAGTCTCCTGTAGTAAAGACGGACCGGTATTAGCATTTGTTTTCCTGCAGGTCTAAAGTCCAGCTCAGTGCTCTAAACAAACAGCTCAAATCTACCATTGGACTACTTTCACATGAAGGTCCATTAGTTAGAGTGGTGGCTCAACTGACATGTGAAAGACATTCTAAATACAACAGTGCTAAATAATTTACTGTTACAATCCTGATTATTTCCTGCTGACTAACTGAGAACCAGCTGCGTAATTAAACACAGGTAGGTAATTCACTTTCCTACAAAAGAAAAATCACGATTCATTCAAAGTTCGAGAGGAAGAAAATGAGGCGTCGACGGCGAAGCACGACTGAGGAGGGTGATACTGACCGTTTCATTCATCACTTTCACACGCCAACTGTGGGATGATGACACAGAGTGACACAAAGGCTACAGAACATGCATCTCCAGAAAACGGCCACAACTGTGCTGTCCATGCTCTGTCCATTCTGTATCCTGTGTAGACTGAGTCACCCCTGATTACCATATGTAGCTTATGAGGAAACGAAACCAGTGTATCAGGAAATTCATATTCCAGCATCAATACAAACACAAGAGTTACAACAGTATATTAAAACTTCTCCAAGATGTTAGAATAATGGTCCTCATTGACCAACAGTTCATTAGAAAACATTTCCTCTTAAAACCCACTAATGCAGTTTTCATGATTCTGAACTTTACCAGTGTTTTCTTATTTGGGGTTTGTTCTTAGGTAAGAACAGAATCTACACACACTCAAGAGTACAAAGGTGACAACAATTCTGCGTCATGAATCTGATGTAAACTTTTGTAGGACCTTTGGAGGACCTCTGTAGGACCTTTCTTAAAAAATTAAGAAAAAACTTCTCAAGAAAAAATTAAGAAAGACACTGGAGAATGAGGCTCAATGTTTTCTACCATATGACAGATGTAAATATCAAATTACTATGATATCTATATTTTTAGCAGATTATAAATCATAACTACATTTCAGTGGGTTGTGGGTAAAATATCCATCTATTTCAGTATTTCTGTGCATTGCTTGTCAATGGCACCATTCTGCTGTTAAGAAAGCTGATGAATATGAAACACTGCAGCTGGCCATAGACATACATAAGCGTTAGGCTAGAAATACACTGTATCATCTGTATATACATGATCTGTGCCATTTAAGTCATTTTATGTCGTTTATAAGCCACGTTAATGTAATAAATTCTCTTTCTCCTGATTGCTGTACGAGCCCTCTCCTGTTTACATAACCAGCAGCCACAGGAGAGACAGGAGAGGTGAGGAGCCGTTTCTCTAACGTTTCAGAGCATTAGCGTTAACTAACACATCCCTGATTACATCCCACTATGTTCTGTTCATATTCTGTAAACTGACACACAGCGTAGCTTAACGCACGCGCTTCTTCTGCCTTCAACGGTGGCACATATGCCCAGTCTGCCTCCTTAATTTCCGACCCAGATCCACACGAGCTGCACTCACGAACGAGGTATGAACTAAATACCAGCCCCGGGCAGAGAGCAGTCTCCAAACCCGCTGAGGGCGAAGTGAGCTGAAGTTGTACACGCTGCTAACGCTGCTTTAACGGCGGAGAACCCGAAGAGGAGCGTCTCTCACATCGTGCCATTACCACTCACTCCGCTCCTGCCTCGCAGCGCTGTAGAGGAACGCACCTAATCCAGAAGAGCCGTCCCGGGAGAGGAGATTAGCTGTCCAAGCTGTCCTTCTGAGCCGCAGGACACCAGTGTGCACACATTCCCGTCGTTTATCGCTCTGTTCGGCGCATAAAAATGCGACAGTGAAATCGACTCGACGCTGCTTTCACCACAACTGTATCACACAGAATGCGCGTCATATTACTGGGTTGCCAGATTCAACAAATCCCTTTTTCGCAGTCAGGCTGTGGCATGGCTAATGTTCCGTCTTTAACGTCAACAGGAAAAAGCACGGACTTTATTGATAATCACGTTAGGGAGCTGAACGGTACTAGCAATAAAACCTCGCGCCCTATTCTTGAAAAAACGGCTCTACTGATAACGATAATAACCTCAATCTGGCAACCACGTTCCACGGCCGCTAGTTAACATCTGATTGGCTCGAGGATCGCCGATCGCTGCGGTCTCCACGTCGCTGATTGGCTTAGACGCTGAGGGTAACGCTAAGCTCCGCCCTCTCCGGCTGAGTTTTGTAAGGTAGGCTCACGGTGCGGCTCGGGTTAAAGCGACAGCGCAGTAAATACAGCAGGAGACGAGCTGCTCCAGCAAACAGCGGATTTCTGTGGAAAATTTGGAGTCACGTTACAGTAGCTGTAGACAGTATGAACATTCTTTTCAATTCCAAGAGGAAATAGAAGTCAGACACTGGACATAAACACAATGAAATGGCATTATTTTCAATGGGAGGATATTTATAGTGCCTGGAGATGCTTGGCCATATTTATGATGCAGTCTATTTCACGTTAAATGGTCAATAGACCGTTAACTAAAGCAGATGTCCTTCCATGCATTATTGCCTATGTGAATGGAAGTGATTCTGAAAATGTATTGATTTTCTTCTTATAGGTCTGTGCACTCTCATGCCAAAGTAACTCGCTGGCAAAACAGCCATGTAGAGTAAGTAAATAAATCCCTACAAAGACATCTCAAAATGGCAGAACTGACAGGCCTAACAGGACTAATGGTACTTAATATGAAAACAGAGAGCAAGGCTGTTCCTGCGCCAAGACCTGTGGAAGCTATAAGCTGTTATTCTTTCATTGTTTCCTGAATGTGTGTCTCTCTGTGAATCCAGGTGCACTTCCACTCTAAAGCTTCATCCAAGTCTAACAGAATTCCAGAGGTGTGCAGAATAGCCTAAAACCACAGTCACAGTATTTTTACTCTAATGAAAAAATGGCTAAACTAGAACTAAAAGTAGCCCTGGAATCAGCGTACACTCTTAAAAAGATGGTTCCTCAAGGTTCTTCTGTAGAACCATGACTTGTATACAGAACCATTTTATGCTTACATGGGTCTTTACATCGTGAGAAGGTTCTTTAGATTGTGTTCTGTATAAAATATGCGTATATTTATAAAAAACAATGTTCATAAGGTGTTTTCAATGTAGTACAAGTCAAACAGAATTTCGAATTAAGTATTCAGATCTTAGATATTTACAAGGATTATGTTTTGTTCTATTTAAACTTGAGGCATTAATAGAGAAAGTAATAGGCTAAATATGTGCAAAGATCTTTTATCATCTTTTGTTATATACTGACTAGCATTTTGAGTTTTGTTTTTTCTTCTTGACAGATATATATATTTATAACCCCAGCCCACTGCTCACGACTCCTCCACCCACCAACCCAGTAGTGCCTGGCCTTTTGCTTTAGGTCAAAAGGTCTTTCTGTTGCTCTTTCAACAGTGCTGATTTTCCCAGATCGTCACTGTTTGACAGTGCTGTGATTTCTTTCCTCACCTTCAGCAAACACCTCACATAAATCAACTGCTCTGCTACACAAACTGGGCAACATACAGCCAGTCAACACTGCTCTGAGATTACAGCACGTTAGCACCCGCAGACACTTAGATGTCCTGCTTCAGTGACACAGATCTGATTCTGATGATCAAATCCACTGGTGATGCTAGCTTGAAAAGTAGGCCTGTTTGAAGAGAACAAATATACAAGGAAAAGATAAATGGTACTATTAGACCAGATTGTGTAGCAGGAAGAGCACTCACATCTGTCATCTCCTCCTCAGTTCAAGGGAGCTGTTAACAGATCTTAGCCATGCTGAGAGCCGCAGGGCCCTGACCAGTGAGATCATGACTTTCATCACTACAGTTCAGTGACGGCAAAGCTGCCTTTCTTACCCTCATCACAGAACCACCTACTGTGAATTACAGTAAGCACACAGTAAAAACAGATCCAGGTTAACCCATTAAAACTGGAAAGTCTGTATGTGGGCTCACACTACAGTTCCTCTCCTCATAACCACATACTGTGACTTATACAGTCATTTCACAGTAATTACCACATAATTTTAGTAGTTACTGAATAATAAGCCTAAGACAAAAGGGCTCAAATAGATAGTCAAATAGCACCTGAGGTTGTATTGCTAAACCCACACAGTGCAGTTGCAGTAATTTACTGGCACCAAATATATAAATTGTATCTAAGATATATACTTCAGCAAGACAATAACATGCCATTGCTGTCATATGAAAATCATGTATCGCCATTTTTAAGATTTTATTTTTCTGAATCATTTTAGCACAGCGGCTGCAATTTATATTGTGTGTATGCTTCAGAATAAATGGACCAATAGGAATGCTCCAGAAATGCTTGTCACATTATACATTATAATGTATAAAACCATAAACCACCATTTTATTTTGGACAGCAACAATGTTATAACACAAACAATTCTATGAAGAAACTGATAAAAAATAAGACAAGCGAACTGACAGAAACAACTAAAGTTCTAAGAAGACTGTGAATCTCCACCCCTGCACTGCAATATTTATATTATTTTCCACTGTTTATTGATTTTAAGAAACCATCTTGTTGTATCAGTCAGTAAACACTGTTTAACTCAAATTACTGCTGTTCAGTTTTTGACTATCACATTCATTTGATCTGATATACATTTTGCATCTAATGTAACATTTTGCATCATTCTGTCTTTAAGATGTAAACAAAGTCATTCACAGTGGTTTGGTGTGAAATGCTCTGCTCTAGAGAAACTTACAGAGTCAGAACTGTTCACAGTGGTGGTGGTGAGAACCAGATGTCCAAAGCGTTTAATGCCTCTAAAAGCAACTTCGCATAAAGTTAAAACCTGACATTGTTATTAATACAGTGCCTTATTCCTGTGACATTATTTTATCATAGTTTTGAGACAAGATTTTGGCTGAACATGTCTCAAATGTTCCTTTTAAAACACATACATGGTGGAGAGATACATGCAGAGTGCTGTGAGGCAAAATTAGTTTTTTGGGATTTATCACTCTCAATATTGCATATAAAAACTTATTTCGGATAGTACATGAAATGGTTATATTTGTGTTGTAGACATCACCACCCTGGTTCCTGTCACCACCACTGTAAACATATTTATGACAGCAAGTTTCTCTACAGTGAACCATTTCACATCAAACCACTCTGAATGACTTTGTTTACATCTCAGTGACTGAAATATGTAGATATTCTGAAAAATAAGTGGAGTTTGTTTAAAATTAGTGTCGGGTGTCAAACATTTTCATACTGGTTGGGCCCTGATGTTGAAACCAAAGCAAGCAAATTTTTGTGATCAATATTTTTTTAACAAGTAAACACATAAAACATAAGACCTATGTTCAAAAAGCCCAAGATATGCCCATAGGACCCTTTACAATAGATACAGTATAGAGTCAATAATCACAACTAGACATCAAAGTAGCCACATCAATAATGACAGCAGTGATGGTCAGTGGTATACTTATATAAGAGCAAAAGACATAGGTATCAAAGCAAAAGATAAATAAATAAATTAACAAATAAAGATAAATAAATGAACCCGGTATACTGGAGTTTCCACCCTCATATCAGTTAGCAAAGATTACTATGCTGTCACTATTTTTAACAGTTCTTTCTCAGTATTTGACCAGGACACAGTTGTTCCTATTTTGCCCTTATTTATCCTGGCTGTTGTACATTCCAAAAGAGTTGTGTCCCAAAAATATGTAAGCCAAAAAAGATGCACATGGATGGAGGGAAAAGCAAGCAAATTTCATTTTGACACCAAAACAAGAGCTAATTGCTGTAAGTCTTTAACCTCTTCAATGGCCAGTGGCCCCTTGCAGGCCCAAAATTTTATTACACCCTTCCATACCCATGCTCAGCCAGTTTGCTATGAAGAACCTGTAATTACTAAATAATAAGCCTTAGAATGTAATAAGCCTGGTATTTTAAGGGGTTAAATCATAGAATGCACTACATTCTTTAAGAAATACAGTAGATTACTGTAGAATTCCAACTATACATTCACATGTGGCTGCATTCAGGTATCCAAGGAACTTAATTTCTGTTGTAACAGCACATTATTAATCTTTTATAATTAGCATCACACTAAATCCAGTCAGTTATATTTAACTAGGTGCAAACTGATAGACTGCATTGTGGCTCCTTCCACATATTCTAATTGGATGACTTCTATTTGCTGCAAGCTAAACTAATGCAAACTGTTGGCTTAAGAATGGCTGAACAGTCTGTCTGTTACAAAGCAGAACATAAGCATATCACAAGATACAATTCAAGCTTTTTGTCCAGCAATGAATCTCTCCAGTCATATCAGCTTACCATGTTGAGGTCATGTCCAGACAAAGTCTGGCCGTCCCTGGGGTACAGTTGTCCATACATTTCCTTGTCTGGGGCATTGGCTATTCAAACACAACTTGCTCAGGACAGAAAATACATAGCAGGTGGGTCAGATATGGTATCAGTAACAATATGTCTCAGGAGACCAGGCTGGAAGGTATTGAGAACGTGCTGTAAAGTGTGGGAACAGATGGGAGTCCTGGGAGAATGGGAGGAAATCACAGGCTGTGCGGTGTCACACAGCGTGTCACCGTGTTGGCCGGTGTGGAGATGCAGAGGGATCGGCTCGGGGGTAGAGAAACAAATGACACCTCCTGAGCGTGAATTCTCCCTCTGTTCTAAAGGCTGCTGGTGGGTGGCTGCATATTGGTAAATGGCTACAAGCAGCGACTAATAATAAAATCACCTCATCACAGACATACAGTGTATATATGAAACGTCTAAACATTAGAGCTCCTTTTTTCCCTCATTTGAAAATGCCTGCAGCCTTTACACTGTGTGAGCCTTTATTAACGAGTGGACCAATAGAAATGAAAATGATTTGGAATAAAAGCTTGCTACATTAATGTTAAGAGTATTTCTTTCTCTATTTTGAAGATACAAGGTTTTATGTGCAGTGACAATATATATGTAGACATGTAGGCTGAATACTGCTGAACTACTGTATAAGTATCACAATAGTCCACCACCCGAAGAATACCTGGACATCCCTTTACACTGACGGACAGGCCACCCATGTTGGGTGAAGTGCCCAATTAGCCACAACAACTAATAAGCCATTTTTTTCAGTATTTAGTGTGATCACACTTTGCTTTTATTACTGCTTCCATACTTTTCAAGAGACTACCTTTCAGTTTTTCAAACGAACCTGCATAGATGTTTTTCCACACCTCCAAAGTTCAGTCTTGGAAGTTGGTTGCATTTTCTTCAGCTCAAAATTCCAAACACATTCAGTAATGTTGAGGTCAGGACTCTGGGAGAAAATTTGCAAGTCAAACAAAGAAGCTGCTGGTGCTCTCCGAACAATGGACTGCTGCAGTGCTGAGATTCTTTATTTGATTTGCAAATTGTCTTCTTTTTTTGTCCGTTTCCTTTTCTCAGTAACAGCTTTTTTACAGCTACACATCCTTTCAGACATATAGTGTTAAGTTGACTTGTGGACAGATGGACAGAAACACCTGTGGATTTTTTCAGATCTTAAGTAAGAGTGGAGCTTGATTTTCTCCTCTCTCTCAAAGATGAAAGCAATAAGTGCTGTTTATGTGAGGGAGAAACTTGTGGTGGTCTACCAGGTCTTGCATGGTTGTTAGAAGCCCCATTTTGTCTGTATCTTTTAATCATTTTTTGAACTCCAGTTTTGGAATCTCCTGTTTTTTGCTTATTGTTGTTTGACTTTCTCCTTTATTACATAAGATTGTTACCTTATATCTAATTTCCTCAGAACTATATCCTGAACAATGAGTAAAGTGTACTAAATTTGACTGGAAAGTAAATAAGTGTGGTCTCTGACTTTTGCACAGTATACAGTGCCTTCCAAAAGTATTCAAACCCCTTAATAGTCACATTTGTCTAGATTACAAATGAAACTTTGATATTTTGTGCTGATATATTGTATTTTAAAAGACTGATTCTCAAAATCAACAAACATAAAATGGAATTTTATTAAGAAAATATTCTGTGACAAAAATGACTAACTGAAAAATGCTGTTTTCATAAGTATTCAACCCCTGTGCTGTGGAAGCTCCTAGTTTACACAGATGAAAGATATTACCCTAATGAGGACACAACTGGCTTACAATTGTCCTCTAGTGGGGACTTTTCAGGCCAGAGTGCTGCAGAGATTAGCATTTACCCTCATCTAACGCTCTGAATTCAGTTTATAAAGGTCTTGCTAATTAGCTGATGAGCTGAATCAGGTATGTTTAATGAGGCAGTGTGCACAAGTCTGCAGTGTGGGGCCTGTGAGGATGGAGCCTGACACATGTGCTGTAGGCCATTTGTTTCTCTTCATACTTCGTTAGCCACCTTTTACCCTGTTCTTAATTGCTTAAGACCCTCACAGGACCACCACAGAGCAGGTATTATTTGAGTGGTGGATCATTCTCAGCACTGCAGTGACACTGACATGTGGGTGACGTGTTAGTGTGTGTTGCACTGGTACGAGTGGATCAGACACAGCAGTGCTGGTGTTTTTAAACGCAGTGTCTACTTACTGTCCACTCTATTAGACACTCCTACCTTGTTGGTCCATCTTGTAGACATAAAGTCAGAGACGATAGCTCATCTGTTGCTGCACAGTTTGTGTTGGTCATCGTCTAGTCCTTCATCAATGGTCACAGGACGCTGCCCACAGGACGCTGTTGGCTGGATATTTTTGGTTAGTGGACTATTCTCAGTCCAGCAGTGACACTGAGGTGTTTAACAACTCCAGCAGCACTGCTGTGTCTGATCCACTCAGACCAGCGCAACACACACTAACACACCACCACTACATCAGTGTCACTGCAGTGCTGAGAATGATTCACCACCCAAATAGTACCTGCTCTTTGGGGGTCCTGAGCATGGAAGAACAGGGTAAAAGGGGTCAAACAAAAGACTTCAGTCTGTAATTGTAGATCTACAGAGTGCACCTAAAATGGACAATGAGTGTAGAATAAGGTATTTAATAAAGTGGGCAGTTGGTGTTTATGCATGTATATACAATGAGTATAATGCATAATAAAGATATCTATACTGAATGAAAATGAAAAGCATAAGAACAAAGATCCAGGTTTATAGTTTGTTTATTAAAACTGGACTAGACCACAACGTAAGCTAAACAAACAGAAGTATTCAAATCAAGACCACAGATGTGAAGGTTAGTTCATTATTGTACTATTACACTGCACAGCGTCCCTCAGTGCTTTGCTGAGTTCATGTGTAATTGTAATATTATGCACTGCTATGCAATTACAGCAAACCACTATGATATGTTATCTGGTGACTTGGCATTTAAGATATGAGTTTCCATAGCCTAAGGGTGAAAGCTGTGTCCATCAATGAAACATGTTTACATGAACAATTGGAGTCTTGACTAACGGACAAACACAAGGCGCTGTCTGTGTTTATTCTTGCTATCTGGACAAGCCAAGAATCTGGAAAGTTCAGAACAGTGCACGCTGCTGTTCTCATCTGTGACACCCGACTGCACAAATTCATAGAGCCGGTATTATTCGGTCTCTGGGGGTATCAAAAACATATTTGGGAACATTGTGCTGGCCCAGGAAGCCAGGGCCTTTTATGAAAAGGTGAAAGCTGCAGAGCGCAGAATGGAAGAGATTAGAATCTTGTGATGTTCTGTATTCATGCCTTTCAGTCAGCAAGCTTGGCACACAGGCCAAGAACCCCAGCTGCTTTCTGACCCGCTCCTGTTAAATAACCTCTTATTGCCCGAGGCCCTTCTGTCTGACTGGCAGCTTTGCCCACGTAGTAACGTCTAACTTCAACTTTTCTCTTCTGCTCTCCGTATACAAGAAAAGACTTTGCCAAAATAGTGTAGGGGAAAGAAAGGGCGAATCAAAAGGCTGTTCACTTCATTGTTCTGTCTTCTGTCACAGCTTGTTGTGTTGGCATGTTGGAAACCGCGGTCCCTGCAGAGCCTGACTCACAGCCCTTAACAAACAGTTTTGGAACCGACAACGCGGCCACGTCTATGAGAAACACAATGCGGGCTCGTTCCTAATTAAAACAACTCAGTGGTGCACTGAGCACTCTGAATGAAGCTTGGTTGTAATGAGGAAGCTGTTGGACAGAATTTATTTATGGCTGTTGAAGAAGACAAGCAGGACATTGTGGACGCAGCCTGAGGGGGGAAAGATCTCAGTTTACATCTGAAATCAGATAAAGTCCAGTACAAGAAAAAATGCTATTATTACATAACGGTACATTTAAATTGTCATCGGGAGGACGCAAGACGTTCTTTAAACAGAAACAACGTGAAAGAATCTATTTTGTACTTTATATGCCACAATCAATTTAGCAAATTCCCAAACTCAGCCCTTCTTCAGCACATTTAAATGTTAAAGCTGTGCTCCCTGATTTAAGAACGCCAGAGTGGCGACACTGACCCAAGTTACTGTAAGGCTGTATAAAGAGGGTGGAGATATTTTGTCTCCGCTGTACTCATAGATGCCACATCCAGTGACCTGAAAACACAATTTAGGAGCTTTCAAAGCCTCATTTATTATCTTAGTTGAGCCAAAACTTACAATATAGTTCTATGCGAAAGTCAGAGACCACCCTCTAGTTACTCATTTTAAGCATCAGGAAAAACAGCAGGAAACATAATAAGCCTCAACAACTAAATATAATGGCATTTTTTCAGCATTTACTTTCAGTTTTTCAAAGAAATGAGCTTCCACACTTCCAAAGTTCAGTCTTAGAAGTTGGTTGCTTTTTTGATCTTCACAATCCAAGTAATTCAAAATACGTTTAGCTATGTTGAAGTCTGGACTCTAGGGTGGTCTGTCTGTTGTTCTAAGAACACCAGCACCTTCTATGTTTGATTTGCGAATGCTCTTCTTTTTTGTCTATTTTCTTTTCTCGTTGACAGCTACACATCCTTTCAGACTCAAAGTGTTGAGTTGTCTTCTCACAGTTGCAGGATGGACAGAAACACCCGTGGGTTTTTTCAGATCTGAAGGAAAAATGGAGCTTGATCTTCTTCTCTCTCTCAAAGATGAAAGCTTTAAGTACTGTTTTATGTGACAGTGACAGTTTTGGGGCTCTACCAGGTTTTACATGGTTGTTTGGAGTCTCATTTTCTCTATATGATTTTTTGGAAAGTCCAGTTTTTCACTAATTTTCCTTTGACTTTCATCTTCCTTATGCAAGCAGATTCTTTTATATTTTTCAGAATTTTTCAGAAAATCTCCCAAAAAATGAATAATTTGTACTCAAGGGCCATTTGGAATAGAAATTAAATAAATGAATGGTGTTTTTTGCACTGTCCTCTATATTATATTAAGAGAATATGATGAGATAATTATGTGATGATTATATGATGAGTTTTTAAGGCGTCTAAAAGGACTTATCTTCAGGATTAAATGTATTGTATACAGTACAGGCAGACTGTGATGACATCAAAGAAGAAGTCTTTAACCTTTTAAACTAATGGCTGTAGCAATTGTGAAGGGTGCACTGGTTAAAATAATGCATTGACTGTATCAAAAGGAAGCAGTGATAATACTGCCAGAGCTGCAGATTCACAGTGCTGCCTCAGCCTCTGCTGTTAGTAGATGCAGCGCAGCAGTTTCTGATCAAGTGCAGGCATACATTCAGACTGCAACTCAAATCAGAGCCAGATCATTTCAGAGCCTTTGTACAATCAGAGTGAGAATAGGAGTTGACTGTACATTCCTATGCATTCTTTTGCTGGCTCACAAATAGTAATTCATGACAAAAATCTATACATTTTCAGCTTCGTTAAATCATATTCTTTTCATTTAAAATGAAACAACAACATTTAGAAAAGCGCTGTGTCTAAAGTAAATACTATCTTACGAAATAGTCTGTCAAAAATAGCACACCTATTCATTAGAACACAAATTCACTAGAAGGCTATTCATTAGTATAGTATGTATAGTATGTTAGTATGAGGTTTAAAACGCAACCAAGATGTTATTTACTAAGAAGAGTAAATTAAGAGAGATTAGCTCTTTTTCTCCTGCCTTAATGCTACTACTACTACTACTACTACTACTACTACTACTACTACTAATAATAATAATAATAATAATAATAATAATAATAACTTAGCTTTAATTATTTAGACAAAAAAACAAGGATACAGTGTCATTGAAGCAAAGCACAACTTTTAGTGCAAGCACCACCTTGTGGAGAATTCTCTGTCTGCTAAAGTAAGCAAGTAAGTGATTGAGTGCATGAATGAGTGAGTGAAAGGATGAGAGTAAGTGAATGAGTGAATGAGTGAGTGAGTGAGTGAGTGAGTGATCGAATGAGAGTGTGTGCATGAGTGAGTGAATGAGTGCATGAGTGAGTGAATGAATGAGTGTGTACATGAGCGAGTGAATGAGTAAGTGAGTGAGTGAGTGAGTGAGTGAACGAGTGAGTGAATGTGTGAATGAGTAAGTAACTGAATGACTGAGTGATTGAGTGAGTAAATGAGTAAGTGAGTGAATGAGTTAGTGAGTGAATGAGTTAGTGAGTGAGTGAGTTAGTGAGTGAGTGATTTATTAAGTGAATAAGTAAGTAACTGAGTGAGCGAGCGAGTGAGTGAGTGAGTCAGTCAGTGAGTTAGTTTACAAGGCAGGTTTATGAGGTACCTCACAACTGTAAATAAATTCACACAAAGACCATAAAAGCTGCAAGAATATAGTAAAATAGCGTTAAAAAAAAACAAAACGGTAAAATAAACAACAAAAATAATAATGAAAGGTAAAAAATGTCATAGGTGTTGTTGTAGATGAAAAACAATGTTTGTAAAAATATGTCTAATCTCACAATTTCTTCGGTTCATAAAAAGAAAATATTGAAGTAAAAAGCACCTTTTTAAAATCACATTGTGCAGCAGTAATCCTCTTCACTTTTACCTCAGCTTAATTTCCGGTCCAATGAAAGTTAGGCCGGATGAAGAGAATGAATCAGTCATTTCTGATAATCAGAGGAAGCGTGCATTAACAGCCTGAGATGAACAAATCATTAGATTGGCCTCTGTATCAAAAGGAACTGTCTTAAATCAAAAGTGTCAGAATACGTTGTATGTTGAATATCTAAAGCTCATGTAAACAAAACTCGGAAAATGACAGAATGCAGCTTTAATCAGTCACACAGCATATGGGCTAATTAGGTAAAAGCTTTCAATCTCTGCCAACGACACATGCGGAAGGGGAAAAAATAGTTCTTAGCCCACATAGCTCTCCTCTCCAGGCTCTAGGAGGCCCAGAGTCAAAAGACAGCACGCTGAACACACCAACAGTTTAGCTTGTTAAACTCTTCTCTCACTTTGGAGAGCCATCCACAGCTGCAGAGAATGGTACATTACAGTCACTGTACTCAATTATACCACAACACAGAGGAGGTCAAAATATATGTGACAGAATGCCATTAACAATCAATTAGCCCACAGAATACTATACCCCGCCTCCAGGCTAGGCATTGTGGGCAGACAAAAAGAGAGCCTGTTATCAATTGTCTATTGTGATCTGTATCCCTACATTGGTTTTTTGGTCCATTATCTGCATCGAGGGGCCTAACAAGACCACCATGACCTCAGGATGGCTGTGGTGGTGCAAACGAGGCCGAAGTTTATGGCTTTCTCTGCGGCAAAACAGACGCTTCGTGTGCGCCGCTGAATTAGCAGGCTGTCCCCACAGTTTAATTGCGGTGAATTGGGCCTGGCGGGGTGCCAGGTCTGATCTTTGGCTAAGCCGATTTTCAGTTGCCCACTGTTTGGCGGTGGCCCCGAGGCAGATGGCACTTCTTGTGGGGGGGGTTGGGAATTAGGGGAAAAGCAATAGGAACAGCACATTTTACAAGCTGCTAAGAGTGAGACTTAGCGATGAGGTGCATACGGATGACAGAGGTGCTCACAGAGGATGCTTAAGCTGTGCATGCCCCAGATGAGAGCTACTGGTTGGCTGGAGAACTTCCACATCATTTCAAATGCCAAAAGCAATTTGATACTTCTTGGTTGCCAAGTTTTACATTTTTTTTTTTAGGCTAGCAAGCTAATCCCCACACGTCCACACTAGGAATGATTCTTTGGCACAACAGGAATTATTTAGATTCACAGACAGTCCATAAGATCTAGAGCCAATGAATCTTTGGCTCAGAGTCTTCTTCACTGGAACCACTCCTGATATATTATTTGTAAAGCCTGTCAATGGTTAAAGGTGATTATTGTTAAACAAGGACAGAATTTGGACCAGCATTGGGGGTAGTTGGGGGGAAAATTCTGGTCACATCTACAGGAAGTGGCTGTATCCGGCAAATGCTGCCAACTATTTGCTCTAAGGATAAGAAAATTACCCTTCAATTTGTTTAACATACAGCCAGCCTGAACAAAAGGCCCCTGGCAAAGTCAGTGCAGCCATACACACACAGCTAATACATCAATGTTTATTTTTGGGAGAGAAGGTTAATGAAGCTGATATATGTTAACTGACAATAAAGTGTGACTGGATGTCAGGAGTGAGAGATCATCAGATAAAGGCAGGAGCCAGTAATGTTTATGGACCACGGAGATTCTGGCGTCTAGGTCAATGGCCATTCAAAAGTCATTTCAAACTTAAATACACATTAGTAGCTGACCGCTAACACAGCATAAGAGCACCAGGAGTTCAACAGAGCTTTTACTTCCACTTGACATTTGGGGTTTAGATCTTTTGAGATCATATGATCTGACTTTTTGACAAACACAAATCTGTTTAGGGTAAATGTTTTTGGAAAAGTGGAGCTAACACTGCTGCTACACTTTGTGCAGGCTGCTGGTTCAAACTTTCCTATGCTTTCACTGCACAAATCACACAGCAGCCTGCTTTGCAATTATTTTCATGCTTATGTATAGCCTTTAATAATAATTGTATTATATACAGCTATTTAGTAAAAGATTAATAAATGTGTATTTTAATATAAGTTTGCAGAAATAACCAGTTAAATTACAGTTAATATCATTAACATAACAGCTCTCATTAACAGCACTGGTGCTCCCGAGCATCAAAGGTTCACTCCATCATTGGGAGGTTGTGAGTTCAAATCCCAGTGATGCCATCTGTGGCCCAAGAGAGCATGTGTTTGCAGCATCATGTGACAGAGGGAGGCCTAACTAGCGGGGAATCGGCCATGGCTAAAGTGGGATGAAAAAGAAAATTAACGTTTTTCACTGCAATAACATTTACAGAAATTACTGTTATTTTACAATCTTATACTGGCAAGACTGCCAGATAGTCTAGTCTTTTTAACAGTATAGGACCACCGCTGATTTAGCCGCTGGTGGTGAACTATTCTCAGCACAGCAGTGACACTGACATGGTAGTGTCCCTGGTGTTGGTATGAGAGTAGGCACAGCAGCAGTGCTGGGGTTTATAATGTCATGGTGTGTTGAGAATAGTCCACAAACCAAAATCATCCAGGCAAGAGTGGTCCTGTGGTCAGAAACACACAGCTGATAAAGGGCCAGAGGAAACTCAAATTTTGCACAGAAAAAGATTACATGTCTATCACAAGCTTCAAATAAAACATGGAATGTCTTTAAGAAGCTTCAAATGTCTGTGTTTTATCTGAAATGGCCAAAAACCTTTGTGCAGTTTTGACATTTGTATTCTGGACTGAAGGCCCAGCTCTAACAGTCACAGTTCACCACTGAAGTGCACACAGTGCTCAAAAACTCTGAAACAGGAAGCAGGACCATTTACTGTATGGATGTCATAGTTCTAAAAGTTCTCAGCTAAAATAACCTTATTTGGAACATGCTTTATAAAGCTCAGTCCTGACACCAGTATTACGCAATTAATGACAGAGATTCGTGACACACAGAAATGCAGTTTTTTATGTTTTACATGCAGAGTGGAGGCGCATCTGAGTGTGTGTGCTGTAATCTACGTGCACAGAGGACACTTTTATCCTGAGATCTCTAAGTGACACTGTAATTCAATATTATGTTAATATATTCAGAGCTTGGCTTCTTGTTTTCTGAATGTCGGCACATTCATTGTCACATTATTTGAGACGTAAGAAAGAGATGTGAAACCACGTCATTGACCAATCATTGGTGTACATTTATTATCACTTTCTGGCAGGTTGACACAGAGGTGTGAATTAAGACTAGGCCTAGGCTAAAGGGTGCGTCAATGACAAACGTAGGCCTACATTAACACTTTCTGACGGCTTCACACAGGTCTGAGATCTGCTTAAGCCTGACTGAAGGCTGAATGGGAAGTGGAAACATTTCATGGTGGGCAGCCATGCTGCGTCTTGAAAAAGGTCTGAAATGTAGCTCTGATGCATTTTAGACATTTGGAGAGGTAAAATGCTACAGGAAGTGGCTGCAATGATTGGCCAACAATGTTGATTAGTCGTTGTTAATGTTAATTATGGAAAAAAAGTTGGCTCATCAACATGTTATTTATTAAAAAAACAGCAGTGCTCTATAACGCCCTCTAGTGTTCATATGATGCACATCTATAATGCAGCGGCGAATCGTGATAGAGCTAGGGCTTCAATTCAGGCCATAAATGTCTAAACCTGGAAAAAGCTAAGATAACGCTAACGTCTGCTAGCATCCCTATGGGATTCTTGTAGTTTGTGGTGCTAAGCTAACAGATTTGAATGAATGTTTTTTGGCTGTTCTAGATTAAACACTTTTTTTGGTTTTGCTTGAAGCTTGAGACAGACATATTAGCCAATGTTTTGTAGTAGTTTCACTATGACTCTTTCAGTAGAGAGGCCTGGTACAGAGTTGCAGTTTTCCATTTTTAATAACCCACTGCTGCTCATATTCACTCAGTGATGTATCCAGGACCTCCAGAAGGCCTAGAGAGACATTGTTCCTTACAAAATTGTTTCTACCCATAGGAAATCAAAATGTGATTGACTGATTCCTCTGTCACCTCATAATTATGCTGATGGTTAATCTAATGCATAAAGGGCTTCTCTTCAGCTCTCAAAGTGCTAACCAATAGGAGAACTCACTTAGCTATATCTACCTAGATAGCAGTCATTCATAGACATAGCGATATGATTTCAGGTAAAAATAGACACTGTGACTATAAACTGCTGTGTATGTTGCTACTGACATTACCAAGAAACACTGCTATCAACTAAAAGTTGTTTTTCTTATGTAGCATACCATCATGACACCATAACTAGCTTGGATTAAGCTTTGCTGTCAGCTCTGTGAAACTGGCAGCGTTTAATAGTTAGGTAGGTAATCAATATTTTACAACTACTCTTGTGAAAGAGTTCAGCCTATAGCTTCAAAATAAGGCATGAGGCATGAATAAATGTGTAACCATCTGTTTTGCACTTTTTTATGTTATGTCGTACTAGAAATGGATGGAAGAGAGAGGGAGAAAGGTACCTTCATCAGCTCACTGATTTTCAGTAGAGAGAATTAGCTTATGTAACTCTATGGATCAGGCTGCCACTGACTCACTTCTACAGTAATGTAAACTCATATGAAGAAAAAAAGCTTGGAGCATACTCTAGTGTAGTACAGTACACTGAAGGCATGATGTAGATCATAAATGAATAATTGTGTATGTTTCAATATGTAAAACAATAGCTCTATCTATCTATCTATCTATCTATCTATCTATCTATCTTAGACCCTTTAACTGCTGTGCACTCAGCACTTTAACTTTAGACTCATACTTTGCACAATGTAGAGGTTACAGGTATGACTGTATGTGTGTATGAGTGAGTGATGGTAGAAAAGCATGTTTTATTTTATCTTTATTTTATTTTTTGTATTTTATCTTATTGTATTTACTACATGTGAATGTTCGATACTGTGCACTGTGAGCCAATAACTATCTATCTATCTATCTATCTATCTATCTATCTATCTATCTATCTATCTACATAGACCATAATATATCTATATGATATGTTGTGGTCTATGTATAAACCATATAAACCCTATATAGCACCTATATGAGTTTAGCTACAAAGAGGTGTACTTAATGAAGTGCCTGGTTGCTATGATATATCTATGTATCTATGTATACAATGTTTCACTCAGAAATACGTCACATTAAAGTAGAATAGAAAATGTATGATTTCCGATTCACTTTGACTTTAATGTGCTTGTGAGGTGACAATACAACTACAGGTCAGAGCAGCCTGAGCACAGAGAGGACAAAACTGCTGCATTAATCAGTCGCTGCAGTAACTCAATAGCTCCATTACTGGGTTGTATATCTTAACCACGGCGCAGTGGAATGTATGCCTGAGTGGGGTCGTGTGACTTGAGCAAACTGCCGCATAGCTGGTGCAGTCTGCCTGACCCATGACTGAGCGGATGCCTTCAGAAACACACGCATGGAACCTCTGACCTTGCTGGATCCCCTCAGAGGGCTGTGAGTGAACAGCCTGGCTGAGGTTAACAGATAACACAGACTTTCTGCTGCATTACTCACCATTCACTGCTGACCCCTCAAACACAACACTGTCCAAAAGGCACTGCAGGCCAGTTAAAGAAAGACATATTTGTGTTTTGTACAGTTTACACACAGAAAAAAAATCTTGGCTATGTAAGAAAACCAGAGAAAACCTGGGCTGACCAACAATGTTAAGGTCAACAAATGTTATATTAGTGGTCACCAACCTTCCTCCTGGAGATTTCATTTCTGAGTTTCATGCATCTAACATGCAGATCCTCCATCAAGGTTGGTGACCACTGTGTTACATGTTTCATATTTTCATAACTGAAAGATCAAAACTATTTCTTTTCAATTACAGAGGTTAACATTAGGGTTAGGTGTAGAATTAGAAACTCCTACTCTTAAAAAAACTCCATTTGCTTTTTATTTTTTTAAACCTTTAGAAACTGACCGCTGCCCTTTACATTGTGTAAACATTCCACAATGAACAGACCATTCGAAATGAGTAAGTTTATTATTAGTTTATTATTAGTTCATTATCATTAGTAATCTAAAATTACTTTGATTACAAGCGTAACATTAACGTTGTTACATTAACTTACATTAAAGAATTTTTTCCCTTTTCCTATCATACATAGACTGCCTGTTTCAACACAGCTTTGTACACATTCTTATCAATTTTATCTTGCCATTTCCCCAGCACCATTTTAATTTTTACTATAACAGCACATTTGTTAGATCTATTGACTTAAACACGCTGCTTTCTGGAGCAATTCCCTTTTCAAAGTGGTGCACAAATCTGTTTAGAAAATGCTTTAAAATGCTTAATGTCTCAAAACCATGAGATGGTTTTTCAGGTAGCAAATTCCATCTGTTATACAAAACAGTTAATAAAACATCCTTACTTTACTCTTCATGCTAGTTAGATCTGGCCTCCCTGTCAAAGCCCTCAATAGGTTACAGTACATACAGAAGGCCACTGCTAGGATCCTCACCTCAGAGACTTCACTGGTTACTTATTAAATATCTTACTACATGTAAAGCTCTGCATGGCTTGGCTCCTCATTACCTGCATGAGCTTCTTTGTTTATATGTCCTATCCTGTACCTTAAGATTGAATAAATGATGCCTTCAGTTTAGGCCCTCTTCATGTTCCAAGGTTTAAACTGACCTTAATGGGTGATCGATCATTTACTGTAGTAGCTCCCTAATTATGAAATTCTCTCCCAAATCTAATTGGAATCCTTCTTCTCTATCTTCGTTTAAATCTCTGTTAAAGACATTTGTTTTCACTATGCTACCAGTGTTCCTCAACTCGAATGTAATGCCTGTATTGTCGCATTGTTATTAATTGCGCACCTCATGTTTAATGTGTTCATACTCTGTTATTGTAAAGTGTCCTTGAGCTTGGGAAAGATGATATATAAATAAAAGTGATGATGAAATGATGCTAAAGGCAAGGAGAAAAATAAAGGCAATACATCATGGCTTTGAAGCACAGCTCAAACCACAGTAATTATTCAGAAAATGTATGTATGTTATGTTCAAACTTTCTGCATTACAAAGTTTGCCTGGCTGCCTAATTAGCTCACTGAGGCTAACCTAGCCAAAGGCGAGTGTGTCCCCTCCTCCTCCCACTGTGCGAGTGACTACTAGTGTAATGTAGGTGTGACACACTTCCGAGTAGTGAGATGAAGGTGGTGAGGGCAGTTTCAAACTAGGCCACAGTTTGATGATACAACTTTTGTTACAACTTATTTGCACATGGCTGTGTGTTTATGCTTATAGCAGTAGTGTCCCATTATAAATTCCATTAAGATTATGGCCTGCAGTTATGGGCTTTTTTATTCAGCATGTAAATAAACAATTCAGAATAACTCATTTGCTGTCCATGCCAGTTATATTTTTTGAATTGCCTTTTTCTTTGCAACACATAGGCACCTGAGCGATGAAGCAAGTGGAGCATGTGCAATCCCACTTTTATTAAAGAGGGAGCAATCATACAGTTTTTTTTTCAAACTAGAGTTTGAACAGACTCATTTTTTAGTTCAGCTCCTGCAGAAACTCTGCACCGTTTGTCCTGCTCCCACCCACAACCTAAACATTTTGTCCCACTCCCACCCACAGTCACCTACTTTGTAGCTGGTTTTCATCTATGTTAGTCAAGATTGAAAATCACTGTCAGTGTTGAAATAATTTTCTTGAGATTATGACTGATTGTATTGGCTTATTTTGAATTGAATTGAATTGAATTGAACTGAATTGAATAAGCCCTGCGATGGACTGGCGACCTGTCCAGGGTGTATCCTGCCTTCCGCCCAATGACAGCTGGGATAGGCTCCAGCACCCCACCGCGACCCAGAAGGATAAGCGGTTTAGATGATGGATGGATGGATGAATTGAATAAACTTTGTTTGTCCCCACGGGACAATTAATAACTGAGCATATAAACATTTACACAAACATAAAAATAGAGACATCTACAGACAACTCAAGATCTTCATAAACAGGATGAATAATTAAAATACATAGTAAACAAATGGCTCACTGTGAATGATCACTTATCAAAGTGATTTGGACAACTTGAACCTATTTTGTCAATATTATGGCTGATTACACCGATCAGACATAACATTATGACCACCTCCTTGTTTCTATGCTCATTGTCCATTTTATCAGCTCCACTTACTATATAGGTGCACTTTGTAGTTCTACAGTTACAGACTGTAGTCCATCTGTTTCTCTGCATACTTTGTTAGCCCCCTTTTACCCTGTTCTTCAGTGGTCAGGACCCTAATGGACCCTCACAGAGCAGGTACTATTAGGATGGTGGATCAGCACTGCAGTGACACTGACGTGGTGGTGGTGTGTTAGTGTGTGTTGCGCTGGTCTGAGTGGATCAGACACAGCAGTGCTGCTGGAGTTGTTAAACACCTCAGTGTCACTGCTGGACTGAGAATAGTCCACCAACCAAAAATATCCAGCCAACAGCGTCCTGTGGGCAGCGTCCTGTGACCACTGATGAAGGACTATAGGATGACCAACACAAACTGTGAAGCAGCAGATGAGCTATGTCTCTGAATTTACATTTACAACATGGACTGACAAGGTAGGAGTGTCTAATAGAGTGGACAGTGAATGGACACAGTGTTTACAAACTCCAGCAGCACTGCTGTGTCTGATCCACTCATACCAGCACAACACACACTAACACACCACCACCATGTCAGTGTTACTGCAGTGCTGAGAATGATTCACCACACAAATAGTACCTGCTTTGTGAGGGTCCATGGGGGTCCCGGCCACCGAAGAACAGGGTGAAAGGGGGCTAACAAAGTACGCAGAGAAACAGATGGACTACAGTCTGTAATTGTAGAACTACAAAGTGCACCTATATAGTAAGTGGAGCTGATAAAATGGACAATGAGTGTAGAAACAAGGAGATGGTGATAATGTTATGCCTGATCTGTGCATGTCAAAATACTGTCTTATTTGCAACACTTCCACAATGTCATAAACAATAAATGTAGCTGTGATCTTCATCATTTGTCACACTTCCGGGTTCTCCTCCCTTGCCTAACACGCTACAGGACTCCATTTCCCAGAATCCCAATCATCATGACATCACCCCTTCCACCAATCACAGGCCTCTGCCTCGTTCTCAATCACCTGAGTACTGATTCAACACACCTGTATCTGTTTGCCTTAGACTTTAAAAGGATCCTGGTTTGTTCTCCTCTTTGCGAAGTATTGCCACACTACTGGTTACTGAGCGTTTATCTTCTATTTTCATGACCTGTGTACTGAACCCATTGCCTGTTTTCTCGATTGTTTCTCTTTTGGATTTGCCCTTATTGCTCTGGTTGCTTGTGTCTTTGTATTTTCTGATTTTTGACTTTTGCCTGTTTTTGGATATTGTTTTTGGATTTGCCCTGACTTGTTTCTCTCATTAAACCAACTGTTGTTTTTAAGATCCGCGAGCATCTTTCTGTGCTTGTTCAGCATTACACATTCCACTCCTATATCATTAAACTCATTAATTTATGAATGAATTTAACTGATTAATGTTTGATTTTAGCATTTTAGCATCAGATAAAAAAAATTGCTCTCCTACTTTCATTCAATATTAGGTACCCATGGTGCAAAACAGTTATATAACACGTTTATTTCTGTGCTGGTAGTGTTCCTGGAATGCACTTTCTGCATTTTCTTTCTGTGGCTCATACTGGTCTGAAACCTGGTCAGCATTAGATGAGGCCTGCTGTCTTCAAATTTACCGGCTCAGCAGATTCTGTGCCAAACCAGGGCCTCTAAACACGATAATGGGGAGCACATCCAGACTCTGCCAGGCCTTCAGGAGAACACTATGATTTCATTACTGCTGTTTACAACATGATATGAGCACAAACCAGAAAACGGCTTAAAACATTTTTAATGCACTGCATCTGTTTAACCCTTAAATCACTGTTATTGTCAGCAATAACAAAAGTGTGGCATTAATGAACTGATAATAGTTATTTCTCACTTGTAGCTCAATTATTGGAGAAAATTTCCCCAAAGCATGGATTCTAATATCTTGATTGACTCCACATTGTGTATGTGCCTTCACCCTCCAAACATCGGTAGCTTTGCGCGCAAGCGATCCAACTCGTGGGTGGGATTGGCCACAGCTACATTGGGGAGAAATAGCGAGAAAAAAAAGAAATAAAATAATAATCTACAGTTGTGTGCAAAGGTTTGAGCGCCCCTAGTCAAATTATACATTTTTTTGAGAATAGATACACACCCTGCAAAGGTTATCCAAGATTTTTCAAACTGTTAAACTCAAATAAATAGAAATTGTGCACTAAAATTTGCGGTTGTAAATACATTTACATTCATTTAGAAAATCAACAAAACGTGTAATTTGACCAGGGTTGTTCAAACAGTTGCATACAGCTGTATGCGTTACACTCCATTCCTTTATTATGTGTTCAGTGAAGTTCAATAAAATGTCAAATTTATGGAAACAAGTGGAAACAATTCAGAAGTGCAGAATGTAAATTGAATGAATATACAACACATTATGTAACTATGCAATTAAATATGTTTTTAAGTACTACATTTGAAAACTATAACAAAGCAACAGTAGCAACTCGAGGGCTAATCTATTACACAGCCTCTAAGAAAAGCAGCAAAGTGCTGAAATGGAAATATAAGTGTTGCACCTTTTACAGCTTAAACATCAACCCTCCCCCAAACCACCTCCACCTCAGCCCGCCAGTTCATTAACAGCCGCTGTGACACCAGGTCCGCCTGTGCTGGCCCTTCCACATATTCAAATAAAGCCTGGCTGCTTATAAAGCAAATAAATGCCAGCTTTGATTCATTATCAGCCGACAGAGCGGCAGTAATTTCAGAGCTAACACTGCAGCTGGCACAAGAGGCGCTGGCTGAGCTTGGTGAGATTTCTCACTCTCTCCCCTCTCCTTTCCTCCCTCTCTCCCTGATCAAACACTGTCTTTTTTTACATTGTACTTGAAATAGTGCACACGTAATCCAAGAGCTGATTGAAGAGCGATGGTGAGACCCTGCACTGATGAGATGATTGCAGAGATAACTGTGCATTTGTAGTGTTTACCAAGTCAGGAAGTGTCCAGGGGGGGCGGCTGCTTGGTTATTAATCCCCTTTCTGAGGCTTGATGGGTCACAGTGAGGACAAGGTCTGTTGATGTAACACTAAAACACCCCACCCACCCAAACAAACTCTACTCACAGACAAATGAGCTTTAATGTCACTGCTACTTGAAGTGGACATTCAGCATAAGTAGATGGCGTATGTAGACTAAAGGACATTTTGAGTGGTAGGCCAGTAAAGACTGCTCACTCTTAGTGCAGCTAATGTGCAAATTTGTTGCAAAACTCTGTTACATTTTGATAGTCACTGTGACTTATTATAGGAGATGATGACAAAAAGCTAATTTCGATATTTTTGAATACAGTTCGTGATTTTTTAACACTTCCTGAAACACGGCCTCATCCAGTAGGGTAAAAAGCAACGCCCTGCCATTACTGCTATATTTGCCATATTTGTGTTTCTGAACATGCACAGCCATAGTCATCTTAATGTATTTCTTTGTTAAATGATTAGTTTCAACCTGTGATGGAAAGATTATTTTGCCTGAAAAGTTTTACTAAATACTGAGACCAATCGCCGGAACATAAACAGACAGACACTCTGTGATGTAAGCAGGTGCTAGGTTGTTTTGAGCTTTAAAGACTAGTAGCAGAACCTTGAAATCAATCCTGAATGATACAGGCAGCCAGTGCAGTTCTTTCAAAACGGGAGTGATGTGACCTCTCTTTTTTGTTTTTGTTAGGATGCGCGCTGCTGCATTTTGTACAAGTTGTAAGGGATGTGTAGTTTTCTTAGGAAGTCCATAAAGAAGAGCATTACAGTAGCCGAGTCTGCTTGTAACAAATGCATGAACAAGTTTCTCTGTGTTGCTCTGAGATAGAAAAGGCCGAACTTTAGCGATATCTCTTAAATGATAAAAAGCTACTTTAGTGACCGTGTTTACATGTGGGGTAAAACAGAGCTCAGAGTCTAAGATCACACCCAGGTTCCGTACTTCAGGTTTGGTAGATGAAGCTAAAGAACCAAGTTTCTCACAAATCATTTTTCTCTGGGTTCCTGTACCAACAATCAGTAATTCAGTTTTTTCATTATTTAATTGTAGAAAATTTTGCGACATCCACTGAGAAATATCTGACACACAGCTGGTTAGTCTGTCTACAGAGTCGTGATCTTCAGAAGGAATAGAAACTGTATAGCTGGGTGTCGTCTGCATAGCTATGAAAATGTATACTATGTTTCCTAATAACTTCACCTAGAGGTAGCATGTACAAAGAGAAAAGCAAAGGCCTGTAAAGAATGAGATCACAAATACAAGTGGTGGAAATGAGCTTTTTTTGCAGGGTGGCGGGCTACACTCTACTTGATTGGGTGAGAAGCTCAGTCATCTAGGAGGAGCTCAGAGTAGAGCCGCTACTCCTCCACATTGAGAGGAGCCAGTTGAGGTGGTTCGGGCATCTGATCAGGATGCCCCCGGCTGCCTCCCGGTGGGGGTTTACCAGGCACAGCCTACTGGGACAAGACCTTGAGGTCGTCCTAGGACTCGCTGGAGGGATTATATCTCCAAGTTGGCCTGGGAGCAGCTCAGAGTCATCTGAAGTGAGCTGGAGGAAGTTGCAGGGGGGTAGGGTCGTCTGGGATTCTCTGCTTTCCCAACTGCTACTGCGACCCTAGCTGGATTAAGTGTTAAAGATGAAGAATGAATGAATTAACTACCAAGTAACTCAAGCTTGTATATAGTACAGATGAACAGACATTCTCCTTAAGAATTCTCTGATATGGACCAGAATTCAAGGTGCCTTCATCTAAACATCCCCACACCTTCCCACTACCACCATTATGTACAAATGTTGGTATGATGCCCCTATTGGGAAATGCAGAAATGGAAGCTTTAGTGCAAGTTCTGCTAGAAAGTCAGTCATTCATTCATCACTCTGACTAATCGCTGGCCACCAGCGTCTTTAAAATGACTCAACTTACGTACCTGTTCTGCTACTTTTAGGTGCCGATGTTTCCACACTCCTTTCCCTCCTCCCCACCACCACCAGGTTGGTCCCAGCCATGGTTGTCCAGGGAGTGGGCTCTGCCCCTGCCATCCCTATCCAGCAGGATCTGCAATGGTCTCAAAGCTCCAAGACCTGGGCTGAGGACGAGTTCTTAAAAGGACAATTATTAAAAATTGTTATTCTTCAAATTGTAAAATCTTACCGAAGATTAAAATATTATCTCCAATCACTACTGACTCCTGAGTCTTTCTGGTAGAACTTATTTTACAGCAGACATACCTGGACCTGTATTGTCCAAAAAGTTATACTTTGGACTGTTTGGTCCATAGAGCACTATTTTAAAAGGCTTAGGGATTGTACAGATGCTTTCTTTCAAATGTGATATGATCATTGATGTTTCTTTTGGTTCAATGAATGTCACTTTTATCCAGTCCATTTACTCCTGTGCTGTCATGATCACTGACCTCAGCTGAGGCTAGAGAGACCTGCTGTTGCTTGGATGTTCCTCTGGAAACTTCCTGGATGATTTGCCTATGTGCCCTTGGGGAAATATTTCAATGGCTTTCTTTTCTCATCTCTTTTGGATTGTCTTTTGATCATGGCCTAGTGTGCTTGTAAAAAATTTATGGCAACTATATCACTCTGATGGAAGACTCCAAGTGACAGCAACAGAGAAAATCAGGAAGAAGACGTACTTTTTCACAGCTCTGTAATATATATATATGTTTTGGCAAAATATGAAATGGAAATAATATAGCAGAAGGAAAATTTCTTAACCTTAATATCTGATAATGTATTAGACAAGTTTGTATTACTTCTATAGGTCGATTTGTTAGGAAATGTTTACACAATGTAAAGTGCAGGTGGTGTTTTGAAATGGCGTAGAAAATAAGAAATAAAAATTAATGTAGTTAATAGGTTTTGATATGACTATGATGATACTTTAATATATAAACAAGCTGAATGTCATAGATTTCAATGGGAATGTAAGTGGCATCCACGGAAGAATGGTGGGAAGTAGTAAACACCGCGTCCGCACTCATGATTTACATTCCTTTTCCCTTGCACACAAAACATGGAACCCGAGAAGCAATTTAGCCAGAATTGTTAGTGGCGAATGCTGCAAATGCTTTTCTCCCCCCAGAATGCAGATAATCAAACTTAACGGATTTGCTCTCCAATAGCTTTCGACTTTATTGTCTTCCTGCCCCACTCTTCCAATACCCAGAGGATCCGTGGCCTCTGCCAGTGCCTGTAAGGCGAAATATGAGCCTATTCAAGAGCCCAGAGCGTTCTGCAGACCCCGTAAATGTGCAAGGTCAGAGATTCTGCCATGTGCCTCTGCGCCATGGAGAGGACAATAGCACCGTCTTGTCCACTGGTGCTACAGCTTCTCAGCACTTTCTTGCTCCAAAGGCCGAAAGGAGGATTTATCATGGCATGTAGAGGCCTGTCAGTGTGCTGATTCTGCAGGCTCTGATTACACTATCACTTATCTCTGTCATATGTGTTTCAAGGCAAGACCCAGTAGACCTCCTGAGACATTATAGACACTTACCACCAGGCTGTCCTCAGTGGAGTAAAAAGCATGGAAGCAAAAGGCCAGAGGGAATTGGTATCACCACGGGAGACTCATTCTCTGCCATTTAATTTCAAACACTGAACTACATTAACATAGACTGTTAATGACTTTCATTCTGGATGGGTTTCACCTCTTGAGTCTTAAGGCTTAGAGCTGGAACAGGAGTTGTTACTTGATTCCACTGGGTTTGGACATCACTTCTCAAACATTTGTCAAATTCAGTTCAGGTTCAAATTTTACATCAAGGTTACTCATTGTACTAACTGTAAAGGTGATCTGAATCTGAGTGAAATGTGGTGTTGGGGTTGGGGGCGATGGGGGTGTTTGAGCTAGCTGAGCGTTTCTCTTAAAGATAGGTGTGAGGGGTTTGAGAGGGAGGTGAAACATGATATTATTGGTTGATATCACTTTTCCCCACCCGCTGGTCCACTGTGGCATTATCAAAACACAGAAGACATTACATTAGAGGTGAGCAGAAGTCATTATATTTTCATTGAAAATTACAGAAAAACAAGAACTTTGTCTTTCAAATGACATGACATGACAGGACAGGATAGAATAGCATAGGATAGGATATGAAAGGAAAGGAAAGGAAAGGAAAGGAAAGGAAAGGAAAGGAAAGGACAGGGTAGGACAGGACAGGACAGGACAGGATAGGATAGGATGAATCATGATTAATATGACCAGGAACATGAGCTTAGAAGGTAAAAAAAAGTCTGTTTTGATTTCTAGCTGACTAACATATTTTGGCCAGCATTTATTTTACTTTAGTTTTGTTTTATTCTTCCTCCCTCTTTTCTTAAGTTTAGCTTACTTTTATTAGGCCAAGTCACCTGTCTTGGCAGAGGGACTTAGCGAGGTCCGCTTGGCCATCATGAAAACAATGCAATATGTAAAGTTGATCCAGACCAAAAACTTGTGGCCTGTTGTTGGAAGACTTTGATCAATGAATAAATTCACTGAAGCGGAATTTTGGATAGCTGATAAATAAGCTGTTCTCATTGTTGTCACCTTTCACTTCCACAGATGTGTCAACTGATTTCCTCCAATGATTTGTCAAAATATCTTTGTAAATCAATCGCTGACATGTGAATAAAGTAATTCACAGTGGTGGTGTCATTCATACAGTGGTGGTGATAGGAATGGGGGGGCAATGTCTACAACACAAATATACTTGGTTTATTTACTCCAAAATGACCACTGAGCCTACAGGTGCCTTCTTTGTTTTTACATGTAATGTTGATGATGGTAAAATAGTGATAAATCTGAAAACAATGTTTTCAATATGCTATTTTGCTTTACAGCTCTCTGTCTGTCAGTCCTCAAATGCTGAATGTTTAAAAAAACATTGTAGCTCAAAAGCTATGCCCTAGGAATATAGATATCTCTGTTGACTGAACCTCACCAATGACACTGTGGTCCGTTACGTTTCCAAGCCTGCATTTTAGTCATTTTGATTTGTAATGATGACCCAGCTATTGTATAACTAACTGTACAAAAGCTATAACTGCTTTGGATGAATTCAAGAATCAGTGTTTTTCATACATTTCTAGATTTTTATCTCAGTCATGTTGTAGTAAATCACCCAGCGAATGCTTCAGACGTCTGGTTCCTATCACCACCACTGGGAACAATTCCATAAGTTTCTCTAGAGCAGCACATTTTACACCAAACCACTGTGAATGACTTTGTTTACATTTTAACCTTTGTGTTATGAAGGGAATTTTGAAAATCGATGGAATTCCCCTTCAACAGGCATTAAGAACATGAAGGTCTCATTTGATCTCCAGTTGGTTTTGGACTTGGTTGAGTCTGACTCAGGCAGAATGCTCTCAGGCTATATGGGTTCAGATGAAAAATTCAGACTCTATTAAATTTCGTAAGACTAGTTAGGTAGGTCCTCTTTACAGCACTGGTAGGGCGGAAGCCTTGCTATCTATCCCGGCGAAAGAAATATTTTCCTCAGAACTCCTCTGTGACCCGTGCTGCCTGAAGGCTCTGTGATGAAGGTTGACATGGCCTTCATGATCTTGGCTATTTCTGCCTGTCTACGGTGATGCATGCTCACTCATCTGTGTTCGCTGGAGTTGGCGTTGTCCTCCAAGATCCTGGCAGGACAACAAAACAAACTGCCTGCAGCCTTTTTTAAATAATGAATAGGCTGCATAATGCTATTGTAGCGCTGTCATAAAAATTCTATTCACTTATTACACTTATTTATTTATTTACTGTTTTGTACTGAATGACTACTGAAGCAGGAGAGCAATAATGTTTGGGTACATCAGTGTTAGGCTGTATTGAGCAGGTGCGAGGATGTAGAATGTATGGGAAGCTATAGCTAAATGCATTTTTGGAAAATTAGGACTGAAATTACAGTAAAACAAAAAAAGGAGGCTAAAAACACCCAGAAATAACAGCCTATAAAGGTCTTGGGCCTCATATGTTAGGCCTCAATGGCTTCCAGAGGTAGTCATTTGATGTCAGGTTGACTCTCCATGGATGACGACAGAGAACAAATGCGAAAAGTTATTTTTACTTGAACAATCCCTGTCAGTGCAGTCATGACTCACACCTCTGAGTGTACTGCAGCAACAGACGACGAACAGCCTGCTATACAAAAATATCCTGGTCTCTTAGAGCAGTTCTGAGTGCGCTTTAATTTAGCAGGTAAGCCAGCGTGGCTGTGCTTATCTCCCTCATCCTGACTTGTTTAGTTCTCCACAAGGACCCATTTAGAGCCCAAAAGGCTGACGTAATGGCACTTTTTTTACTTAGTTGCATGGATGCTGGATGTCCCATCCAGACAATAGTGATATAATCTCTGCCCAAATGAGATCAAATAAAGCTCACATTCTCAAAAAAAGGATCCCCTTGGTGTTATTCAGCTCGTCCTTGTTTAAAAAAAAAAAAAAGACACCTTCTCTGTCCTTGTAATAATGTTAATGAGCCATCAACCGATGATTCTCTCTACCTGGTGCCAAGGGCTTCCTTCACTCTAAGGCACATTAGCTTTATTCCAGAAAGAGGAAGTGTTTTGTTTTCTTTTCACTACAGCTTGGGAATTAGTGCAGTAGTAGCAATTAAACTTTAATGAACCATGCAGAAGTAAAACAAGTAAGGTGGTTATTGCTGCGATGCCCTTAAAGGAGCATTCCTTTCAAACAGATTGTCTCAGTACTTATTGAGCTGCTGGCAGCATTTGAACCAAAATGGAACTTTAGAAATCAGCTTATTGAGACGCTCTAGTCAGACAGGCTTCAACAGTCATTCCTGCACCCTAACGTTGTGTAGCTAACAACGTTTCGCAACGGGATTTTGACAACCTAGTGCTAGCTAAATAAGTTAACAACTGTGCTAACTAGCTGTGAAACAGACAACAGCGCTAGCCAAGGGCAGGGTAGGTAATCAGGAGAATCAGGAGATTTCACGGTGGGCCGGTAAATCTTTGGGCTGGTTACTGTGGGCTAACATATACGTAAACACAATAAAGTGCAGACAAACTGTAAACGTTACATTATCGTTACGTTATCATTTCTGCCTGTTATTTTGAATGAGAAAGCTTGTTACTGCACTGATTTATCAAGTAAACGTGCATTCCCACAGACTTTTTCCAAAGTAAGATGCCTTAATAGCCAGCGTAAGTGAGCAAGTCTTTGTGTCAGGAACACACATTTAAAGTTTTAAATGTTGCCTATGTAGACAGCTCCCCACATAGCAAGCGGGACACCGTTAACCCTGAAGCTGGCGTCCCACTGGCTTTTTGCTCAGCTTTTTCTGGGTGGCCCACTGGTAATTAAGCAGAGTATTAGATAAAACGCTGCTTTCCCTTAATTTTTCTCTTTTGTTACCTTTTGTAAATTAGTTTAGCTACCAAATTTAACAGCATTACAATAAATTAAGCCAGTTTTTTGGTGGTAACCATTCTAGCACAGTGTCAGCATCAACATTTCCAAAAGAATTATTTTATATTAAGGGTTAGGGTTAGGTTTTGTGTAGGGTTAGGTTTAGGGTAAGGTTGGGTAAGGTTAGGTTTTGCATAATGAAAGTAACATATTAACAATGCATCCACTTAATGTATGAAATCAAATCTATCAACAGAACATCTGCAAGATATTTACTTCAACGTATTCCGATGCTTCACTATTGCTACTTCACTGATACGTTGTTGATGTGTTACTGATAATCTGTTAAGAGTTTATTAATCATCTACAAAGGACCACTCCAAATAAAGTGTTGCCTGTAATATATCCAACCCGAGGCTCTCTGAAGTAGCTGGAATTAGTGTCTGAAACTCAACAGGTGAATTGAATGCTAGCTTGTTTTGACTAGCTACACAACACCTAGAGAAAGTTTCTTCACTTCCTCCCTTTCGACCTCATTATACATACTAACCACTGGGCCACTGGCATCTTAGTAAACGAGATTTCACAATTTTATGAATACTATGGTCATATTAATTATGTGTAATTCATGTTCTGTGTTATTAGCTGTTTTAGCCGACCTTCAAGTAATGTTGTTGGCTTGGTATAGCTGACTGTACAGTGCACAATGAACCGTGAATGAATTTTTAGTGGTCACAACTCTTAATGCAAAAAACACAATGAGGCCTACAGTGTAGACACCATCTGGTCTTTCAGATATAAGGTTGCAAATTGCACTTAACAATCATTTAGTCGTTCACAAACATTTAGCAATGTTGTTCAAACAAAGACAAGACAACAGATCAGTCTGGCATTTACCGCCTCCTGGAAAGGTAGTTAGTCTCTTAAACAAACAAAACGCACACACGGCGCCTTCCCACAGCGCTCGTGGATCAGATTGTTAATATTATGGAAATGGACGCCCTCGGACAGAAACCGCAGATCAATGATGCCTGGAAATGTCAACACGTGGGTTTGGGTGTAATTGCTGTGGCGAGGGGCTCCTGGTTATCTGCAAATCCATGTTTCAATCTTATCTTTGACGTGAATCCTGAAATGGCATCATAAAAAATAAATACGCATCACATACCCATGGAAACAGAGAGTAAATATGGAAAAAGGTCTGTGCCTGTGGTGATCAATTGATTTCTTTCTCTGTCTGGCCTGGGCAAGATCAAACCAGGACAAAATGTCAGCAGGAAGCAGAGCAAGAGTACAGCATGGGGCAAAATGTAATAATGATGTGTGATTCATGATAAAATAATCCAGACTTTTGGGTTCTTTCATAATTAAAAGAATGGCAGAGAATAAGGGCTTTAAAAGCTTCCAGAAGGTGGGTACAGTGAGGTGGAAGAGCAGAATACAGAGGAGAGTGGACTGGCTACATTCGTGTGGGACGATGACACAGCAGTAGGCTTGCAGACAGGAGACGGGGGGCAAGGCCCAGCAGCCCCACAGGACGACATGCTGCTTCAGGATCCTGCTGCTAGCTCACAGCTTCAGAGCATGTCTGAGAGGTGCCAGACGGAGGCAGAATAATGAGAGATCACACATAGACACACAGACCAGTTGGTATTACTGTGTTTGTGAGCACTTCTATTGTACACTCTTGAAACTAAAGGTTCCTAAATGGTTCTTGACTTGGATGTATGGTTCTAAGAAAAATGCTTCATGGGTGCAGAGCCTTTGCATTACCTGAAGGGTCTTTAACCTTGCACCTTAATCTCATTTACAAAAACAGATTTTTAAAAGAACCTTCCACTGAAAGGTTCTTTAGGGAACCAAAAGTGGTTCTTCTCTGGCATTACTACAACAAACCCTTTTTACTTTGGCTTCAGTTTGCACAATTTTTTAAAATTTGTATTGTAATGTGCACAATTAACAGAACATTACACTGAAGCCTTGAACACTAAATATAATGTCAGTTTTCAGCATTTACTTTGTCTACCTTTTGTCTTTATTACAGCTTCCATTCATTTTGGGAGACGTGCTGTCAGTTTTTCAAATCTGCAGGGACCTTTTTCCACGCCTCCAAAGTTCAGTCTTAGAAGTTGGTTGAATTTTCTGTTTTTTTAATGATCCAAACAATCCCAAACACATTAATTGATGTTGAGGTCTGGACTCTAGAGTGGATGGTCAATTGTTCTGAGAACACCAGCAGCTTCTTTGTTTGTTTTGAAAACATTCTACTGTTTTGTCTATTTCTTTTTCTCAGTAAGAGCTTCTTGTCAGCTACACATACTTTCAGACTCTTAGACCCAATCCCATCACCGCTTGTCCCGACCACTAAACCCTTAGCCCTTTGTTTTACCCTTTTTTGTTGAGATCCAGGGTGGGGCTACATGTCCCTCCAAACGGAGGCTTTTCAGAGGCACACTCCAAACTATGAGTGCTATCAGAAAAAAAGAATGTGAGTATTTTCTCCATAAAAATTATGATAACCATTGTATTGTCTCAGTTTAATGTAATTTTAATGTATTATAGTTGTTTTCTTTAAAACAAGCATAATAATTGCTAATATTTTGTTGATGTCTTGGTAGCTAACTAGCTAAATTTCCTGCTTCACCTTAAATGGTCCAGCAGTTCTGACGCCTGAAGTGGCAGAATATAACTGCTGCTCCAGAAGAAGCTGGCGAATAGCTGACTTCAGCGTCATATCTCAGAGGAATTAAAGGTGGGTGATAATAAGCAATTATCACATCCCCTCTCTTTGAAGGCATTTGATGCCCTAAAAGAAAGTAACATTCTTTTTATTTGAGAGTTGTCCCAATCTGTAGGGGAAGATTTCAACCATTACCCCTTGTAACTCAGGTCCAAGGGGCAAGTTGACACTCAAAAACATGGGTAGGGGTAAAAATAAGAAATGGAATTGTGCCATAGTGTTGAGTTGTTTTCTCACAGTGTATTTTTCAGATCTGAAGCAGCTTGATTTTCTCCTCTCTCACAAAGATGAAAGCTTTAAGTGCTGTTTATCTGATGGGAACAGTTTTGGGGATCTACCAGGTCTTGTAGGAGGTTGTTGGGAGATCCATTTTGTATGTACATTTGATTAATAACTCCAGTTTTGGAAACTTTTGATTTTCACATATTTTCCTTTGACTGTCCCCTTACTTATGTAAGAGGATTATCTTATATCCTCAGAAATATCTTTGGAAAAATGAATAACTGCTAAATGGTTGTTTGATCCAGACCAAAAAACTGAAGGCTGGTCTTAGAATTTTGCATAGTTCTGTAAGCAAAGCAGTTTCTCTTTTGAAGGCCAGTCCTCACTCCTATAAAATCACTATGTTTTCTAATCATCATGAGGACATTTGGTCCTTGCAAAGGCCTTAAACCAAAAACATACACACACACACACGCACACACACAAACACACACACACACACACACACACCTCCTGCAGCTCTTTGTAAGGGCACTGGAACACTTCAGTGCAAAACCATGGCTGTTTAAATTGAAGGCAGTTATGCTGATAGATGAGGTCATGACAGGGTCATGAGAAGGAGAGAGAAAATGACTTTGCCAACTCCAACTGTTAATGCACAGAAGGCAGGATAACATGAAGTTATTCGTTTAATGTAAAAATCTAAGTGAATGCATGTAACATATACATATAATGAGAGGTAATTACATTCTAAGCTCTGTCTTGAGCTACGTGGGACCCAGGAAAAAAAGAAATGGAAGATTTTGTCTGTGAAACTGGGTTACTCCCACCCAGCTGTTCAAACATGTGAACAGCCCTCAGCTCAGCATAGATGCAGTCCAAATGGACAGAATTCATTTCAAAGTCAGACACCACAAAGAAACCTTGGTTGTCTTTAACCCATTAAACTGTAAGACCCCAGCAGCTCTAGACTTACCTTCTTCACTTTAATCAAACAATACAATACACCTTCATCTGAGTGATTCATAGTATCTAAAGGATAATGAGACTTAAAGTGATAATTTGGGAAAAATTAGATTTACACAGTTTTCCCCTTAACCCAAATATAGTCGACTGGCCAAACATGTTTGGTATCCTAAATGTCCTTCTTTAGTTTTGTACTGGAGGTACGAGGCTAATGTGTCTAACAAGTAATGGAAGTTTATACGCCAAATGAGCAGCAGGTCTAAATCATTGTACACTAGCCTGGTTTCTGAAAATGTTCAACACACTGTAATTTATAGGAATGAATAAAAGTAATACTGATTTTAACTATAGAACATAGTTTTGCTCATTTTGATAGATAATTGTCACACAGTGCCAGAAACCACATGAAGGCAAAATCAAAAAATGTCTAATTGAGCTTGCTTAAAATTTAATTCTATATTTGTGCAATTTCATATTTTTTCAAGCTTGCTTAAAATTTTAAATTTTCAGAGTTCCCCTTTATGTTTATTAATCAATCACTTCCTATAAAACTCAGAAGACATGTGTAGGTTCACTGGTGTCTTTAAATGGCCATGTGTTATAGACTTTGAGACTCCTGGTTCCTATCACCACCACTATAAAGACATCTGAGTCAGTAAACTTCTCTACAATGCAGCACTTCACATCAAAGCACTCCACATGACTTTGATTACATCTTGATAGAATTAGGCAGATTTTTTTTATTAAATGGTGGAGTTCTTGCTAGCTAAATTTGCCTTGTGGCTCTGATGCAAAATTAAACAAGCAAACTTAGCACACCAAACATGTTTTGACTCACTGACTATATTTGAGGTACAGGGAAAACTGTGTAATTTGGACTTCTTGCTACACTATCACTTTAAGATTAATAACTAAAACATAACCTTTTCCCTACAGTGGATTAACTGACCTGCCTTCCTAAACCAACATCTCCAGCATGGCTTTATTGCTACATGCTAAGTGAACTGCTGCTTCAATTGTTCCCCACACTTCTTTTAAACTGATTTCCTCCTTGTAGCTTCAGTGAACAAGTCTCTGGCTGACACCTTAGAGTCCTCACTGTGTAAAATTAATGTTCCTTGCCTAATTGACTGTGCCTTTAAAGGATATCTTGGGAGTCATCTTCGCACAGCTCACTGCCAGCTTTCACTCAAATACAGGGATTTATTCTCCGACTGGCGAAAAATCAGTCAGCCTCGCAGAACCACTCTCGACTGGTTCAATTAAGCTGCTCTTCACCTCCTGGACAGAAGGACAGGCCGCTTTGCCCCCGGCAGTCAAAACAAAGCCATCAGAAAGTGTACTGAGCTGAATGTGAACGGAGGTACTTGATGAGCACTGAAGCACAGAACGAGGGGCTCTCTTGCATGCTTCAGCGCCCACCGCTGCCGGTCACTGGAGCACTTGTCATGAGATTCTCCATCCTCAGCGCCACGAAGCTGAGAGCTTTTCTGCAGAGCTATGGGCTAAGTGGGCAGGACGCAGACGTGCATCAGAGAAACCTAGTGGTCCACTTTTTGACCTGCCTCTGATTTGGAACACTGAGTCCTCAGTAGGGCCAAGCCCAGCGCCAGACCCAATGAGGGATGCTAGAACCACAAGTAGGGGCAACAATTTGACATGAAAAAAACATAAAAATAAAATAGAAGATCCTACATATGCATGCACTTACAAATACACATGCACACACATTTTCTAAGCCACTTATCCTTCTGCGTTGCGGGGGGAGCTGGAGCCTGTCCCAGCAGTCAATGGGCGGAAGGCAGGATACACCCTGGACAGGTCGCCAGTCCATCACAGGGCACTTAAAAATAAAGGTTCCAAAATAGTTCCTGGCTTGGACGTACAGTTCTAGAAAAAACCTTGAATCGGTATAGAACCGTTACAGTATGTGCAGGACCTTTACACTGTAAAAAGGTTTTAAACAACCATCAGTTGAAAGGCTCTTTGGGGAATCAAAAGTGGCTCTTCTATGGCATCGCTTCAAAAAAAAAAAACACACCCTCTTTAGTACCTTTCTTTGATGAGTACACAAACAAAAACTAAATGCAAGTAAGGCAACAATGTGCTGGCAACAGATCGGTGAGTGGTTCAAGACTGCAGCCATATCTGTGACAATATCAAATATTCTGAATCGTACACCAACGGTGCATTGGCTAGTTACCTTACTTTGTCTGGTTTGCTAGTAGTAGCAGAAGTAATGCTATTGGCATCCAGAACCTGAGTAAACTAATCTAACAAAATTGGTTATAAGTACCCTTTTGCATCAAGAGCAAGGCTACAGAGCATCTAGGACAAGTCTAGGGCCTAGTCTGAAGCCCTAGACTTGGCCCTGAGTCTGAAGGCCTAGATGCTAAATCTAGGCCAAGTCTGGGCCTAGATTTAGCGTCTAGGCCTTTAGACTCAATAGCAGGAAAGGTTACTTCCTGCAGGCAGTGAGACTACTGACCAAAGTATCCATTTTTTTCCTTTTTAACATACCCTCATCACACCTCTGTTACACATGTGGCCACTTGCAGCAGAAGGGGAGGAGGGCACAGTGGGGAGTGAATTATTCAAGCCAAACGCCTCGGCAGGTAAGCCTCAGTCAGCTAACTGGCTAGCCATGCAAACTTTGCCAATCTAAACCTTTTTTTTTGTTTAACATAAATGTTTGAACATAATGTACATAGAATTTATGAAGAATTGCCTTGTCTGGCAATAAACGTGGTATAGAACAATGGTGTATTGCCTTTTTTGTTGTTGTTGTTAGCCATGCAACCTTAGCCAGTGATGTAGTCGTATCATTAGTCATGTGTAACAGATTAAGTAGTTTACAACCTAAAACTCAGAAAATTAAACGTTACATTTTTAAAACATTAAGCATTTTATAATAGTTTACTGCTATGGCTTATAAGCCACTTTGTCTGCCATTATGTTCAGGCTTGAAAAGGGACAAAAGTCAAGTCACACTGGTTTCTAAGCAAGTTCTGCTGCTGGATTTGACACTTGTTTTCACTTGATTCTTCTGCTCTCCACTCATCTAACATCCCTTAAATGAACTAACAACACAATGGAACAGCCCTTAAGATGGCATAGGGGATTCCCCAAGGGGAAATGAAGAGTCCAGGTGGAACGGGAAAATTTTAACAGGAAGCTGGAAAATGAGAAGCTAAATTTAGCCTCATAAAAAAATTGAACGTTAAGAGACATTTTACAAGAAACCATTCTACGTTTGCTGAAAAATTTCCTGCTGGATATGCAAGAAAAGTGGCTATAGTTTAGCTGAAGCTTAAAGCAGAGCAAAGTAAGTCTGCATTTTCGTTTATAGACTATTTTATTTTTTAGCCTATACTGGTATATTAACACATACTGAGACATGTTTACAGCCAAGAAGGTAAAATGGACATAAAACGTTGTGGCTCCCAAGGTGGTTTGATTTGTTGAAAGGACAAATTGGCTTTTCCTAACATTTGGGTTGCTGAACCCTGGCCTATACTAATATGTAGTGACCTTACAATGTAATTTAAATTAAACTGCAAATGAAAAAAAAAAAAAATTAAAACAGCAGTGTTTAATAGAGCTTGATGGTGGAGCCGGTAGGGCATTGCCACACTAAATAACCCCCTGACATGGGAACTGAATATAGCTGATGGATAAAGCTGATTCTGAAATGTATTTAAAGGGGCACTCCAGCCGAAATAAAAAAATTTACCATCACTACGTCTGCACTGCTGCACTATAGAATTTACATAATTAGAAATAACATGCTAAATGCAAGTTTTAGGCCGGTAGGCCCTATTTAAGTAAAGACACAAAGCTTCAGCAGAACATAACAAGGACAATCAGCAAAGAGGGAGGGAGAGAAAAGGGAAAGAGAGAGAGAGAGAGAGATTGAGAGTGTGGGTTCAAGGTATATATTGGACTTTCCACACACTCCCTCATGAGAGTGGTCCAAACTGGGCCAGCGAGAGGAGGCCTTTACATGCCTGACTCCACTGAACACATTCAGCTCACACTCCTGCTTCGGAAACCGGGGACCTCATATGTTCCCTTGAATAAATCACAGCTTCACCAGGAAGAAAACAAAACTCTATTGTTGGAGATTTCCAAATAAAGGAAAAGCAGCTTAGACGCAAAACATGCCAGCCATTTCTTAACTCCAGTGGTTAGCTACAGCCTATTGTAGTTTGTGAGGTCTGGAGACTTCATTAGCTGGGGGCAGGATCTGAACGAGATGGATGAGGGGAGGAAAGAGGAGGGAAGGGGAGATGAAGTGAAAGTAAGCTGAACCTGCTGGCTCCTCACAGCTCTCCAGGCCTTGCATTAACAGCAGGTGCTCTGGTTCCAACCAGCTAGTCTTGAGGTAATTGCAGAAACCAGTCCAATTACGAACAGTTCCTAAAAGTATAAACAAGGCCGTTTGAGTGTCCAAACAGTTTTCATTAGTGACTACTGGTCATTGCATATCAAGGTCTTGAAGCAGGTACCACACCTACAGCCTATTCTGTTAGCAGTTACTGATATGTTGCTGTAAAACTAGCAGTGTTCTGTGGTGCTGAGGCTTGGGTTTTTTGCATTTAGACCAATCTAAAAGTTGTTTTAGCTGGCCACAGTATTTATAGGCAGTAGAAACTTGGAAGAGAGAGCAAGCGCAGAGCCACTGGGGAGGATGGAAAGAAGGTGTGTGTGCAACGTAGAAAGTGAGAGAGAGACGAGTGGGCCTGGCGTGGGAGGAGCAGTCACTTAGCACACACACACACACATTCATAACCGCCGTGCACGCCAAGGTTAGGAGGTTAATGTGTTGCCATAGAAACTGAAACACTGGAGCCGTGAGACTGAGATTTGCCTTCTTTTTGCAACAAGAACAAGATGCGAGGAGCAGATAACTGCTGCCGAGACAAGATCACCAAACCCAAAAAAAGACATATGGATGTGATGGAAGTTTCCCTGATTGCTTTCCAAGAATTTAGGATCGAAGAAGAGATCTCAGAACACAGTAGTTGTGCTTTGTGTACAGTGAGGGAGCAGAGAAATAAAGGGATTATGGTGTTTTTCGGGACACTCATTATTAGCGCCCATTTGTCCTGGCCAGGCTCGGTTAGAGGCTGTAATTGGTCAGGGCCCACGTACTAAAACCTTAGCCACTAATCAGACCAGCAAGGGGGCAGTTTATCAATTAGCCTAAAAATAAAAAAAGCCAGGTGAAGTTTTCCTGGAATATTGATGTCCATTTTACCTGGAAAGCTTTTAATCAAGTACAGCTACACTCTTAACAGGACTAGGCAAGCGTATACACAAACACAGGCCAGCCACTTCACCTGCCTGTATCTACTTTCTTTATACATTTTATCAGCTCCACTTACCATATAGGTACACTTTGTAGTTCTACAATTACAGACTGTAATCCAGGCATGTCAAAGTTCAGACCTTCCAGGCCAAAGCGTTTACCCTCATCTAATGCTCTAAACTCAGTTCATAAAGGCCTTGCTAATTAAATCCACTAGTTCCAGCACAACACACACTAACACAGAACCACCACGTCAGTGTCACTGCAGTGCTGAGAATGATCCCCCATCCAAATAAAACATCCTCTCTGGTGGTCTTATGGGTGGTCCTGACCATTGAAGAATAGGGCGAAAGGGTAATATCAAAGTCACAGTTCTGGCTGTACTGCTCTGTTCCGGGTGAATCCAGAAGACAAACTTAACTAGCTTTCTAGCTAGATCTAAATTAGCACAGGAATAGACTGGTAATAGACTAGCATAGTAACATACACTATATGGACAAAAGTATTGGGACACTTACACATTTCACCTACAGGAGCTTTTATGACATCCCACTCTATAAGCATTAATATGGAGTGGGTCCCCCTTTGCAGTTATAACAGCTTCCACTCTTCTGGGAAGTAATCTACAGGATTCTGGAGTGTGTCTGTGGGAATTTTTGTCCATTCATCCAGAAGAACATTTGTGAGGTCAGAGACTGATGTTGGATGAGAGGTCCTGGAGGCAATCTCTGTTTTAGTTCATCCCAAAGCTGTTCAGTTGGGTTGAGGTCAGGGCTCGGTGTGGGCCAGTCAAGTTCTTCCACACCAAACTCACCCAGCCATGCCTTTATGGACCTTTCTTTGTGCACTGGGGCTCAGTCATGCTGGAACAGAAAAGGCCTTTCCCCACACTGTTCCCACAAAGCTGGAAGTATACACTTGTCCAAAATGTCTTGGTATGCTGAAGCATTAAGTTTTCCCTTCACTGGAACTAAGGTGTCTAGGCCAACCCCTGAAAAACAACCCCATAGCATTATCCCTCCTCCACCAAACTTTACAGCTGGCACAATGCAGTCAGGCAGGTAATGCAGTCAGGCTCCTGGCATTTGCTAAACCCAGACTCATCCATCAAACTGCCAGATAGAGAGTCCAGTGGCAGCGTACTGTAACAGGAAAAGCTCATTGTTTAGCCTGCTTTACCTACAATCAGGCCTGGATCATCCAGTGGGTTTAATGGGTGCGTGCCCAGGAGCCCAAGCCACTAGGGCCCACCCAAGCAATTATGACAAAATTTAAACAACTGTTTTGACTTGAGGTGGGAAAAATGATCTAATTTCAACTTTTACGGACGATTATAATCCTGATGATCGCCTCGTCTTACCTGAACATCAGCTTCATTTTCTCTTCCAGTCCCCAGTTAGAAACCGCTTCGCTATCTGCCATTACTTTGGTTGAGTTACTTCGGTCTTTTTTACACCGAGCTAGCGTTCCTGTTAATGCACTTTGAAACTGAAACTCCAGATATACAAAAGAAGTGCGTGGAGAATCGGTAAGAGACCTGATACTTAGACAGAGAGGAGGATGTCCATTTCTGAAGCCAAACACCAATAAAAATCTCAGCGCATGTTAACGGACAAAGTTGCTGCATCATTGTTGGTGGCGATCTGCAACGTCTACTCGAAAGGTAAGATATAGAAGAAAAAACAAACATTTTCCACTTCCACTGTGGCCGTGTGCTTCATCTTAAGATGGTTGTCGGTTTCGGGTTTTTTAGTATGCTCGTGTTGTTTTCTTCATCTTTTGTTACATATGTCTCTCAGCTGTCCAATTTTAATTGCTGTCTTCATTGGGAAGAGCAGATGCATGCTTTATAAGTAAGTAGTGCACTGGTTGTTGGGTTTGTGTTAGGTTTGTGCTAATATGAGCTTAATGTTGTTATGGTTTTGTTTTTCACCACAGTAGTGTTTTAGAATAGGCAGAAAGATGACGGTGCTGCTGTCAGCAACAGGCTATAACCCAATTATCCTGCCTTAGCAGGACAGAGCATGGTTGGAAAATGTATTGTTTGTCAGCTTGCTATTGTCTTTATGCAACCAGCACTGCTAAACACAGTAACTTTCCTGCTAAACATAAATGATGAATATTTTAAGTTTACAGTAAGACATCGTACTGTTCAGAAATATTTCATTCAAGAGGTTTGTTTGTAGAAACACTTGGATAACCTGTAATTTTAAACAAATGTTTTGTATAGCACAAACCCTATACTATGCAGCTCAATCAATCAATCAATCAATCAATTAATCAATACCCATATATGCCTTGGTAACAGTGACATGCCCAACACCATGGTTGGTTTGCTGCCATTGTGATATTATAAAAATATTTCCTGACTGACAAAAAAGGTAGCCAGGTAGGGGCCCACCAGCCATTTGTGCTCAGGGTCCTATAATTTAATGATCTGGGCCTGCCTACAATCGGCGAGCTTCCGTCTTTGGTATTCTTAACTAACTAGAGATGTAGCACTGGTCTGCCTCAGGATGGCGCTGTAGCAAATTGGTTTATATCCAGTTGGACTTTCATAGCCTAGCAACTGTAACTATATCTGGGATGCCTCTGAAAAACTTTACAATATGCCACAGCATATTTGTAAACCTGAAAACACGCCAATTTTGCAAGAGACAGGTGGAAAGAGTGAATCCTTTTAAAGCTAGCATCAGCACCGCTATGGCGAGTGAGTTAGCAGCCAGCCAACATGGGACCACCCAAATACCAGGATGTATTTCGCACAGTGTGAGCGCTACCTGCTGCTTGTCTCTGGCAGGGCTTAGACATGCATGCTTCAACAATAGGTGTCAGTCAGTCAATCAGTCAGTCAACGACTCATTAAGAGACAGCAACTTTGCAGGCTGGCCCACTGGGTGGCCCAGAAAAAGGTAGGGCTGAAAAGAATCGACTTGTTTGTTTCTTGTTTCCAGGCATTCAAGAATTGAGGGTTGACCCCAAAACTTTGGACTCGATTCCACACAGTGACGTTCAAGTTTGCCCTCACACACGTGAACACAGAGTGCAGGATATTCTATTTTACTGCCCAGGCTGTGTTAAAAATACAGCCCTCTACAACACACACATTGACAGTTCAGCTGCATTTACTTTAGATAAAGTGGAAAACAAGGTAAACAATTTGTAATGAAAAATTGGCTTCAATCAAACAATATTGCCAGTGCCAAAACATCTACTGACCTGAAGGAGTTGATAGAGGACAACTGGGTGCAACTTTCCCAGCCACATTAATCAGCTAGGTTAATTTAGCTAGCTCTCCAAATTTTCTTGCTAAGGTAAAATATACTTAATATTATACTCCTTTTTTGCCAGATGCCCTTCCTTTATCTTGGTTTTTGGAATCGAGATTATTTATGGAATCTACTCTTGGCATCAAGCAGCCCTAAATAAAGGTTGCTCAATGGTTCTTGGTTTGGACATACAATTCTAAGAAAAGCCTAAAACCTTAGTTGGTTCTAGAACCTTTACATTAGAGGTCCTCTGAACTTTGAAAAGGTTCTTCAGTGTTAAAATGGTTCCTCAGAAGAGCCTTTCACTGAAAGGTTCTTTAGAGAGTCACAAGGGGTTATTCTTTGGCATTGCTCCAAAGAACACTTTACTTCTATTTTTAAGAGAGTAGGTATACACAAGTATGAAGGGCTATTCATAAATCTCAGATAAAAAGGTTCAAAAAAGAAAAACATATTTGTAGGGCGTGAGCCAGCAACGTACAGTAGGTTCCTGTTCGTGTGGTATTCTCTAAGACTCTAAGACTAATGGCTATTTTCCAGGGAAAACAGACGCTACAGCCTTGAGCCTGTAATGGAATGCAGGCACCTACTGAAGAACATGAGTCTGAGCCTTTAACACAGAGGTGTCGTAGCCTCAGGGGGTCCACTGAACCCTGTGAGTCATGGCAGGAGGATTGCAATCTGTACAGTATGCAACATTCATGCATGACTCATATATGGAAAGACAACAGGAGGGGCATCAGCAGAGAGATGTGAGCATGCAATACCTCTCAGGAACATATTGCTTTGTTCCTAATGTGTGGTCAGGGGGAATTTTGAATGTTGAGGCATGGAAGACTGGCTGCCAAAAATGTGTACTGAGGTTACTGGGAAGAATAATTGTCTTGGCTTAAAAGACTTTTATTGCTTCAGGGTCAAATGAGACCAAACTAAAGTCAAATAAAAGGTAGCCGTCTTTCAGAACTAAACCATACAGTGCAAATGGACAAGAAATTATTTAGATTTTCAAAAGAGTATCAGCACTGTTAGAGCTCCAGTCTTCAATAAGCAGTGTGAGAACAGTTCACTGGCAAATATAGTAGGCATAGATGTATTTGATGTATTGAAATTACTTTATCATCCCTGTTAGTATTATTACTATTATATTAGGATTTATGTGATGCTTAAAAATGATACCTCAAGAGTCCATTTTGAGGAGATACAAAATAATCCACTTGTATAAGGAAGTGGAAAGTTAAAAGTGAAAATAAGTGATGAACAGGAGTTTTCACAACTGGAGTTCAAAAAATTATTTAAAGATATAGAGAAATTGGTACTCTGAACAACTATGCAAGACCTGGTGGTTAAAATTGAAAGCATTAGATAAACAGTACATGACACTTTCATCTTTGAGAGAGAGGAGAAAATCAAGCTCCACTTTTGTCTTAAATCTGAAAAAAGTCCACATCTGTTTCTGTCCATCCTTCCGCTATGAGACGACAACTCAACACCGTGAGTCTGAAAGGATGTGTAGCTGTCAAGAAGCTGACAAAAAAGAAGAAATTATGCAAATCAAAGAAGCTGCTGGTGTTCTCGGTAGAATGGACTGACCACCCCAGAGTCCAGGCCTCAACATCACTAAATGTGTTTGGAATTTTTGGATCGTGAGAATCAGAAAATTCAGCAAACTTTTGCTGAGACAGAATTTTAAAGGTGTGGAAAAATATCCATGTAGTTTTCTTTGAAAAACTAATAGCAAGTCTTCTGAAAAGAATAGAGGCTGTGATAAAGTCAATGGGTGGACACAGAAAACACTGAAAAAATAGATATTATATTTAGTTTTTGGGGCTCCTGTGTAATTTTCCGTTAAACATATGTTTTCTGTTAAAGGAGTAACATAAGGGCCAATTTGACTTGAAATTAAACAAAATAAAGGGTGGTCACTAACTTTTGCAGAACACTGCATAATTATGAATGTAGAAGTTGTTCATTTAGACTGAATTTTTTGTGTTAAACTGATGTGAGGTATCTATAAAGACATTAAAACTTAAACTAGTACTGCAGCACCCCCTGCTGCAGATAAGAAGGGATGCACTCACTATGCTAAGTGATTACAGGGCATTCCACTGTAGCAAACGAGGACACCTGGTGGATTATTTTTGTTATTATTTAATAATACCAAAGTCTGCTTCTGGAAAATGTCTGGTCCAGCTGGCACACAAAACTATACAGCACAGCAACAAGCCCTTTGTCACTTACTTCAGTGAACAGTAAAACCAGCTTATCTGAAAAAGCGGCAGCACAAAGAACTCTGCGCTATGCATAGAAAACAAGGATAATGCTGACAATCCAGTATGCAGTATGTATGCTACTGCTACAGTGCCCACAGAAATGGATTTTGTATCAGCGCCTGTGCAAGTGGGATGTCCACAGCAGAATACACCTTACAGCAACATAAATGCATATCAAAAATTAGGTATTTAAATGGAACACATACAGTAGGCGATACATTAAAATACAGTACATTACATATTATAAGAAAATAGCTTTTGGCACATCTTTAACAATAGCAATTTTTTCTTACACCACAAATCATAAGTACAATGCCTAGCACTTCAATGTGTATATTTTCTGGTAGGATCTTCATGCCACAGGATCCTAGGTGAGCAAACAAAACAGAACAGTCATTATGCAGCACTTTACATTTTTGGTTTCATGGAAAATCTTCATTCATGAAGAAAGCAAGGAAAAGACAGAGATCTCAACAATGCTCTACCTTAAGTAGGACTACCAGTAAGGCGATCAGCAAACCCAGAGCCAGAATGGTAGCAATGATGGCCCAGGCGCAGATGGCCTGGGCACAGCTGCACAAGCGGCTCAGCATGAAGCACCTGGCCCTGTGCAGGCGGGACGGCGTTAGGGGAGGGTAGCGGGCTTTGTTCAGACTCTCCATCGCTAAAGACTTAATGAGGCAAGCACGGTGGTGGCTTAACTGGTCAAAGGTGTGCTTCCCATGGTATTTCCCCATCCCACTGTTTCCTGACAGACAGACAGAGAGAGAGAGACAAACAAATTGTCATAGTGATTATTATTAAGATTAGAGATGTATTACCTGTTCATAATGACAAAAGGCAGCCTCCCACATATGGATTAAGCCTAGTTTTGGACTACACTGCACTGCCAATGATTCACCATTGGAAAGGCTTAATCTAGGTCTGGCAACCAAGTGTTAAAATAGTGGATTTCAACAATGGTCCTTGAGTACCGCAGCCTTGAACATTTTACTGTTTTGCCTGTTGTAAAACCCCAGCTTCAACTCAGGAAGGGGTTGTTAATTAGCAGATTAACTGAAACACATGTTGAGAACAGGCAAAACACTCCAAAGTGCACAGCAGAGGGTCTCCCAGGACTAAGACTGACATCCCCGCCATAGGCTTTATTCACATCTAGTCCGAACCAGAGAATCCCTTTCAAGTACCACTCTCCAATAAGACTGCCCTAAAGAGGGTTTTTATAAATGGTTTAAATTGAGTATATGAAATTTCACTAATGGAGGCAAATGTGAAAGTAACAGATCATTGTATCCAAACCAAATTCCTGACCAATCAATGAACAATCAATAAATTAATTTCAGACAAGGGTGTGATCATTTAGGCTTTCACTTTGCACAATATTAAACAGTGGCTATAGTTGTTAGCTACATTTGCCTCCTAGCACCAGCACAAAAATAAAGCAACAAACTTCAGACACCAAACGTGTTCTCTGGGCAACTACACTTGAGGACAGGGGAAAACTGTGTAAATTTGATTGTTGGCAAAACCACCACTTTAGGGCTGGGTTTAAGGCTTATTATCCAGTAACTACTATACATTATTCAGTAACTACTACGGAACTTATGTAGGGATGTACATATATATACATATATATATACATATATATATATATATATATATATATATATATATATATAAAGGGAAGGGTAGACCTGTTGACAGGTCTGTAGACTTTACAAAGTTAAACATTTCTACTTCCTGAAAAGTCTGCAGAAATAACATGATCGCAGACTAGGTCTATTTCCAACACGCAGCCTTACCCACACCCCCGAAGGGTAAGGAGTTGACTGTGTAGTGCATTATGACATCATTAACCACCACTCCTCCACTGGTTGTCTCACTCAGCATTCGCTTGATCACCTCCACAAGAAGAAAAATGGTTAAAATGTTACTTGAGACCATTGATTTTCAAGAAAATAGACAGAAATGTTATCAGCTGCTCATAAATACCCTCTTATCAGAAGAGAAAACATAAAGGGCCAAAGGTTTCTCTCTCTCATTGATGAAGCGAATGACCTCACTGACATCACTGACTGTTATTATCGGTAGCACAGGTCCAAAGATCTCCTCCTGCATTATCCTGGCATGAGGCAAAACATCCTTCACAATAGTAGGGGCTAGAAGAGATCAGAAAATGTTATACCAAGCAGTTTTTATACATGTACTCCTTATACCTATAACAAATTACAATATTCACCAAATCACTAAGCAATTTTATTTTAGTCCATTTTTATAGATACAATTATCACAATTTAACAGAAAACTGAGCAAAGTGTTTAAGTTGCATTCCCATACCAATATAACACTGTGTTTTATCACTTTCTCCCCCAACAGCCACTGTGCATCCCTCCATTAGGGCCAGAACACGCTCAAAGTGATGCTGGTTGATGATGCGACTATAATCTGGAGAGGTTTTAGGGTCCTCACCATAGAACTCCTGGAGTTAATACAGAAATTAGATCAAATACAGTCTTTAAATTCAAGCACATTATTCACTTTAAGGGGGAATTCCACTAATTTCTGCATAATGAAACAGTTAAGATGTAAACTAAGTCATTCAGAGTGGTTTCATATAAAATGCATCATCCTAGAGAGTTTGTTCATAGTGGTGGTGATAGGAACCAGATGGCTAGAGTTCAATGCCTTTAAAAGCATCATTATACGAAATGGTTACAGATACATTGCCTGATGACTGAGACATGTTGTACGACAGTTTTGGATAATATTTTGGCCTAAAACATCATTTTTAGAATCCATCCATGGTGAAGATGTACACACAGGGAACTGTGAGGCAAAACAGCCGCCAAAGAATTTTATTTTTTAAAAAAGATTTATTTTTTAAGGTTTGCCACCAATTTTTAATTACCGATAAACACTCAGAAGAGGTTTCTCCACAATGTTTCCAAATTTCTCTACAATGCACCACTTCACAGAATGACTTCGATTACATCTCCAAGACTGGAAAGAGTACTGAAAATACCTACATAAGTACAGTTACTGTAGTGATAATTTATGTAGTGCAAGTAAAAGTATTGATAAAGCAAAATACTTGAGTGTGAGTAAATAAGTAGTTTACTGGAACCCTATTTCAGTAATTGAGTTACTTTTTTTGTATATCCGCAATCCAGTCTAAGAATATTTCTGAGCTGATTTGGCTACAACATTTGGAAAAAAAATCTGTACAGACAACACTCAAACAAAACATGTTATTACATGAGAAAAAACATTTTGAATAAATAAAGCAGTTTAGAATGCTTGCAACGCTGTGCAGATTGTAACTGCTTAATTAAGTCTATTAGCTGACATCAACAGCTTTTATCTTCTTTACTGTGATATATTCCTCTGGGAATCATACTGATTACTTCATACAGAATCAGAAATGTATTTTTCCTTTATTTGATGGCTACAGTTAATTAGCTAAACAGCCTCTCACAAAGGCAGAGAGAGAGAGAGAGAGAGAGAGAGAGAGAGAGCAGAGCCAGGATGTGTTCTGTGATGAGCTGACAGAAAGTCTCTGATGATGTAATATTGTCTGTAAAGTGAGATAAATGTAGAAGGAATAAATGTATTTTTACAAATGCATTTTTATCTGCATGCCTTGCTAGTTTATCTGTCAGACTGAACAGTGATCTTAATCTACAGCACAACCTTGTTTACACTCTGTTGGACTGATGCCACGGTGTTTCTGATGACTCTTAATAACGTGAGGTGATATCTGTTCTGGCTGTGTACAGCATGAGCAAGACAAACCAACTTCATACTCCACCTGCAGTCCGATCAGATATGGCTAAACTAAAACAGCAACATTAGAAAAAATACTAAAACGTACCTGTATTTGTTATTTAGCTAGCTAGTCAGCTGCTCCCTCAGGCTGAAGCTGAGTTGTGGAAGCGGAGATCTCTGCACATTTTGGGAGGCATGTTTCACAGCTGGTAAAAACGCTGTTTACAGCAGTTTAACTTAAAAGGACTGTAGCGAATTTGAGCGTCTGGATAAAGTTTGTTTCTCCTGTGCGCTGCTAACTCGCCATCTCTGAACTCATCAGGGCTTCTTGTGGCTCAGAGCTGCTCTGTTTTTTGATCGGCTTTGAGAGACTAACCTTAACTAACTGGTTTATGAGCTGATGCACTCATAATTTATTTTTACTCTGTAATATTATTAAAAATTAAAATAGCAAGTACCATGATTTAATGGTACTCCAAGAAATACCATTACAGGGAAAAAAGTACTGAAGTACAGTAATAAAAGTAAATGTAATTTGTTACTTTCCACTTCTGGATTCTATTCATCATAAGAGAACAAACCAGTAACGTCAGACGAATCTCTTCAATGACTCTGTTCTGAATGCTAGGATGACAGAGGATGTAGTCTGGCGCGATGCATGTCTGACCACAATTAGTAAACTTCCCCCATGTGATTCGCCTAAAGAAAAAAACAGATAATATTAAGCTAATATGCAATGGAGACAGAACTACAGTGTCACCCTTTTTAAAAAGAAGACAAATGCTTCAAGCTGCAATTTCTGAGCAGGTGAATTTGGAAGGCACACATTACCGACAAGCAACTGAAATGTCACAGTCCTTATCGATGTAACAGGGACTTTTTCCTCCCAGTTCCAGAGTCACTGGCGTGAGGTAGCGTGCAGCTGCTTCCATAACCAGTTTGCCCACTGTGCTGCTTCCCGTGTAGAAGATGTGATCAAAACGCTGCCTCAGCAGCTCCTGGGTCTCTGGAACACCTCCAGTCACCACAGGGTACATCTCCTGAAAGTTTCAACCATTAAACTGGGAGAACTACATACTATACATATAGTTGTATTCAAAGGTTTGAACATCCCAAACATTACATGTTTTGTTTATTTTTAAAGTAAAAATAGGTTAACACATTCTCTACAGAGAACAAACATAGATATGACATTTTTCTGCTAATTCAGCAAATAAACAGTAATTGTACATTAAAGTGTGCAAAATGTGTTGTCTGTAGAGGATGTATTAACTTATTTTCACATAGAAAATCAACAGAATATGTAATTTGACCAGGGGCACCGAAATTCTGTATACAACTGTAACTAAATGATATGCCTATGAAGGTTCTTATCTAAGAACTGGCTACAGACTTCTCAAATCCAAATATATAACTATACAGTAATTGCAGCAGCAATGTTATAACTGGCCCTCTGGTCAGTTTCCACCATCACCTGATTACGCACCTTATCCAAATATTGAGGTAGCAGTTCTTTTAGTAGACTGGCCGAATTCTTGCTCAGCTCTGAGGGCTTCACCACAGCTGCGTTACCTTAAAGAAGAAGTCTAAGTGTGAATGGGGGGGGGTAGTGTAGCAGAACAGACTTCTTAAAATAAGCTTGTATTTCACAGTCCATAACTGAACACTGAACACTAGGAGATTGCCAAAATAGGGAGATTTTCCTTTTGACAATATTTAGTTCTTTTAACAAGATGCAAGATTACATTAACCAAGGGGTGTTCCAAAATGTACACAAATATCATAAGCGGCCCTCAGGGAAAAAATAAAATCAAAGAACAAAGTAAGATATTGGCCCTTTGATAAATTGATCTCAGTCTTCAAACATTAATCATGTGTGCTCATGCTTTGCTGGAATGAAGCCACACTGACCTTTTGTTGATAAGACTGGACACCCTCAGATTAAATCCTATAACTTATTAACTCAATCTTTCTGTATTGTTTTTCATTAAGTTACTAACGAATTTGCTTTACATTGTGGACATCCATTAACGTTAAGGGTGGCTATCAATCACAAAGCATCCACTTTACATTTTCATGATTTCCCAGCTCTAAAACAAATCACTTGACTCACATTGCGCTTGATAACTACCGGATGAGTTACAAGATGGGTTTTAGTGCCAAACAGTACTCAGTATGCCACTACATGATGAGCTTAGCAATGCAAAGTTTTTGAAAAATTCAGTTAAATGAAGCAGATGCTTGACTTTGTTAAATGCTAACTGCAATTTATTAATGAGAACAGTGGAGGTAAAGCCTTGGTGTACCTGCTGCAATGGCTCCAACAAGGGGCTGTAATGTAAGAGCCCAGGGATAGTTCCAGGCTCCAATGATCAGCACAACACCCAGAGGTTCAGCTTGAATAAAAACATCATCGCTTATGGTGAGCAGGTTCTTCTCAACAGGCTGAGGACTCGTCCAGTCAGAGAGTTTACTTTCAGCCAGCTTGATATCTTTCTCAAGTCCAATCAGCTCTAAAAGTGGCGTATCAAACTCGCTCTGCAACCAAGAAATCATCACAGGTGCTTTTAACATCAGCTGCATTTAATGTATGTGACATGTTATTCCCTATTTGAACAAACACACATATGTAAAGCAACCCACACTACACTCATTGGTCACTTTATTAGAAACACCTTGTGCGTCCACCTTAGAGACTGTAGCGTATCTGCTGGCATGTTAGCCATCCTCATCTGCTACTTCATAAGTCTACTGTCTGACCACAGAGGCACTCTGGCTGGATACTTTTTACATGATTACAGTTGGACCAACCAGAAAACCCACTACCATGTCAGTGTCACTGCTGTGGTCCATGATTTAAATAATATGTGGTCATCAGTCAACAGGGTGTCTGAAAAGCTGCAAGAAAACTATGATCTACTACTATAACTACTAAACTACTATCTATAATTATAAACATATTAGGGATGTACCAATATGAGATATTTTATTTATTTCTATAGGATTACAAATGCAGTAAAATAAAAAGGCAGACATTTTAGGATAGTAGCCTAGCATTGCCTAAACATTCTGCTCTTCTGGAGCACAATAAATACATCAAATATCAGTGTGAAGTATTGGTTAAATCTGAATATCTGTCTGATTCCAATATTTTTAAGCAATTATCTGTCGATACCGATATGATTCCGATACCATCGTGGATCCCTAAAACATAAAAGGCTGAGGCTTGTTTATACTATTGGCCAGCTTGTTGTTAACTTTTCCATTCCACCTTAAATAACGCAGTCACGCTCTGGCGGCCTGTACAAGCGTCAGAATGCAATAGCTGCACCATTTAAGGTGGAACGGAAAATTAAAAAAGAAACGAAATTTACCTGAGTAAACATAATGACCAGTAAGACTGGCGGACCTTATAGTGACCAGCGAGTGCAAATAAAAGGTAGGTGTTTGTAATTAAGATGGTGAGTGTAAATAACTGTCACAGTTGCCAGTCCTGATATTCAGCCTCCTCCTGCCCGTGACAGTGGGAGTGAAGCTTTACCCTGTTGAGGTCCTGTTTGAGAGCTGCTGCTATGTCTGCCTGGCGCTCTGTGATGAGTCTGAGTAAGGCTCTGAGCTGCTGTTTTCTGTACTGCAGGGGTCTCGACCGCCCCGAGTTGAAGGCTCCTCTGGCAACATCCACCACTTGCTTCTCCATTTTCTTTCGTTCCTGAGTACAATTTGTCATAAACAGTAGGTAAACAGCGCAGTGAGACCACAGTGAGAGACTGCGGCTCTGCTGCTGCTGAAGAAATCCGTTATTCTGAATGACTGCATTCAAATGTGAATAAAAGCCATGAGCTTAGCTCCCACTCGGTCCTGTTGTAAAACACAGAACATATGGCAAAAGTCTTGGCAAAAGTCCAATAATGTAACATACATTAAGAAGCTGGAACTTCGTTAATTTTTGTGTAGTTGCCACAAACATCAACTTGAGTTGTATTTACGGCGGACTAGCCTGTGTGCTAGCTGGGTTAAATTCGTGGTCAGGCAAAATATGCTGCATTCCGTCACGTCTCTAGTGATAAAACCCGCCGATCTTTACTTAAATTAATGAAATAAATACATAAACTTGCCTTTACCTACCTGAGACTGTGAGAAGCTGGTCTGGTGAGAGATAAGTGCTGCCACACGCCGCCTCTAGGGCGGACAGGGTCCATACAATGGAGGTATTTATCGTGTGCTGCTTTGAGGGAGGTGCATCCAGAACAAAAGCGCTCTCTCTCATTATTAAAGCACAATGAATACAAATCACAGGGGCTGCTTTTATGTAACAACTGTAATGCTTGTTAAACACAAAGTTACAAGTTATATGAGAAATGATGAATGATGGTATGTGAAAAGATTACACTGCATGTTAATTTTATTCTCTTAGACAAATACTGCCAACATTAACAGATGGTGTGAAGCTTTGAGGGCCCACATCCTAGCTACACCTTTCTGGTATTTTATTTCCTCCCCGACGTCTAATTATAATGTTCGTGTGGCTTTAGGTACTAAAAACAGTCAAAATACATTTTTTACATGATCATTTTTCAACCTGCTTTGAATTAAACAGGTTATTTTTGTTACTGTGCCTTTAAACCTAATATATGTAAATAAGCTGTGTTCTGACTGGCTGCCCTGTATTGTCCCTCAGTCAAAAACAGTCAGCGCGAGTGGGCGGGGCGAAACAGCTAGATTTAATATGTTGGTTTTTAGACATCATAAAAACTTCGAATAAAAATTCAGCACAGCCTGTTTTTTGCAGATTTGTTGCCATATATGAACTGTACGGACTGGAGAATGAGTGGTACTGAAACTTAGACAACGCTGACATACTACAACAAACTTTTATTTCAAAAAGTGAGAAGAAATCAGTTTTCCATGATAAACATTTCCATGATAAACATGTTCAATATAGTTTGCACACACCCTGCACATATCAAGCAACTGTCCATGGCCTTTCATTTGCTCAGCGCACCTGATTTTACTGCACGTTGGCCAAACTACAAGTCTACTGTGCTTTCAAAAGTGTTTGATCTAGAAGGTACATTTCCTAAAACCACAGGTTTGAGTGCCCCTGTTCAAATTATATGTGTTGTTGATTTTTAAGTGAAAATAAGCATATTTCCTCTACAGAGAACACACATCTGCGCATTTGAATGTAGTGTTACTGTTTATTTGCTGAATTGAACATATTTGGAAAAAAATAAAACATAAAATGTGGTCTGTGCAAAAGATAGGGCACATTTTATATTTTATGCTTTATCTTTAAATATGTTAAACTCAGCAAATAAATATAAATTGTGTACTAAAATATGAAGGAAAGTGCCATGTATGAAGATAAGTTAACTCATTTTTACTTTAACAGAACATGTCATTTGACAAGGGGTGTTCAAACCTTTACATATGACTGTATAATCTATTAATAATAATCCAGTTACAGTTCTGAAATAGAGAGGATAATTCTCTAAAATACACAAAAAATTATCTTTATTTACATTGTGAGGGGTATGCAGATTATCTGAGGAATATGTACAGATTATATAGATTATCTCCTGTAGTCATATCTGCATTCTTTTAATGTAGATTATTTTCCCTAAGAATACATTTCTTACACCTAGGAATAGATTTTTAGACTTTTGTCTCTCTTGTCTGTTTGTGTTGTGTGGTGTCTCGTCATGAACATCACAGGGCGTTGAGAGTGACTGTTTTTTGAGAAAGCCATTATAACGAAATCAGGACTTGTTCACATCTCAAACCTATCCCACCAGACATGGTAGCATGGCCTGTTGTAGTAGAGCTGGAGCTGCGTACTTCCATCATTGTAGAAATGGATGAAAGTGACATTGTGGAGACTATTCAGGAACCTATAAGGCCTGACTGGGAGTGACTGAGAGTGCAGGTGTCATTAGGATGCGCATTAGAGACATTATTTAGGTTTACTGAACTTAACCAGTGATTTTGTGCTCTGAACTAATCAAAGTCTCCATTATAAAAGCTGTGTTATGTAATGATGGGGAACTATATGTGTAGCCTGTCTAATTTACATTTTATGTGCAGTAAGGTATAACTGCTTTGACCAAGTCTGTGATAAGTGAGGGAGACACCTGACAGTGCTCTCGCCCCCCACCTGCGCTCGTCTTTCTTTCTCATTCAGCTCTTGAGTCTTTACACTGTAGTTAGGTCTGCGTGTTTGCTTATGTGTTTCTGTGCAAATGTGTTGATCTTTTAAGATGATTTTGCTCCATTTTAATCAATGTTTTTTGCTTTTTGTGTTCCCTGTAATCCTGAAAAAACACTTTAAAAAAATAAATCTATTAAATCTAAAATCTATTACATTTTAGAATCTGTTTTAATTTCATATCATGATCTTGTCTTTTTACTTTTTTGGGGTATACATCACTATGTATGTTTGTTTCATACATCTCTACATTTTTTTTGTAAGTGATACTGTCCTAACTACTCAAGAGTTTCCATGATTTCAAATTAATGATTAATGGTTATCTCAGATGGTTGATATTCTTCAGTTAAGGTTTAATAGACCAACAATAAAAGTGTGATAAACCTTTATCACAAGAGTTTTCAGGAGAACCATATACAGGGCTGTCAGCGTTCCTTTTCAGCTGCCTTATCGCAAGAACCTCTGCAAAGGACAAAAGACAAAAATCAGCTGACAAAACACAAGGCCACCTTTAATACAATCACTAACAAAAAACAATGCAAAACAAGAAGCAGCAATTCACTAGAAAAAAGGAATCCTCGTTACAAGCTGGCTAGTAAATAAGATGAACTGCTTCTCTGTTCTCCTCCCCAGAGGTAATTACTGTGCTGTGGGCCTGAAAGAGAAAACTAGTCATGCCTAAATAGCAATTTTCTAACTATTCAGTCTAGTGTGTCTATTTAGTTTTGGGGGAAAAGGCTTGGTCAGTGAATCTTTCACAAAAACAAAGACTTATTGAGGAGCCCTTTATGTGGCAGCTCACTCTGCAAGAAATTTCACTGAACTGATGTTTAAAAAGAACATTATCTTTGACTGATGTAGTGTCTTCTTTACTTCTTTATCAAAATTAGATGCTAAAAAAAATTTTTGGAATGTACAAATTGATTATAATCAGTTATAATAATGTTTTCATTTTTTTGTTTTTATTTTCAAACATTACAATCCAAAAACAGCTTAGTGTATTGTTTAATTATCTATATTCCACCATATTTAAGTAATAGAACACTCACAGTCATGTGTTTTCACAAATAGCATCAGCTGTGATTTGGTCATAGGCACAAGCTGAAGAGGAATACTGTAAATCATATCAAACTGGGGACCTTCTGGGCCAAAGTGCTGCGGGGATTAGCGTTTACTCTCATCTAAAGCTCTGAATTCAGTCCTTGCTAATCAGCTGATGAGCTGAATCATGTGTGTTTAATGAGGCAGTGTGCTGACTGAATGAGGACTTCAGCACACCTGGACTGGATCCTGACACGTGCTGTAGATCATCACAGCCATGATGTTATTCATTATAACACAGGACCTTGAGTGCTCTACTGCTTAAATACAGTGGAATCTAAATAACAGATAAACAAGTTAAGCAAAGAAGCCCCCAACACTGTATGAAATGTCCTTCAAAATCATCAATTGCTTCCACCACAAAAGTAGTAGCCTTTTGTGTTACAAGTTAAAAAACAGTCGCAATATCAGGTTCAGCTCAGCTTTGTAAAAATATTTGCCAATTAACCTGAATGTGGTTTTATTCCAGCTTTTAGGGGCTAAAATAGTTTCAGTAATTTGATGTAGTCCTGCTGTCACACTCTTTTTCAGAATCTGACCAAACAGGCTGGTGGTCAGGTATTACCTTACTTAAGTTGTCTAATATATCCATGTTCTGTTGTCATATATACTTAAGTAGAAATACAGTAACAGCTGCAGCGTTAAGAGAGTCATTACTTAGCAAACTGGTGCTCAGTGGAATGATAGTTATTGTGAAAAACTGATTTGTGATTAACGGCACACGTAGAACACTTCTCAAAGAGCATGTGCTGTCGGAACTAACTCTTGCAACTAAACTAAAACACTAAAATAAGAAAACTTCAAACTGAATCTTAGTAAACTGGACTATTGTTGAGGTCTCGATTATACGCCTGCTGTTTGTAATCTGATTGTAACAGGCTATCTGTTAGGAAGAATGCTGTTGAAAGAGGAAGGGAAGGAGAGAACTAATGAGGGAGGGAAGGTGGGAGGGAATGACAGAAGGAAGGAGACACATACCCGTATCACGAAAGCAGCCAGCGCTGCCAGCATCGCGGCATGTGCCAGCTGGCGCCAGCGGCCCAAGTTCACCTGCTTCAGGAGGAGCAAACGTGCCCAGCGCACTTTCTCTGCAGAGTGGGGAGGATAGCGCACCTGATTAACCCTCTCCATGCTCAGCTTTTTGAGGAGACAGCTGCGCAGATGACTCAACTGATCGAACGTGTATTTGCCATGGTAATGACCGATCCCGCTGTTACCTGTTGACAGAGGAGAATGAGTAGCAGAATGACACCTTTTTAATAAAAAGCCTTTCATTAGAGCATTTCATAGTCCCGCATACGTACCAACACCACCGAAAGGTAAGTCACTGACGGTAAAGTGAACAAGACAGTCATTGGCTAATAGTCCTCCACTGGATGTCTCTGCCATCATCTGCTTGATTACCTAGAGGACAATGCAATGGCTAATGTAGGCAAAACAGTATAGAATGATGCAGTATCAGAGCTAGTGTCAGTGTCAGAAATTAGCATAGGCTTGAGGCAAAAATGTCCCTAAAAGAAAAAAAATGTCCCTGTATGCTCTGTTACAGCACCAGTACAGAAGCAGCCTATTAAATCACAAATAAGGTTAGAAAAATGCCATTAGGTTAAAAGTGAACTGAAAAACAAATGCAGGGGGGCAAACTTCACCAATATCTGTAGTTCAATTACCTTTTTACTGGAAGAGAAAACATACAGCACCAAAGGTTTCTCTCTCTCGTTGATGAACTGGATGGCTTCATTCACTCCATTTACTGGGACGATTGGCAGTACAGGCCCAAAGATCTCCTCTTGCATCACTTTTGATTCTGGGACTACATCCTTTAAGACAGTGGGAGCTGCACAAAGAAAAAAAAAATCAGTGCTCCAACTACTAATTTCTTACTAGTTTGTTAAACGTTATTTAGTCTCAATGATTTTATTATTTTCTCTGCCTCTGCAATGAGCCGATTTACTTGTTGTCTCTTTTTACCAAAATGACCACAGACACACACACCAATGTAGCACTGGGATTCATCATTTTCTCCTCCTACAGCCACTGTGCTATCCTCAATCAGAGCCATTATCCTCTTGAAATGTCGCTGATTGATGATACGTCCATAGTCTCTGAAGGTCTTGGGGTCCTCTGTATAAAATTCCTGTCAATTTGAACACAGAAGACACAGAAAATCAAAAAAAGGAAGAAAAGAAAACGTGAAAAACAAGGAGGTACCTTTGACAACAATCACCAAAATTATTTACAAACCTTAATGCATTTTCTTATCTCCTCCACTACTTTGTTCTGGATGCTAGGTTCACAGAGGATGTAATCTGGTGCAATGCACGTCTGACCACAGTTGACATATTTCCCCCATGTAATGCGCCTGTGGACAATGGAACAACAGAATTTGAGAAAAAATAATGCAGTGTACATTTATTTTTAAACCATGTTAACTCAAACATAATACCTGCATAACGAGCGTAGACTCCTCCACATTTCATTCATGAAATTGTCACATGACAAAAATGTTCTCCCCAATTTAATTTCTGGACAAGTACACCCACTAGTTAGGTCTCTCCCATCACACAGTGCTATGAAGCCGGGAGTAGGGAGTATGAAAGTTAGCACATGCTTCCTCTGAGATGTGTGAAGCACCACAGCATATTTTCATACTGCTGGTAAAACGCAACGTCATTGGACAACTCAGCACACTTGAAGGACAACACTAGCTGCTAATTCTGTTACCTTTAACAGACACCCACACTGACTAGCATCATGCTGAGTGATAAGGGGGAGGAGAAGGACCATCCTAGAGAGGGTGAGGACAATTATGCCATTGTGAACTCCTGGCCATAAATGGCTGTGGCATCACCAGGGACAGAACTGCAGTCTCTCGATGTTCAGGCCAATGCTTTGTGCCACTAACGATACCCAGTACTGCTAAATCTGCTATTTTTGCCTCATCCTCAAGAGTTTACCTTATATTTACTACTTAGACGAAGGACAAAGTGAAAACTTGGTGAAGGACGTATCTTCCTAGGATATAAGCAAATTATCTACTATTGTCATCATATCTTCATCAGTATAATATTGATTTTGCACTAGAGACCTAAACATCGAGCTGGACCTTCTTTTTGATCTTATGCCCGTGATGTTAATGTGTTAAACTCCCACAAAATCTGACCCTACACCTCTAACTTTTAAATTATTTCAGGCTTTGCAAGGTGACTCACAGCACTTTTTTCTCCTGACTCAGTAATGCTACTTCTTGCAAAATCAACAAAAAAATCTTACATAGTGATGAGGAAATGAGGAATTACTGGCAGGTTTTATTGCTGCAAAAGAGGTCTATGTGTCCCTACCCTTCTCTCTCTCTTGTCCTGGAACCTTGATACTTCATAACACTGACTCATCTAGAAGTACTCAATCACATTGAGAGCATAATTTTAATGCAAAGGCTTGTGATCATCTCACCGACAGGCAATTTTGAGATCACAGTCCTTATCGATGTAACAGGGACTTTTTCCTCCCAGTTCCAGAGTCACTGGCGTGAGGTGGCATGCAGCAGCTTCCATAACCACTTTGCCTACTGTGCTGCTCCCCGTGTAGAAGATGTGGTCAAAACGCTGCTTCAGCAGCTCCTGCGTCTCTGGAACACCTCCGGTCACCACAGGGTACATCTCCTGAAAACATTAATGGACATTTCAGTGCAGCCAAAGCTAAGTTAAATTAGGCGACTGTAATATTCTGCTGTTGCAGTCAAAGTAACATCAGAAGGTAATGTGTTACCGGGTCCAAATAGAGAGGCAAGAGCTCCATGACCTTGGCTGTGTGAGCGCTGACCTCTGAAGGCTTTACCACTGCTGCATTACCTACACAAAAGAAGATACAAGTGTAATAAGATGAAAATACATTACTGTGTAGACTATGCACTTAATGCTTATCTGTCTACTTGACATGCAGAGGGTGAATGTCTATAACATATGCAGATTTCTAAAGTTGATGGTCTGAAAAACTTCACATCTGGGGTGGAGATAGAAGAGTTCAGAATCAGGATCACTACAAGTATGACATGTAACATACTAAACAGACCAGACAAGCACACAGACAGATATTAAAGCAATAAGTCATGAGAGGCCATGCATTATTTTATCACAGGTAAAAATCACAGTAATGCATGGTCTCAAGTGGCTTATTGCTTTTATAAAACAGCAGCCAGCATAAACTAGGATAAAATACAAGTATTCCACCAAGAAATGTTGTTCCTTTAGCGTATGGTGATGTTGCCAAGCAACCATAGACGGTTGAAAGAGGAGAAGAACGTTCAGCCGCCCATTGCTGTATGTTGCAGTCATTTCATTAACTTTTTAACCTTTTGTCGTATATCAATGAACATATGATAACACAGCAATGCTTAATGCAAACACTTTCGCTTTATAAGTACTTTTTGGTCACCAAATACCATCCAGTCTTATTTAGCACCAATCCAGTGGCGGCCCTGTTCTTGTGCTGCGGCCAAATCTCAAACGGCTCCTTGCTCCCTACATAGTTCACTACGTAGGAATTTAAACACTGGTTCCTGCACCCCAACAGTGAATAATATAGCTAAAAGATTATTCCATTAACAGCACAAGGGTTTTTCGTGCTGTGGCGCAGTAATACAGAGTTCAGTCGCTGTGAGGCAGTCATAGGTGTGCGTTTATCGTGGATTTCACAAAGGCTCTGAACACGGCTCAGCCAATCAGATTTTAGGACTGGAACTGTCCATGTTATAGTAACAAATATTAGAAAGAAAATGACAGTAACTAAGCAAAGAACAAACAATAAAAGAGCCAATGTGAAAGGAGCTAAAGAGATGAAAATGCAAATGTGTGTAAGGTCTGAAGAAATAAACTATTACTTACAGTATTTTACAGGATAATATGAACATTTGTACAGTTGTGCAAATAAGCGCTGTGGCTCCGTAAGTGAGGTTTGTAAGGAAGGTTTGTCAGTTTCAGTTCAAGTTTAAAGTGTGAGGTGTCCTCTGTGACTTGAAGCATGTGGGAACAGAGCCAAGTTCTGTGATTTGTTGAAGATGGTCTGTAAAAATTGGTGCTAATTGTTTACAGATTCAACATCTTTAGCATTAATGTTGGGCAATATGATGATATGATATTGTTATCAAGAGAAATGACATCACACTAAGCTTTTCATAGTAATCATCAATACTTCAAAGCCCTGATTAACTGCATGTGTCATTACAAAGAAGTTTAGAAAAGGCTTCCATGGTTTCCATGGGTTCCACCAACAGTCAGAGAAATGTTCTGTTAAGAGTTCTAGTTTTACTGACTTTTGCTGTCAAGAACAGTGGTGGAATAAAACGGTGCCAATTTGTTTTCAGAGCCATGAATGCTGAACTTCTCGGTGTTGAATTTCAGGCTCCTGCAGTATTATACAACAAAAAATGTAGAGAGTATATAGAGTATCCTCCTGCCTTTTTTCACCTGGCAATGTGTCTGCACAGAAAATTTTTTTTCAATGGCTGAATTTAAATGCAGCCTAAAGTTTTCTCATACTGGCAGGAGATTTCCAGTTCAAATTCTGATGATGCGGGAAGTCCATAAGAGCATTTTTAACTAAATGTAGTGCAGTCTAGTATGTGAAATGTTAAATATTATTTTTTTTTAAAAGTACTCATAGCTTTTAATAGCATTTCTTAAGTTTGTCACTGCTGGTGCATTGTGTCTGTTCTAACGTACCAAAGCTATAAGCAAATTCACTGTAATGACGTGAAAATGTCTTCAAACATCATGATGTACTTTCGCCGTACTGCCTATCACTAATTTCCATCTTTATGTGTCTGATGGGTCTGGTGTTTTATGCTTTACCAGCAGCAATAGCTCCCACAAGTGGCTGAAGGGTAACAGATATTGGATAATTCCACGCTCCAATGATGAGCACCACACCAAGAGGTTCTGGCTGAATGAACACCTCATCTGAGATGGTGAGAAGGTTTTTGGCCACAGGTCGAGGGGCTGCCCACTCTGAGAGCTTGCTGAGAGCCAGGTTGATCTCTCCCTCAAGGCCAAGGAGCTCATAAAACAGTGTTGCATTCTCACTCTACCCAAAAAAAAAAGTACACACATACAAAAGCAAACTTATAACAGGATATTTAAATTTGTTCAAATTATTAATGTAAAATGAAATAACACTAAGCCGGTGGGATTCACCTTGTTCAAGTCCCTCTTGAGAGCATCAGTGATCTCCTTCTGTCTTTCTGTGATGAACCGCTTTAGGCTTTTCAGCTGCTGAGTTCTGAAATCCAGGGGTTTAGATCTCCCTGTTAGGAATGCCTTCCTGGCCTGCTGAACCACCAACTGCTCTCGGGACATTCTTGATAGGCAGGAGTGAACCTAAGAGTATGTTTTAGCAAAGAGAGCGAAACTTGTTTTAGGCATCAGACAACTTATTTGTACCATTTTCATGTAATGTAAGGTAAGCCATAAGGTAAAGACTTCGTCTGATTTGTTTTACCACTGTTGTGAATAATTCTGACTTTTCACGATACACAATATGTCAAAATATTTTTTTCAGACATCTGATCAGCTGGAACAAAGAAAAAAGAAGCAGTAGTGCCACCTTTTAAAACATACTATCAAAAACTGTCAAAACAAAGATTTTTATTCAATATTTGTCATACTGTGTTGCTCCAAATCCAGTTGAACGAGACTAATTTTGCTCTTCATAATGAAACAGGCAGTTGGTCAGTGTTCTACAAGTACTGACGATATCCACGATAGGTTCAGAATAACATAGATATAGATAAAGATATAGAGAGATATGATATAGATACATTGTCATATTGCCCAGCCCTACATACTATACAAGATGAGTAACAGTAAAACAGCCCAAGTGCTGTCAACAACAAAACAGAATTACTGTCATTTAAAGATTAACTACTAGCCAACTACTAACTACTTAATAAACTACTAGTTACAACTACAAACCTCTGTCAGCTGCCACATCACAGCAAATAATTTTCTCGAGTAAGTTACTCTTCATTCATTGCTGAGGTCAAAACTGCGAAACACACTGTTAGTGAAGGAAACTATCTGTGGATCCGGCAGTCAGTCGTTAAAACCTGAGGACACTGTCAGCCAAAGTCAAACTCTGCCCTGCAGAGTCTTTAACATGTAACTGCAGCATCAGTGAGAGAAGCTGGGGAGTTTATGTTTGTGTTTAATAAGATACTCGACAGCAGGATGACTTAGTAAGTGACAAACCTTTACCTTAATAAACAGCAAATTAATTTATTTTAACCAAGGGCGGCGTTTTTGTTTTGCTACGTCTTCTTCACTCCTCAGCACCGGTGGAATAAAACGCAGCACAGCGCCACCTGCGGTTAACTAGTATTACAGAGGCAGCTCTGCCGATTAGGCCCGCATGCTGCTAATACAATTAGCTCCAAATATCCAAAAATCAAAGGAAAATACAAGATAAAAATGTGTGCGTTTATTTCATGTTCAGTCATCAACTTATTCATGAAAGAAAGGCTGAAAATATATATTTAACAGAAAATTACATTAATATCAAATCTATCTTAAAACCAACCAGTCCCAGCTGAGTCCTCCCAATAAAAGCTTCCAACAGGAGTCACTGACAACACGTTCCCTTTCAAACAGACACTAACACTAACACAAGTAACTACATAAAATCAACGTAACTGCCTTGCAAATGTGTCTCTCATGTGCATGTAAAACGGGAGATATTTCTAAGGAGATTAGGTATAAAACAATCCACCTGCATAAGGAAGGAGAAAGGTGAAAAAAATATGTGAAAAAACAGCAGTTTCCCAATCAGGAATCCAAAAATGACTAAAAGATATGGAGATCATAGGAGTGATACTAACCATGCAGGTCCTGCTAGACCAAAATAACTGTCACCAACACATAAACAGCACTTACAGCTTTCATCTTTGAGAGAAAGGAGAAAATCAAGCTCCACTCTTCAATCCAATCTGAAAAAATCCACAGGTGTTTCTGTCCATCCTTCCACTGAGAGAAGACAACTCAAGTTACTTAGTCGGTCCAAGCTGAAATAACGGTATGTTTGAGTTATAGCTGCTTTCTGATTTTCAGTGATCGACACGTCTTCAGTATGTAAAGTTGACTCAAACAGCCTAGTAATTATAAGTGGTTTCCACTGAGGTGGCAGTACTCTATTCTTTCGAGTTCTGCTTACTCTTGAATAAATTAGGGTAACTTTAATCAGCCTAATTAGGTCAACTTCTAATTTATTTACACCAAAAAATGCCTTAACCTCAACACAACACTTAACACAAACTTAACATTAAGCATAAGTATATACTATAACACAGAACATCATCATTGTGTGAAGAGTACAAAAGAAAAAACTGTGAAAAATAAGAGTTTATTAACAGAAACCAACGCAAGTGCTGGGAAGCTTTTTGGGTGAAAGACTCTTCAGTCTGTGGAACTTATCCAGATTAACTGACCGTTACTAGCTTTACTTAAGTAAGTAAGGCATCATACAAGAAATAGTATGTGTTACTAGATTTGAATGAGTAAGTTTAACAAATGAGTAAATCACACCAAAAAATTAAGTTAGTGCAATCGTTCTATTTCACAGTGAACACTGAAACTGAGATTTGGAGGTTTTATGGACTGACAAGTGTAAATTTGTAATTGAGATTACTTCAATCATGTGAAGCAGAAAATGCAACCAACTTCTAAGACTGAACATCAGCCTTTTTAAGAGAATGTAAGCTGCAATAAAGGCAAATTGTGAACACATCAAATACTAAAAGAATTATGTTATTTTTAGTTGCTGGTTTCTGAACGGTGGAAAACAACATTTCTAAACATGTGTTAAATACATGTTTTCTGTTTTTTCCTGATATTGAAAAAAGAAATTTGTACTCAATGTTTTGGTGTTTTAATTGGACATTAAATAATAATGAGTGGTCTTTGACTTTTTCACAGTACTGTATGTGATTGAAACATCACTCAAACAAAGATCATTATCACATTATTACATTATTACGTTATCTTTACTTTTATTTTTTAACTTTTTTTTATTTCTGATGTCTTGGTTTGGCGGCACGGTGGCGCAGTGGGTAGCGCTGTCGCCTCACAGCAAGAATGGCCTGGGTTCGATTCCCGGCCGGGCGACCAGGGTCATTTCTGTGTGGAGTTTGCATGTTCTCCCCGTGTCTGCGTGGGTACCCTCCGGGTACTCCGGTTTCCTCCCACAGTCCAAAGACATGCAGTCAGGCTGATTGGACACGCTAAATTGCCCATAGGTGTGAGTGTGTGTGTGAATGTCTATGTCTGTCTGTCTGCCCTGCGATGGACTGGCGACCTGTCCAGGGTGTATCCTGCCTTCTACCCAATGACAGCTGGGATAGGCTCCAGCACCCCACCGCGACCCAGAAGGATAAGCGGTTTAGATGATGGATGGATGGATGGATGGATGTCTTGGTTCATCAAGATCTTCAAGATAATATAATATTTATAATGTATGTTTGGGTTTCAAAACTATTAAAGTGGTTTGTAATTTAGAGCATACAATTAGAGTACATACAATTCAGATTTTTAAAATAATTTTTAAATTGCACCCAAATCTGTGAATGATACGTTAAAACAAAATTCCACCTACTAGAACATGCCTCTACACTCTTTCTCCAAGTAACCTGCAGACTTATTCTTCCAATAACCTGTACACTCTTTCTCCCAGTTACCTGCACACTCTTTCTTCCAGTAACCTGTACACTCTTTCTCCCAGTAACCTGCACACTTATTCTCCCAGTAACCTGTTCACTCTTTCTCCCAGTAACCTGCACACTTATTCTTCCAGTAACTTGTTTACTCTTTCACCCAGTAACCTGCACACTTATTCTCCCAGTAACGTGCACACTTATTCTCCCAGTAACCTGCACACTTATTCTCCCAGTAACCTGCACACTCTTTCTCCCAGCAACCTATTCACTCTTTCTCCCAGTAACTTGCATGCTTGTTCTCCCAGTAACCTGTTCACTCTTTCTCCCAGTAACCTGCATGCTTGTTCTCCCAGTAACCTGTTTACTCTTTTTCCCAGTAACCTGCACACGTATTCTCCCAGTAACCTCCACACTCCTTCTCCCTGTAACCTGTTCACACTTTCTCCCAGTAACCTGCACACTCTTTCTCCCAGTAACCTGTTCACTCTTTCTTCCAGTAACCTGCACATTTATTCTCCCAGTAACCTGTACATTTATTCTCCCAGTAACCTGCACACTTAGTCTCCAAGAACCTGCACACTTATTCTTCCAGTAACTTGTTTACTCTTTCACCCAGTAACCTGCACACTTATTCTCCCAGTAACATGCACACTCTTTCTCCCAGTAACCTATACACTTATTCTGCCAGTAAGCTGCGCACTCATTTTCCCAGTAACCTGCACACTCTTTGTCACAGTAACCTGCACACTCGTTCTCCCAGTAACGAGTAACCTGCACAGTCTTTTTCCCAGTAACCTGTTCACTCTTTCTTCCAGTAACCTGCACACTTGTTCTCCCAGTAACCTGCACATTTATTCTCCAAGAACCTGCACACTTATTCTCCCAGTAACCTGCACACTCTTTCTCCCAGTAACCTGCACACTTATTCTGCCAGTAAGCTGCGCACTCATTTTCCCAGTAACCTGCACACTCATTCTCCCAGTAACCTGCACACTCTTTCTCCCAGTAACCTGCACACTTATTCTCACAGTCACCTGTACACTTATTCTCCCAGTAACCTGCATGCTTGTTCTCCCAGTAACCTGTACACTCATTCTCCCAGTAACCTGTACACTCTTTCTCCCAGTAACCTGCACACTCTTTCTTCCAATAACCTGTACACTCGTTCTCCCAGAAACCTGCACACTCTTTCTTCCAATAACCTGTACACTCGTTCTCCCAGGAACCTGTTCACTCTTTCTCCAAGTAACCTGTACACTCGTTCTCCCAGTAACCTGCACACTTATTCTCCCAGTAACCTGCACACTCTTTCTTCCAATAACCTGTACACTCTTTCTCCCAGAAACCTGCACACTCTTTCTTCCAATAACCTGTACACTCGTTCTCCCAGGAACCTGTTCACTCTTTCTCCAAGTAACCTGTACACTCGTTCTCCCAGTAACCTGCACACTTATTCTCCCAGTAACCTGCACACTTATTCTCCCAGTAACCTGCACACTAGTTCTCCCAGTAACCTGCACACTCATTCTCCCAGTAACCTGTACACCCTTTTTTTCCACTAACCTGTACATTTCCTCTCCTAGTAACCTGCACACTATTTTTTCACAGTAACCTGTACACTTATTCCCCCAGTAACCTGCACACTCTTTCTCCCAGTTCGCCCTTTTGTTACTAAAGTAACATAATTAATAATACAAACCAATCTTTCAGTTTCAGAACAACGGAATGCCCTGAAGTGAAATGCTTATTAATGACTCTTATTTAATATTCAAATAAATTATTAAACTGAGGTAAAAAGGTTTTTTAATGGTGAGTAAATGAATTTGTAGGTGTAAATCTCAACAGCTGCTCCTTTTAGAATTCAACTCCTTAAAGGAGCTTTAAGAAAAGCTTCTCCTTTAGGAATTTTGGAAAAAGCATCAAAGCTTAACTTCTTTAGGCAGATAAACAAGAATAGTTACATGCCAGATATGACAAAGAACAAAGTGTTTGGGGAAACATTGTAGAACAAATAGCTCTAAATAATCCTATATTTGTGTGGTCAGTTCACTCAGGTCATTTTAACTAGCATTTTGATGAATTTGGCTGGGCCAGCTGGGCCTCAAGCTACAGTGGCACATGTTTAACATAGTTGAATGTTATACATATGTTATAAGACTCATTAAATGAAATTGAAATGATCAAATATAATGTAAACCATGGCCAAAGGTTCAAATGTTTACTACAGATTGTACATTTCCATCAGTGTTAGCCTGTATCATTGCAGTACCAAGCAAATACATTCTCTTGATTAAGGCTGCAGTCTTCATTGAAATTGCAGAAAGATAAAATATTCAAAAGCAAAAGTGGGTCGTAACTAGTTGTAACCAATATTTACTCAGTTAAATGTACTCAAGTAATATTTTCATGGATATGACCTGAGGAGTATTTTCCATTCAAGTTTTTCGATGTCAATTTACAATTGTTTTACTTCCACTGAAGTATATTTGTGAAGAAATGAACCTATTTTTACTGCAGTTTCATTGTAGTCACTCACATTAATTCTATTTTTGGGTGTAATTTTGTTATGTTATGTCAGTGACAGCATCTGTACTGCTTTGTGATTGATCTGATTCCCAAAGGGAATGGAAAAGCTAATTTCTCTCAATGTTTTGAAATAAAGTAAAATGTAAACATTGTCAAAGTTTCAAAATGCACCACCCAGTATCTACAGTCCATATATGAAAACAAAGCCCATTTTGAATTAATTGTTTCTGTGATGTCACAAGAACAAAACGTAATCCACCTATTCAACCTACAGCAGTTTAGCTTCGCCCACTCACAATGAAGTTATAAGAAGTGTTTCAGTACTTTCTGTGGGACAAGGGCAGGGCAGCCAATCAGAACAGAGATCATTTACATACATCAGTCTTGAAGACAGCTTAACAAAACAGCCTGTTTAATTCTAAGGGATAAAGAGAAATTTAAAAATATTCTGTGTAAAAACTAATTACATAAAACACAAATTTTTTGACCTGCTACTTCTGTACTTATACTAAAATATATTTAGTTATTTATTTTTCTGGAAAGTCTTCTATTTCTCTTTAAAAAGCTTATTTCTATTGTCATTATTTCACAGAAGTAGCAATACATTTACTTGAGGATGTATTTAGGTTACTCTACTCTATTTTCACAGTTGTTAGTTTAAAATCCACCGCCAGATGGAGCAGCTGAGCCCATCGTCTGTTTCACTGCATTTGTGAGCCGTGGCTCTGTCAGGGGTTAATACACCAAGACTCTGTGTCTCATATTCATTCATTTATCTGTTCATTTCTTAATTCATACACCGAGCTATTACAAAATATACTACCACAAATCCTCTTTTATTACCTTAAACATGCCATCCTCAGCAATGCTTTACTGGAAATTACAGTGAGACATGTTTGTCTTTCGGTTTACTTTCTTTTGATAATAATTGTGGTGATTGAATCTATTTTATTCACATGGAAACGATGTACACACTTAGTAGATTCAATCACTTTTTCGGTTTTTTAGAATGTATGTGGCTCTAATACTTTCATAATGAAAAGATTTTAGAAACAGTGGAGTCGGTCCATAGAAGCTCAGGCTAACTCTACATTGTGCTCATCATAAGGCTATCATTATTACACCCTAACTATTCATTAGAAGCCCATACATATCTATAGTAGTAACATATATTAAGATGCAGATCAGAAGAGTTTCTCTATAAGCTTTTATATACATATTTCACAGAACATATTTCCAGAAGTGGGCAGTAGATACATTTGTTTGTTTTTTTGATAGACATGTGCTTTTCAGAGCTTGTTCAAATTACAGCAGATTTATTTATCCTGATACAAAGTCTTGAGGATTATTTCTACATTTTGCTCCTTCAACACTGCTGACAAAAACAACACAGACAAGCAAGCATCTCTTGCTGGTTTATGCTGGTTTAACTGGTCACCCCAGCATGGTTATGCTGGTTGACCAGCATACCAGCATCAAAACACAACCTATGCTGGTTTTGCTGGTGACCAGTATATTAAGTTTGATTGCTGCTGACCAGCTAAAATAGATTTAATCACCACAATTATTATCCAAAGGAAGCAATCCAAAAGACAAAACGTGTTGCTGTAATCCAAAACACAACATACGCTGGTTTTGCAGGTGACCAGCCATGCTGGTCTATGCCGTTTTCTTCTAGCAAGGACATTTAATTTATTATTCCTTTTTGTGCTTAATGTCATTATGTTTTGTAATTTACATTCTGACAACACATACACTGCTTTGCACCTCACACAAGTTTTAACATTTTATTTTGAGAACCAAACGAGAAGAACATCACCAAACATACTCCAGTCTATCAGCTGTTAGATGATGGACATACTATAAAGTGCCACAGCGGGGCAGTAGGAGTTTGTTTATTTGTTTATTGTTTCTACTAGAGTTATTACTCAATTGGAATGACATGACTTTTACTTGGAAGTGATTTTAGGCTTGTTTTTACACAGTCACACAGGGACTATCCTCTGTGGCGGAGGGCGACGCACGCAGACCCGCGGATGTATACGTTATTAGGGGACGCTCATGTACTCGAGCTCTGCACTTACGTCAAGCTGAGCTGTAAACAGGAGTCAGCGGGAGATGCTGGCTCACCGATGAACAATAAAGGCATACATGGAATATTATTTCCTTTAGTTTGTGCTTTCCAAGGAAAAAGGAAGCGCTGTATACAGAAAAAAGACTCTCGCTGACCTTCTGGTGTTGAAGCACCTAAGAAGGCAAAGCGGACCGTGCAGTGCAGAAGAGCTGCATCTGTCCGTCTTTATGGATGTTCAGGATCTCCGCGCATCACCGCTCCAGCTGAGCTTCGGAACTGTGAAGGATTCTGACAGCAGTCGATGGAACGGCTGCTCATTGTGACGACACAGAGCTGCCGAACGGTTCTAATTCCGCTGGCGGTTACGAGCGAGCGTCACGTTACCGTCAGTCCTGTAACTCCGTGACCGCGCTCAGCGCCTAATAATGGTATATTTAGGCTCCGTTGTCATCCATTTTTGTTTATTTGTGACCTTTCTTTGCCAGCCCTAGCATGGGCAACACAGACACCGTGCTCCTCATCACCGTACCCGAGTCTGCTAACGGCGTTAACGTTACACCGCAGCGGCAGAGCCGGTGGAGGGGCTTGTTTCGCTGCCTGCTTTGTCCTGCCTTGATGTGGACTGACACCATGTAGCTTCGTCAGCCTGGCAGTTGAATTTGACGACTGGCTTCAAGAGAAATACGAGGCAAGCGCAGAGGGAAGAGGTTACAGCCAGCCGGCTCGCTAACTAGGTCGGAAAATGACAGCTAGGTCAGGAAACTAGCTAGCTTAGCTTACAGCGCTCACTGTGTGCAGCCCGACCTGCTGCTGCTGCAGCGGGCTAACCTAGCTGCCTTAGCGGGGTGTAAACGGACGTTAACCCTGCTTACAGTTTTATTGCAGAAGTCTAGTCAGGTCTGGTAGTATTAGCTGCTGCTGTGACACTTCTGAAGAATATTTAATTTAATACTGAAAAGCCAGACAGCACTGTAGCTTATTATTATTATTATTATTATTATTATTATACAACATTACTGTTGTTGTTATTGTTAGCATTGCTGAAGCCATAGTGGGTCTGTGTAAATGGGAGCTGTCTAGCCTTGAGGTAACGTTATCATATCTGGGATGAGCAGGTTGGCTGAGCCAGCCAGAGCTTGAAACTGCCCAGCTCTCCGTCAGAAACTGCTCTTCTGCATCACTACATCTTCTGCACTCAGTCAGCAATGGAGACCGTGGGAGACTTTGAGTACAGTCGAAAAGACCTCGTTGGACACGGAGCCTTCGCGGTTGTTTTCAAGGGAAGACATAAAAAGGTAAACGTCTCTTTCTCCCCCTCCATCCTCCTCACCGGCTCAGGCCCCTCAGGCTCTGCACTGACAGCATCACTTTGCTGGGTTTGGTGGGCTACATCTGGGTCAAGGCTTTAATTCTTTTCTTTGGGGTGGGGGGGGGCAGCATAATTTGACTTGGTTATACAACCGCATGGATTTTAGGAGCAGTCATAACGGTTATGGGTGATTGACATTTAGCATTTTTTTCATCCGTAGTATTAAGCGTCTGTGTATAACGCAGGAAAATACCAACCTTTTCCCCCAAACCCTGCTATTTATATATCCAGGGTAAAGCTTTAAGAAACCCGAGTCACTCATTCATAAAACAGCCGCCTGACGTAAGTGGGACGGTCATGTCTGCCGAGTGAGGGGAAAAAAAGCTGGGTGGAGGGTAAAGACCTCATTTGGCAGCGTTGTTTTTCATTCATTTCATTTCATTCGAAGAACTCGTTCATTTGAAGCCAATCTCTATGTGTGCCTGATTCACAGGAGAGGTAAATCAGGCCTTTCAAGTCAATCTATATAGCCTGTCAAGTCTGCAGTAGATCATGATGAATGGTGACCCAGCAGGTTTGAGGTCTTTCATGCATACTGCTGCAAATAGGGCATGTAGTTAGTGCTCCACTATATCAGCAAGTCTGCTTATTAACGAGGGCAGAAACGTTAGCATTAGTGGTGTGGATTTCATCAGACATCACATTACATGATCATATCCATCACTACACTGAACCATGAACTGTGAGCTTTTTGTATAACAAAAACATCTCTGTGAGCACAGAAATGCAGGCATACTTATTAGGGTTGCCAAGAAGGTTTAACGTAGTTGTGATTCTGTTACTGATTTGATTTTCTCAACTCTGGGAAACTTTGTGGCTGAAGCTAGAAGTTCTGTTAACAAAAATGTTTGAATTGATCTGTCAGTTGTGTGGATTAGCTGCTGTCTCACAGCAAAGAACGTAGGATCTGGCCAGTTGTACCCTCAAAGACCCTGAACTGCAGGCAGCATACGGCACTGCTGGAGTGCAGCTGGGCTCTCGGTGGTAGAGCCCACCTCTGCCCTGCAGGAGCAGCACCTTAACTGGATGTGCTTCTCAGCTCTAATTCACATCAGATTGTTGTGATGCAAACGGAGAGCACAATCACTCAGTTTATGTTGACAAGCAGGTTATTCAACAGATGCACAGTGCTGACAAGGGTGATTCTGCGTGTAAAATGGCCCAAATAGCCTATTATAAAATTAGGCAGTCATGAAAATGGCATATTGGTTTGATTCAGCCCAAAACATAATGAATCATCACACTTTAGGGAAGCATATTTGATTTTTGCTTAATTGCCTCTCATAGATAAGATGCACTGTTGGCAGTAGATACAGTACGGAGAACACGTCCCCTGCAACGGTCCCTCTATGGATCCATTTGGCTAATTATTTTGAAAACCTACAGCGTCATGTGAAGAATTGAATTTGCCTACCTATAGGTTATAGTTGGGATGCTGATGTAAGGTTCATTCAGGTCAAGAATTAGGAGAATGTCGGGGGTGTTTTTCCACTAAAGCTCATGTTAGGCTAAATGAGATCTTCCCTAGATTAGCTGATGCGTAACTGATTTGACACACGCACACAAAAAAACTCTTGTCTTTGGGATTCATCTGCTGAAAGGGGTCGCTCCCTAAGGAAAGGCTGTCCCTGTGCGGTCTTAACCATGCTTGGCTGCTCTGGCTTTCGCTGAGATGAGATGAGCTGACTGATGCTACTCTCTTGTGCGGCCTCTGCTTTGGGCCAGGGCGGAATGAGCCGCAGGAACATCTCCTATTAACCTAGATTTATGTGAACGTGCCCCTCTATTCATAGATTTCCACTCAACTTTCCACTTGGTCATATGGTTTCTTAAAGCTGTTTCTACCTGGGCTAAATGTCTCTCGAAATGGGTAAAATCTCTCAGTCATACTGAGTTTTATGCACTAATGCCAAGACACGTTTACAATTCCTAATCAGAGTATGTCTCAGAAATTCTTTCAGCATTGTTAAGTTGAGGCAGCTGTCAGTGTTGTTACCCAGAGAGCTTCGTGAGAAATAATGACTAGCTTGTATTGATGAAAAAAATTTAAAAAAAAATCTTGTTTTGTTCATTGACATTTGATCATGTCCTTTTTTCTGTTATTAGAAGACAGACTGGGAGGTTGCGATCAAGAGCATTAACAAAAAGAACCTCTCCAAATCCCAAATTCTGCTTGGGAAGGAAATAAAAATTTTGAAGGTGAGTTTGCTGCTGATTGAATATATACAAGCTGAATATTCCTAAACTGTGTGGTTTATCATGGGCTGTTTTTGAAATCTAACTGTATCTGATCAGGTTCTTTAGATAGTCCTGAAGAACATCTGTTTTTTTTTTCTTTTTCTTCTCTCTAGGAACTGCAGCATGAGAACATTGTAGCGCTCTATGATGTCCAGGTAAGCTTGAGTCAGCTGTGGAGCTGTTAAGCTGTTAGTCCAAACATCAGCATGACGTTCATGCACTTCTGTGTAGCTGGACCGAAGGTGGCTGCCAAGTTCCAAAATGCCTCTTTTGTTTGCTGAACGTTCTCTCTCATCACCGATTTTGAATAATGATGTCAATAGATTGTGTTTGTCGTGTATATCCATTAACTAGCATGTGAGGGGTCAGCTTTGCTGTTACGCTAGACTGTTTCTCACATGATCCAGCAGAAGCTGACTGTAAATTCCACTGTTCCACTGTGTTTTTAGACAGATGCTGCATGCTATTATTTACTGGTATTAATATTTTGAAGTTTGTATTATAAGGATTGTGTTTCTTTCAGTATTACTGGATTGAAAAGATGATGCTACAAACTGTCAATAGGAAAAGAATGCTCATCTATATTTTTGCTCAGACTGGCGAATGCTATTACTGTAAGGAAGGAAATAAGATTATATAGTACAAATTTGTTGGCAAATGGCAGAAGTCAGCCAATTCCATTAGTTAAGTCAATTTAGTCTCTTCAGTAGTCTGACTGCCTTTCTCTCTGAGTTGCTGACTGTGGTATGGTGTAGGCTGGATATGTGTTGCTCCACTGGCTGTAAGCCTCAGCTGATAACTGTGGATGAATGAGAGAGGATTCTGAGAGGCAGCCCAGCCTTTAATGGCTCAAAGCGTGGGCTTAATTGTTCTCATCTTGATTCAGTAGACAGTTCTTCTTTTTTATGCTTTGAGGAGAAAACAGGCCCTTAGTTCTGTGCACTAGTAAGTGGAGTGTTGTTGAGTAGCTCATATACGTACCCATACACATATATACATAACCCTCTTCCCACATAATGCACTTCCTGCCCTTATGTAACACTCCCACCTCAGACCTGCAATGCCGAGAGGGCCCCTTAAGCTAGGGCTTTCATCCTTTAACTCAGCCAGCTTCAGTGAATCTGTCCTTCTACCCCTCCATCACAGCCTAGCCACAGCATGTTGTGATGGAAATGGAGTCTTTGTGGCACCTTTATTGTAATGCATCTCTGTTCCAGAGAAAACCTCCTTCCCCATGTAGCCTGTCTTATTCAATACTGAGGACACGTCATAAAAAACATGCTTTTACATTGGCAGGAGAAGTAATCTGGCTGTGTTGTGGCTGTGATGTGCTATTTATGTAAACCAGGCTGGTTTAGTGTGATTCTTCTGCATTTAAATAAATAAGCAGGCGACTGCAATGGCGTGCAGCAGCACATCATCTGTTCGTGGTGATACCACGTGCTGTGTCACTCAGCTGAGGAGCCATAAATACACATGCTTGTGCAACTGCTAGATCTGTTTGCTATTAAAAGAACAGCGTGTGGGCTTTTTCTGTGTAAATAATTAGCATGAATTGCTAAAATCATGCCATAGATTGGTTGTAAACTAGGGGTGGGAATCTCTAGGCATCTCACAATTCGATTCGATTACGATTCAGAGGGCTGCGATGCGATTATAAAACGATTAATGATGCATCTCGATGCATCTTTTTTTCTATACCTGATTTCTATTTTCTTACTGTCTGAGGACTTTGTAGTTTTAAAGCAAAGTATTTGTAATGATCCATAATGCATTTATGTCCAATATCTTTTTTTTAATAAAACAAATGGAAGTGATGTGGCAAGTGAACTAGAAGGCTCTCATTCACTGCTCTTGTTTGGAGACGCTGCTGCCACTCATCTGTGATAAAATGCGCAGTTACAGTGAAATAAGATCCAGTGGTAATAGACGTCCACGCAGCACGTTATAGCCGTCCTGCCCATTTTCTTTAGTGATTTTATAACTTCGGTTTTGGTCTCGTGATAGGGAGGGGGTGCGCGAAAGCCCTGTTTCGCAATGACTGAGAACTTGCGTGCAGACTGCAGGTCACATAGCAACGAGGTTTCGCCTGGCTAGTAGCGGAAAAGAGGAAAAGGAAAAGAGAAAGACAGACGCACATTTGGAGATGAATGGACTTATTCGCATTTATAAGCAGCGCAGTTGGTTTCCTGGTTCGTTAAATCTGCAACGAGAGACTGTCACACACTAAAATGCTGCGAAGATGAAGTCGCTTCTCTTTCTAATTCTCCCGTTCCACCTTAAATGGTGCTGCATTTACATTCAGAACCTCAGTCAGAATGTAAGGTGGAACGGGAAAGTTCAGCAAGAAGCTGGCGAGTGAGAAGCGATTTCAGCCTCGTAAAACAGTCGAACGCTGAGAGACATTTTACAAGAAACTGCTCTAGTTTTGAGGAAAAGTTTTCTGGCGGAGATGGGAGGAAAGTGGCTGTAGCTGAAGCTTAAAGCAGAGCAAAGTAAATCTGCGCTCGCGTTTATATTGTTTAGCCTATACTAGCACATTATCACATACTGGACATTAAATGTTGCGGCTCCCAAGGTTGTTTGATTTTTGCTGAAAGGACAAAATGGCTCTTCTTATCATTTGGGTTGTGACTCTTGACCTAACCTGGCTTTAATGCAGAGGGGGCCGGTCGGATTTCTCACTCATCCAGTGGTGTTTTTGTTATGTTCACGTCACAGACTGTCCGGGTGCTGCACTTACCCATTTCCAAGTTCCGCCCTTTGCGTTCCGTCAACGTTACGTTATAAATTAAATATTTAGAAAATCGATTTTTGACATTTGTGAATCGATTCAGAATCGTTCACGTCTGCATCGTGATGCATCTAAGAATCGATTTTTTCCCACACCCCTATTGTAAACTATAAATAAAAGGTACGAATTGATATATATATATATATATATATATATATATATATATATATGTATATATATATATATATGTACACACACACACACACACGCATATATATATATATATATATATATATATGAAAGACACTTTTGATTTATGTGCATATTATATAGAGATGCATGGGTCAGGAATTATTATGGACAATTCCAATTTCAGTTTTTTTTTTTTTTAAACCTAAACCTCACACTCTGTTGGCTAAATGTGCACGACACACACTAGCACGTTTCTGAGACTTCCCATTAGCCAAAAATGCTAAATAAATAACATTATTTGCTCCTTAAAAGGCCAAACTGGCACTTTCGATTAAAAAAATAGGTTGCCTATTTAAATAACATGAAGCAAGTGCTGCACTGAAAGCACCATCTGGCTGTTTAGCACAATGAGTTTTATGACATTTTGGTATAGTTATTGAGGGTCCACCAATTTTTTTTGCGGCCAATTTTACTGCCAAAGTGACCAATGGCTGATTTTTATTTTATTTTTTTACCTGAAGCTCACTCTATATGCACTATTGTACTAAAGTAACAATATAAATCATTCAGTATTAACTGAATGAATCATAGTAGTTACTGAATAATGATTCTTAAGATTTGTAATTAAATAAGCCTAGATTTCAGAGAGGTTAAGCCTGAATCACTGACACATTGATGACTGTCAAAAGCAGGTGGACCATATGTAACCATACGCACCAGGAAAACAGTAGCTGTTTCCTCTGATAGAGCACTATAGCACATAGGCACGTGACCTTTCTTTGTTACAGCTTTCCTCTGAGCCACAGTTATACCACCCTGGACAGTTTATGGCCTCCTGTCACTGGGAAACGTTAGCATGATTGACTTTTCGTCTCTTGCCTGAGCTGCCTTATTAAAGATTGCTAAGTGGTAAGGTTTGCCCTTTAGCGTCTCCACCTCACTGTGAGGTTGGCTTTAGATCCCACTATGGGCTTCATTAATGTGAGCCATTTAAAGCGCGAGTCCCACGCCACCTCACTGAGCAGCTCCAGAACCACTGATACCATCTCGTTTCTCTGATGACAAAGTGTGAACGAAAGCTAGCTTGTATTTATGCTAACGCCAAGAAGTGTTAGCAGTGCAGCTGTAGCCCAGACACTAAGTGCCTACCCATTCAGTCTGGAGATTTTAGAGCTAATAGTACCTTTCTCTGTACATTTTTTTTTCTGAATGGGGCTGTGCTTTGGAGGTGTCTGCTCAGCAGTTTTAATTACAGGTCTTTGCTGAGAGCTGTATGGCTCCTGTCGAAGTTCTTCACAGTCTGGGGGGGGTTTGGAGCTGTGTAATAACAGGGTGGCGACTGCCTCTCTTCTGCCTGCATCTGCCTCTAATGGAGCAGTTAAAATGTTCAGATGTATTTTTGTGTCTTAAGACAATGTGTAAGGACAGAATGATAGTCTCATCGGTACAGTATAGTCAAAGAGGTAATAGGAATTAGCTGAGGAGTTTGTAGGTTCAAATCCCAGGACTGACTGTGTATACCCGGTATAGTTTTTGCACCTTAGGCAAAACATTTATCCCCAGTTGCCCCAGGCTGCTCTACTGGTGACACTTCTGCTCCCGGATTGGGCATAGTTAAGCAGCAAAATGACAAAATTCCCCTTGTAGGATCAATAAAGTATATAACATAACAGCTCCCAGCCATGTTAAAAACGACTTTAATGCTGGTTTCACGCAAACAATATAACATAACGTGATATTCTATACTAAATACAACATTTACTGTACCTGGCATAGATGAGATGTTCAGAAATTCCATATGTTGAGCTGTGCTGGTTGAATGCTGCCATGGAGGAGGCTGTGTGCCATTGTGGCCCACATATATCATGCCTGAACAAAAGGCAGCTTGTGTTACAGGGTGTACAGTTCAGCTTCGAGGAAAACACCATAATGTCTCAACTCTCATACAGATGGCTTTGGGCAAAATGCACCAGGATAATCGACCACAGACAAAACAGCTTCAGACAATAAAATGTTGTGGGACATTTACAATTCATTCTTTATTACTAGAATAATAGCAGTATTTTATCAAATGAAAGATGACAATACAGTATAATCACTCAGTATAATAATTTGCTTTTATTATTTTATTAATATTTGACAAGATTAAGCTTCAAATGACATGCTGTCCGTGTTTACGCCCACGTCTGATTCAATGTTAGGGACTGTCTCAGATTTACCAGGAAAAAGTGTGTAAAAGCTTTGGTGAAATGTAAATCAAAGGTAGAACTAAGCCCCAGTTTAAATGCTTACTGAGGTTATTTTCCACACAATTATCCGTATAAGAGGATTCTGTTACTGGCACAGGCCTACATTTTTACATTTTAATAAAGCCTGAGAATTTTTGGCCAACAAATGAGCCCATACTTTATTGAATATAATTAGAATTTAATCTAATCAGTTCTAAAATCAGTGCAAGGGAATTGTCATTTTAAGATTAACACATGCATTTTTTAGTCTAGCAAGGAAGCTTAAAGTGCAGGGGGGATTTGCAAAGTTTGCTTATTGTGAAGTTGAAGAGTCACACGTGTTCTTTCAGGCTCACCGAAACAGAACCTGAACTTCCTGTTGTAGAACGGAGTGTCTTCAGCTCTGAGGGGTTTGTGTTGTTCTTTTCTCTCCAGTTCTTGGAAGAGAGTGGGAGGGGCTTAGACATGGAAACAAGCTGTGAAAATCAGGAGTGGGCCGTTAGAAGGGGGCCGGGGGAGCTGAAGCTTTTCAGGAACTTTCACTGGTTTTCCTAGAGAGCTGCTTGTTGGCTCACGTTCCAGCACATGCTATGGTGTAAACCCGGAGGAATTCACTCGCTCTCTTGAGCCCTCCTAAAACTGAATGCACAGCATAGTTAACGCTCAGGCTGATGACTATCAAGGTGTGCCGTCTGTGCGTGATCATAACTACAGGCTGAGATCACAAGTGTTTTTGTTTATCATATGTTTCCTTCCCTGGAGGTGCTTAAAAAGTGTAGGCTGTGTTTATTTACTGGCTCCATGTGGGCAGAAGAGAAGAAAGCCTGGAGTTTGATATCTGTATGTTTAAAAATGCACGTAAGTTTATGTGTGTACAGTTGTGAGGGATGTTCTCACAGCTGACAAAGAGATCTAATCTAGTTCTAGCACTTTTTGTGCCCTTCCACAGTGTCTACTGGTGTTGTTCCCCTTACCAACCAGTTCTGTGTCTGCATCCACACAGTCCGAGCTCAAAGGTTTCTCAGTTTTATGACATGATGTTCTGAAAACATCGTCACAGTCATTTACGTCCTCGCTGTCAACAACATACCGATGAAACAGCATTCCATTGTCTGAGGAAGCCCCCAAGTTTGTTTTCCCATGTAAAGCACTTTTCAGGGAATGGTTACAATTACCAAGTACTGCTGTTGCATGTTGGTCAGCGACATATGTTTTAAAAGGCTCAGGAAATTTAAAACCCTGTGTGTCTCATATGATTTCCATGTCTTATGTAACACAGGGTTCATTGAGTTACAGTCCAAGAGTGTGCAAAGAAAATGCTACATTTGCGGGTGTTATGTCATGCGGGTATTATCAGCAGTTCTAGAAGTTGTTGGCTGTGCGTGCGTGTGTGTGTGTGTATGTGTGTGTAGCTATGCACTTTGGTAATCCTGTGTGTGTGCAGCACTGTACAAAAATCAGACCACCTTTGATTTATTTAATTTCAGGTCAAAACGGCCATTAAGTACAAGTTATTTATTTTTCAGCATTAGAAAAAAGCAGAGAACATTTCACAAGAAATTTAATTACACAGAAATTTATTTACACTGCAGCCTCAAAACTAAATATAATATATTTTTACAAGATTCAGTGTGTCCACACTGTGCCTTTATTATAGCTTCCATTCTTTTTGGCAGACTTGCTTTCAGTTTTTTAAAGAAATCTACAGGGATGTTTTCGCATTGGTTGCATTTTTTACTTCTCATCAAGTAATCCCAAATACATTCAGTGGGGTGGTCAGTCCATTGTTCTGAGAACAGCACCAGCTTCTTTGTTCAACTTGCAGATTTTCTTGTTTATTTGATCTTTCAGTAATGGATTCTTGACAGCTATGTATTCTTTCAGACCCACAGCACTGAGTTGTCCTCTCACAGTGGAAGGATTGTTTTACACCTGAAGTAAGAATGAAGCTTGATTTTTTTTTTTTTCCTGTCTCTCAAAAATTAAAGCTTTAAGTACTGTTTATTTGATGGTGAGTTTTGGTTTTCTAACAGGCCTTGCACAGTTGGTAGGAGTTCCATTTTCTCTGTATCTTTTTAATAAATGGTTATCTGTTTTTATCTAATCGCCTTACAAATATCCCAAAAAGCATACCTTGTACTTAATGGACATTTTGACTAGCAATTAAGTAAATGAAGGCTGACTTTTGCATAGTACTGTATGCGTGTCAGTATGACTTGCTTGACCTTTCCACAGTTATTAATAATTAATAATACATTTTTTGGTCTTTGCTTACCTAATAAGAACTAGGTTTAGGCAGAAGGCATTCAGGCACACAGCTAGACATGAAGTCAGCTGGAGTGAAGTAGTCAGTCTGAAGAACATTAATTAAATAAGGTGCAGAAGATGAAATTGACCTCTGTGCAGCTGAGAAATTAAAGGTTTGTGTGTTTTTAAAAGGTTAATTGCTGAAGGGAATTGTAAACATGTTTAATAAAGGATTAAATATTATTTGAGACTCTTTTGTAATTATGTGAAGCAAGTATTGAAGTCCAAAACTGGACTGGTCTTATGAAAAGTACAGACTCGAGGAAGATGTTCTGTTTCTTTCCACCACAGGTCTAAATGTTATCTGTTGTTTATGTCCAGGTCCAGCATGTTCTGTGGCGTGATATCTGATCTGGTTTGTGTGTACATTATATGAACGTCCTTGTTTTTGTACCGTGGTGCTTATATAATTAAAGATTTTACAGCTACTGGTTTAAATCCTTGTCATACATCATTTGTTAGGCAAGAGACCGAGTGTGGCCTCTCGCCAAAACAAACAGAACAAAATCTGATGGCGGGGAGATCAGGGCAGCACTGTTGTGTGTGTGGACAACATATGCTTCCGGACTTAGTGCTGGTTGTTTTGATTTTTTCCAGCCCACTCTTGGTCAACAGGTCTGCTCAGTCGGGTTTAATCTTAGAAGCATGTGTTTCTGTGACATCTGAAGGTATTTGGCAGACAGGCTGAGTGAGGAGGCCAGAATGTGTTAGTTACATATTTAGCGACATCCTGAAAAAAATCCATATCCTGAGCTGATGGGGGGTAGACCAGTATCCCTTAGGGATACACAATGTATCTGTAGCTGATATATTATTTTCAGGCAGACAGGAAAACTTGGGGCATCATTGGGCAGGACTTCTAATGGTACATTCCCCTAATGTTGTTAGTGGCTGTGAATAAGAGTGACTAATTAATTATGTAAAATATTTACATAAATGAATATACATTTTACAATAATTGTCTTGTCTGATTTATCTGTGTCATGACTCTGTAAAATTAAACTGCAAACTGCACTTCATGAATGGATACATAAATGAGCATAGAAATTTAAGAAATTTCAAAACTGTCATTCTCAGCAAGATGTTAAATACCAGTTACTGTTGTTGGTCCAAGAATTCTGTATTGATGCTTTCCTAGTATTCCTGTTCTTCTTTTCTCCTATCCCGCAGTTCCACTTCCAGCTGACATGCAAACAGCATTTTACGTAATCACTCTGATGGGCTGAGTCGACAGTCATCCAGTAGTTATCCCATGACCACCCTCCCCCACCTCCCAGAGGCAGCGCTGATCCCATCCCATTACAGGATTCTTAGCAAAACTGGAGCGAAGCTCAGCCTCAACCTCAGTTTAAGGTGTACATTTGGTTGAGACTCCAGAGCTGGGACTGTCTGAGCAGTCATTAGCAGAGAATAATGGTGGTTTGTCCATGTGCAACTGAAATGAACAGTGAGTTCTGAAGGCACAGCTGACATTCCAACCAGGCCGAATGAAGAGTCTTGAGTTCAGCTTTAGGTATATAAAGTCTGTTGAGAAAATGGACCTGTATGAGGCAGTTAATGGGATTTGTGCGGAGAAACTAGAACCAGCATGGCAGCTGGAACACACTGTTTCCTGTAAATTCAATCACAGTGCACAAAATGGCCACACTTTCCTTTTTAATGGACCAGTCCAGCATCTGAACAGTATTTCACACAGCCACTAAGCACTAGCCATTAAGAAGAAGAAAAGAGTTGTAGACTTGATTGTCTTTAGAGGAAATGTATTAAAGCAATAAGCCATGAAATTATTTTTACAAAATAATGTAAAAGAATTCACAAATATTCCATAAATTGTGTAATATTATTATAGTTTGTTACCAGTAGGCTATGGTTACCAAGCAGCATGATGGTGAAAGGTTATTTCTTGAGCACCCCAATGTTTTTTTAATAACTTGGCTCATTAATACAGACATCAGATGATGTGTGCAGTCATGTACGGTATTGTGCAAAAGCCAGAGACATAACAGCTGTTTTGACTGTTAATTAAAATCTCTGATCTCTGACTTTTGCACTTTACTATTTGTGTATTTCAGGTATTTTACGACAGCTTTGATTTTAGAACTAGTACTGATTTTCCCTCTTGCTGTCATACCTAACTTCTTCTGTACATATTCAAATTCATATCCATGCCTGTCTGTTTGACATTTGAGCTATAATAGTGCCCAGAGGGTCTGTGCTGATCAACACATGCAAACCTATAACAGGCTATGGAGAGAATGTGTCTGAGGGCCTTGCATATTAATGTGCTTGTGATCTTTTGATGGCTACTTGATCATACTGTGTAATTTTGGCCCTTGGCAAAACTTCACATCTCAGGTCATATGACAAGTAAGGACAGAAACATTTATAGTGCGTTTATGGCAGTAAAATTGTTATTGTTAATTGTTGCCTAGTTCCTCCACTCCCTTCCATGTGGCACTGAATGTGCCTTGGCAAAGGTAAATGATTTGTCATTTGAAAACAAGCGGTGTGAAGAACTGTCTTCTCTTTTCTTCTAGGAAACGCCAAATTTTGTGTTTCTGGTAATGGAGGTGAGTACACTGTGTGTCATCATCACTCTCCAGCTCTCTCTCCCTTTTTCTTTCTTCGTTCCTCATGTCCTTGATGTCCATATATGGCAGAATCACATGACCCAGTCTGCTGTGGCTCTGTCTGGTGTTGCTCAACACTAGAGTGGCTGAAGGAAAAACAAACTGACCACCTTAAGTGTCCAAACTAAAAATATCGATTCAGAGAAGCCTACTCAGAAAAACAGTTTCATCTGCTTTTATATCAGCTCTATCTTTAGCATGTAACATAATTCTGACACTTCATGTGTCCCAGATGATAAGATAAGTAAGTGGCCACCTGATTCTTGTTTATGGAAACTGTCAGCATGACCAGAGAGTTTTCTTTGTTGTTTAAGTGATCAGGCAGGTGGTTGCTGTTAGATGTGTACTTGGAAATCAGTAAGTAATCAGCAACTTTATAGAAAGAATACAGAACAATGACAGCACTCATAGTTTTCACCAAAACCTATTGAATAACTGTTTAATTATCCAAGATTTATCAGACTACAGTTAACCCAGTCCATTACAGTCTTGTCAAACAAAGACCCTTAAGAACAGCCTGATCAGCACGGATTATTTAAGTAGCTCCTATCAAAGGTCCTTATTTGAAACCTTTGGCAGTGTAGAATACAGTACATTTGCTATAGTGAGTGTGCAGTGTGCTGATCCTTTTCGCTCTCTCTACCCTTTTCCTGTTGTAAGGAGATTAACTGCCCCTGAATGGAAGCTGTGCAGCTATAATACTACATCACTGTATCAGATTAATTGAAGAGCTTATTGTTATCTCTGCTTTATGTTGCCCAGCATAACACATTGCCTTGTTCTCCAGCCCTTCATATTTCCAAAGCTGATCTTGCTGTCATATCAAGACCTTACATTTTTAAAATATTCTCACACCATTTGAAAACACTTGCATTATGTGAACTTTTTATGATGAATAATACAAATGGTCCAAAATCAGGATACATTAACATACATTGAAGTAATGAAGGTTGTTTTATTTGGTTTTCAGGGTTTATACCAATACTATAGAACACTGAACAATTGCATGCAAAGAAAGCATAATCAGTCCTGCGTAACTGGATTTAGTGCAGTGCAGTTTGGAAAATGTTGAATAAAAATCATTATACTCATAGTTTTATAGAATTTTTATTCTTTTGTCTGTTCAGATTTATCAAACCCCAGAAAATGTACCATATATCGTGATGCCATATTCATGATGACATATTCTTGCCATATTACCTACCCTGTTAAATTCATTTTTTTGGTGTGTGTCCTGTTGCAGTATTGCAATGGAGGGGATCTTGCAGACTATTTACAAGGTAAGCTCTTAATAAAACATTACACTGAGTGTGGTACACAATGTTTTGCAGTACAACCTCAGGACTGATAAAGAGTATAATAAATATGATGTGTGATATAATAGTGAACATGCAGGTCTGTGGCTTGATTCCAGAGCACTAGTTTGTTTTAAACCCAAGCATCCAATACCAAAGGTCACTCACCTTTGCTGACAGCTGTTTATATTATGATGTATATTTACAGCTTATTGTGCTGTATTCAGGTATCAGATACTAATTGGCTTGTTTGATCTGCTTTAATTAGGCCAAATTACTTATTACTTACAAATTACTCATTCCTTAGCCATCAGGGTGATGTTCAGGTTGTGGTTTTGTACAGTTTTTTTGATGACGTATGCTTTGGTTGAATTACTTGAATTAGGCCATATCATTCCACATGATCAGAGTGACATTCACAGCTTATCTACCAGCAAGTTTTGTGTAGTTTGTTTTTGAAGATGTGCACATTGGCTTTTTGTGGAATATTCAAGCAGCAGCTGTTAGAGTTTATTGATCCAGTGCTTATCTTTGTTTACATAGAGATATATTGATAATGGTGCTCTGGTGTTCTCTGTGAGGGGATGTGATTGGTCTGTTTACATCATGAAATGTGTCAGGATGACTTTTTGAATGCTGTATTTGGATGACTCAGGTGTCCTCTCCAAGCTCCTGATGAGTGTACATGAGTGTGCATGGGTGGAGGAGTGTGGAGACTGAACTCTGAGCCCGTTGTTCTGTGTGATTGAAGTTGCTATCAGTACGTAACAGTTTTGTGCAGGTAGATGCTCCCACGTCAGATGGCATGGTGCATTATGTGTCAGTCTCTCAACTCCCCTACTCACAAATTATGCAACTGTTCCTCAGTTATACAATTCCACTCTATCTGACGTGTATCGCAGAGATTTGTTCATGCCAAGCACTCGTGAAGCCAGTGTTTAGGGATTCTTATTAGATCCGTTGTGATCAGATTTGCTTTGTTTACTGAGTAGATTGGGCAAATGGAATCCTCTTAACAGCTCTGTGGATTAGTGGTGTTTTGTTGTAACAGGGGACCAAGAGCCAGAGCAGTGTCACTCTATGTAATACCCCTCAGCTACTTCTGATTTTGAAATTCATACCGATCACAGGGTCCCTGCAGATCACAGGACAGTGTTATATTTTATAGTAATCTTGATTTTGCTGGAATGTGGCGTAACTCAGCTCAGCTAATGTATTTTGTGCACCAAATGAATCATCATAATCTTGATATATCAGCCTAGTTGTTAATGGACATCAAATGTCAGGGGACATCCGCTTTGTGGCACGATTGACTGTAGCTGTGGTGCACATGCATCTGGTGGATCTGAGCAAGGGAACGTAGGTATTGTAGTCTGTACACTGTCAGAAAAATGGGTACTGCACAATTTTTTTCAAACAATGCAAATGTACTAGAGGTCGACAGATATTTTTTTCAGGGCCGATATCGCTACCGATTATTGGTTATCAAAGACACTGATAACCGATATTTGGGGCTGATATTCATTTCCCATAAATTTGATGTTCGTAGTATGAAAATTTACAACAATGCAGTTCTTACTCACAATTTACATTAAATGAACATAATGTTTAATATTAGAACATTATAAAAAATAAAGTTCTTTGAGCTTTAAACAGTATAAAAATTGCAAAAGAGATTTTTTAAATAGATAAAAACGAATTAACTTAAATAACTTTCTTAAAATAACAAAAATAGCTTCCCAAATCACAGCAGGAATAAGAGTTTACTTTTTGTAATGGCTGCCACCATGCTCACAACTTTCTTTACATGCGTATTGCACACTGCCTTTGCTGTTGATGGTTGGCTGTAATAGTCCCTTGCTGCACTTTTAAGTTTTTTTGTGCATCCATCTGCATTGACAGGGTTTTAAGGTAGAGTTAAAAGAGGATTAGGAATGTTAGCAAGTTCGCATTCTGTGTTACTTTGTGAAAATACACATTTAAATTACATGCTTTGGCTTTAAATTCAATACATTTTAATTTTGTTTATTTTTAATTTTTTTCATAATGAATGTTAATGTGTAAAGACAGACTACAGAAGTGTTTTTATCGTGGTTGCATCAGATATGTGCATACATAACAAAAAAAAAACACTTATAGGCAAGGAAACAAGTTCAAGTGCCAATTCTGATTATCAGAAAAGTGCTGAATATCGGCTCCAGTTATTGGTTGGGCTGATAATTGGACAACGCGGTCCTTAAGGTCAGATTGTTAGTTTTAAAGGTACACCACATTCACTTATTTGTAAGGTGAAGGGAGCATATTTGTACTTTTATAATTTCACTGATTTAAAGGAAAAAATAAAACAAAAAGATGGGAGTCAAGGCAGGACTTAATAACAGTGTCAATCAAATTTTTTGTAATGTTACATTATTTTTTATTACTAAACTACTCCAAAAATTCATTTGAAAAGGAACATAAGAACTTTATAAATTACATATAGTATAAAAAGATGTTCTTTTTAGGTTTAGGGTGTGGGATACCTTTCTGGAAGGCCAAAACAAACATCCTCAACACACGGGCCAACACTTGCAACAGAATATGATACATATGTGGTTATGGAATATATATCCTTCTAAAGATACTGACGTTCCCTTGAGTGTTTCCCCCCAGTGACAAACTTTGACTTTGTATCCAAAAAAGTACAGTTTAGTACTGGGAGAGTACAGTTTTTTATGTTAGAGGATAAACTGTTCAGTGAGTTTCTGTGAGTTTTTCTCAGTAGTATTATATCTACTCTGTTCTAGCCAAGGGTACCCTGCGAGAGGACACCCTGAGGGTCTTTTTGCAGCAGATAGCTGCAGCCATGCGCATCCTAAACAGCAAGGGAATCATTCACCGGGACCTCAAACCCCAGAACATCCTCCTGTCCTACACTGGCCGCAAGAAATCCAGCATCAATGGCATCCGTATTAAAATTGGTAATTGAATATGTGTAATGAACACTGTCAGCAACACTGTGTATGTATAGCTAGGCTGTAATAATAGCTCACACACGTTACATAGGGTAGTCACATGAGGGGAAAGCCCTTTTATCTTCCAAACCTACAGGACTATTTGTTGTCATTGTGCTATTTCTGGGTATGCAGCCTTTCAGTTGTCTCCATGGTCCCACTCAGTGCCGCAGGCTTAAGTCAGACAATAAAAGCAAGTTGCTAATAATAACACAGACATACTGATGGGAGCTTTCTGTGTTCTACAGCTGACTTTGGCTTCGCACGATATCTTCAGAGTAACATGATGGCAGCTACGCTGTGTGGATCGCCTATGTACATGGTAAATGCCCAGATGTGTCTAAGCAGACTTTACTGCTGCCTGTCCAAACTTTGACAAGTTGCTTGTATAGACTGTTTAGTTATATCTCATAAACTGCCTCCTCTCCCTTCCAGGCTCCAGAAGTGATAATGTCCCAGAACTATGATGCCAAAGCAGACCTGTGGAGCATTGGGACTGTTATTTATCAGTGCCTCGTTGGGAAGCCACCCTTTCAGGTCAGTCTATTTAAAGGTGGCTGTCAGCCTGTTGTGCTCTCTTAGTAAGCAGAAACAGGACTGCATTGTCTTTCGTAATAGCATTAGGAATGCCCACAGCATTTTTATTTTCTTGTATCAATTAATATTTTAGGAAAAGTGAAGGAAGTGGTGAATTAAAGATTGAGCCTAGTGCAGCAGCCAGCTACCCTGTTAATCATCATTAGCTATTTTTGTAGAAATAGTAGCCTATTTCAACTAAAAAGGTTTTTTTTCCCTTTAGAGTTTACTGCTGTTAAGTTGAGTTTTGTATTGTTGTGGAAGTATGTGTTATGTTCTTTGTCCTCTCCACAGGCAAACAGCCCGCAAGACCTGAGGATGTTCTATGAGAAAAACAAGACTCTGGTGCCAAAGTAAGAATAAACATTAATCACAGTGCTGTTGATGGTGGAGATGTGACTCATGAAACTCAAAGCTGTACTGAAACATGGCCTCTATTGACCTTACAACTAAAGAGTGCTTCCTTCCTGCTCTCAGCATCCCAAGGGAGACATCTCCTCAGCTTGCAGATCTGCTGCTGGGCCTACTGCAGAGGAACCAGAAGGACCGAATGGATTTTGGTCAGTAAAGCTTCCGTTTGGGGGCCTGACAGGTTATGATGAATGCTGTGTTTTTCAAGGTCATTAACTTGGATGAACCCTACATTATTCACTGTCTCTTTTTACTTCTCACAGATACATTCTTCAGCCATCCCTTCCTGGAGCAATCATCGACTATTAAAAAATGTGAGAATGATGGATCATATTACAGGACATATTTTATAGCCAATCTGGTCTTGCCCTGTTAACTAAGTCAGTGTATGTGCTCTTTTTACCCAGCATGCCCTGTACCGGTGCCTGTGTGTCCCAGCTCAGTCTCGGACAGCACCTGTGGCAGCTCGCCGTCCTGCCGTTACGTCTCTCCTCCGGTGAGTTCATGACCTCATCTTGCTTAAGCCCACTGTCACCCAACTGCAGCTGGCGTATGCTTTCAGATTAAAGCTGCTGCATTATCTCCATATACCACTGCTGCAGCTGAGTGACAGCAGCCGAGCTCAGGAAAGGAATGAATAGTGCTGTCACTGACTTAACCCTAGGTAATCCAATGTTTTTCCTCTTTCTCTCTGTCCTTCTGCTGCAGTCATTGCCAGACATGCAGACGTTGCCCGAGGATGTGCTTTCCTCGCCCCCTCTAGGCCCTCCCAACTACCTGCAGCTGTCCAAAGAGTCCGGCGGCAGCACCAGTAGCAAAAACTCCTCCTGTGACACAGACGACTTTGTGTTGGTGCCCCACCTTTCAGGAGAACAGTCTTGTGAGTTACTTGTGCATTACTGTGATTTATCACAGGTAAGGGGTGTTTGTAGACGTCACGAGACGGAGTGCCTATAACCCCCCTTACCCATGGTAAAATCACTGTAGTATACGGCCTCAAGCAGCTTATTGCTTTAATAAAGAGAGACTTTACAACTTTACATGCACAAATTTTTAATAAATCACAAGGTATAATTGATAATAATCACAATAAACAATTCTCACACCAAGAGGAGTATGTAGAGTACGCAATTGTTGCTAAACAATGTAGGACTTCTGAAGGACGAAGTGCTGTCAAATCGCTCATCTTTGTTTAAGGCAGTCATTTAATGAATGATGTAATTTTTTGTCATATAATAATTAACATAATTTCCACTAGTTGTGTTAGCTTTAAGCAATGGTGCCACACATTTGTTTCCCCACACTGGGTTAAGTAGATCTAACTAAAAACATGGACATGTGAAGCATGTAAGACATTTAAGTAACATATTCTTTAGTTTTAATTTTGCATTTTTAGTCAGTTATTCAGTAAATACTTCAATACAAAACCCAACGCTGAATATTAATGGAGAAGCGGTTTAATCTGTTTAGCTATCTTTTAGCATGTTTAGCTTGCTATCTTTTTGCCTAGTTGTTAAGAAAATGAGTTATCGGACTCTCAGTTTAGACTAAATCAGGTTCTTATCTTCTTATCTTTCATTTTTTTGCTTATTTTTTATTTAACCTTTAATTGAGCCAGGCAAGTCATTAAGACCGTGTTCCTATTTACAATGGCGGCTTGGCAGTTCCCACTTCTAGTAGTATGACGGTCCATGCAAGCAGGATAACAGTCTATTCGCAGTATGACTGTTTTAGTGAGTTGGTGCATTAATACAGAATTAAGTTGTTGTCAGACAGTCATACTTGTTTACATATCCAGTATTTTACATCGGCTTTGAACATGGCTCAGCCAATCAGATTCCAGGACTGTAGCTATCCGTTTTATAGTAGATTATAATAATATTCAGTAAGGCTATTTAAAAAAAAGTACAAATCCAAAAAACTTTATGTATTGGTTTTATTGTCTGTACAGTTGTATGCAAAAGCTTAAACACCCCCAGGTTAACCTACGTGTTTTGTGGATTTTTAAGTGAAATTATGTTAACACATCCACTGCAGAGGACAGAACTTAAACATAACATTTTTCCACTAATATTAATACACAGATTCTTTGCAGTTTATTTGCTGAGTGTAACATATTGAAAACATAAAATATAAAATGTTTCATAACTTTTGCACAGGCCATGTTTTATTTTTTCCAATTTGTTGCATTCATCAAATAAACAGTAATTGTGAAATAAAAAGCTCAGAATTTTGTTCTCTGTAGAGGAAGTATAACTTGTTTTCACTTAGAAAATCAACAGAACATATAATTTGACCAGGGGCACCTGAACATTTGCATACAACTGTATTTCACTACTGTGTAAAGAGTTCCTGCAGTCACATTTGTGTATTCAGAATCAGAATAGTACTGAATTGTATAGCAGAGAAGTTTGCGTATTCATGGTTCCTAAAGAATCATGTTTGAATTGAATCAATGCGAAGTCAAAGAATTACATCCCAAAATATGCACACTATTACTGCTTTGTAGGCTTTTATTGCAAGTTACTCATTCCTCTGTTCTCTTCAGATGATCTGCCAATGGGGGCCACTGGCCGCAGGCCGTCCAGCGAGTTTTTGCTGTGTGGAGGGTGAGTATGACATCTCAGGCACACTTCATATATAGTGACAAATCACAGCCACAGAAGAAGTTACACTCTGTAACCAAGTTACAGTAGCACTCTAAACCACTCCACACACTGTGTTTGCCTGGCTTAGCTGTGCAAACATAAAGATTTTAAGACATGTCTGGGCCACAGGTTCACAATACATCTGCAGAGTGTGATGTCATTTTTGTTTGTTGTTCATGGGCTGAACAATATACATGGGCTGTTGAACAGATGCATCTATTATGCATCACAGAGATGCAGGATTGTTTTGGATTAACATGTTGACCTGTTTGTCTTGGTGATGTCAGCGGCGATATTTTCAGCTCTCTCTCTTAAGCTGTTTGATCATGAAGGTGAACGAGAGCAGATTCCATTATGCGAATATGACCTAGCGTGACGCGTCTGCTATTTCTGCGCTCAGGCTAGCTGGTGTGGCCAGGCTGAGGTGTGAATCACAAGGCTGTGAAAGAGGAGCCTGTGTGTGTGATTTTGAATGTGTGTGGTGTGAACTCTCCCCTTCTGCTTGTCTGAACCAGTTTCACACATTTTAGTCATAAAATGGCAGCTATTTTTGTCTGCTGCTCTAAATGAGGAAAAATCACTTAAACAGACACTACGAGACTGGTCCCATCAGTTATTTTTCAGATTTTTGGATAAATTGCAGCTGAGTTTCCTGCAGAAAATAGTCTGTTCAAACACCAATATTTCCTTTGTACTAATGACAACATCCACACAAATGGTGCATGTTTTCTGTGTTATCACTGGGTCCTGCAGTTCTGAGGCCCTTTCTTCCTCCAAAAATGGCACGTTTTTCTCACAATCAGCTTTTCGTGACTTTTAGGAATTAGGAATCTCCCAATATACCTGCGTTTATGAAATGTTACATGGTCTTTCCTAACCGTACTCTGAAGGATATTTCAGAATGATTTCCTAAACTATTGCTCATAATTGGACTTTTTATACTACAAAAAGACCTGAAAAACTTTTTGTAATAACATATGGTTTTTGAACAATATGCAGTTGTTTTGCAGTTTTAAGTAGATACTGTCTGATTTGCATGTCGAAATTTATTTTTTTGCAATACTTTCTGCTTGAAAGAATATCAGTAATTACATGGCTAGTACCCTATTTATCTGTTGTGTCTCTCCTTAAGGCAGGTAGATATGATTGAAAAGATCATGTCAAAATTATGTCATGATAATTTGGCAAAATACTGTTATTGCATTATAACAAGGGTAAATTCATTTGTTTTACTTTTCATGATTGAAAAAATAGACATTGCTGTGTATCTCCTAGACCTGTTTTCTTTTGTTTTCGTGAACTTAAATTGTTAAAATAGTTTGAATGTCTGTGTGTGAAAGTTATTATTCCACAGCTGTTTTGCACAGCAGTTCTGCGAGTCAGTGCATCTTCTCAAAGCCACTTCCTCCTTTGTTTCCCTTTCTGTACGTACCCAGGAGCCAGACACATTCTGAATTCTGTGTCATGTCTCTCTTTGGCCGTCTTCTCTTAAACACACACACACTGTTTTCTTTCTCCCATCTTTGTTGCTCTGTTTTTTATCCTCCTTTTCCATGCCCTCTGACTCCTGCTCTGACATAAGACACTCTCTGTGTTCATGTGCAGTGAGGTGGCTGAGCAGCGGTGCACACAACATTTCTCAACATGTTTGTGTGTGTGTGTGTGTGTGTGAACTCTCATGCAATACTGTTGGATGACTGCCAGCTCCTCCAGGAGAGAGGCCGATTTTTCCTGGAGCCCTGAACTGCAGCTCTACATGCTGTTCCCATGAAGTGCAGTCAGTGGCTTGTTTTCACTCCGTTGTTTGTGCATTGATTCCCAAGAGCATGGATCCAAAGGACGAGTAGCCCAGTGCTGCCTCCCTGCAGGCACACAAAAGCAGGTCAACAGTAGTGCACACCCAGCCATAAAAAGCATATGCAGAAAGCACAGAAAAAAAGCTGTTTTTGACCCTTACAAAAAAAAACCTACAGCAAGATTACAGGGATTTCTGTGTATCTCAAAGTAAAAGAGGACATATCCTCCTAAAAAGGGTATGTTAGTAAGACACTAAGTATATTGTCGCTGTCAGAACAAAAACATTGTATCTCCAAAAGGGTAAATTTACAGGAGAAGGTAAAAATTTTCTTAAATTTAAATGTAAGTTAGCACAACAAAATTTTATTCTAAGTAATTTTGGACCGTTTGTATTGGTCCGTTCATCATGAACATTTGACACAATGTAGTGGGCCTTTTTAAATTATTAAATTATTGAAGTGTTCAAGTAAAGATTTAGGTTGTGAAAATGACCATGGGGAAAAAGAGTGATGATTTGCCCTTGTTTATTCTTAACAATATAAAATCTCTGGGAAGAAAAATTAAATTGAAGTGTTAAAATTAGACAAAATGTACTTGGGTACAGTTTTGTTACAAGGAATGTTATATGGAGTAAGTAGACTTAAGTAAACAACACTGGAAAAATATTATGTTTTTTTTTTGTCAGGGAAAAATTAAGTTAGGCTATTATTAAGGACTCTAGTACGAGACACATTGTCTGAATTTGTCTTTTTAGTTAATCAGGCTGAGGGCTTTGAGAAGGATTTTAATTCTTTTGAATTTTTGGTCTTTCTGGTCAATTTAAATGTTGTGCAAAAAATGTATTAGTTATGCTTTTAACAGTCAGTGCTGCTTTGCCATGTGGGATGGTTTTTGCATTTTCTTGTGCTGTGCCATGCTGAACTGACTCTCGATCAAACAAAGAAACTCTCTTTGTGTTCCTCTGCTGGACGGCCTTGTGTTGCTCACGTGTACTTGCTCTCTCTGCTGCACTTTCAGGCCCTCCCTCTTATTACGTAATCCAGCAGGCTGAAACCCAAGCTCTAATGGCACATTTCCCTTTTAACTCTGCATGTAGCTCACCCTTCCCCCAAAAATAAGCTGTACATATACACTTGGGACCCCTCCTGCAGATGACCCACTCATGACTTCTGTCTAAAGACATTTTGTTCCTGGTCAAGAAAACAAAGAATGCAAATGAACCGTTTCTTTCACTGTGGCTGTTGAAAGTGGGAAGTTGCAGCACGTGCCATTGGCCATAAGCTCAGCCCACATTGACACTAGGTCAGCCCCCTAGCCCCTCCTTCTTCTCTGCTGATAGGCTGGAGCTGCATGTGTTTACAAGGTGGCTCCGCCCACTGCTGTTTGGCCAGGCCCCTTAAACAGGAAAAGGTTTTTTCACACTATATTTGCCGCTGTTAACAGACGAAACAAAGAACTCAGGTCTGAGTTCTCAGTTCTGTCACTTTTGCTTAGTTTAGTAATTAGTTTTTTTTTTTCAGATTTTAGACACGTCTTCTGAGAATGAATAGGTCTTTTGTTGTGCAAGACTCTTTTTTCAAACTTTGAGCTGTATCAGTGTTTTGTTTGCCAGCATGGTTCAGCAACAGCATGCTGACTGGATCACGGCATTTTTCTCTGCTATGTCCAGGCAGCCACAGCCCTCCTCGGGCCAGACACCGATGGTGTCTCCTCGGGCTGAGACCACCCCTATCCCCGTACCCACGCAGGTGCGCAACTACCAGCGCATCAAGCAGAACCTCTCCAGCAGCCCTACCACCACCCTCTACGGCTCTCCCAGGTAAGACCGCACTTTTTTAAAAGCCTCAGTTTGCAGTGTCCAGTTTAACAACCTTACATGCTGCAACCTGACCAAACATCCATTTTATTAACTGCCATGAGGGAGTTGTCATGCCGCGCTCCTTATGTGACTCACTCATGATTAATGCTCAATAGGTTGCTTTGGTTTACATCAGTTAGTGACCAGGTTGCATCAGAATGTCTTTGCAGTGGTCAGTGTCTGTGTCTATGTTTGTAGCCACCCTGATGTGGACAAAAGCCAAGAGGGGGGAGTTGAAAGGAGTAGCAAGAAGTCATACTGAGTAGTACTGGGTGATATAATGACTTTATCTGAATACCGGTATAGCCTCACAACAATATTGGTTTTAGTTTTAGAGATATTGATGGGTAACAAAAGCATAGTTAACTACAATGTATGTGATTTGCTAGATGCAGTTTTAGACAGATAGAAAAAAATGGTTAACATTTGTGATACTGTTAAAGGGTCTCTTTGGTGTAATTATAAGAGAGGCAGAACAGAACAAAACAGTCCAATCAAAACAAGCTATTAGGGATACACAATGAAATCAGAATCGTATCAGTATTGGCAGGTATTTTTTAAAAACAAGAATGCCTTTGGACAGATGTTTAGGTTTTACCAATATTTCAAACCAATATTTGATGACATATTTATTGTACTCTGGAAGAGCAGAACGTAGAGGTGATGCTGGGCAAAATGTCTGCATTTTATTCATTTTACCTCATTTGTAACATTCACGAATAAGTGTATTTAGCAATACATTTCTGTGTATTGTTAATCCAAGTAGAAGTAGTCCCAGTTTATACATTTTATAAATGTTTATGCATTGGCATCGGCAGATACACACCTGAAAAATATTGGCTGTTGGCATTGGCCCACAATTCCCATACTGGTGCATCCCTACAAGCCATGTTCTTTGTAGGACATAAAAGCCATGTAAGATATACTTTTAGGGTTCATTCAAACTTATGGTTTTTATTTCAATTCCAAAGCAAATATCATCTGACAGTGTGATATATATTTGGAAAATACTGAGGTATTTAATTTAATTAGCCTAGCACAGCACTAATGCTGTGTAAAGGGGTGGATGGGGGGGAGAAAGAAAGAGAGAGGCAGCTATTGTTTTGAGGTGATTGTCTCAGTATGGGGCTGGTAGGGTTTAGGCAGGTGGCCAGCAGGGAGCTTTAGAATTAAGCCTGTTCTACCTCAACCATCGCCCCATCAGACCAGACCAGGCCCAGCCCAGTGCCTGCTGGCCAAAAGGGGCTGATCCTCCAGCAGCAGCTGCTGCCCCACTTCCCTTGGCCTGGCTGTGTGTCTCAAACAAGGCTTAAATGCACTGCCTTGAGCTGCTTCACACTCTCTGTTAGTCAGCTCCACTAGCGGTTGTGCTAAAGAGCACTGCTAACTAGTCTGCATGCTGCCGGACAGAACTGCTACTGGGATTCTATGAGTCATGCTTGTTTTCCAGTGCTAAAGAGCAAGTGACACAGCAAACTTTTCAAATTTTCCAACAATAGGAAGAGGACAGATCACTGCAGCATTATTTTTGGGGTTTTTCTGTTGGAAAGAGCAGCTGAGGATTTTGATCATTAATAACACCAGAAGTAAAATTGAAGAACAGACATCTGAGAAATGTGAGCCACAGACGAGGCACTGCTTTAACCTTGGTTTAATTGTCTGCAATTTTGGACAGATTATAGTGTGTGTTTGTGTTTGTAGAAGTCAGAATAAGAAGGTTATGGCTAATTGTAACGGCGACATGGTTTTGTGTCGACTGGCTGCAGGTCAGGTACAGTGCGACGCTCCAACACCAGCCCCATGGGCTTTCCTAAAGCTTCCTCCGGCTCTCCCAGCCCAGCTGATGCTGCCCAGACTGTGGGCAGAAGACTCTCCACAGGCAGCTCCCGGCCGTACTCGCCTTCTCCACTGGGTAAGAATCTCTCTCTCTCTCTCTCTATCTCTCTCTCTCTCTCTCTCTCTATCTCTCTCACTCTCTTTCTCGTTCTCTGTCAGTTAAAATCACTTAAATTCAGGATGTTTTCTTGACATGATAAATACGTTTGTATTGTCAAACCTTTGGTTACAGAGTTTGTGATATATACATTTTTACAATTGCTTTTTTTTCTCTCTATTCCTCCCCACTTATCCCCTTTGCTATTTTTTTCTGTATTGTTTATAAATGCAGTTGCCAGGGAGATGCCCACTTTTTTGGGAGGGGGTGTTTGTTTTAAATGTGGGGCATGCTGTGACATGTCTATATGTGTTTTGTCCAGTGGGCACAATTCCTGAACAGCTGGGCCACTGCTGCTGTGGACATCCCCACAGCCACGAGGCGCGGAGCCGCAGCTCCTCTGGTGGTGAGTGTGTGTGTGTCTGTCTGTGTGTAAGAAAGACTATCTCTCTTTTCTGCTCCCTGGAATTAGGTGTCTTTTTTAGCTCACTATGAGCCTGTTAACATTCCCATAAGGCTTTGTGTTTTCTCTGAGTTACCTTACTCTGGATCACAGTGTGTCTGTGCTGTTCCACCAAGGGACTGATCTCCATGGAAACCACTTACAAAGGAGAAATCACTTTTAATATGTGCACTGTTCAGACTGTGATTACAGCCAGTGTAGCCACTGGAGATTCAGCTCAGACATAGCCTGCCATTGTGTGACCTGCAAGCTTCCACCTTCCACCTTTTTAAAGTTTTCAATCTTTTTGTGTCATCTTTTTGTTTACATGCTGAAATACTGCTCATAGTTATTTCCCAACTAAAAATGAAGGCAAGGAGCATGAGCTCTAAACTCAGTGGCCTCTTTCAGTGTTATTGGCAGTTCACTGAAGCATTGACATCTCATGCAGACTCTGGTGCCATCTAGTGGACATAGCATACAGTGTAGCATGCTTAGCACAACTAAAGAAATTCTCTTAAAGGAGCATTCTGGACTAAACTAGTTTAATATGTTATTTATCAAAATTCTGTAGTGCAGTATTGTATCCCTCAGCTTCATCTATTTGATAGAATTCACAATTAAATATTGTCTTCATGTTTTTGTTCATAAATGTTCCCTCACTACAATGCACAGCGTGCATTATGCATATACATCATACAACCAATGGGAATCTCCCTGATGTCAACAACATATAAGAAAACAGCAATTCTCTTTATTTAGCACTAAATGCACATTTTTACTCTTTCAGTCAGGAAAAGTAACCATTGGCTATCCAGGTATCTAGATAGCCAAATAGCTACCTTGCCAACTTTTAACTTGTTGTCCTCATCTAACAAGTCAGTTCTGTTGTTTGAGTAAGCCATTTTCTCCATTGAGGACTTCAAGACGGTTACTACAGTTATACAGCTTCTTTCTGCATTCACCAGCTAGTGAAAAAAAAGCTAGTGAAGCTCTCCTCAGAAAATCCACCCTGAAGCAGTTGTAGTTTTCAAATGTTCTTCCCACCTTCAAGATACATCATCAGAAGGGGGCTTTGTGGTAGTTAAAGCAGAAAATCTCACACTGGAGACTACTGTGGTACCTCTGTAGGCTGCGAAGTTTGTTTACAACAGATTTATCATTTTGTCCAGAGTGCTTCTTTACCTGAAGAAGTGGAAGCGACACTTTAGGACACTTTAGTCGTTGCAGTTACTTTTTAGCTTAAATGTCTAAATGTTATTTGTTTTTACAGGTTCTCCTGTGCCCTCATCTCAGTTGCTTGGAGCCAGGCTCCAGAGTGCACCTACCCTGACAGATGTCTACCAGAACAAGCAGAAGCTGCACAAGCAGCTTTCTGATCCTGTGCAGCCCACCTCCCTAGCGTACCCTCCCACCCACTCACCACAGCTCGGACGTCCCGGCAACCTGGGCACTTCACCCACAAAGCACCTGGGCTCCTCTCCTCGCACCTCTGATTGGCTACAGAAGTCCCCCCTGCCTACCATCATTGGGTCACCGACCAAAGTAAGCTTTATGAATTAGATCAAATCAGAATAAATATGGCATGGTACTCTACGTATGTCATTAGGGGACAAAGCGATCATATGATCTTATGATTGTTTTACAGACAACGGCTCCTTTCAAAATCCCTAAAACCCAGGCCTCATGCAACCTCATGGCCTTGGCCTCTCAGCAGGGGATAGCAGATAGCACTACTCCCAGCAAGGCACTGATGGACGCCCGTGATATCTGTGCTCACCACTGCTCCCCATATCCCAGTGGCCGCCAGTCGGCTCCAGAGGCCAGCAAAACTACCTTTGGAAGGTACCAGAACACTTCTCTTTTTCTTCCTCTTCAGTTACATAGAGCTTTTGATAATGAATATTACATTTGCTTTTCTGATTGACATTCAGTCAGATTTTCTGGGCATATTTGATTTGAATTGTTAACAAGTAAATTTTTATTCTGACTTTTTTCCTCAGGTCTGTGAGTACAGGTCGTTTGTCAGAGCAGCCTGTGCGAATCACTTTGGGAGGTCAGGCGTACCAAGGCAGCACAGACAGTCTAAACACAGAGAGACCTATGGACATAGGTAGCTGTCCACTCATTTGCATAACAGCATACCTTATTCTGATGGGATTTTGTTGCTATTGTATAATCTCTTAATCTGACATCAATAAAGAATTGATATATTCAATTAAATATAATGATATAATATCTTTTTCACAAGCGTTTCACAGCTAAGAACACGTGTTGTACTGTGATGGGCTTCTGCTGAGTATAAAAGTGTGCTAAGTTGGCGGTGAGTGACCCCTGTGTCGTGTTTTTGTTTGTTCCTCCCCCCAGCCCCTGCAGGGTCCTGTGGTATGGCAGCAGGTGGAGCAAGTCCCCGCACTGTGGTGTTCACAGTGGGCTCACCCCCCAACAGCAGCACCCCTCCCACCTGCAGCCATCTGGCCACTCGCCCACGCACCACCTCAGGTTAGGGATTCACCTTAATCACTCAAAACTGAATTGTAGCTACTTCTGCCCAGACCACTTAAGCCTTTTAGAAAAAAAACAATACAAACCTACTGCTCATACACTGTCAAAAATAAAGGTTCCCTAGTGAACCAAAAGTGGTCTTTCTGTTGTATTGCACTAAAGAACCTTTAGCTGGGGGTTCCTTGGGTATACTTACTTTCCTGACTGGCTTTGATACAGCACTTCCATGGAAGCTGTCCACTGCATGCTCAAGTTATTTCCACACAATTTAGTCATTAATGCACAGCAAACTACTTGACCTAAAACCTTCTTTGGACTATACTGAGGTGTAGGTGTGATCGTGGGTGCATTTGTATCTCTGCAGTAGGCTCCAACAGTTCAGGTGGCTCGCTGTGCTCCACCAGTGGGAAGGTGTGTATGGGCTCTCCTCCGGGTATGGCCATTGGCAGTTCCCCTCCCGGGGCAGAGGCAGCCCCCAGCAGCCTGCGCTACGTCCCCTATGGCACCTCTCCACCAAGCCTGGATGGCTTCATCACTTTCGAGGCCCCCGAGTTGCCTGAGGAGACACTGATGGAGGTAAGAAGACCAAACAGCTAAGGGTAGTTATTTTAATCTAAAGGAAACCAGTCAAAGCACCATACAGAAAAATCTTGTTAAAAAGCCTTAGTGACCAGTGTCTTCTTGTGTTATATAATTAGGCTGGTAGATTGCAAGCTGATCTGTGAAATCAGTCCTTCCAATTAGAGCGAAGTAGAGTAGTTAGGGACCACTCCAGACCTTAGTTTGGACTACTCTAGACTTTTGGTTTGGCCAAAATCTCCCTTTACACAAATGTAGTCTGGTACATTGACATTGAGTTGTTAAGCGATCTCTAATACAGTTTCTTATGTAGTTTCTGACACTCTGTGACATACAGTATGTATCAGAAAGGACAAATGTATGCTGCAAAACAAACAAAAAAAAACATAAAAAATTATAGCCATCTTGTCCATTTGTCCAGATAATAGTGAGGATAAACCTTTGTACAATATTTGACAAGCTATCACTTTAAAACCATACAAGTATACAGATTGACTTGTGTATTCTGTGTTCGCAGCGAGAGCACACAGACACACTCATGCACCTGCGGATGATGCTGTCCTTTACGGACTGTGTGTTGGAGATGGCTGCTGTAAGGGCAGGAGGGGCAGACCTAGGTGTTTCTGCAGCCTCACTTTACCCTCCCCAGGAGAGTGTGGTGGTGGACCAGATCAGCCAGCTCAGCAAAGAATGGGGGTAGGACATGTATGCACCTGCTCACACAGTGGCAGAAAGACACACATGCATACATACAGACCACACCACACTTGAATCCACATGTTCATCCATGTCTCTTTGTGTCACCCCCCTCAGGCAAGTGGAGCAGTTGGTGTTGTACATGAAGGCTGCTCAACTGCTGGCCTCCTCTTTGCACCTGGCCAAGGCCCAGATCAAGTCTGCAAAGCTCAATCCCTCCACCGCTGTCAAACAAGGTGTGCAACTGCGTTTGACATGCACACTTGAAGAGAGCATATAGAACCTTTATTGCAGATTAATATAGTGGTAGTAAACACTGATATCGATGAAAGTCATCAGAAACTAGGAGTGTAAATCTGAATCGACACCTGCAGACTGATGCCTCATGATGCACTGATGAATTGTTTTTCTTCTAACAGAAAAAGCTTAGAATATCAACAATTCAGCACACATATATACAGTGTCTCTCATGTCTCCTCTTGTGTTTCACAGTGGTCAAAAGCCTGAATGAGCGCTACAAGAGCTGCATCTCTCTGTGTCGTCGCCTCACGGACAAACTCAACCACTTTTTCTCGGACAAGCAGCGCTTTGTGGATGAAATTAACAGCGTGACGGCCGAGAAACTCATATACAACCACGCTGTGGAGATGGTGAGTGGGAGACAGACCATACTGTGTGCATAGTTGTGCATGTGTCTTTGTCTTTACAGTGGTTTGACACAACCCCTTTGTGCATTTGTGTTTGTAACAGGTGCAGTCGGCAGCACTGGATGAGATGTTCCAGCAGACTGAGGACATTGCCTATCGCTACAGCAAAGCTGCCATGTTATTGGAGGGCCTCAGCAAGATCCTGCAGAACCCGGCAGATATAGAAAATGTTACAAAGTGTGAGTAACTCACCTCTCACTCCAGCTTTTTCCTTTAATTGCACATTTGTGTTATATGTCGACTGGCTATACTGTTTAATTGCACAGAAACATTTAAGCACATAGTCAAGGCCTATTCACACCAAGTAACATTATCTGGACTTTTTTGGAACCTTCACATTAAATCTGATTGCGTTTTTTAAACTCTCTGAGAATTAAGCAGACAGAAGAGGAAAAAATGGATTCCTTGAGTAGGCATGATGGTTGAACTATTCTTAGGTTATAGAAGTGTGTAATAAAACTTAGGGCCCACCAGCAGGCCCTGGCCTTTTAAGGGGTCAAGCAATGTGCACACATAGGGTACACCCCATTCTACAAAAAAGGCAACAACATGGTGAGTTTCACTTCCTTATAGAAGAGCTGTATAATGAGTGCTTCTAAAGTTGTTTCCTTGTGTCAGTGGGGGAGTTTGAGGTACTACTTCTGCTCATAGCTGTTCTCATAACAAATCTTGTTGCTTTTTGTATAAGCTTTTGAGCTCTGCCATAGGCTAGATGGAGCTGTTCTGTCTTGATTCTACTGTGCTTGAATTAAAACCGTGACACTGGAGCACTGATTGGTCAGCCTGATTTTTAGTGCATCTGTACAATACAAAATTGAGCTAGCTAGATGTTAAAATGGCATTGTTTGTTTTCAAACTTGACATACATTTTTTCGTTTGTAAAATTCGAACTCCGTGTGAATAAGTTTTTAGTTAATTACAATTACGTGTTTTCTGTTTTTTATGCTGAGCAGTGATGTAAATGTGTTAAATATGTAAAGCATATTTTACATTAAAAGTAAGTTTTAATCAAATTCATATTATAATAAAATATCATAACAGAAATGTGCTATTGATTGAAAGTTCTAATCTGCAGGATTTTGCAACACAAGTGATAACTGTGACTTCCAAGCATTAATTAGTGCTTCAAGTACTACCACAAGCACTTACCTGTAGTCACTCTTTTTGTTAAGGTAACTCATTGTTTACACTATGTTAGCAGTCTGCTTAGTACCTCAGCTTCAGTTTCTCTTTCTTCCAGCATTCTTCATGCATGTAATGTACGTCTTCCTCTGTATGTGTGTCTACAGATAAGGCGAGCGTCGACCGTCGGATCTCTGCATTGTGTTACTGCACTGTCACACTGTACGAGTAGCAGCCACACACCACCCCTGGCCCATTGGCCCCAGGGACCACCCTCCTCTCAGCTCACTCAATCCAGAGGACCTCCTCGATCCCACTTCTTCAATTTCGTAGCAGTCAAGGCACTTTCCATTTTTAATTACTCCTCTTTTTCATGGACCCATCAGAGACAAGTATTATTTTTTTCATAAAGGACAAATGTTTGAGAGGGACCTGTGCACAAATTCACTACCAAAGATGAAATGTATCAATAGACATTTTATTGTCAAGAAAGTGGCATTGGACTCCTTACTGGCTAGAGCCGTCTCTTGTTTGTTTTTACAGTTTTCTTTAATTCACTGCACAACACAAGGGAACTTAGAAGATCCAAGAACTTTCAGCTGTTTTTCTCTTTTTACACGGAGAATCGGGCTCAGCGCCCAGCAGCAAGACTGAGCGAACATTATAATGCAAATCAAAGTTCCTTTGGAAAGAAAACAATTTTTTTTTGCAATGACTTGTTTTTATACTGTAATCTGTGACACTGTTGCAATTATTTATTGGTTTTAGGAGGATATCATAGTGTTGAAATGTTAAGTTAGGATGCTTTTCATGTTAAATGAGGGCTTGAGAGGTAGTTAGACCCATGACGGACTGTAGTTATAGTAATAGTGAAACCCACAAACATACAAGACAATTGCGCCAAACTCACTCGCACATGTTCACTCTGCACCTCTCGCAAGTTGTCTTTAGCACGGTAGCCTGAGATTTTTAATGTAATCAGATTCTGTGTTGTTTTTTTGTTTTTTGTTTTAAATCAAATGCACTTTATTGACACAGAAGCGGAGAGGACTTTGTTCCGGAAAGCTTGGGAACGAGAAGCTCATGCAAGGTGATTAGAGAGAAGCAGAAACAATGAATACAGATGTTAGACTCTGGGAGACAATGCTCTGCATGGCAGTGAAGACCACAATAAGGACAAAAACGTCTCCTGCGTGGGGTTGAAGAGGCTTCCTAGCTCTCTGTGATCAGGGTCATATACAGGTTGAACACAGCCACAAGGTTCATCAACAATAACGGTCAAAATACTTGAGTAGTTACTTACCTTTTCATTTGAATCGTCAATATTGAAACAAGCTTTTTTATGTTCATATTAATACTGTAGCTTTTTTTTTTTACAAACTGATGTTTGCGATATGTAAATATTTAAGTATTTGTACTTGCATGTGTGATGTTTGTTTTGGTTTTTGTCCCTGAATGAATGCGTTCGAGCACTGCGTGTGATCGGTGGTGGAAGGCGCTGGCATAGGACATCCCTCCAGTCAACCCAAGAGCACAAGTCCTTCTTTTTGTAATTTGTGGTTTGATACTTGCCCACTACTGCCACAAGTCTCCGCTCAAAGTCTTTATGAGGCCCTCCAGAAAAACAAGAAACCTCACGTTTGTCTTTGCATGGCAGCTCTAGAAGTAACTGCTCTCTATAACGAACGTCCATTTAGGGAGCAGAAAACAGATACGAAGTAGACGTGATGCTTTTCCCTGGCCATGCGCTGTGCTCGGGACAGTGTTTGCAGTGTGACCGCACTACTGAGGTGCACTGAAGGCCAGTTTCAAGAAACTGAACAACTGAAGGCACTACAAGAGTAGGCTGCTTTCACCTGTACATGTGTTAATATGTCGCCCCCAAGTGTTCTATACCAGCACTGGCAGAGATGCTGAGAGGCTGTCTCCAGTGTGCTCTTCTTTACTAGGAGTTTGTGCTTGATTATGTTTTGTTCTTCTGCCCCCTTGTGAGCCTTCACCTTCACAAAGCCTTTATTGTACAGAAAATGGCTCTTTTTATAATATCCTGTCATATATGGACATATCTCCATAGTGTGTGGATGACACTCCCTCGCCCACCTCAGAGACCTGTGTATAGAGGACATTCTGTTAGAATTGACTGGTACTGAACATGGGTCATACCTGTGGAATTGTAGAATGTATCTGCCCTGTCTTTAGCACCTTTCCTGTTTCAAATGAATACGTAAACCCGGCCCACCGTGGCCCATCTGATGCGATACGGCCTTTATAACTGAAGTTCAAAGCTACTGTTTTGTTTTTTTTTTTGTTTTTTTTTGTTTGTTTTTTTCAATGAGAAATTACGTTAATTGATGTTTCATCCAGACCAATTTTTTTTTTTTTTCTGGAACTCTAGAACAACAGCCTTTCTTTATTAAACAGATTCATTTGAGACTATGGTAGCATCCATCTCTTTTTACACTGTACAAACTTTGATAATAATAATCATAATGACAATAATTCCCTTTATTTATATAGAGCCTTTATCACTCCTTTCTGACTGAAGGGGAAAAAGCAAGGAGGACAAACAATGAAAGAGAAAAAGTATGTTTTGCGTCTTAAAAAGGGCAAATAGTGAGATATTGCTGTGACCTGGATTGAAACATCCTTTATAAATGTTAACACTTCTGTTATTACAACACCAGTAATTCAATGAGGTAAATATATCAGTGTATATATATAGTGTGGTGACAAGCTGGTCAGATGGCATCTTTACTGGCTGTTTGTATAGGATTACACAACAGCTCAGTAGTTACAGTGATGATCACCTGGAGCCTCCCGAACAGTGATGATCACCTGGAGCCTCCCGAACAGAACCAGAATACACACACATAATGTAAAAAATATAAAACGAAGAACATTGAAAAGGGAAGTGCAGCTAATATGCATACAAGACTTTGCAAAGTGACAAAACAAGAGCTACGTGTACAGACAGAAACTGATGAAAAAACAAGACACAGTAACCTCCGGACCAGTCAAAGGGGAGTCAAAACATTCTAGAACAGAATTAAAAAATTCACTCAAGGATATGTTTTTCCTAGTGCTGGGCACCAACACTTACCGGTATACCATGAGATTGACCGTGATATAGCTTTTCAATTTTAGCAATATATTTGATACATAATGAGCATTATAAGCATGACATAATATCCATAAAATAGGCAGATTCCTGTTGCCAAGCAGTTTGTTTATATTTTTTTCTGTTCAGTGAATTTCCATCGTTATATCATGGACCTTATAGTTAACTGCAATGTATATCTTTAGTTTGGTGCTTCAGATCAGTTCAAAAACATGAAAACTAAATAAATATATAATGGGTCATAAAACAGTAGGTTTCCCTTTTTGAAATCTGGTTTCCGCCTGGTTAATGTTTGTGTTACTGTGTGAGGTTCAGTTTGGTGTCATTTCAAAAGGGATGTCTCTTTATTTCATTTCCTGTAGTGTTTAGCTGTAGAGTCCTGCATGAATTTACTATTATCTGCCCTAATGTTAGGCTAATGATATTACGCAATACAATACTGTAAAGCTAATGCTATCGCGCATCAATTTCATGTCACTAAGTTACATGAAAGTAAGGCGGGCTATGTTGGTGCTCTGATGAGTTGTGCTACCTTATCAAACTGTTCCACCGTAGTGCGTTTTTATAGGTAGCTCTGTAAATAAAAGGTAGAATATTTTGATAGCCTAAATCTCCTTATCAAAAATACTACCAGGGTTAAAACTATTTGATTTTTTCGAGTTTTCCCGTTCCACCCTAACTAGTACAGCAGTTGTGATTAGCTATCACAAACATTAACAAACAGGACAAAACAATATTGACCTGTTGGTTCTGTGAAATGGCAAAAATAAGTTTATGTTACCCAGAAGCAGAAACAGAGCGTCCTCCTCATCCCTTTTCATGCCTCTCACCTCTCGATGAAGCTGCTCAGCTCCTTCTTGTTCAAATTTTTATCCTGTTCCACCTTAAATGGCGCAGCAGTGTTTATAACACTTCGGACGCCATAATCAGCCGTATAGAGAGAGTTGCGTCAACTCCGTTCACTCCAATGGACAATTTTTTTACAGCAATGGCGGATCATGGAGCCTCTCAATAGTTCCCGGAAGTTGGCAGCAAATACTAGCAGCGCGGCCGAGTTGCAGCAGAATAGACCGGTTGTGATGGACTTTTAAAGGGTAAAACAATTAAAGAATCAGTTTGTATATAATAAGCACATCTGAATCAAATTAACATATGTATTAAAGTATGTCAGTGGATTATCCCTGATTAAATTAGTAGATTTAAGAAACATTAACAGATACTGAGTAACAGATACTGGGTACTGAGTAAAGTTAGCAAGCCATAATGTGAACCATAAACAGCCTAGTAATTGTAAAATCCCTGCTCTTAATGTCGTTTCATCCACCGTTGTTGAATCTTAGAAAAGGCTTCTAAACATGTTTTTTCACGGGGTGGGTGGGAGTTAAATATTAGTTAAATATAACATTGGGGCAGAGCTTGTAGAGGGGAGGAGGTGGAGGAGATAAAATGAGAATATTGTTATCCATTTTGGAGTACGAGCTAATGTAGTTACACAATAAAAAGAAAGCTATTTTCGTGATACGTCACTATTGATGTGGGATTTAGAGCGCATATTGGAGACTTTAAAGAGTAAACAAATATAAGACTTATGGATTGAGTGTTTGCAGGCTTTGTGATTTTGTTGACTGCTGTCTGTACATTATGGTGCAGTTGATTTTGGATTAATGGCAAGAACCACGGGGGGATTCAACTCAGCCTAAAGACTCCCTACAATAAGACAGCACCCCCACCCTGCACCCTGAGTCTCAATTCCCTGGGGTTTGCAATTCTTTACCTGTTCCTTATTTTTAATAAATAAAACGTTAAGCTTCCCAGTGGTGTGGCTTGTGTTTGTGAAACGTATGCAGTGTCACATTGTTGTTGTTGTAATCTTTAGTGATGGTAAGTAATTTAGTAATTGCTCCTGCTGACTTGAGCCAGCAGTTTTTTCTTCTCTCTGTCAGTGAGAAACCAAACATTTCACTCCTTTCTCCGAGCGACTGAAGCATCTCCATGCAGCAGAGCAAACCATGGTGGGGACTATATACAAGGACAACATGGAGAAAAGGGCACAGACAAACTGCCTGCCAGACTATTCATGTTTGAGTTTGTTATAGCTTTTTTTAATGAATCCATCGCAGTAAATATGTGCATAGTAAAAAGACAAGATATATAAAATATGTTTATATGTGTACAAACAAATATAAACAGATGTGTTTATTATGTCCTGTCCTGTCTGGATGTGATGTATTTTAATGTACGCTTTTTTATACAGATTTTTTCATATGCAAGCCAAACAAATTTCTTTGGCTACTTCTGTCCTTTCGGAAAGTCATAGAGTTTACAGTGGTCATCAAGTCATTAAAATTATCTAGGCCTTGGGATTACTGAAACAACCATTAATTAAAGATGTATTTATGTTAATTATATTTGTTGAAAATTAATCTGATCTCAATTTTGAAACATTCCTTCTCTTCCCCTCCCTCTAAGTATATCAATAAACATTAGGATATGACTGATCTACCATACAACTACCATACAAGTTTAAGAACATAATATCTATAATACTGAAAAGTCAAAGCAATGAAACAACGAAAACACACTTTGAAACCATGTTCACATTAACCCAACATGAACGAATTTGACTTTAAAATATATTATATTGTTGTAACTACACACACACGTTGGTTTTCTGTATACATATTGTAAATCAGTGCATTTATTGACTTTAAAGTACCGAAAGACGCAGTTCTGACGCTGAGTGTTTATGGGTTTAAATTGCCCGCAAAGAACGTCCTGGAACTGTCTGAAGGCTACGTGAATCACGTGCCCGAATTATTTCGATATCTACTGAAGGTTTGTATGCTAACCATTTAACCGGCCCGCCCTGTCTCGTAATACCAGTTTGTACCTGAAGAGGGTCTGTAGGGTCGAGTGTGCCTCAGTCCGACATGAGAGGATGAAGAAACAGCAGCGCCCGCGCTCGGCAAGAAGCCACAAAGAAAACAAGAGAGATAAATAGAAACAAAACAAGAGTCAACAATGGCGTTGATTTCCACCCTGGAGACTCCCGACAGGTAAACGGATGAAGTTTGATACTGAACTCCAAAGAGGAGGCGTGAAGGGAGGAGGAGTGAAGAGAGGAGGAGTGAAGAGAGGAGGAGTGAGGGAGGAGGCAATGAAGAGAGGAGGAGTGAAGAGAGAAGGAGTGAAGGGAGGAGGAGTGAAGGGAGGAGGAGGGACTGTGTGAAGTATGAATTCGACAGGTTGCTTCATCTTACAAATTGCTCCTTTTAACTCTGTTAGTTTATGTCCCTGGTCATTTTAGGCTTTATTTATTTATTTATTTATTTATTTATTCATTCATTCATTCTTTATGCACTAATGGAGGGAGTGTCTTCTGAGGATGTAGGTGAATTATGTAGTACTATTATCATATCTTCATCAGCGTAATGTTGATTTTGCATTTGAGACCTAAACATCAACTGTGCATTTGACGCTAATAGAGATGTGTGACCTGGTCAGAAAAACTTCCAAAAAATCTGACATGAAACCTTTGACTTTTAAATGATTAATTCAGGCTTTACAAAGCTCGACTTGCAGTAATGTACATAGACCATATTTTCAGCGTGTTTTTTTCCTCATTCAGTACTGTTCATTTTTTTCAAAACTTACATAGTGCTGCTTTAAAGCTAACATACCCTGGTGCCATGATATATTTGGAAAATATTGATATATTTCATTTAAATAAAAAGTACAAGTCTAGTTTCTTACAAATAAATATTTTACACCTCATAATAAAGCTAAAATAAAGAAAAAGACATACACAAACAGTACAAATCACGTGCAAATAAAGAATAGATGAGAATAAAGCAGTCTTGTGCAAAGTGATCCAGACCGCAGCACTTCCTTCTGTTAAGAATAAACATGCTTCTTATGTTGACCCCTCTCCGTTTCATCACTTCAGCACATTTGTTTCACAGCCTGAATCAGCAGACTGACCTGAGAGTAGTTGTCTGTTGCTTTATTGTTTATGACATGGTATCTGTAGCCACACATCTCCAGGATCTTCTGGAGATGCTTACCACTTTTCTTAATGTGTTCTTCAATGTTTTTTCCTCTCAGCTCATCACCCCAAGTGAAGAGCACCATAGTGTGCTTCCACACATCGAATCCCAGGACGCTTAGGTTTTCCTCCACAGCCTGACGGTCTCTACTGCTGAACGCATCCACGGGGATGACCAGGAGGAAGACCCGATGACCAACAGAGCTAAACATCTCACTGCGGAGGACCTCCTGCCTCACCTGCTTTGTGTTGGCTAAACCAAACGCACTCCAGCCAGGGGTGTCCACCACGGCCACTCTCACTCCGTCCACCCAGCTGTGTTTCTTCACACTCTGTCTGGTCTTCACTCTAGTCTCAAACTCCATCCTTCCAAGAATGGTATTCCCTGCTGACGTCTTCCCAGAATTCCTCCTGCCCAGTAGCACAAGGGCTAATAAAGAGACACTTTGATTTCCAGCTGTAAGATGTAAAAGGGTGTTTATGAAAAAAGGTACAGTACTATTGCAGGAATTTTTACAGGACTCCTACAGAAATCTTAAAGTAAAATCAGAATATCAAAGTTTACCACCAAATACTACACAAGCATTATACACTATATGGCCAAAAGTATGTGGACGCCTCTCCTAGTTATTGAGGTGTTCAGGTGTTTTATTGCTAACAGGTGTATAAAATCAAGCACATAGCCATGCAATCTCCATAGACAAACACTGGCAGTATAGTGGTTTGCAGTAAAGAGCTCATTCACTTTAAACATTGCAATGTCTGCTTTTTTCTCTCTCTCTTTAAAGTGTTGCTTTTTTCTTTTTTGAGGATGGCCTTATTCGGGGTGAGGGGTTATATGTATAACTTGTTTTCATGTTAACATGTACTCACTGCTCATTAATGCATTTTGTAATTTCTTAAAACCAATAAAATCTATGTTTAAAAAAACAAAAACAAAAAATAAGTGGCACTGTCATAGGGATGCCACTTTTGCCACAAATTAGTTTGTGAAATTTCCGCCCTGCTAGATCTGCCCTGGTCAACTGTAAGTGCTGTTATTTGAAAAGGAAGTGTCACAAAGTGGTAGACCATGCAAACTCACAGGGTGGGGCTGCTGCGTACTGAAGCACATAGCATGTAAAAATCACCTGTCCTCTGTTGTGTCTCTCATACAGAGTTCCAAACTGCTTCTTGAAGCAACATCAGCACAAGAACTGGCAATTAGGAGCTTAATGAAATGGGTTTTCATGGCTGAGCAGCTGCACACAAGCCCAAGATCACTATGCACAAAGCTAAGCATCAGCTGGAGCGGTGTAAAGCACGCCGCCACAGCACTTTGGTGCAGTGGAAATGTGTTCTCTGGAGCCACGAATCACACTTGACTATTTGCCAGTCTGATGGATGAGTCTAGGTTTAGCGGATGCCGGTACGCTACCTACCAGAATGCGCAGTGCCAACAGTAAAGTTTGGTGGAGGAGGGCTAGTGGTCTGGGGTTGTTTTTCAGGGTTTGGGCTCAGGCCCTTAGTTCCAGTGAAGGGTAGTGTTAATACTACAGCACACAAAGACATTTTAGACAATTATATGCTTCCATCAGTGGCTCTTTCCTCTTCCAGCATGGCTGTGCCCCTGTGCACAAAGTGAAGACGTTGTTTGAAAAGTTTGGTGTGGAGTAACTCCACTGATCTGCACAGTGTCCTGACCTTAACCCTAATGAACAGCTTTGGGATGAATTGGAATTTCGATTGCAAGCCAGGCCTTCTTGTCCAACATCAGTGCCTGACCTCACAAATGCTCTTTTGACTGAATGGACATAAATTCAAACACAAACATTATAATTGCTTGTGGAAAGCCTTCCCAGAAGAGTGATGACCGGAACCATATTAATGCCCATGGTTTTGGAATGGGATGTCCAAAAAGCTCATGTGGATGTGATGCCCAGGTGTCCACATACTTTTGGCCATATAGTGTAGATTACAGGAATATTATACAGACTGAAAACTGTAGATTATTATAGAAGTATTATATATACAATACTGTGCCACAGTCAGCACCTAAACGTGAAAACCAATTTCTGGCTGTTAAGTACATTTTGCTTGTAGAAACATCATATGCCATTAGAATAAATCACTGTTGTTGGAAGAAAACCTTGTATCTCCAAAATCATAACTTTACAGGAGAAGGAAAAAAACTACTTTACTTTTAATGTAAGTCAATGGAACCAGAGATTTTCCAAGTAATTTTGGGCCATTTTTTTTGGTCCATTCTCCATGAAATTCACAAACAATCTAAAGGCCAACAGGTATTTTCAAATTATGTCAAAAACTGAAAAACAACAAAAATGGAGACACAAGGTTTTCTTCTGACAGCAGCGATAAGCAATGAATAAATGCAGTAAAAGAAGAAATCCTAAATTTTAAAAAAGTAGTTTATATCTTTTGAGCTGTGAGAGGTTTGTAAATGATTAAACACACACATTGGTATAATTAAAATCACTATGTACTGTATTAATATTATTTGCATTCATTCTAATTCTGGTGTTTTAATGAGAAAATATACACTTACTGACCTGATAAATAAACAGAAAATCTATTTTTCTCAGGTGCCTTTTTGCAAATCTTATAGTTATTGCTACAGTCTTCTCAGGAGGGGTTGGAGTCGTCATTTCTTTTCTCAAGTAAGTACACTCCTAAAAAAGATGGTTCTTCCAGAATTCTTTAGTAAAGGTAAGGGCTCTACTTAGAACCATGAATTCTATATAGAACCACTTCATGCTTAAATGGCTGTTTGCATAGTGAAATGGTTCTTCAGATTGATGGAGGATGTGTTGTATATGGTTCTATAGAGAACCTTTTTGAAAATGGTTCTAATTAGCACCTAAAAGGGTTCTACTGTTGTTACGTTGTAAAGCTTGTAACAATGGAAGAACCCTTATATTAACCATTAATGCTGTTTATACTAAGTGTATAAATGTAAGTATCTACATTTAAACTCAGAAGACAACTTTTAACAAATAAATTTGAGGTTTTTTTGTTTCATGGTGTGTTGCAGTGTTTAATCAGCAGGACTGGTCCTGACCCAGTAACAGATGAACATATTTATGGGCAGCTTTTTTTTTTATTTTAACAAAAACAAATCAAATGTGTGTGTGTGTTCAAACTTCTGCATATGACTGTATTTAGTAAGTATTTTCCACCTTGAAAACACTACACCAAACACTAAAAGTCAATACATGCTTATTCTGCTCTGTCTACTTAAATGGAAATGTGTATCAGAATAATTGAAGTTCATAAAACAATTTTTTTTTTTGTAATATTGAGCCTCCTGTGTTTGCCACACCTACTTATACAGCACAATGTAATAGGTATCCCTTAAACTTACCACATGCTGCTAAACTTTTAAGTTCCATTTGCTTGAGACCGTCCAGAGCACTCTCTTCTTTTTGGTTCTCAGTCACTGCAGTTGCTTCTTGACAGTTCCTCCCTCCCTCCTTTTACCTGCGCCTAATCACTGCACACCTACAGTTTCAAAGTTCACTTCTCAGTTCTGTGGAAGTTGTATTGTTTCCTTTAAGTGTAAACATGTTTGAGAACTGAGGAGGAACTAGCATGTTCAGTGAATGAATAAAACACTCAAATCAAATGTAATGTTTGTGTAAGTACAGGAGAAAAAGTCAAGATTGTTTAAATGTGCCTGGTCCTGATTAAGGAGAGTCTTGTATGTATGTAGTTGAGGCCAGGTTATTTCTGTATCTACACACTTCATATCTGCCCTTGCTGCGCAGCATATTATTTATATGTTGGACTTCAGTTGCACACAGATAACGTTTTTGCCATGCAAAAGCACTTATCATATTCTGCCCACAAATGTGCTCTGTCATGGTAGCTGCTGCAAGACTGGACTTTACAGAACATTAATGAGAACACACAACTCACAAAATATGTACATTTATGTTCTTTTGAAATGACTTATTTTGTATGTGCGTGAGACGTCACACTTAAGATAGAATGGCACAAAGTTGCTTATATATCTATAAGCAGGGTAACATTAGCATGAATATCAAATTCAAATTCTTTGTCACTGTCATTTTTCAAACTGCCTAATTTTGATTAGCTATTAGCAGCATGGTCCAGCTCAGCAAAACTTGTCCAACCTGGCAAGAAAAACAACAAAGAACACATCTGAGGGCAGAGCACAGATAGGTCAATCCCAGGGTTGGGATTTAATGGAATATAAGTAATGGGAGTATGTATTTAGAATACTGAAATTTAAGTGTCTATATTCAGTCCAAGCTTTATAAAGGCAGTGTTCAGAATACAGTTACCTTTTACATTTTAGGAGAACACTTACCCACTTAGAATACATAGAATACACACCCACCACATTTAAAAAATATACACCATCTTTAAAAGAAACATCATCTATGCTTGTTTTTAAACTATTTTAAAATTACAGCATATAAAAAACAGCTTTTTTACAGGCACTGAAGTTAAAGCTGAAGTCTGAGTAGACTGATAAATCAATGTGATGATCAGTTATTAATCTCAGTGTTACTGAGCTCTGCTAAAGCCTGAGTAGACTGATAAATCAATGTGATCAGTTATTAATCTCAGTGTTACTGAACTAAATAAATATTGAGAATTTTGTAACTTCTTTTTAATAAGTGAATTTTTCATGAAACATATTAACAGTGGAATTCCATTAAGAAAACCGCAAGAAACATATTTTAAATGTATTCTGAATATGTTACATTTTATCTATTTGTACCATGCGCCTGTCCCCTGGCCCTGTTAATGACTGCGAGAGCCGGGAGAAAGGCGGGGTCTGAATCCCGAGCGATTTTTTAGCCACTTTAGCCATAAAATGGCCATTTTAGATGCACATGAGAGACATTTGTGAGGCAGTTAACCTGAGTTTGAGTAGTTGCTTGTGGGAATGTTAGTGTCTGTTTCAAGGGAAACATATTCTCAGTGACTCTTCTGGGAAGCTTTTATTGGGAGGACTCAGCTGGACTGACTGATTTTAAAATTGGAAGCATGGAAGAGTTAAAGTGTCAGAGAGTGAACAAAAGAGTGGACAAATTCAGTACTGATAAGATTTAATATTAAACTTAGTGTTGGAGGCTGAAACTGAAAAATGAATACCTTATGCAAAAGGGCTGTATTAACTGGAAATTAAATAAATGAAAGGCTGGTCTCAGACTTCTGCACAGTACTGTATATCAATATATAACATATAATGCACTATTTCTCTAATAGGGAAAGGTTTCAAACTGAGCTCACGTGTCTAATAAATACAGTCGTACGTAAGTTTGGGCGCCCCTGGTCAAATGGCATGTTTTGTTGATTTTCTAAGTGAAAATAAGTTCACATCCTCAGGAGAGAACACACTTCAGTACATTTTAATGCACAATTACTGTTTATTTGCTGGAAAAAATAATGAAATATGGTCTGTGCAAAGCTTCTGGCATATGTTATATTTTATTCGTTCCAACATGTCAAACTGAGGAGAGTTTAAACAGAAATTGTGCATTAAATTAAAGAAAAAAGGCCACAAGATAGAGATGAGGCAAAATCAAGAGAAATGCAGCCTACCTTGTCTGCATCTTTGACACTGAGTCACAGCTCATCTTAAATTATTGATCTAAAATCCTGATTCATAATTCTAAACAGACAAAGGAGAGACAAAAGCTGGTTGTTTGTCTAAAATTTATTATTTCGCACATACTTCATCTGCCACTGTTAAAAAGTGACTCATCTCATTTTATCACCTGTAAGCATAAATAGTATCCATTCTTTTCCTGTTAATTTAACTGAAAACAGTAACAGGTCATTTTCAGCACCACTGTATAGTACATTCTCTATATTGCATCATATATAAAAATATACAGATATAGTGTTTTTTTTTTTTTTCAAAACATTCTTCCCATGTTGTTCAATGGCATGAAATCAAGGATAAACCAATCCGCATGGTCAGGACTATTTCATTAATTATAGTCATCTGAACAGGACTGTCCTTTCATTCACAGCATTTAAGTATCAGAGATCAGTAGCAGCCAAACTGAATAAAAACACGCCACAGCCACACGGGCATCCTTTCGACTTCGGCAGACCTTTCTACAGACTTTTTGCTCCTTTCCATCCCTCTGGAGGTACGAGACCGATCATGAGAGACTGACAGGTGAAAAGAATCACAAAAACAACAAAGTGTGGGAGGTGAAGAGCTTAGGGTGGTAACACAAGGGCAAGAGTGGCCTCAAAGTTGTAATCCTGTTGTTCTTCTGATGCCCCAGCAGGGGGAGCCTCTTACCAGTTCTATTCCCAAAGGGTCGGGAATACAAATGAAAATGATAAAATTGACAAGGAAAAAAAATCATAACAACTTGAAACAAGTCTTTATACTGAGGCGATCCTGAACAAGAAGAAGGCGCAGTTGGGACAATATCTGTTGCAGTGCATAGCAATAGACTTCTGAGACAGAGCCAAGAGGGGTTTATTGCCTGACAGTGTCTCCCCAGGAGCTGCCCTCAGACGTTTACACACACACACACACACACACACACACACACACACACACACACAGATACACACAGTCACTCACGCATACGCAGAGGCATCAGGACACACCTTCTGCTCCCCCAATGAAAATGAACTGGACACAGAAGAATAGAGTACAACACTTGATGATATTACATGTATTTCTCCTAGGTGTCCAGCAGAAGGCGACAGTCTCTTTATCTGTCAGTCAGGAGAACAAGCAGTGTGTGAGGGAGTGTGTGATGGAGCCCTAGGGGCCTGGGTCCTGCCCTCTCCTTCGCTTGTAGCCCACATGCCCTCACAGGCCAGCTCGCTCATAAAACAGCACATAGGCGTCGCTGCTGCGCACCTGACTGGAGGACATTGGCGTTACTCTGCAGGAGAAACAGAATCATGCTGTATGAGATACTGTACACACTCAGATCTTTTATCCTGTGCCTTTGACACTTAAGGACTTTCTGTTATTATTTGTATCTATAATTTAATATAATTTATCTATAATTTAGCTTTTTATAGGCTCCGAATACTTGTTGGTATTTCAGAGACTCAAAATCAGCCTTAAAAACAATAATATTTACATTTCATAATTGACTGTAATTTTCAGCATGTTCATCAATGCAATTCAAAGTTTTTCCATTAGGAGGCAACCATGTATTAATGGTGCAGACTGAGGCCCAGCTGCTGAAGCCCCGTATGCTGTTATATAGGAGTGAGAAATGCCCTCTTGTTCATATACAGCTCTTTTGAGACATGTAAACATTCAGCTGGCTTCACATGGTTAAAATTTTATGCAGGTTAGTTGCTTAAAACCTACATGAAACTTGTACTTAAGCTGCATAAGGCACCCTGCAACTCACTTGGAACAAATCTGCTTTCTCAACTTCACGAAACAACTTCATGAAACAATCAAAACAGAGATAATGTATCACTTGATCATGTGGAATAACAAACTTTAAAACAACTGATTTCCCCAGATCAATGGACAAGAAAATAAATTGGAAGTTAGTTTGTGTGTTTGAACCCCACAAACGTTCTCCCACCCCGAGCCAGGACTAAGATGGTCCTCAATGGATTTGCAGTTGCATAGCAGGCAATCCACAGCATGCCACCAGTTGCATGTAAGTTTCACCATGTAATTATCATTTAATTTATCTCCATCTCACTTTTAGTTGTAGTTAGTTGCTTTTATTTATTTTGTTGAATTTGATTATTTGGCTAGTTCTCTGTTTTTTCTTGAAAAGCAGCAGTGAGAATTGAGTTCAGTCATAGTTGAGCTGCAGAGAGTGAAGTTTAAGATTGAGAAGCTTTTGTCTACACAAGTGGCAGCAGATTCAGTGTTCCCCTCCTACACTGCAAGAACTCACCAAAACAAACTAATCTGAAGCTCTGAGCTCCTGGTTTTAGCGTCACCCTCACCAAAGACTAGTTGTACTCGTAAGTATTGTTATACTTACATATTTGAGATGATTCAAAGTATAGAAAGTCATTACTACTTCATTGACAAGGACAGATAATACTTTCGAAAAGACAATAATGCTCCCATTAAAAGAATAGTTTGGTTTTTAAAAATTGGCCCAACAATTTCAATACTGCAGTATTTGTTTGTTATGTTGGAATATGTTGGATTATTAAGCCACATAAATTGTATCCTAAACTCTAATACACTTAATCAGCAAAGGCCTTTAAACAGAGTATATTGTTAAAATATGGAAAATGTTACAAATAAATAAACTGCTCTCTTTTCCATGAGGTTATTGATGATAAAAAAGCAAAGATGTTTGAGAAATCACACGTGAGGTAGCACTTTAAATTACTGGACCATAAGAAAGATGCTCAGGGCAAAATTTGTGATAAGAGCCACACAGGGAGGCATGGCAGGTTTGATTAATCATCTCAATTATGTAAGTATTGGGATATTTATCCGACTGCCGCTTAGTGGGCCACATGGTGGCGCTGCTTCCAAGGTCTGCTGGGCCGGCTAGCTGTACACTACAGCTGATTTCAGTTCTATTAACACATCATACATTAATATATTGACACCTACAGGCTACTGGATATATTCTGAACAGTATTTTGCAGTAATAAACATACAATTACGGTTAATAATAAGGAGTATTTGGGTATTAGTTTATAAACACCACCAATTATTCAAACTATGCAATTCTCTTTTGGACATGTTTGTAGTCTGAAGTTTGCATCGTTAATTTTGTGCTGGAGCTATAAAGCAAAGTAGATACCAAGTCAAATGTCATGTTTTGTTGATTTCCTAAGTGAAAATAAGTTATACAACCTTTACAGAGAACAAACATCTGCACATTTTAATGCACAATACTGTTTATTTGCTAAATTTAACGTTTTTTTTTTTGCAATAAGCTAAGCTTAGCAAATAAATAAATAGAAACTGTGCATTAAAATGTGCAGAAAAATGCCATATTTACATTTGTTCCCTGTAGAGAATGTGTTAACTTTAACAAAACGTGTAATCTGACTAGCAGTAAGTAACTTTTGCATACGATTATGACCCTGTTTACACCCTGTCACTTCATGCGTCTTGAAAATCAAGATTATATCTGGATAAGGCCAAGCCACATAAAATGGCAAGTGTAAACACACCCAAGACACATTTAAAACAGATACAAATCCGATCACTCAAACCACTTTTGAGCCACGTTATAGCAGTGTAAATGCATCCGTCTCTTCAAGACACACTTGACAACCAAAACCCTCCCGGTACAACTGAAACTCCACCTCTATGCAGTACATCACTGGGCACGTGATCTGTGTCTACAAGGAAGATAATCATGGAGGACACACACATAGTTGCCCTAAGTTTGAAGAAATGCATGATGACACGCAAAACTGCAAACTTCAAAACAGCAACCATCTTCGGCGTAGCAAAGGAAGAGGCTGAACGGATAAACAATTGGTAATTGGTTGCTGCTTAATGAGTGGATTTGGGTATTCCAGGGGTTGGCAAGCCAAATGTTAAGAAGAGCCATTTTAGCTGCTTTTCTCGCATCTACAGCAGGTAACTTTTCTGCAAAAGTGGAATAGTTTCTTGTAAATGTCTCTCAAAATTCGATTTTTTACGAGGCTGAAGTCGCTTCTCATTCGCCAGCTTCTTGTTTGAACTTTCCCGTTCCACCTTAAATGGTGCTTGAGGCCCCAGAATGTAACTGCTGCACCATTTAAGGCGGAACGGGAAAATATGAACAAGAAGCTGACTTTAGCCTCGCAACTTTTTAGTGTTTGAGAGTATCTCATTGCAGATTACACATATCAGGAAACCAGCTGAAGTGCTTATATATGCAAATATGTCCATTTGTCTCCAAATTATCGATGTTCGTCTTAAATCTTTCTCTGTCTTTTCGTAAGCTACTAGCTAGGCGGGATAGCTGTCTGCGTTGCTATGGTGATCAGCAGTCCACACGCCATCCTTCAGGGTTAAAGGCTGAACTGGCAGTTATACATGAACTCCAGCGTTAAGATCATTGTTAAAACTGTGTTAGAACAATCAGCAGAGCTTTATGTTACTGCAAAGGAGGATTATTTTATTTTTACCTAAAAATCGAATTCTGTGGAGCCGCAACAGGGCAGTAAAAGAGCCACATGTGGCCGACCCTTGGCATATTCCATCCCACACAGCATTCGTATTTCAGTCCAACTAACCTGAGATGCATTTGACTACCGAGTGTAAATGCATGCAGCTGAAGTCTTATCAGGATACAAAACAGATATTAGTCACATTAAGTGACCACCTGTAAACGGGGTCTTAGTATTATCTATAAAAATAGACAAAAGCACACACCAAATCCTTGAAGATGGCCTTTTTTACATATAACAATATGTAATATAGTGTTAGAAAGCACATAAGCAAGTCCATTTGAGATTAATTAACTCGGAATGGTTGGAGGAAAATGTGTGATGATTTAGGGATGCAGTTTGATAGCGACATTAGCCTTGAAGCTCCGGTGCAAAATTAAAGAAGCAGATTTAGGACACCAAACGTGTCTTGGCTGATCAACTGTATTTGGGTTGGAAGAAGCAACAATTGTAAAACTGTGTAAAACTGATATTTTGCTAAACGATTTAGCTGCAAAATTCTTGTGAACCAGCACTGAGAGGAGTTCCACAGAAAAATAAAATGTGTGCTGAAGCTTCATCAGGTTTAAGCACGGCGTTCACAGAGAGAGCGAGTGGGAGGAGAGAGGTTAGAAAGCACGAGTGAGAGAGGGGGTGGTTCAGCAAGGGAGAGAAAAGAAAACAATGATGGCTGGAAGGAGAGGAGTTGGCAACATGCAGCACAAGAGCTTCATGAAGAGCCTTTCTTGAAGCCTAAGCTGTGTTGAGGTGCGCAAGCAATTTTAAGGACCAAACCCTTGCATGAAGGTTGGGGACATGGACAACAGTAGTGTTAGAACAGGGGACATTATTTGCAAAGCGCCAGTGTAGCTGAAAGTTTTCATTTCAACCAAGCAGGAGTGAAAACCTGCAGCCACACCAGCCCTTTGTGGATAGGAACATCAGTGGGAATTTAAAGGGAGTGACAATGTTGGCAAGAGGGGAAGCTTGAGCAAGAGATGAATGTGTAAAGAGTACCTGGAGTCATTATATGTGTACCATTCTCCGGTGGCAGGGTTGCAGCAGTATGCTGTGTAATGTCCCCCCATGGTAGTGCCTGAGTGATTGGACACTGCATACAGATTGTAGACTGCACTACCTACAGATGACAAGAGCAGACAGAAAGACATCAGAACAAACTGTTATGCTTCAAAACACTGAAACAGAAACAGAGAAAGACTGTTCTATCTGTTTATCTACTGTGGGTCTAACATTCAACAGTACTAACTGCTTCTGTCGGAGGCAAACTCCCTGAGGTCCAGGTCCTTCATAGGGAAGTTGACAAAAGTGGACAGCTTGCTGGATCTGACACGAGCTTCTGAAAACCGCTTCAGATCTGAATGACTGAATCAAGGAAAGACATAGTCCTACCAAAACACAGCAGCCACTAACAAACATAAAAAGAAACATAAACACATCTAATATTTCTGGGAACCTGATGAGGAAAAACACTAAAGGGTCCATATCACTGATTTCTTTTTAAATTAAAGAGTTTCATGTAGTATACAAACATTATTAAAGTTTCAGAATGCAGTACTCACTCCACAGTCCTCTGTGGAAACTAAGCACTAAGCTGCAAAAACAGCCCATTTAGAATTCACTGTTTTGGTGATGTCACAAAAATCAACATAATTACACACACAATATATATATATATATATATATATGTTATCTCTTAAAGGCACAGTAACACTTTTATTCTAAGGTATAAAGAGACGCTGGAAAATTATCATGTAAAAACGAATTATGACTGTTTTTGCTACATAAAACCTTACAAACTAATAAGTGAACCAGAACATAAGGGGAAAAAATGAATAAAATAAAAAGATATAGACCCTTAAAAGCACATTGTCCCTGTCATACCAAAACCCTGTAACTCCAGTGAGTGTGTTTACATGCACACAATGCCCACAATCTGAGTATAATCGGATTTCTACAGTTATCTAATTATTCAAGTGGTCATGTAAACAGCATCCTCTGACTTCTTTGACTGAAGTAAGGTCTAGAAATCTGATTAAGACATCTGATAAAGAGCTGAATTTTAGCTCAGTAATAAGATTTCTCAGTGCATGTACACTCTTACTCAGATTTCTTTTGGATTTTTCAGTCAGCGAAAAAACGGACTGTGGTGCCAGAATAAGTAAGCAGTGTTTAACACAGCCCCCGCAAGGTGGCAACAAAACACATCTGGAGTGACGCTGAAACCAATCACATGCTTCACGAAGTGAAGAATTTAAATATTCTTCATCCTCTGGATGATGTATGTTCATATTTTTGGGCAAAGTAGCCCAATGTTTTTAAAAAAGAAAGTTTTAGTTTCATATTACGTTTACATCACGTCTTCTTCTGCAAGTTTATTGCCTGGTTGCAACGCATCCGAAAACTGCCTGACTCACGTAGACCTGGAGTTTTCCCATTATCTGATTACCCAAGTGCATGTAAACACAATCAGATTACTCACAAAATCTCATTTTCTGCAGTTATTGAATTATTAAGTGCATGCAAACGCACTCAGTGTTGTACATTACATTTTACAACATTGGACAGTGCAACAATAGATGGACCAATAGACATGGCCCAAAATTACTTGGTAAAAATCTTGGTATCTTAATCTAGTACTAACTTGCATCCAAAAGTAAGACCTTGTTTCCTTCTCTTATTACCATATTGAGGTTTAGAGGCTTTATTCCAAGACCAACAATAGGTCTATGGGGTTTACAGTCTGTGCTCATCTAAAAAAAAAACACAAACCAACAAAAAAGCAAAACAAAAGGAAGGATACGTAGCACTAGGATTTTGGGGAATCTCTGAATTGTGAACTTCTTAGTACATCTTCTTCTGGCTTTACATCTGTAACATGTCTGAAAGAGAAAGAGACAGGCAAGCCCTTTAGCAAACCCAACAATATTTGCCCAACAAATATGAGCTTTTTGAAAGTGCTTTATCCAGAAAAGTAGTTGTTAAATTATCAGGGGCAGCAGGGCAGGAGGTGACAAAGCACACAAAGTCTCACCGGTTTCTCATCTCCATCCAGCACATCTTCTTTAGTGAAAAGCCGCATGCAGTCCATCAGACTGACCTCTCCGTAGCCCTTCTGAGCGGAATACACACTGTTAAACACTGCTCACTTCCTCTCACTGTACCTCATGCATTACAGAGGACATTACAGAGCGAGTGTGTGTGGTTTACTGAGCAGAACTGACCTTGGCGATTGGTAAGGAAAGATCCCAGAATGGATCAAACACAGTGGAACAGTAGCCACATTCAGTGCACGTCAAAGAGCTCTTCAGCTGCCCTACAAACAAGTCTGAACACATAAGACAGAAACATTAAGCACAGTATAATCACAGAAAATGATTCCTATATTGAATTATAATAAGATGTATTTATTTATTTGTTTATATTATATGGCACCAATTCAATACCAGGTAGTGATACTGGACCAATATCAGCAGAAAATGTTGAATCGGATGTTAGGAGGGGAAAAAGAATGAATCCTATCAAATCCTATAATAATTTTAGCCTAAAACAGCATTCACTCACATTAGCTATGTTTCCATCCAAAGGATTTTTATGAACACTTCAAAAAGTTTGTCAATGTAAGCTATGAAAAACAGAAATTATCTGTAATTTTTTATGAATGCTGACAAAACTTTTAGCAGTAAACTGTTTGTCGATACCCATGTCGCATAGACCTACAATGTAAACCTTTTTTGGGAAATATGTACACAGAAATTTGGTGTAATGTGACCGATTTCCCTCTTGTGCCTCTTATAACAAATGCAAACAGTATGGCGGAGAGGTAGAGCTGGACTGAAGAGGTGGCGAGAGTGTACTGTTTGTGCTGCTGCCACTTTTCAGCATTTACAAAGAAAAACTTACAGCCTTTATGAATGGATAATGCTCAAACAGCCTGAGCTGTACAGATATACACTGATGAGCCAAAACATTATGACCAGATGAAGCGAATAATGTTGATCTTGTCATAACAACTGTGCATGTTAGGGTCTGGGATATCTGGCATACATGTTAACATCTATTTTACACCTGCTACCTACCAACACCTCATTGTGGACTGGGTACACCCCTCAACGTCAATGATATTCCCCGATAGCAATGGCTGAATTCAGCAGGATAATGCATCCTGCCACACTGCACACATTGTTCAGGAATGGATTGAGGAACATGACAAAGAGTTTAAGGTGTTGCCCTGGCTTCCAAATTCCCCAGATCTCAATCCAATCAAGCATAGTGGGATTTGCTGGAACAAGAAGTCTGACTGCAACTTGCAACTTACATTATGTAAGAGTTGCTGTCAACATGCTGGTGCCAGATACCTCAAGAGATCTTGTAGGGTGCAAACCTTGGCCAGTCGGAGCTGTTTTGGCAGCATGAGGATGACCAGCAACATATTAGGCAAGTGGTCATACTGTTTTGGCTCATCAGTATACATGTACAGATCTATATGGCAGAGAAATGTGATTTCTTGCGTAACCATTCCGATGGAGAAAAACAAAGAAAACCAATTAAAATTTCCTTATCAGTAGGTTATGAGAAGATCAGGGATACTAAATTTACACAAGTTACAACATATATGTCAAATACAACTTTTTTATCGCTGAAAAAAAGACTTATGTGCCAACAGGGTTTTTTCACTTGAAATGACATTTCGTAAAGCATTTTTATTGCAAAGTCAGTTTGATGGAATCAATGGTTTCAGTAATATAAAACCATTCTAGCTGCAGATACATGAACAATAATATTACTACGCACACTTTTACAATAAAAAATGTAAGAATTTTAGATGTGTGCAGAATGAGGACTGGAGCTGATTCAAAAATGACAGAGAAAGCTGAATAGGTTTAAAAATGAAGTTATAACAGATATGCAAAATAAAATGCATCTCCAGAATGCCTCGTATTTTCTAAAGTGGAAATCTACACTGTGTTATTAGTGTATATATAATAATAAACAAAGTAACAAGGCACAAACTGCATTGGTTTACAATACACTGATTCTTGACGCCAATCATATTTCACTATGTCTCAAAAGTCCGAAGGGACATTCTCAGTGTATACATACCTACAATTTTACTGTCCTCCCTTTCCAAGTACTTGCTCCACATCTTCTTCCCTTTCTCTTCATCACTGTGGGAAATAAAATGGACTGACAGTCAGTGGAACTTGCATGTGAAGTGCCACTCATGGTCACACACATCCTCTGCTACAAATATAAATTTTTCTTTTGGACCACAGAGCGCACAAGCTGCTGGTCCAAGCAAGCTACCCTCTGGCCAAACACTTCAGTAAACACATGCCTGGCTCAGCTCCAGGGACTCAGCAAGAAAAAAAATACACACACAAACTTACGGCAAATGGTCAAAGTCCTCTGTGATTGCCCGTGGCCGGACTGTAACCCTGTTCACCTCGTTGTGCAGGCCGTCCAGCAGGAAGCGCAAAAACTCCTGAGCGTCCTGTTGGCTGAACAACACACAAAATATCTCTCAGCACTGGCCATGGCTACAGCAGGGAACTGGGCTGAGTAAATAACTGCCCAGCAACAATCCTGTGGATGGTTGATGATAAGTACAGTTTGCTAACAAGGATCAGAAATGGTACAGTGAATGGAAATGAAAACAAAATATGAACATTATTTCTTCACAGAACAAAATTGAGAACAGGACTTGTTGGTTAACCAAATATGGTTAACTGGTTAATAATGTTCCACATGCTGTTCTGCAGTTGGTTAGAACAATATACAAGAACAAGTAAGAACCATTCTTTTGATGTAGCACCTTGTGTGTATAGTAGGCCTATTCAGATAAAAAAAAATAGCTTTAAAGCAGTCACTGTTGCAGTTTCATTTTAAAACTTTCATTTTAAAACTTTGGAAGCTGAAAGTCCTTTAAAAAATATTGTTTTTGGTTTTCATTTTCATTTTCATAGCTGAGACCAAAGCTTACTTGTAGCCCACAAATCTCGGGGCATATCGCTGGATCTGGGTTTTGAACTCAGAAGGGCTGACCGCTTCACTGCCGGACGACGTCCACATTGTCTGAATGAGCTTGGCAAATTCTGAGATCAAAGGGACAGAAGAATGCTTTGAACAGGCCTAACAAATGCAGTTCTAACAAAGGGAGTTACTGAAAAAATGAGCAAGTCCAAAAACGCTGCTCAGGGCAAGCGTCCTCACCCTCCATGAGTGCAGTATTTGTGCGATTGTTGTTGTTGAGGTCTCGGCGGTGGGAGTTGTGCAGACAGTAGTCTCGCAGGCTGTGTGTGTTGCTAAGACACTGAAGGATGGAGTTCATAAAGCACTGTAAAAAGAGACAAAGTAAAAGAGTTCAAAAACTACCATATATATTGGCATAAAAAGCAATAGAGAAGGCTAAAGCTCCCTCCACCGCTCTTCACAGCTCAGTTCAGTAAGAGCTGAAGGAGCGCCGAAAGCACCAGCTCGGACCAGTTTGCCATGTAATGTGTAATGATTTATTTTTGGACCACTCGATTACTGTTGCCTGGCAAAAGCCTCCTAACTGAATGTTCAGTGCAAAGAGATAGCATGACAAATAATCTCATCAAGTGGAAAGACCAAGAGGAATGTGAAAGTGATATCAAAACACTTCTTCTGTGAGCTGTCGGATTTGTCGCGACCACAAGACGAGAGATATGACAGATTAAACAGATTCTATTTTGAGCATGTCAGACATACTCTGTATTCGGTAAACAGTGGATGACAAGAATAAACTGGAGAGAGGACAATTTTGTTTGCTAATGTACGTCATTGGGATGCTTCCACACTACTGAGGATCCCATTTTGAAAGAACAGATTTGGATATCATCACCGTTGGAACCGAACCTCCTATCTCCATTTTTGGTCATGGAGTTGATTTTTTGACATTGTGTCAATATTTAATGATGAATAGACCAATAGAAATGGCCCAAAATTACTTGGAACAAGTCACTTCTCCATTAACGTCCATTAAAAGTCCTTCTGTAAAATTACCTTTTTGGAGATACGAAGTTTTTGTTCTGACAGCAGCAATATACTACATTGTGGTTTATGAGTGACATGTCATTGTGGGAAAGATGGGCCAGTAGTGTACTCACTGTATTTCCCAAATTCTTCAGACCCACCAGGCCTTGGGCACTCTTGGAGTTCTGTAAACATGTAAAAATGGACAAGCCACTGGTTAATTACCAACAGCACAGTTTTCCCTTAAACAGAAATAAACATGGCAGTTTTCAACATAGAGGCTGTTTACAGCTTGCATTAACCTGCATTTTTGGTAATTAGGTCACATTTGGATTCCACCAAGTATAAACACACCCAGGATATATTGCCATTGGACTGAGATTCGATCACTCACTTCGGAGGCGGTCAGAGGTGGATCGCGACCACATTCGACACAAGTGTAAACGGAACTTGTTTTCAACATCCACAAACAATTAAGCAAGTGGAAAAGGCTGACCAGCAGGTGAGAAGGTAAACACAGAAATAAAAGATGGAGGATACAAAAGGCTGGAGTTATCCCCAACCATTCTTGCACTCTGGTAAAATAAAAAAACAACAAAAAAAGATGTAAGAGTCAACGTGCTTTTTATATGGGGAGTTTAAAAAAGTCTAAATAAATTCGGACTAAAGTATATCTGGTATGATCTGGTCATGAATTACATGTTAACCCCTTAACAGTCCAGGTTTTTTTATACAAAGCCTTATTATTCAATAACTACAGGGACTTCAATGCAAACTACTGGAGCTTTTCTTAGGTTACTGATGTGTGTACAAAACCTTTTGCGTGTTAAGGTGTACACAAGTTCATATGTGTTTATTTTAATTTTATTTGTGTGGATTTTACAAAAATACCTTGTTTTCTTCAACCACTTAAACTCTAAAGGTCTTTATGTAGGCCCACATTTCAGTTCCTCACTCTCTTGATTACTTAACTCACATATTAATTTCATAGTAGTTACTGAATAATTCTGGACTATACAATATGTACTAAGAGTAACAAGCCTAGTGTTTCAAAAGTTGACTTGTACTGCACGTAGAACTGGTTAGGCTGAAGCTAGACATTAATGGAGCAGACAGGCTCGACACTTGACACTGTGTTGTTTTTCTGGAGCACTGAAGCACAGGAGAGGAAATGTGATCCACCCAGAGCTGCAACTCAATCAAACAGCAGGGTGACTGTGACGTTGGTCAGTAGGCTTCACCTGGACACTGAGTGGCTATACAACTGTACAGAGAGGATCTACAACTGGAATTGAAATCTTATAGTTTTCCAGCGAACAAGAGGGAACAAGCATTTCATTGTTACCATGCAAGCGCCTACCATCTGTGCATTTCTCAACAACACTAGGAAAAATAACAGCTTAATTAACTGGGGATTATCAAAATCCTCATTTCGGCAAATTTCCACGGAAATATTAAGAGCCTCTACACACGGATGTATACCACAGCTTTTGTGGTTTGGCACTCGACGTTCCATTGAACAGCCATGTAAGGGACTCACAGTGTCCCGCTCTGATAACGCTGCTATTGGAAACCTGCCTGTTATGTCCTGCCATTTCAAGAGCGGCCTCTTCGACTCAGTTTGTCGTACTCTGCTGAGTAATATCATCAAGGCCAAAAATAGCATCCTCTTACACGGGCTGTTTGCTCATTGGTTGATCTGTTGTACCAGCGGCAACACTGATCCCATATCAGCAGCTGGCGGGAGAGAGCCATCCTGACCATTTCCTCAGCTGGGCGACTCTATTTTTACGGCCACTGACTGAAGGAGCACAGGGACATAAGCTATGTTCCACAAACGGACCGTACAGGTGCTAAAGGCAACTCCTTTACTGTACTGTACTGTAGTGTAGCTGTTGCAATCATGCCATTACCTCATAGATTATTCATAGAGATTCTGTACAGTGGAACATTTGTGCCTTTAATTTGAGATTTGGGAGAGTTTTCAATGAGTATCCGGATGGCGCGTAAGAGGTTAATGCTGCCTGCTTGGGGCATTTCTCAATACCCAGTGTGAAAAGCCGGAGTAACCCTGCAGCTAATCACTCCGTATTAGCTAATCAACTTGTCACAAGTTTGCTCCTATTGCAAAAGACCATGACGCCTCGATTCAGATGGGCTTAAAGTAAGACTACATCAAACGACCCAATTAGTAGGAATCAGAATAAGCTTCTTCAGAATGTTTTAAGGACCAGTAAGAGAGGGACAAAGTGAAGAGATATCAGACATTACAAATTAGTCCCACTAGAGATGCTCCTGGAGTAATCACAGTCAGTTTAAGACCACCCTCTTCAGGGCAGTCAGCTTTGCCAGTTACAATCACTGTTAAAAGAGCTTCATGCTAACTTATTAGCATCTTCTGTCATCAGAAGAGATGGGACCAATTGCAGAAGACTGCCCCAGGGGCAAGGCCTAAATGAGTTTGTCAAATGAATTGTACAACGCAGACGCAAAAAGACATCAATTTGCGCTCTTGTCCTCTTTCATTGCTTTCTCTTTCTGTCTGACTGTTGATAAGGATGGAAGTGGGTCACGGTGCACTGCTGTCCCTAATACAGAGAGGTGAGGGAGAGTAATCCTGCTTTTATAACTGGGTCCCTCAGTGCACACTGTGGACCACAGCCTCAGATCAAAAGACAAGATTAAGCGCTGCATACAGATCATACAGGTCTTCACAGCTTCATCCACTGTCCTATATTAGGAATGCTGCTGCACAACAATGGCAGATGATTACGTGAATATCACACTAACAGTATACCATTAATGTTATAAACTGTGTTCCAAACCATTTTCAAGCATAGAATTTACCATTATGTAAATATTAGAGGAACATTAGAGGAATGCATTGAGAGGAAGGGAATGAAGTGAAACTGAATGAACAGGGAATATCACTGATATCTTCAGCTGTTTTAAGACGATGTTAATGCTAGACTTGTGATCTTGCCAGTGGAACATGCTGTCAAACTACAGATTTGGGGATTGTACAAGCTGTGGAATATAGCCCAGAGGTATCTGACAGGAAATTGCCCGGTTATTATTTATCTCGTCTTTTATGCCAAGATCAAGATCTTCACAGCAAATCAATGATAACAGTATTCATTTATCACAGACAGTGCTGGGAAAAAGTCAGAGACCACCCTTCATTTGTTTAATTTCCAGTCAAATGGCCATTAAGTACAAGTTATTCACTTTTTCAGGAGATACTTCTGAGTGGATTATATAAGATATATAAGATAATTAAGAGCAAAGTAAAATGAATGTAAGTGAATTAAACAGGAATTCGTGAAAATATGTGAAAAAACAGGAATTTCCGGTGATCTGCCTGGCACATCACTAAAACTGTTACCTTCGGATAAACAGCTTTTATCTTTGAGAGAGACAGGAGAAAATAAAACCTCCACTCTTGCTTCAGATCTGAAAAAACCTACAGATTCTGTCCATTGCTGGACTGCTGTGTCTGATCCATTCATACCAACGCACTAATACACACACACACACACACACACACACCATCACCACCACCACGTCAGTGTCACTGCAGTGCTGAAAATGTTCCACCTCCCAAATAATACCTGCTCTGTGGTGGTCCTGTTTTGGTCCTGACTATTAAATAACAGAGCAAAAGGCGGCTAACAAAGTATGCAAAGTATAACAGATAAACTAGTCTGTAACTGTTGAACTACAAAGTGATGATAAAATGGACAATGAGTATAGAAACAAAGAGGTGGTTTTAATGAAGCTGCTGATCGATTTATGTTTTCTGCCTCTTCTTCTGACTGTAAAATGAATAACGTACATTATGGCTGTTTTGATTGGAAATTAAATCAATGAAAGGTTGGTGTCTGATGTCTGCACTGTACTGTATTTCACATTTGTTACACATAGCAAAAAAAACTAAAAGGTACATGCCTTAGACCATTCACTACCGTTAGTCACAGGAAGGACAGGGTTAACCAGCATGACTGTGGATAGCTGACAGAATCAGTACACTGCTCCCTGAGGGAGAGAGGGTGACCCTTACTTCCTCTGGGAATGCGGGTAAATGGCACTTTCTGAGACTTGATCTGAGGCTCACTTCCACTTGGTAGCACTGTTTTTACCAGCGTGCTGTCACTTCAACACCTAATAATGATATTTTTAAGTGCTTCTTAATCCATTTGCTCTTGAAATGTAGAGTCACTGCCTCCATTCTAAACTGCTGATTTACTAGAAGTGTGATTCCTGTGTATCAAAAGAGCACACCTCACTCCATCATCTCTACGGTGAGCTGGCAGAACATCGGACAGTGCTGGAGAACACTGCGTACTGTCCTTCCTCCTTCAGCCAGCAGATCGTAAACAAACTGGCCAGCATGCTCCTTACACTCACTTATTACCTGTCACTCCACCAGCACACCAAGGGGCCAGGAGAGAGGGCCACTGGCAGTTAGCAGAGAGAGAGTGGAGGTAGGAGTGAAATTCACAAGGACAGAGCTATCAAACTATTTGGCACAAAGTTTAAAGCAATATTTCTCTTGTTTAACTAACAAAGAATGCTGTATATCAGGATGCTGTTCACTACGCATTCTTCATCCTTGGATGATAATGTAAATTTAGATTACCATCTGCATATTCTTACACTATAGCTCACTTTTTCACTGATGTCAATAGAATTACCATATAATTACCAACTGAGCTAGCTTCTAATACTACTTAGTAATTTGTAATGACAACTATATTCTGCACAGACAGCACATAAAACTGTTAATATCCAGTGTTAATATCCTATGCATTCCTTTGGATGGAAACCAAAATACTGGCACCTTGGAGAAGCTCTTCTGGATAAGGTTCTCCGTTATTGTCTGTTGGATGGCAGATCTCCTGTACCGCAGGTCTGTATCATTTGCATATACTTAGCCAGATTGAAAGTTGATGTTATAATCGTTCAAAGTGCCGTGTGAAGTGTGTGCGTGTAGTTATTTAGTTGGTGATGTTGAAAGACCAACAATTCGCCTAATATTGGCACTTATTTAAATTACCACAATATTCGATAATACCAGTTATTGGCCCATGTCTGTATTATGATCTATAAGCATTCTTTACTTAAAAATGAAAACAATCCTAGTAAGTTCTCAGTGGTGTTACTGGCTTCTCTGATACTTTTATTATCCAAAAACACTTCAGGATTTGGCTTCAACACTGCTAACGTCTCATAACCACCTTCTCTGCTGCAAGTGTCCAAAACATATTTTCAGGCATTTTATTAACAAGGTTAAATATATCTCAGTCTGCCTACATCCCTGACAAACATCAACTGACTTTGGCATGACTTGTTGCTTTGTTTGTTGAAAGCCTTCCGAGAATTCCTGCAGCTCAGTGTCAAAGCACAGCAAACGCACAGGAACTGCTCACAGAGAGCAGAAGAGAGATGCTTAACAATAAAGGCAGGACATGAGTGGAGGGGCCAGTGGCAGCCTCCGCAGCATTAAAGAGAGGTCTAATGAGATTTCTGCTCATTACGTAACACTGGACAGCTGCGCAGAACTCCCTCACATGTCATGAGTCATGCAGCTTGCCATCTCTGATCCGCATATATTATTGCAGTGAACTCAGGTTTCTGTCATGTAGTCAAGAGTGTTGGATAGGGAGGCTTAAACGTGTGATTATGTGAACTCTGATGACCTCAACATCAGCAGGCCCTGAAACTCTTCTCCCGTTTCCAGTTACATTGTAATTGCACTGTAAATCAAATCTAAATCCACAATGAACAGACAAAAAAATATCATATAATCAGCGCACAATAGAAAAGAGTGGGCTTAATTTGCCATTATATAACCACAAACCAGTGGGAATACGAAAGCTTAGCGAGAGCTTAGTGATGGAGAGTGCATGCAATACAAATGTAGGAGTTTTCCAAAACATCCACTCACTTAGTCATTGTTCTGTTTATATTCCCAATCCCTGTAGCCCTGCAAACTGTTTCTGACCATACAGGTTGCTCATACCTTGGCTTGATTAATCAAGAGCCCCACGAACGTGGACACCAACACGGACCCTGGCACAGCAGACGTTTTCCGCCGCACGTCCTGCTTCAGAAAGGGAAAAGACATGGCTGGGGGCTCCTCTGGGATGGTCACGGTGTAGGACTGTCGCATGCTGGGCATGATGGTCAGCCTCCTTTAAAAAGCACCACTCTCAAAACTGTTCAACTGAGCCCTCTCTTTCACTCACTTCCGACACCTGTTCCTACTAAGCCTTAGCGATGCTCTCCTCTCCTCTCCTCAGCTCCCTGTCTCAGGCTGGTTCTTCATGGAGACAAACTGTGTCCAGGATAGGTCAGTGAAGTGGAGAGTCATAACACCGAGCCCCAACGCCAAAATGACACGAACAAACAGAAGAACATGAATAATAAAAAATCCGTCATAGGTCAGCGTAGATGAGCAACTGGTGTGGGCAATGAGATGTTCGTGTTTTCGGACCTCCCCTATATTGCGGTTGCATTCCTCTTTACTACGCTGAGCTCCCGCCCACATCAGCTTAGCGCTGACGTCAGACACACGTCGCTTTTTTCTCCTTTTCCACCCGTTTTCCGTCAACCCCCGCTAGGACTGGCTAGCCGAACGGCAGATTTCTTTCAAGTACGAACTCCCAGCCAATCCTAGCACAGGACGTGAAATCACACTAGCCAATCGCAGTGCAGGGAGGAGGGACTTTTCACAATACGGGTGGGGGAAAAAACAACGGCAGGCTAAAAAAGACACACAGGACTTTCTGATTAAATGTGTATGATGCGCTAGTATTGAACAACACGCTATTTTTGCTTTCTATTATAAAAACGTCTTCTTCAAAATAAAGAACGACGTCCGAGGAAGTACAGAAACATGTTTAAAGAGTTTTGCGTGTAAAACTGTGTAAAAACTGACAAAAATGCAAACACTGTGTACTTCTTAAGGATGTAAACAATGCCGTTCACATATTTTTAGCAGAACTAGCGACATTAGCGGAAACGAACAATGTACTGTAAACTCCTATTAAAATAGTGAAGAAGTCATGAAAGAGCTAAATGTGGCACATAAAGAGGTCTGCTGGGCGCTCTCCCGGGAACCCTCTACTCCTATTATTAGATAAGAATCAGACTGTTAGCAACGGTGAGGGACAAGAAAATGGGACATAATGTCTGATCGCGACATAAAGTCATCTCAGTGGTTGTAAATTATAAAGAAAGGTGCTAAACTGGATGCGGCTAAAGTCAGGATGATCAGGAGGCAAGCTCCACGTGCTACTAAAGTTCACGTGAGCTGGTGTTTTGCCCCCAGCCCTGAAACAGAGACATTAGGGCATGATACAGAACAGACGAATAAGACGAGAATCCAAAGCATATCCTACAGTCTGATCTGCAAGCTGCTTGTTCTATTGCAGCTGGTTTACTGAAGTAAACTTAAAGCACAACTTAGTTTCAAGAAGCCTTCTTCACAAAGACACTGAAGAGTGTCCTGTCCAATTCCACCCACTAGTTAGGAGGGTGAAGGCAAGCACAAGCTTCCCTCAAGTCACGTGAAGTGAACCACCAGATCTTTTCAAATGTCAGTTGGACAGCTGGACGCGCTTGGAGGAGAGTGCTAACCGCCAGCACTGCGCTGGCTAGAACTGCACTTAGAGATGGGGTAGAAGGAGGGCCATCCCACCCACCCAGAGAGAGTGAAGTCAAGTGTGCTCTCTTGGACTCCCGGCCACGGATGGTTGTAGCATCACTGGGGATTGAGCTTGCAATCTCCTGATAATGGGGCCAACACTTCTATGGTTGAGCCACTCGGGAGCCCCTGAAGAGTGTCTTATTAATAGGTGAGGGTTAATTGAAATATCATGGGCAAAGAGAAAGATGATTAAGCTGACCATGCTTGTTGACCATACTAACAAATAGCTTGAAGAGAGTTTCCATGCACATGCACATCCCATTACTCCAATAGCCTGAAGAGAACAAACAGTACTGCACATGTTTTAGCCATATAGAAAATTGTGCTAAATAACAGCAGTGGGTGAGGTAAGCTGGTGTTTGTGGGTCTATTGGTGGCCTGACGTCTCGCTCGGGGCAAGCACGAGTCTCATGACTAAGTCTATGTACAAAACAAACAGCTCAAGGCAAGGAGTGTTTGTGTACATGCGTGCTTGTGTGTGTTTTCTCACATACAGTGTTGATGACAATACCAGCACTATTCAATGGAAAAGTAAAATCTTCCAAAACGAGACAAAAACTTTTTTCAATACAGGTAAATGAGTAACCTCATTATTTTGTGTTTATCTTGACCTTCATTTCAAGTTTTGACCTACATTTTCAATTACTGATAATTAGCTTCTGAGTGAAGAACAGCATTATTGATGCCACTAGCTTTTGTTATATATTAATATACAGGGTCTTGTTATCTGAATACAGTGTCATTTTCTAAGTACTGACAATTTACAGCACTTTTATGAAGCCATAAAACCTTATTAATTCAGGGCTTGTATGGATCAAATCTGTATCCCTTTTGTTTGGCTGTATAAGGAGTCCTAAATAAGCTCCAAAAATAAAAAAGCCCATGTATTATAGCATTCAGTAAACTGAGATCTTTGTCAGCAATAGTTTTAATCCATAGAGCTCTTCAAACACATGACACATTCCCAGAGGGCTGATCTGTTTTTCTGCAGAAACAGAATTTACTGCCCTTTCCACTGTCTCCTGCTTACCAGAAAACAAGAGAATAAAAAGTTCTGAACATCCTGCTTGTGCATTACAGTGATATCACTGATAACCAAGAGTACTGGTGCCAAGAACACAGAATACTCAGCTTGACTGACTCTTTTAGGTGAAGCTCATTAAGCTACACTGGGATTTTTGTTTTCTCAGAATGACCTTAACTGTGTACAGTTAACACTGATGACAGAGCCTAGACTGGGCGACATACAAAACTGTATGGTGAAATTATTAAGTCAGTCTGGGGCCGACAAAATAACCAACATTTTCTTTTCATCTTAGTGAGACTCGCAAAGCTTAGACTGGCGGGAGTCTGGCAGCAAAACTGTGTTAATGCTCTCCAGACACATAATCGCTCCAGTACTAACTCAGACACTCAGACTACTCAAATACCACAAAATATGCTGTTACTGGAAATTTGGTATTTGGTTCTTGCATCTACATCTCTGCTGAATTTGAGTGAAGCCAACCTTATTACAGCTTTTCATTCAGGGTCACCACTTCATTCCTCTACTGGTAGGGAATTCACCTCTTATAAGGTAAAGCTGTAAAACATGGACTACTCAAAACATGACAAAACCTATTTGTTTTGGGAAATTATTCAATTATTCTCATGAAGTTACAAACTGTCGCTGTCCAAAAACATGTATCTCCAAAATAGCAACTTAACAGAAGAAAGCACAAACATTCTTTGCTTATAAAGTAAGTTAATGTAGATTTTTGTAATTCTATTCTATTTACTTCTATTGGTCCATCCATCATAAAATGTTCACACAATGTAAAGGGCAGCTGCTGTGCTCACATGATGTAGGAACATTAAAAATGAATAAATGAATAAATAATGGAAATATGTTTTTTTGGACACTGATAAAATAATGCCCTTCCCCAGTGCAAACAGTTCAGCTTAGGCACTCTCTGATTGCATATACCACTCTTACTTCTTTTACCATTTAGATTCAATTGTCTGCTATCTTCATTTGTGTGTACCGACCTGGTTCAGTGTCATCTAAATGGCCTGAATTCAATCAGCCCTGGATATTCAGAGCATTAGCAGGAGAATTAAAGCGAGTTGATTAGTGCACTCAGGCGAGCACTGTTGAAATGATTGGTTTGTGAAATTCCCAGATGTGTAGACTAATCTGTTAAATCCAGACAATTCATTTTAAAGTCAGACAGACACTGCTCCAAATTTAGCTCAGTCTTCTGTGTTGACAAGCAAGCGAATTAATGATAAGAACGACAATTTATTTGACATCTTGAGTGCCAAAAGGTTGCCTGTCACAGTTCTGTTAGTAATGTTAAATACAAACTTTTATCTTCATCTTGTATCTTTATCTTAAACCCAGTGAGGATTCAGCAGCTGGTATCTGAACTCCATAAAGACGCACACTGTGACACTTCAGTGTCATATATCTGGGCGGTGACTCAACATTCTTTCCGTGTGTCACAATCTCCCTGGATGCCATTGTTCTCAGTCAAATGAGACAGTCAGTCAGCAATACCACATCACCCCTCAAACAAGGGACAATCAGACTGAATGAAAGTCCTTCAGGGATGGAAATGACAAAATACTGCACAACATGCCAACCATACTTTCAGGTGTGTGTGCCCACAAAAATGCGCATAACTTTAACTTTACAACGGTGCCCCCCAATGGAGCTCTACAACACAACATCTTCTGTAACTGCCCACATGACCAGACTACCTCCATCAAGCAAACACTAAGGATGGGTGAAGCTATTTAAATATCGAAGTATCTGCAATCTTAGCATTCATTTACCTAACCAGGTATCTGAACAACATATATGCAGTTTGAAATGAAAAAAAAAATATATATATTATCTTGTATGTTTTTAACTCATAATGCAACATGGAACTGCTGAAAATATCAGGACACATGCAGCTGATACTGCACCTCACATTAAAAGAAACTGTAGGTCGACTGGTAGTAAGTTATAGGGGGAATTCCACCAATTGCTCTTCAACACTTTTGGTTTAACTAAATCCTTACAATGTAAGCAAAGTCCTTCAAAGTGCTTTGATTAAGTTCTAGAGAAACTTGCCGTGGGTACAAACGGGTACAAATGTTACTTGATGCCTGAGACATTGTTTTACGAAAGTTTTAAGAAAAGCTTTTAGGCTATTTTGTTATTTTTTTATTATTCATGGCAGAGAGGTACATGTAGGGAGTGGTAAGACAAATGGTACCACATTATTACTTTACTATTGTCAGTACTACTGGTAATTTTTGGAAAGAAAATGAATGGCTATACTTGTGCTGTAGTTCTCGCAACCCTGGTTACTATCAAAGCCATTGTAAATAAATCTGAATCTGCAAGTTTCTCTACATTGATCCGTTACACATCAGACCACTATAAATGACTTTCTTTACATCTTAACAACTGAATTATACAGAAATTAACAGATGTTAAATCTTCCATGTTTAAATTTCTTTATGGCATATTTAAAATCTATTTGTAATGTGTATATTCAAACAGTAAAAATGGTTCAAGTACATTCTTAGCACATAGCATAGACTGCTCTTAGAGAATGTGAGTGAACTTTATGAATCTTACCAGTGAATCCCTGACCGGTGAGGTGGAGCGGCCATTGGAGGTGGAGAAGCGCCTGCTGCTGGTGCTGCTCAGGGCCTCCTGCGTGGAGCTTCGTGATAGGCCATATCCAGAGCGCGAGCTGCTACTGCTGCTGTAGGACTCAGTGCTGTCACTGGCTTGGCTCCTGTAGGCCTGCTTCAGGCTGGAGCTGCTGCTGGAGGCCTCACTCAGGCCCAGTGAGGACAGGTCCCTTGTCAGGTCACTCTGGCTTACTGACTTGCGGCGGCTAAGGGAGACACTGGAAGAGGAGATGCTGGAGGGCGAGGCCGAGAGGTAGCTGGACTGGGCCGACGAGTAGCCATACCCCGAGTAGCCTGAGCCCCCGTTGAGGCCTGAGCCATAGCCCTTGACGGGCGTGCGGCTCAGGCTCTCGCTGCGCCGGCCAGTCAGCAGGTCGGTGCTGCGAGGGGACAGGCCGACCACGGTCGGGCTCGGACGAGGCACTGTAGTTCCGGACGCGGCTGGTGCTGGAGCTCAGGTAGCTGGAGGAGGAGTAGCCAGATGAGGAGGAGGTTTTGTAGGGCAGCTTGTCCCGATCAAAGGAGCTCAGCGAAGGGGTCAAGGAGGAGCTGTATGAGCTATAGTGGCTCGTATAGGAAGAGCCGGCATAGCGCTTAGCCGTGGAGGAGACGCGAGACATGCTGGGAGGTCAGCCGGAGGCGAGGCAGTGGCAGGCCGCATCGACTGCAAAAGACAACATGAGTGAATCGTCTGGGATTCTCAATTCATGATCAGGACATTTAGTTCTCTCTGAGGTTTGATAAGTTAGAGCAGAAGAAGAAGAAACAGTAGTGTCACATTTAAAGTGCTGCACTGAAAACACATGCTGACTTACTTTATCACAATAATTAGGGATGTATTGATACCACTTGTTCCCTTCTTATACCATTACTCTATCTAACCTAACTACTAGGGCTGGGCAATATGACAATATTTATCATTTTTTAAGATAAATTACTTCACATTATGACATAATTTATTGTCATAGCGTATCGTGGATATCTTCAGTACTTCTACAACACTGACCAACGGCATGTTTTATTACAATGAGAGCATAATTAGTCCTATTTTGTGAAATGTTAAAACATTGTGCTCATAGTTTTTGACAGTATTTTGTGAATGTGGCAGGACATTTCAACTTTTTTGTCCATTTCAACTTTTTAGATAGCAAAAAGAATAAATATTGTGATATATGTGTATCAAAAAAATTCTTGAAGCATTTTGATATTTTGCCATACCGCCAACCTCGACTCACTAGTCAAAAGTTGCCTACAAATCCTGATATTTATACCATTCTACTTTGGAAATACTTTATTTTGGTTTAAGCAGTCTTCTGTGTCACAAATAAAACAAACTAAGCTTGAATAAACGGCATTTACTGGTTGGATATCTTCACCTTTAGATGGATTCAGAGCTACAAAAAGTGCTCTTTTGCATGGTTTATCTTTAGATGCTTCATTAAATTTGATGTCTTGAAAGCCTTGCTGGTCAGGCCACCTTGGCGTTACAGATTTTACACTGAGTATCTTTTACAACTGCTCGTCTCATACGTGAAATAATCCCATACTGCTGACATGATGCTTGTTTCAGTTAAACTCCATGTACTGGCGCACTTGTGCATCAGAAATTGCTTCCTGGTATCAGTGTTCTCTATTGCTGACAGTGATACTGTATTTATGTGCCAGTATCAGACCAAAACCAATACAGTATTGCTACCGGTGCAACACTAACGACAAGGATCAAATCTGCTGGTGTTCTTAACATTACTTGAGAGAAGCTGTGAGAAGCTGAAAATATTACTAACTTCTAAGACTGAACTCTAGAGGTGTGTTATTTATTTGAAAAACTGAAAAAAGTCAAGAATGGAAGCTAATTGCTGAAAAAGTATGTATATATTTGATTGTTGAGGCTTCTGTGTAATCTTAGGCTAAACAGATGTCTTCTGCTGTTGTCCTGATGCTGAAAAATGAATAAATGGACATTAAATAAATGAAAGGGTGATCTCTGACTTTTGTGCAGTACTGTAGTGGTTAAAGATCAATGACTGAATAATAAGGCTATGGTTTAAGGGGTTAATATTCACAGACTTGGATCCAGAGTTCCACTGCTCACTCTTATAAATGAATAATGGCAATTAATTATAACTTATTAGTTAATTAATAATAAAGCTTAGAATGTGTATGTCCATGAAGTTTAAGGGGTTAACGTTACTTTTATCATTTTGCAATCTGCATGCTGACAGTAAGTGAGTCAGAGAGCAAAAACTGAAATTTTTATGTGCATATCTTTGCAGTGTGAAACTATGCATGCACTGTCTGTAAATACTGGATGACTTTGTGTTGTATGGAGAGTGCTGTGCTCTTAAACCCTTAAAGCATTGATGACAAAGAACATGTGACTGTCCCCCGAACCCAGCACGCACTATACGTGGAGGTATGCAATCAGGGGACATGCTGCTTACGTAGAACATTGCGTCAAGCTGTTCCACTAGCTGCCTCCTACATTCTTTCATGGCGGACTTGTGCGGTGCTGCGGCCTGGGCAGTGCACCACAGCCCCTGCTGTTTTTGTGTGTAACGTGAGAGTCTCCTGAGTGGAGCTGCATGTTAAGGTGGCACAGTCTGTTCTGGTGCAGAGAGACAGGCTCTTGTTCACAAGGCAGCGCAGCATCTGAATAAATAAAAGTATCTGGTGTTGTCGATCCGTGTTGGGTTCAGTAGGAAGGCTCCTGTTTCTTTAATCGGTCTCTCTCTCCCTCTCTTTGCTCTCCCTGTCTCTCTCACTCTCTCACTCAAATACGCACATGCATTTTGCTTTCTTTCCTCTCTCTCCGTCTCTCTCTCAGTGCAGTCCACAGAGGCATCAATAATTCAACATACAGATCTGGGGTAGGCAGCACACTGGAGGCAGTCCAAAGCACACGGCACACCATGACTGCTCGCACTCACTACAGATGAGAAGCCTTAAGACAGTTGTCTACCACTGTCAAAGCATGTTCCCTTCTTGTCCTTCACAAAGTAAACAACAGCCAACTGACAGCGTGGAGCATTGTAATCCGTTTCCAAGGTGTGTTGCTAAGCAAACCTAGCCTAAACAGATCCATTCAGGAGCTTTCTTTCACTTTTTACTGAACTTTCTACCCTATAAGAGGAGCACACATACTTTCTTCTAGCCTAAACAGATTCATACATTAGTTTTCTTTGACGTTTTATTAAACATTCTACCCTGTAAGAGAGATTCAGATACTCTTCTAGCCTAAATAGATTCATACATTAGTTTTCTTTGACTTTTTATTAAACATTGTACCCTATAGGAGAAATTCTGGTATTTTTCTAGCCTAAATAGATCCATACAAGAGCTTTCTTTGACTTTTTCTGACATGTTCTACCCTTTAAGATTAATAATATTTTTCTACCCTTAACAAAACCAAATTCAAGAGCTTTCTTTGACTTTTTCTGACACGTTCTACCCTTTAAGATTAATAATATTTTTCTACCCTTAACAAAACCAAATTCAAGAGCTTTCTTTGATTTTTTTATTAAACTTTCTAGTCTACAAGATGACTACTGATATTTTCCTAACCTTAATAGATTTATACATTAGCCTTCTCTGACGTTTTATTAAACTTTCTACCCTAAGAGGAACACTGATATTGTCTCTCCTAAAAAGATCCGTCCAAGAGCTTTCGTAGACTTTACATGACATTTTCTACCCTATATAAGTAATACAGATATTTTCAGACCTGAACTGATTCATATTTTAGTTTTCTTTAACATATTATTATATTTTTCATCCTATGAGAACAGATATTTCACTTGCCTAAACACATCCATACAGGAGTTTCACTTTTTTATTAAACGTTATTCTCTGTAAGAGGAATGCAGATATTTATCCATACATAGCATTCTTTGACTTATTGTTACATTTTCTACCCTAATCTTCCTAGCCTACACAGATCTACACAAGGGCCTTTGCTGATGTTTTATTAAATTTCTACCCTATAAGAGCAATTCAGATATTTTTCCAGCCTAAATGATCCATACAGGAACTTTCTTTGACGTTTAATTGAGCTTTTTACCCTATAAGAGGAACACCATTTTTTCTAGCCTAAACAAATCCACACACAACCTTCCCATGCTGTATTATTATCTGTTTTTACCCTATAAGAACAATAGAGATTGTATTTTCTAGCTTAAACAGATCCATATTAGAGCTTACACTTTCCATCGTATAAGAATCATACAGGCTGGTTTTTGGGCATGGCTACCTCTTTTTTGTGCACATTAGCACAAAAAAGCTCAAATAGCACAGAAGTATACTTTCTATGAATAGATGTGAAGAAGCTAGATCGTTTCTCAAACCAGTTGTGGAACTTGAGAAATGTGTTTCAGACACTTCTGACACTTCAGGCTGAGTGTTGAATCAGCACGAAGAGAGGTGTGAAGTGCTATGGGAGGGTATATGTGTGGACCATTGATGAGTCAGAAGTGTGCTTCCATCGCGGCTGATGATGGGAGTAGCCAAACACGTTCAGCACAGACACGGCCTAACAAGGACTAATATACGAGCTTGTGTCAGTGATAACAGAGCTGAGAGTGGATCAGAATGCTCAATTCTGAAAGGCACAGTCACTATTGTGCACCATTTAACTGCAGCCTACATTTATTTTACAGTTCCATTCTTGTTTAATGTACTCTTTTAGCCTCACAGCTTGCTAAGGCAGACCAAACTGCAGCAAAACAAAAACAAAACAAACCCTAGGCTAAATGGTATTCAACAATATCAGTTTTGTGTTACCGCCAACAAAAAAACAGCAACAATACACTACAGAGACAAAGTAATGAAACAAAGCAAAGAAGTGGCACCCAAGACACAATGGATGCCATTTACCCACATTTCAAAACTGAAGGGGCTTTTCCAAACATAAACAGTGCTTGTGGTCAGCATGTTGAATACTTAAGGCAGAGTCTTAGGCACAGCTATATTTACCTTGAAACATAAGCAGATAGGAACTCTACGTCTGTCAGGACCAAACTGACGCCTCAGCCCTCCCCTCTGACCAATGACAGACCGCTATGATTCCACTCTCAGCTAAACTCAGCCCTTCCTCCAATATCACGAGCTCTGAAATGTGCACCTTCTAGCATGTTTGTGCTCCCTCTGTGTTTCCAGCACCTTCTAGATCTGACTTTAAAGCCTTGAGTGCAATCTGGTGATATAAATGTTGTCAATGCATCATGTTGGGCATACAGTGAAAAAAAGGAAGACTGGCTTAACTTAAAAAATCAATCTTTAATTTAGCACGTCAAACATTTTTCGAAGCATCACACATCACAATCTGCAGAGTTCGTTTAGAAGTTTTAAATGAAGTAAGATTAAGAAAATATAGAAAAGTGCATGTATTTCAGGTTAATGACACAATCAGAAGCCGATTTAAGAAACAGGTTAGTTTTCAGTGCAATTCATAATACTCCATTGTGTTAATTCTATTTAAAATATAAAACAACAAAGAATCAAGCAACAGCTATAAAGGCATACAGTCTGTGCATGAGGTTCCCTCTCAGTATGTGGTGCGCACTCTGGTAACAGATGGGTGTTAGGTTATGGGGTACCTGCTGTAAGTAGAGCCGTTCTCAGTTCCAACTGACGGAAAAACAGTGGTGGCAGTTTGTCACATCTCACATCCACCTCTCATTGCTCAAACCTGAAGAAATACAAAGATGGAACAGTTGTTAGGCTTTTGGCTAGTTCGGACAAAAAATATGGTCCAATCCTTAAATGTTTACCACCATCAGAATATCAAAAGGCAGAAAAAGTTGGCTCTGTAGCCGGCGACAAAATAAAACACATAACTTTCCATTTGAAATATAAAAAATACAGATTTCTGGTTTCCTCAGAGTAATCCTTAATATAACTCAGACCTTCAAACAGGCACTCAGCTTGGGCTATTAAAAAAACCTAATATCATGACAAATATAGGTTATTCCATAAACCTGTACTTAATCTGCTCCATGACATCTACATTGTACAGCTGTATAACATGAACGTTCTTAGGCATTCCTATAAAATTAGGCATCTTATTCACAAAGTGGTTCTAGCATTGCAAAACATGCAGCACTTCAACCACCACGTTTCCGCTACTTGTTGTAAAGTCCTCGGTAAATCCACAACCCACAATAAAGCATGAATGATGACCTGTAAAGCACCGTCTTTTCCCTTAGAAAGGTCCTCTAGCTGTGGTATTCAAGCATCAGATGAAGATTTTTTTTAAAAAAAGGTAAAAGAGTAAAAGGTAAAGTTTGTAAATTGGAGGTGAGGCTCACCAGTGTTTTCTGTAGCTACGCAGTGTGCTGTTTTGGAGGCTGTGGCCCCTGAGCAAGAGGACCAGGGAGGGATTGTATGAGCACAGTGATCCAGAATGCCAGAGATCATGTTACTGGGATGGTAAATATAGCTATCGCCTACGACCTCAGTCGGTCATTCAACACTTAGTGGCATTCCACTTTGCTCTTAAAGGCCTAGCATGGATGCTTTTTATGGGCAGGTGGGCTGTGTACCCGTTTCTTTAATGAAACTGTGAAGGAGTAACTCTTCTGTATGATGGTTTGCCACTGGTGGCGCTTAATTGGCAGCCTTGAATGGAGAGAAGATGCCCAACTCACATATGACCTCAGAAATGGTTCACAGAATTTCACATTTACACATTTTTCCCATTTGCCCAAATGTAAACTAGTCAAGATTTGCAAAAAGGTTTTGTTGACACAGATTCTATTACTTGTTAGCTACACCAGCCTTGTAGCTTTCTTAGTGACAACTAAGAAAGCAAACTTCAGAGTTCAACCATGTCTAGACTGACTGGCCAGGTTTGGGGTGAGTGGACAGTTGTGCACTTTTGATTTTTTTTAATGAATTACTTATTTAACTGTAAGGAACATGGGTAAGAAGAAGGTGGGAGAGGTTCGGTGTTTATAAAGCAGAGAAAAGAAAAGCGTGCAGGCAATCAATCCTCCCATGTCCTGTTGCCTTGCGTAGGTTGTTCACTTGGGTGGGTTTGCTGGCAACTTCAGAGGTTGAGTTGATGCCATCTCGTTCAGCCTTAGCAACAGAATGAAGTGCACCAAAACGGTGCTCCAATGTACTTGTATAAAACTGCACTTGCCTTTCACATGTGAAAACAAAACCTGGAGCAGGCTGACTTTTGAGCCAAGCTATTACAAGAAGAAAATGAAGGTGAAGCAGGGATGCGCTGAAACCAAACAAACTTGGACCAGCTCACAGCTTTGTGTCAGCCATTCTTGGAGTAAGGTTTCAGTGAACTCCATGGCCTGCACTGCAGCCAAAATACAGTAGTTCAAACTTTGCAATACTGGTTTAAAGACTCTGATTAACTACCCAAACTGCCGTTCAGTTCGTGTCTACCAAGTTAACCCGCCTGGACACGCACTGGTGGCCACAGTTGTCGAATATATGAATCCACTGCTGTTTGTTTGGTGCAAAACTAAGCAAATTGGCTCGGAGATGGCAAGAAGGGGAAGCGGTGTGGGTGAAGAGAAAAGGGCAGTTATTAGCCATTAGCTGGCCAATGAAAGAGCGGGTGGAACAACGGAATTGCGCAGTTATCGCACATAGTAAGTCGGAGTTAGCTGGCTGGCTAACTATGAAAAGGCTACAGACAACGGAGCGAGTCCGAGTCGTACGGAGAGAGAAGAATGTTGAGGGACAGCGGCGCATTACTCACCACACTGTACCGTAACCATCCTCCTGTGGTCCTCCAACAGAGCCTCCCCATTTACTACTAAGCCACTTCGGACTCTGCTGAGTGACGAAGGACCGGAGACTCGTACTGGTAATGATACACAAACCAGTACCGCTGAAGTGTCAGCCAGTGAAGTCTGTTTAATTCTGCGCCTCTGCGTTTGTAGAATTCCAAGCTGTGCGTTCTAATAACGGTTCTCTCACTTTAATTGTGACGTCAGTCGCCCGTTCTGTCAGCTCATTGGTCAATGTCGCTCATCCAACGTCACACGGTGTCACCGCCCACACCATCGCCTTGGTGACGGAACAAACACTTCGTTGTGACGAGTGGTGGCGGTGAAAAAGAGCAGATTAGTTTTACAGGTCTGTAAATCAGTAGTTATAAATGACTATTAACGTGTTATTAATGTGTATTCGTAACATACACTGGCACTAAACAGCATTAGGACGTTTGTGCCGTACTTAAAATTGTGTTAAGTTCATTGTAATAGGACACAAAATACCTTTTAAAAAACAGCTAACGTGTTTCAGATCACCCTGCTGCTGATCCACTTCCACTTCGGTTGTTTGAACTGACTTCTGCAGGTTTGCATCCATAATGCCTTTGTACACTTCTGAGTTCTGGATCCAGTGAACACAAGGGCGAGCCAGCAAAACAGCCCCAGCTCTGTGCTTTACAGTAACCTTAATGCAGTCTGGTGGGAATTCTTCACCAGGCTCTCTCCACACAAAGAGTCTACCATTAGTTTGATATTGTTCTAAAAGTGTTTTTCTCTCTGAAACAATGACAATTTTATTAAACATTTGATAAAGTAACCTATAGAACTTCATTAATTTTTACCAACGGTTTAAGTGTCCAAATACAGCAGTGGGCAAAAGTCAGAGACCACCCTTTATTTCATTTCCAGTTAAAACTGCCGTTCAGTACAAGTTATTCATTTTTTCAGGATATTTTTTGTCTAACATAATCCACTTAGGGAAGGGAAAATCAAAGAAAAACATGGAAAAAAAACAGAAGTTTCCAAAACTGGAGTTAAAACTTAAAAAACAAGAAACATGATTAATGATTAAAGGTTAATAGTTAAAATGGGACTCCTAACAACTGTGCAAGACCTGTTAGACCATCACCATCAGATAAACAGTACTTAAAGCTTTCATCTTTGAGAGGTTAAGATCCACTGTTACTTTAGACATGAAAAATTCACAGGTGTTTCTGTCTATCCCTCCCCTGTGAGAAGACAGCTCAATGCTATGAATCTGAAAGGATGTGTAGCTGTCAAGAAGCTGTTACTGAGTAAAGGAAATTAAGAAAAGAAAGAAAAATTAAACTTTGAAGATGCTGGTTTTATCAGAACAACTTCTAAGACTGAACTTTGGAGGTGTATCCCTGTAGATTCCTTTGAAAACTGAAAGCAAATCTCCCCAAAAAAATGAAGCTGTAATAAAGGCAAAATGTGGACACACCAAATGCTAAAAATAGATATTATATTTAGTTTTTGAGGCTTTTGAGTAATTTTCTGTTAAATTGTTTCCTGTTTTTCTCTGATGCTGATAAATGACTTGAAAAAACTTGTACTTAATGATCATTTTGACTGGAAATTAAATAGATGAAGAGTGGTCTCTGACTTTTGCACAGCACTATAGACTTCTTATTGGGGCCCCTGTAAATACACTGTAAATACAAGCAAACAAGCTGTCGACAGTAATATTGTTACGATGAGGGGAGTAAACTGAAAAGATGAACTGTGTTGAGCCAAAAGCACTTTCAAGAAACTACACAATATGAAGTGAACAAACTTGTAAACACACCTCAGTTATTTGTTTATTTCCCTTCCACTTTCGAAGCATTTCATTCCCAACAAAGAAACACTGAGAACACGTTGCGGACTGATTCGTTTCCACTTATTTGTGCAACAGCATAAGTCAGTTAACACATGCATTTGGATGGATGAACTTGTGAAAGCAAATCCAAAACCATGCCGTTTGAAACTCACCCTTCTGTATATGCAGGACTGAACAAAAACAACTGTTTTCTCAGTGGTCATGTTGATGGACAGTAAATGTACTCAATGGGTGGAAGTCAATTTCTCTGTCCCTTTTGTGGCAAAGTACTGTTACATACCCTTCACAATATACATTTGTCACATTGTTCAGATTTGAAGATTAAGTCTTCCTTTGGTGGTTAAAGCAAGGTTTAAAAATATGATACCTGATACATAACTTCTAGATATGTGGCTCTGAATCAAAGAAGTAAAAACCACTACTAGAGAACATCCACAGCATACATTCAGAGCTTATTCAATTCATTTCAAAACAAATTAATGCAAATAAATAAGACCCAGGCATTAAACAAAACATTACAAAAGAGAACCAATGAAACCAACGACAATTTCTTTCACATTATCCATCTATTCAAAGATATTTCTTCAAAAAGAACACAATGTAAACTCCTGCTATCTTTGATCATTTGCTGTAAGCACAATCAGGGTGTAAAGTATTCTTTTTTTCAACAAATATTAGTCAATAATCAAACATCTACAATACACCTTTTTATATGGGCAGGTCCCTCGATTAAATACAATACAAAACAATGAGCGCTTTATCTTTTCTTCCAATATGGGAATGTGATTATACATATTATAGTCTTCATGGTCTATTCTTGGGTTTAATATAGATTGAAGTTGCTACTTGCTCTCTAACCAACTACCCACTTGTGTTTTGGTAATCATATATAAGGAAAACAAAGATGACATCACAAACTACTCTGTTATTCTTAAATAACATGATTTGGACAATGTCATCTCAAACACCATTTGGTGAAAAAAAAAACAATAGTACAGTAAAACACGTACAACAGTTACAGTAAAAAGAAAAAAAAACAGACATTGCTATAGTTATCTGCACACTTCATTTTCATTTTGATTCCAATTTCAGCTTCTAAGATTAGTTGATATTCCCCCAAATCTGGAGCTATTACAACCTGAAATGTAGCTGTCAACCTACTGGGTATATCTCACCAGGGTATTAATGTGCAAAAACCATGAACTGTATAGATACATGAGTTGTGTCTATGATCAATAACATAGTTTAATAATTTATAATTATGATAAATAAACTACACCCTAACTTTCATAGAATACTTTAGTGTAATACTTTTTCTACAGACATTTTATTAATTACCAAAACAAAAAAAGTATATAGTGGTCTAAAAGGTGCCAGTGATATGATGATAGAATTATACTAACTGTAATTTGAAGGAATCTTGGTCATTTTGCTGAAGTATATGATATTTCTGGAATATATCATACTATATTGGATAATACTCCATGTCCACCAAAAAAATCACATCCAAACGGTCAAATATAGGAATATTTTTTTAAAAATGTCCCTTGAAATTAGCAATGCTTGGTAAAATCAGGCGATTCATTTGGCCTAAGCACTAACCTCACTTGGAACATGATAGTAGATCTAAACCACTGCTCTGTTAAAACTCTGTATATTTTTTATGGAGTTTTCCCAACATAATGACATATTACTGATATTAGACATTGTTGTATTTCAAATTTCATGGTTGTTCACTAATTTTGTACCGAGAGTGAGAACTGTGTCAAATTTTGATCTTCATTTTGCTGCCAGCTGCTTTAAAGCATGCTCACAGTCTTTCCACAAACGAATAACAAACAATATCCAGTGCAAAATAATTCCTGAAATTCTTTTTTCAGGACTGACTCATCGATTCAAGGCTTTAGATTCTAAACATCAACATGGTCATATCCTGTAAAAAAGGAAACAGTCCTGAACTGCACAGTCATCCAGTGCTTGTAAACAGATTTATGAGAATGAAAACGGCACAGAGCAACACATTCAGTGACAACTTTTTAGCTGGCCAAATAGTCATACTCCTATTTTTACAAATGGCACCAAACTGAAACAAGGCGAACGTATACGCAGTAAAAACAGGCAAATGAAATGCAATCAGCCGCATAAATGCACTGGAGATTTTAACAAAGTAGTACCAGTGAACAAAAGTCATTAAGGTATGATTTTTTCATTAAGAAATCACCATGTGGCTTGATATATATGTAGTATTTTTTTCTATTGGCAAGATGGAACTTTTGGGCATTCTGCTTTATATGTACCTTTAAAGAAAAGTGGATTTTCTTCATCAGTCTGGTGGCTTCATTAAAGAAAATCACAAAACAATATCCATTATGTGATATCCGAAACGTTTCTGCCGATGCCGACACATAAACATTAAAGACATTGGTACTAAATCTACCTGGAATGGCATTAGAGAGAAATCTAATATATATTTGTAAAGGGTTAAAAATGCAGTAAAATTTATAAAATGCAGATACTTTAGCATCTCCTAAACATTCTGCTATTCCAGAGTACAATACAGATGTCATCAGATATTGGTTTGAAATACCTGTCAAATCTAAACATCTGTCTGATAATTTTTTAAGCAACTGTCTGCCATTATTGTTTTGATTCTGAAATGATTGTGCACCCCTACCATGTACATTTTTACTAGATGGTCACACTAAGTCTATTTTGCGCAAAGCTACAGAGCAGTTCCTTCTTTCCTTCCAAAGCATGATCATATCGTCTCTGAATATCAGTTACTAAACCCTAAGACTGAATGGATACTGATGCTGAGGTTTTAAATAATTATTGTCTGATTCTGATATGGTGCTGATACTTATTGCCAACTCTAACCACCAGAGCAAACACTAAGTTGCCTTGTATTCATGCAATAATGGAACATTACAAAATAAATAAAAAAAAAAGGACTGTTGTTCAACTCTGCAATGTCCAACACTGTTCAGTAGCATCTGTTACTACAAAAAAAGCATGAAAGGCCAGCACTTCCCCTCCATAAGATGTTTCCAAATGTGAGTCTTTTACTAGGCTGACACAGCATACATACACCATCAGCAAATCCACCATTTCTCCTCAAGACATCCGCACCGTCCAACGCCTTTTCTGCACCTGCTGCAAACCGGGATAGCATAAGTCGCAGATGATTGTCGCGAGGTTCTTAAGATGGATAAGATTTGGACTGCCAAAAAAGTGCATCCTCTTTTGTGCTTTTGTCTTGAAGAGACAGGCATTTACTGAAAGTTAATAGCAAACCCCATACAAGGGCAAAGTCAACAAAAACAAGGGAAGCCACTTATATATACTATGGCAACAAGTGCAGGGCCGCACACATTAAGCAATGTGTGTGGTGACCGTGTAGCGACTGTGATTTGTGAGATGCCCTTTACAACACAACAATGTCTTCAAAATCTGAGCCAGTCTGATAAGTATAGGTGTTCTTTTTTTTCCTGAATCATGTCAAATACCGTGGACCCTACAGAGGGCTAGTTCAGAAAGGATTTCATTATTCCAAACAGTTTTTCTAGGTCCTGTGAGTGCCGGTCAGTCATTTGGTCTTGGGCACCACCAGAATCTCGTCCCCGTCGCGAATGCTGTAGGAGTGGAGGGCCCTCGTGCTGTACTTCATCTCCTCAGGGCCGAAAGCGGAGCACATGTCTTTGTCGATGTAATAGAGGCGCATGTTGCTGGTGGAGAGCTGAACCACTGTCCTCAGCTGCTTCTTCAGCTCGGCCACAGTCTGGTCCAACCGGATGCTCACCTGTTCCACTCGGTCCTCACAGTGCACCTCCACCTTAGCATGGCAGCGTGGCCGCAGGTCAATTTCAGCCAGTGGGGCCAGCTTCCCATACTTGGTCACCAAAGAGTGGTACCTTTCAAGTGGAGGCACAGTGAGTCTATTAGCACTCTAAAACCAAAAACCAAATGTACACCATTTATTCATTCATTCACTAGCACTACAAGACTAATATATCTAACAAGTACTGGAAGCTTATAGCTATTATAACGGAACTGCATGCCTAAATCTTGGCACACCTGCCTTGTCATTCATTTTTTGTCCCTTTTTAGATTACAGTATGTCATGTAGTCTCTAAAATCGTCTAAGTGGGTCTATTTTGCATTAATGAACAACTCAATTTGGGACAACATAGTTTGGGATAATTACAGTCCATAAATATTTGGACATCGACAACGTTAATGACGTCTATGGGTTTCAGAATTCAATCCTTCAAAGGATTTGCAACCAATTATTAAAAATGACAATGTATCAATTTTTTTATCTATTATTAGTTTGTCCAATAAGCTTTAAGCCCACAAAAAGGGAGGGGAGCATGTATGAAACGTGGTGATTTATGCATGCAGTTTGTACAATATTAGCCTAGCAGCTATCAATCTTGCAAGCCAGACTTCTACCTACAGTCAGAGAGATCTGAGGGTTAAGTCACTTAATGTGGCCAAGAACCTCCTACAGGAAAGGGCCATTTGACTGGTATGCAAAAAAACAACCACAAACCACACAATATGTAAGAGAAGGCAATTTATGAAATGGTGCACTAACAAAACATGCATGTGAAACAAGATGCATTGGCAAACACGCTAATTTACTAGCAATTAATTGCTTCAAAAAACATTATTGAAGAACATTTAACAACACAATGCACTTCACATTTGTTTTCAATCCAGCTATTATATATTACGCTGAGAAGCTTATTGTTTTTATGATGTGCAGAGTATGCGACTGCATACACAAGTTTTCCGCAGTGAACTAGTGAAAAGTGACTGAAAGTGCATACATTTGGACGTGTAGATAGCCAAAGAAAATGTAGTTGACAAAATTCCAATAGCTTACAGCAGCATAAAAGCAATGAGTAAAATATAGTCCTCTCTGGGCAGAGTTTCTAAGACTGAGACTAGATGAGAAACATCTTTGGCTGACTGAGTACATCTGGGACAAGGGGATAATTGTTTAAATGTTATTTTTTGGTTAAGAAATAATTTGTGTACAAAATGAAACAAATAAAAATATAACATTTTAAGCATTAAGGCTTTAAAGACTTAAAAATCTTTTCACTGATATGTGCAGAATTGCAAATTTCATCATGATATACCACTACATCAATATTTTGAGCACATCTTTACAAAGCCCAACCCAAAAACCAACTGTATTGTAATAAAATGGTTGTGTTTTTTCTGAAGCTGGATGCTTTTCCTTGTACTAACTGCACTGTACCTGTGAGGCAGCTCCTCTTCAGGGTGATCCAGATGGTAACGGATGAAGAACCTCTCTGCATCCTCTCGCTCTCCCTCCGTCACCACGCTCCCGTTCAGGCAGGTCACAGATGGCAGTCTGTGGTGTGAGGAGACAGACAGCGTTTTTACTTTCAGTCCCAGAGGAAAGTCTAAGAAAGGACAGAGACATAGACACACTTACTGCGCTATCATGAGACTGCGTCGCTCCGTGTTGGTGTAGGTCTGCAGAAGGGGAATGCCCTGTAGCCTCACCTCCTCCAGTTTAGGTAAGAAATTTAGCTTCTCAATGTCCTCCCAGCGATTTAGACCTACACACACAAGTGCAGTAATAAAAAGGAAGCCAGGTAATCAGGTCATTTTGTGTTGTGCTGCATTACTGGGGGTTTGCCCGATTTAGAATTTAACAGATTTAGAAATACTACTCAAAAACTGTACTTCCATTTAGTATTTAAATAAAAACTGTGAAAAAGTCAGAGACCACCCTTCATTTATTAATGTTATTCGTTTTTTCAGTGTAAGGGAAAAAAAACAGAAAACATATTTTTTTACTTTAAATAAAAGCCTCAACAACTAAATATATTATCTAATTTTTTCAGTATTTAGTCTGTCCAACCCGTTCTCTTTATGACAGCTTCCATTATTTTCAGGAGACTTGCTTTCAGTTTTTTAAAGAAATCTGCAGGGATGTTTTTCCACATCTCATTCAATGATGCTGAGTTCTGGATTATAGGGTGATCAGTCCATTGTTCTGACAACACCAGCAGCTTCTTGGCTGTTTGATTTGCAGACACATCCTTCGACTTTCCACTTCCTTAAGCAAGTACATTATCTTATCTCTAATCTCCTCAGAGATATATCCTGAAAATGAATAACTTATGAATAACTTGCACTTGTGGGCTGTTCTGACTGGAAATTAAATGAGGGGTGGTTGCTGACTTTTGCACAATGTTATTTTCTATAATATTTTTAATAATATTACTTTACATTAAAAACTAGCTGGAATGCTTTAATGAACTAAGCCAACTTGAAATGAAACAATGGATACACATTATGTAATAGATGCCCCCAGTTTATATGATCTATTTCATCATAAGAAATCTTACCTGAGTTATGCAGATTGATGCTGCGCAAATTGGGAAAAAGTCGGCAGAGATTGTCCCCCGATTCAAGAATGGAGTCCAGGTTGTTGTTAGCCAGGACAAGTGTATCCAGAGAGGGGAACATTGAGCCGAACTTGCGCACCTCGCTCCAGTCATGCAGACTGTTGTCCGTTATGTGCAGCAGCCGAAGCGAAGTACATGGAGTGGCAGATGCCGTCACAGTACTGTACTCATTAAGGCACAGGAACAGCTCCTCCAGTCTAGAGGACACACATAAATGTGAGTGGAAAGAGTGATACATATCATGCCTATTCCTTGCCTATTCTCTGAAAACCATGCCACATCTGGGATGCTTTGCCACTCTGCTCACATAGCCTGTTGACATGAGCCGCAAAATGAAAAGCAAGACGTTCTGAGGTGCTCATGCCACGTCGCTCAGGTGAAACAAGCCTGAAAATAGTCTGTCAACCGAAATGTCCAGCCTACAGTGCCCTGTTGCCTGAAACTGACCAGTGATGAGGGTCTAGAGGATGGCAGCAACAGATGACCTGTTGTCTCAAACTTCACATCTACAAAGTGGACTGACAAGGTAGGTGTGTCTAATAGAGTGGACAGTAAGTGGACACAGTGTTTAAAAACTCAGGCAGCACTGCTGTGTCTGATACACTTGTACCAGCACAACTCACTAATATTCCACTAGGGGTGCGGGAAAAACTCGATTCTTAGATGCTTCGCGATGCGGACGTGAACGATTCGGAATCGATTCACAAACGTCAAAAATCGATTTTCTAAATATTTAATTTATAACGTAATGTTGACGGAACGCAAAAGGCGGAACTGGAAGTGCGGAAGTCTAGCGCCCGGACAGTCTGTGACGGCACATAACAAAAACACAACTAACGTTAGATGAGTGAGAAATCCGACCGACTCCCTCTGCATTAAAGCCAGGTTAGATCAGGAATCACAACCCGAATGTTAAGAAGAGACATTTTGCTTTTCAACAAAGTCAAACCACCTTGGGAGCCACAACATTTAATGTCCAGTATGTGTTAATGTCGTAGTATGGGCTAAAAATATAAACGAGAGCGCAGATTTACTTCGCTCTGCTTTAAGCTTTAGCTATAGCCGCTTTCCTCCCATCTCCGCCAGAAAACTTTTCTTCAAAACTAGAAGAGTTTCTTGTAAAATGTCTCAGCATCCGGCTTTTTTTACGAGGCTGAAGTCGCTTCTCATTCGCCAGCTTCTCGTTCTAATTTTCCCGTTTCACCTTAAATTCTGCCTTAGGCGCCGAATGTAACTGCTGCACCATTTAAGGTGGAACGGGAAAATTCGAAAGAGAAGCGAGTTCATTTTCGCAACTTTTTTTTTTAACTCTCGTTGCAGATTTAACCAACCACGCTGCTTATAAATGCGAATAAGTCCTCCAAATGTTCATCTTAATCTCTGTTTTTTCGTACGCTACTGGCGAGGCCAGACTTCGGTGCTATGTGACCTGCTGTCTGCTGTCTGCTCTTGGTCGTTGAGAACCAGGGCTTTCGCGCTATGCTGCACACTGTGGAGCCGAGATTCAGCGTCCAGTCTCGAAAATACCCCCCCTCGGCCACTCTCTACAACGAGACCAAAACTGAAGTTATAAGATCACTAAAGAAAACGGGAAGGATGGCTGTAACCTGCTGCGTGGACACCCATTACCACTGGATCTTATTTCAGGGTAACAGCGCATTTTATCGCAGATGAGTGGCAGCAGTGTCTCTGAATGAGAGCCTTCTAGTTCACTTGCCACATCACTTCCATTTGATTTATTAATAAAAGATATTTTAGATATTTAAAGCAAAGTATTTGTAATGATCTGTAATGCATTTACATTATGGATCATTACAAATACATACATACATACATCCTCTAAACCGCTTATCCTTCTGGGTCACGGTGGGGTGCTGGAGCCTATCCCAGCTGTCAATGGGCGGAAGGCAGGATACACCCTGGACAGGTCGCCAGTCCATCGCAGGGCTCATTACAAATACTTTGCTTTAAAACTACCAAGTCCTCAGACAGTAGGAAGATAGAAATCCTGTATAGAGAAAAAAGATGCATCGAGATGCATCAATAATCGTTTTATAATCGCATCGCAGCCCTCTGAATCGTAATCGAATCAAACCGAATCGAATCGAAACGTGAGGTGCCTAAAGATTCCCACCCCTATATGCCACCACCATGTCAGTGTCACTGCTGAGAATAATCCACCACCTAAATAATACCTGCACACTGGTGGTCCTTTGAGGGTCATGGCCCTCGATGAATGGAGCAAAAAAAGGCTAACAAATTATACAGAGACAGATGGACTACAGTAGAACTACAAAGTGCACTACTCAATAGAATGTCTAGTGATCTTAACACTACAGAAGTGAAGCTGATAGTTTAAACCAAAACCCACTTGAATTCAATATTTCTAACCTATGGAATCAATAACCAACATGGTCTCTGAAATCCTGAGGGCATCTCAAGGCCAGTGTCACTCATGTGCAGTGATCTCTTTCAGTGAACCTCAATATCAGCTCATGCAGTTTTTGGTTACAGAAATGCTGACACTAAGAGTTGGTGATCTTACTCAGGCATTTCGCGCGTGAAGGTGTGCACAACGTCCCAGGACACTTGGGTGTTGTTGAGGACGAAGCGCCGCACTCTGGAGAAAGCCTCAGCACAGTCTGGCTCCAGCGCCGCTTCGCTCAGTGGGTTCGAGCTGAGGTTCAGGAAGTCCAGGTTTGGAATGTTTGCAACAATCTTACTAATCTGAAACAGGAGTCAAAGCAGAACATTCAGATTTGAGATGAGAATTCAGAATCACAGAAGAAAAAAAAGAAATGAGCTGTATATATATTTTTGCTACTGAAGGATCAATAAATTATATCACTGTTGGAAGAAAAGCTCTTATCTCTGAAATGGTAACTTTACAGGAGAAGGAAAAACCTACTTTACTTTTAATGTAAGTCAATGGAACCAGAGTTTTTTCCAAGCCATTTTGGGCCATTTCTTTTAGTCCATTCATCATGAAATTTACAAACAAACAATGTATAAGGTAACAGGTATATTCAAATTATGTCAAAAACTAAAAAAATGTCAAAAATGGAGATATGAAGTTTTCTTCCGACACCAGCGATATGTACCTGATGTATCTAATAAGGCTGCATCATACAGACATACTAAAATTGTTATTATACTACTACATATTGAGATTTCAATGCCTTGGAATATATTAACAGGCCCCTGCCCTGCATTTTTTGTATTTTATTTTTTCCAAGGTCCACTTTGATGTTGATGTAGGTTTATGTACCAAAAACATATGCACTTAATATTAAACAGGCTGTTTTAATTACTGTCATACTGAAACATATAAACGACCTCTGTTCCGATTGGCTGCAGTGCATTCATTCAAAAAGCAGTTCAGCCTGAAACACTTATAACTTGTGAAAGGGCAGGGCTAAACTGCTGTACGTCGAACAGGCAGATGTATGTAAATGCTTTGGTTTTCATTACATTTTAAAAACAATGAATTCAAAATAGCCTCTTTATGCAACTTAGTTTCCATATACAGACTGTATAGACTGAAGAACATATGGTACTTTATGAAACTTTAACAATGTTTACCTGCTACATCAAATTGGAAAATCTGGTTGTCCATGACATGCATTGGTGAATCAATAATACAAAAATAATTTAACCAAAATAATCTACCATATGAGAACTGCAAAGGCTGCAAAAATGAGTAACAAACAACATATTGCACCCTTCTATCAATCTTTATTTACCTACAGTGACTCGAAAGGGCAGAAAGAAGACACCCACCTCATGCCAGTCCTGGAGTTTATTATGAGAAAGGTCCAGCTCGACCACATGAGCACAGAACGCTGCAATCTCTCCTTCATCTCCTGCACTACTGATTCCACAGCCATTCAAGACTAACACACTGGGCAGGTTCAGCCGGTCTGGAGGGATGAAAAAAATACCTTAACCCATCAATTCATCTGTCTCTGGATTCAAACTAATAAGCATAAATTAAGCCAATACAAGAACACATTGTTTTCTCCCTATTGACTGAATTCACTTTCTTATGATGGTATCTGTCTTCTCTAAAGACTTGACTTACCTTTCATAGGAGATCCCTGGTGGCCAGATGGTACGACCACCCCCATTCCCGGGCCTCGGCGGTACGGAAAGTTCTCTGGGCTGTATTTTTCACTGATCACCTGCATGAATGTGCGGCCTTCCCCCTCAGGTGCCTCCATGGCCCTGTCCCACACAGGACTGATGTCTGAGACAACACAAGCAGAACTCGTTCACTGTTTTAAGTGCAATCAAACTGAGACAGAGACCAAAAAACTCATTACTCATCTACAGTTTCAATTCATGACCAGGTCAGAAAAAGATTTGTAGTTTAGCAGTATTGTTACAATTTAACATCACTATATTCGGCGAATATATCACAGTATCAAATAGACAGACAGACAGATAGAACTTTATGAAGGGAAACTGCAGTGTTTCAGTAGCAAGACATATAACTGCACATAAACTTACATATACTAAGCAGAAAATAAAAAAAACAGAAATAAAAATAGATATGTTAAAGTATAAGAAAGTAGAAATAAATGTATATAATGTATTTGCATATTTACATAGCATATAAGACAGATTTGTTGTATTTACATGACAGCAGGCACTGAGTGGTATGAGGAAGTATAAAAGCACAATGAGTATAGACATAACTAGGAGTGGCAGCGATATTACAGTGCAAAGTGCGCAGTGAGAGTGTCATTACAGTAGCGGTTATGATATATTGCAGTGTGTATTAACAGGAGAGGTGAAATAGTGATGTGGTTCAGCACAGTTCAGACAGCAAAAGATCAGTACTGTCTCTGCAGTAAGGAGACTCATTGTAGAGCCTTATAGTAGTGGGTAAGAAAGATCTCACAAAGCGCTCTTTAACACAGCGCAGCTGTAACAGTCCGACACTGAATGTGCTTCTCTGTGTATCCAGTGTAGCATGCAGGGGGTGTGAGGTGTTGTCCAAGATGGCTAACAGCTTGCTGAACGTCTATGCTATTTAAGTTTGTGTTAATATAGTTAAAGAACCCTTATTACCTGAGTGCTGCTACTTCATGCTAAGAGAACATCTTACACATCTGACATAGCTGGACTGTTTTCATCTCTTATACCACATTTAAGCATTAACAAAAAAAAATTCCAGAAAGGAAACTTACTATTTATTTCATTTATATGTATTTTAAATTGTTCTTTAAAACATTCTGAAATACCAGACAAATGACAGAGTGTCATCTATCAGTACATCTAATAATAATAATAATAATCTTTCAATAGTCTTTCAATATTGGTCTTAGAGGGCCATAGCACAACACACTTTAGTGATTTCTCTTCTCACTCATTCCTGATTCAAGTTATCAATTATTTACCAGGTTTAAGGGGCACTTTGACCACAATGAAAAATCTCCTTCTGATGAAGTGTCTTGAAGGTGGAAGTAAATCTTGAAAGACTACAAGTTTTGGGGTGAATACTGGCTAATTACTTAACTGAATTATTCCTTTAACAAAGAACAATGTTTAACAACTATTTGAGGTTACTGATATATCACTAAAGGTAGTTAGCACCACAGATATATTTATTAGCCTCTAGATCAGATCAAATCCTAAACCAGTCAGGATCTTCTTAGCGCTGTAGGGATTCCTAATGATTGTGTGATGCAATGGATGCTGGGTATTGTAGTAGTAGAACACTTATTGATAAAAACATAAAAATAATGCAAAATTAATTATGTAAAACCAATAAAGCTGAAGTAGAGATGGCATGTTACCTGTACTGTATTGAAACCTTGATTATCAGCTGATATGGATCTGATATTCTTTCTTTAAAAATTACTTGATCTTTAAAATGAGCAATATTTAATTAAAGCACTTCACTTAAGGCAAGCATCTAAGAGTAGGTTACTCAAACATTCCACTACCCCACAGAAAGAAATATACAGCAAACAACATCTTATTACACAATGTTAGTGTGTGCTATTTCAGGTTAGATCTGTTACAGGATTAGACCAGATTCATCTTTTTTTCCCTCCAGTATACAATCCAGCATTTTCTGCTGATATTGGCCCGATACCAAATATCTATCCATACTGATATTCCATCTCCAGGCTGAGGGGTGCTATGCAGCACAAAAGGGTATGACATAAATGCTGGTTTTAAGCTAGAATGGCCCTTTAAGTAGATGTGTTAGATCATGGTAATGACCAAGTATCCAAACCACAGTAGTCACCAAAGTGCCTCAACTCCAGCCTCCCTGGACGAGAACTAACGACCCCTGATTTACATATTATAAAGAATTATGAGCTGCCTGCAATGTTCTGTTCCTATCTAACATATAAGATAGGAGCATAAGTACTTTAGGAATCTTACCTGCTGTAAATGTGTCTTCCCACAAGTCCTCAACCACACTTTTCTGTGAGTGTGTCCTGAAAGGCCACTCAGTTCACCTTTCCTTAACAAGGAGCTCAGGGATAAGAGGAGGGACACCAGAAGCAACTGAGGAAAACAAGTATTGCATCAGCAAGAGGCCCAAGCCAGTGCAAACAGACAACTTTTTTTTTCAAGGTAGACTGAATAACCATCCCACGTTTACACCTCAGTGCTAGTTTCATTCTGCATGACAAAGAAAGCAGGAGGAGCCGCGGCAGCTGTACATGACAAAAGACTAGCATACTCAACAACAAAGTTGCCATGGTGTTACAGCCAAAGGAAAATTTACTGAATGAGCCTGGCAATGAGTTTTGAACAGGACCTGTTTCTCAGTCATTTCTTACAATTTAGCTACTTTGTTGTCAATATCATCTACATTTCTGTCTTCAATTCTGGTTTGCTCTTCTTTTAAGGCAATTCCTTGCATGACACAGTTGTGGAGATGTAAACAAAGTCATTCAGAGTGATTTGGTATGAAACAGTTCACTCTAGAGAAACTTGCCGACTCAGATTTCTTTACAGTGGTTGTGATAGAACCCAGGTTGTAATGTGTACAACACAAATACAGCAATTTTATTTATCTAAAACAACCAGTGAACCTACATGTGACAAGTTTTTTTTTTATGTGTAATGTTGATAATGTTAAAGTTATCAACATCACATATAATAAAGTATGTTTTTTATGGTTACTATTTTGCCTTACAACGCCCCCATTGACCGCTCCACCCTGAAGGAATTTTAAAAACACATTTAAGACCAAAACCATCTAAAAACTATCTTAAAACAGTGTCTCAGTCACCAGTCATCATCTTCATAACTATTTCAAGTAACAGCTTTCTTTGAGGTAGCTCTTAAATGCCTTTAGACATTTGGTTCCTATCACCACCATTGTAAACAATTCTGAATGGGCAAGTTTCTTGAACTGTTCTCAGCAAAACCACTCTGAAAGACCACATCTTAAACATTTCATTATGCAGAAAGTCGAAAAGTTGTGTGGACTTTGAAAGTTGTGTGGACTTTCCCTTTAACAGAGGGTCAAATACGTAAAGCCAAAAATAACGTTACAGCTCTTCATCAGTTAATAGCCAAACTGGTTTAGGACACTGTAATGAAACGACGCAGCTAAACGAGCGTCTTGAAAAAGAAGTGTAAAAAGAAATGAACACTTATACTAAGCTATTCCGTGTGCCTTCGCCAGTTCTGGTGGAAAGTTGAAAGACTAACACGGTACTGTACTATTAATGATACAGTGACCAACGTTTCTTAACTTAGCTGTGACATTACAAGAATTTAAGCACGAGACACGACCGCACGTTACTGTGTTGTTTTAGGAGCTGCCTGGTTTGCGTCCTCTTCATAAAACGCTTTGTAAGCTAAGCCGGTAACTTGCTGACGACTGAAACGACAGCTGAATCCTACAGCGAGCCGTGGTGATGACAGACAGGCCAGTAAGGCTAGCTATGAGGACATGGCCCCGTGTAGGAAACAACAGCGTGTATGAGAGAGTAACCAAACGACGAAACCTGCCGGAGCGGCTCAGGCAGCCAGCTTAGCCAACGAAGTTAACGGACGAGCAGCGTTTGTTTGTCTGAGAGTGAAGCTTTCCACCCGGAGCCTGTTATCACCCCCGGCCGACCACCGCAGCTAGCCTTACTCCTCATAACAACAAGGCTGCTGGGGTGACGGTTAACGGTCTCCTGCTGCAGAAATCAGCTAATACCCACGAAAAGGCAGAGAGTGTAATGTTAAGAGAGCGAACAGAGGAAAACAGTCACTTTTATCGCTGAACTCGCTCCTCTTCGATCTTGTTATTGTTGTTTTCAGCTGTCACACCAGACCACTTGTGTAGGAAGTGACGTCATTTGTAGCCGCGGACTGTGATTTGACGACGTTTGTTTTTATTTATTTTTTAAATTTGATTTAATTTTATATATTTTGTCCAAACACGGAGTCAGCAGATCCACATGATCACATGATGAACAGAGAAATGGAGAAACACTTGGAAGACCAATTAGAACTAGACTTTATTGGGGGGTTTCAAAAAATGATAATGAAAAATAGCACCTTGTATTCTAAGTGGGCTTTAAATGAACAGTTTATTGTTTAATACATGTCAAATAACGAAATAAATATGTTTAATTTTTAATGAACTAGACCCAAATTACAGCAGCCTACCTAGTCTCTGCATGGTTACAGAAACAAAAAGAAAGCCACAAGAAAAGTCAGCAAAAATGCCTGTCACTTGTTCACCTGTGTTTACTTTTACTTTTCTGTAGGTTGTACTGGTAACTTTCTCTATCTCTTTTTGTTGAATCAAAAAAGCATTACATAAAAAAAGGCAGTTGACAAAAGTAGTGAAAATAATTGGGACCACCATCATAGAAATGCCGCCTTTGTAACAGCCTCACACTTCTAGAATAATGCAAGTAAACTGAGAGAAAACATATCAAACAGCTGGGGCTGTTACAGTTCTTTGTGGCATCATTATATTATAATGCAAAAATGTAACAATGCATGGTGGGTAATGGACATTCTATTGATTATTCCCCTTAATGCGGTTGCAGCCTTTATAACAGCAAAGTTTGCAAACAACCAGCTACCCACTCCAGTATGTTTGGCCATCATACACCACTCTCCTCACACCTCCCAGCTCTAGTCTCTTTGGTAACCTGTGCAACAACATGGCAACACTCATCATTTTCATTCAAACTCTGTTTAAAATATTGTGAGAATCATGCACCCACCATTTTGAACTGTGTCATGCCAACACGAGGAGGTTGTTTTTTATAAATTGGCCGGTCAGTGTATAAAGCACTGTGAATATGGCAACTCCACATACTTTGTGTATATATATATATATATATATATATATATATATATATATATATATATACACACACACACACACACTGCACTGCTGTGTCTGATCCACTCAGACCAGCGCAACACACACTAACGCACCACCACTATACTGCAGTGCTGAGAATGATCCACCACCCACAAAGTACCACTGAAGAATAGGATAAAAGGGGCTAACAAAGTATGCAGAGAAACAGATGGACAACAGTCTGTAATTGTAGAACTACAAAGTGCACCTATATAGTAAGTGGAGCAATGAGCATAGAAACAAGGAGGTCGTCATAAGGTCATGCCTGATCGGCGTATATATCATCAGAATGAATGCAAGTAACTATGAATACAGTAAAAAGTCACATGATTATTTTTGGTGGTCAAAAAGTATCTCGTGATCTAGTTTGAAGAACAAAGATTGGTTTCAAATGTCTCTTCAAAGTTTCCAGCCATCACATGGATTTGTTCAATTGCATCCCCAGCAGTGTTTTTTTTCCAGTGTTTTTTTTTTTACATACCTTATTAAAAACTTACCAACAATCTTGACTTTTTCATATCTTTTATATCCATGACTGCTGATCACACAGATTTTTTGAAAAGATCTCCTTTAATGCCAATGGTATCAGATGCATTTGACTTGAGTTCAAAAGTGAGTCCAATAGGTATGAAAGCAGAGCACCAAATGAATGAAGAGAAAAATAGGTAGTCTACCAAGAATAGATATTGATGAAAAAGATTGATCCCAAAATAATGAGCTTTGTGCATCAACACTGGCTCCTGCAACCAAGGTGTAAATTTACTGCATACATTGTTTTATACCTGAGAACTGGCATAATGCATTTTGTTATACTGGACACTCATATATATGAATAATAACAATAAACTTTAATTACATTAAATTAAATCATTTGCATATAAAATGTATTTGTCTACATATTTTTAGTGCAGAATTTCTATTTAATTGCTGAGTTTAACATATTAGGAAAAAAACATAGAATATAAAAAGGGATCCAAACCCAAAAAATAATTATACATTCACAACACAACACTGATTTCTGTATTAATATACCAGAAAAAAAATTTGAGAAAGGCTGAAATTTGAGTACCTGGGTGGAGGAGAAGCCTCCTCAGGGATTCTGCTGCCGCACCAGCCAGCTGACAATCCTATTACCATAGCCCAGCAGCAGTGACTTCAGCTGTAGAGAGAACAGCTTCCAGAACATAGGAGCTGATCTCCACTGCCAAGGAGTCAGGGTCATCTGATGCAGACTGAGACCAGAGACGGTGACCTGTAATTAAAGGAAAACAAGAGAATAAGCTTGTCTAGAGATAAACCATAATATAGCCAAAAATAGCTTAACATTTGAGCTTAAAGGTTTCATGATGTAACTATTGCAGTTATTCTCATCATTCCATACCTCCTAAAATGGAAACACTGTCCAGCTTCTTCAGCAGCTGCGCTTGAGCATCATGCTCTCCAGCCAGGCTGAAAGTGTAGGCCAGCAGTGCAGTGGCGTAGGTGTTTTGTTAGGTCACCAAGGCTTTTTAAACATGACAACTAATGTCAATTTTATTATAACTAATAATTGGATAATTTAATGGTTAAAATGTAAACAAAGTCATTCGGAGTGGTTTGATGTGAATTGCTCAGTTTCAGAGAAGCTTAACCCGTCAGAATTGTCCACAGTGATGGTGATAGGAACCAGACATCTGAAATGTTTAATGCTCTGGTGGCTTGAAATAGTAAATATAATGGCTATAATTTTGGCTGTAAACATCGCTACACCTGCTTTCTATCATCACCACTGTAAAGAAATCTGAATCTGTAAGTTTCTCTACAATGAACCATTCTGAATTACTCTGTTTACATCTCAACCACTAAACTATGCAGAAATTTTGAATAATTGGTGGAATTGCCCTTCAAGCATTATTCGCCCAGAGGTCAAGATGATAACATAAAATCAGAAATCACCTCCCAAATGGGTAAATGTCATCAAGTATTTACAAAGGATGCAACGATTTATTGATTCATGTGTATGCGTAATTGTGAATGTCCGTTCAATGTTGCGTTCAGAGCCCTGGAACAAATTCCATGCTTAAATCACTGACATGTTTTCAAATGGATTGCCCTGGGCCAGTGGTTCCCAGTAGTGGTTGAGGAGAGTCCCTGTACTTCATGTTTTCATAATTTGCAAGATTTCATATTTTATACTTCAAAATTTAGAAAATCGTAAGTTAAAAGTTAAAGGTTCTCTAATCATTCAAGTTATTTCCTCGAGCTGTATGTGTCATAGTTTGCTTTAGGAGGTTTTCATCATTTATTCTTCTCTCTGCTGCCAAATATGCTGTATGCACCATCATCATGCTTGCAGTTCAGTTGCCTCTAATATCCTGTGTAAAAGCAAATGATTATCACGGTTCGTTCAGCAAGAGTCTGTAGATGCGACACTCATGCGGCCAGTAAAAATTCTCCACAAGGGGACGCCATTAGCAGTCAAATAGCTTTTGATGCTTCAGGACAGCAGTGTTGTGTCTCTCACGGATGGCTGCAGTGAGCTGTCCAGTGTTCTCGAGGTACTGAAGAATGTAGATGTTGAGGGCGAGGAGAGCAATGTTTTGTTCTCCACAGCCAAATGGCATCTTCAGCAATCCATCAAGATTTTTTAGTGCACGACCCAGTAAGTCTCCTACAAAGGAGCAAAATAATATCATTTATTCAGACTTACGTTTTTTTGTATCTGGAAAAATGAATGTTATTCATTAGCAATATAGACCATATTACAACAACGACAGACAAGAATGAATCTACATTGTATGTGTTCTGATGATGTTGAAGCCATGTTGTGCTGTTGTCAAATGTTTCCTCCTTGGCTACTGGATTACAAGGTCTTTATTTTACCTTTTTAATTCTGCATGATCGTAATGACTTTTGCAGACCTCTAAGACATCTTCTAAATTTTTGGTACAGCACAAGAGAAAACACAATGTCAATGAAGGATACAATGATTTACCTTCCCCTCCCACCAAGGCCAGGTCATTCTCCTCCTCTCCTGCAGAGGTCACTCTCGCCTTACAATTGAGTCTCTTGCCCATTCACCAGTTACTTATTTCCTCTTAAATCAACAGGCTTTATATTGAGCTGTTCTCTGTTTGTCCCCTGCAAAGCCTTTTTGTAGTTTTCCTTAGCAATTCTGCATTCTTACAGATGGTTCCTCAAGGGTTCTTCAGTAAAGAAATTGGTTCTATATAGATTTGCATGCTTAAATGGCTCTGTGCATGGTGAAATTGTTCTTCAACTTGATGGAGAATGTGTTGTATATGGTTCTATATAGAACTTTTTTGAAAATGGTTCTAAATTGCATCAAAAAAGCACACATTGGCATCAGTTTAACAGAGATTTTGGCTGAACCAGTAACTTCCGGGGTTAAAACGCAGCTGCACATTAAAATTAAACCTGATTGATTTGTCAAAATAAGCATGAGTGTACCTGATCCACCACTAAACCTCTGCACCTGTACCTGTCGATGCCTCTTTGAAGTTTCCTTCACTAGTGGAGCGAGATTCAACAGAAGCTTCAAGCGAGCTGCTACATTGAACGGGCATCTTTTGCTGAAAGCGACCTCCATGACTGTTCCATAAACTGATGTGACTCCAGTTACCCTGTTAAATTTCATTTAATTGGTCATTTAGGCCTAATTTAATTGAACTATTTCTTTACTCATTTTCTATTTTCTTATTAACTCTCTTTCTCTCTCTCTCTCTCACTGTCTCTCTCGAACACAAACTTTCTCAGTCTTCTCTGATTACTGAAAAACTGCAATGACCCCTGGTCGTAATATTGGCTGCTGTCTTTCACTTATTTTTTTTTCTTTTTGTGTCTATCTTGTATTGTGTGCAGGTCCATGGTGGGCCACACGGGGTCACCCTCCTGTATATAAGAGAGACGTTCAGGCAGAGGCAGTTTAAGGGGAGCCTGGTCAGAGAACTTGAACAGAGAACGTTTTTCAGACGCTAGGGGGCGCTCCTGAGTGAGTCCAAAATTAATGGATGAGTCCAAAATGAATGGGATATGGAGCATTTGAGCAAAATCATAGTTTATAAATGCTTAAACATTTTTAATGTAAAAGAATACGATCACTGCCTGAACACAGAACAACATAAAACATTTTAACACCGCTGTTATATTTTTAAGAGCTTTAAAACTCGAGTTATAGGAGTTTAAAAATGGCGCCTCATGTATGTTTATGACGTCAGTGAGCGTGAACAGCCAATGAGCTGCTCCGCTCGCCAATCAATCATCACGCTCTAGCAGTAATACCCGCCTTCTGCTGCCCAAAACCCCTTCTGCTGTAGAAAAAAGGAAACATATAGGTAAGTTTCCTTTGCTTTTTTAGTGAAATACATCTTTCTACTTTCTAAAATTAAAGAAACGTTCTGGGTGGGTGATTAGAAACTATTTTAACTTTTCGTTTTTAGCCGTTGAGCATCATTCACTCCCATTCATTTAAGACTCACTCGCGGGCGCCCTCTGCTGTTTGGCAGTCCTGCTTTTGATATAACGGGGGAATGGGAAGTGGCCAGGCTTCTCATAAACTGGCTCTGGCCTGGTCTCTTCCTATTTCATCCGCTATATCAAGAACATGACTGCAAAACGACAGAGGGCGCCTGCGAGTGAGTCCTCAATGAATGGGGGGTGAATGGAGCTACAAAATGCAAAGAAAACTTACCTGCATTTCCTTTTTTTGACAGCAAACACGTTTTGGGTAGCAGCACACATTACTTCTACTGAGTGCTGATTGGTTGGCAAGCGGAGCAGCTCATTTGTGCTCAGTGACATAATGAATGTATATGAGGTGCCACTTTAAACTCCTATAACTCAAGTTCAAAAGCTGTTAAAATATAATAGCGGTGTTCAGATGTTTATGCTGTTCTTTGTTCAGGAACTGAATGTATTCTTTTGTATTAAAAATGTTCATTCATCTATAAATGCTCAAATGCGCCGTATTAACCCATTCATGATGGACTTGCTCAGTAGCGCCCTCTGGCACTTGAGAAACCCAGAAGACATTGCAGAGTGGTAGTTCTCCTCACTACAAGTTCTCTGCTTCAGGGCTCTCTCCTTTCTGATGTGACCTGGAGGTACTCCTTTCCCGACCAACCTGGCACTCTCCACTCAACTCCTCGCTTCACTTTGCTTCTCATGTTAATTTGGTGAAAGCCTTAACACATTCAGTGAAACTCTAGTAGGGGGCGAGGTCCATATGTTTTCTTGCCTTTTCTCTTGGATTTAAAGCAGGGAGATAGCATAGCCTTTTATATTTTGGTTTCATTTTGCTCTCAGGTTTAGTTAGTTGTTATAACCCTTAGTTGTTTTGTTTATTTTTGGCACACACTCTGAAGCTACCATCCCATAACTACCACCTTATCATTGAGACATTAAAGATAATCTGAAGAAGCATAAGTTGTTTAAAGGTTCAGTAAATGTCCGATGTGTCCAGCTTAAATGAATGTAGGCTACTCATTCAATTAACGAAGCACAAAACAGCGTAATGTATGTTGATTTCTTAGTCATGTTACGTGATGCAATGTCATGGTTTGAATCACCCTCCTAATTAAGACTTAGACACCCACAAAAGAGGTAAAAACAGCTTATATACATTTATATATCCTTCTTACCTGTAATTGTAAATATTACAATATATTTCCCATAATTATGCCTGGAAGAATCTTGTAACATGATTTCACACACTCCTAAAGTGGACCATACCATTTATTAACCTCTAGTTTTGCATCTCGTGTACCTCAGTCTATGTGCTGTTTTTGCAGTGGAGATACTATAGGTTAATGTGAGTAGCTCTCTAGCTTGTTTAATATACTTTTACTTTATTACCTTTAGAGTTTCTAAATTACATTGTGTCAAGTGTCTATGGATTAATGCTAATGTTAGCTAGCTAGTTTCTAATTTTTGCCTAAAGTTACAGTTTAGCTAATTAATGCTAGCTAGCTAATGCTAACGTTTGCCTTTCCTAAAATGAGCTAGCTAACTAATGTTAGCCCACTCTTTCATTTCCAGTGTTGGCTTGGCATTTAATTACCAATATAAAATGTTACTGTCTGATGCTAACTAACACCGGCACTAAGTCACGAGCAGTGAGATAATGTAGGACTTGTAGAGTCACTTATAGATTTGACTATATTCAGTTTATTATTTCATTTTAACAGTCTTCTGTGTGGTCGTGGTGGTTCATCTTTTGCCTTTTTGACATTAGCTTTTATAATAGGTACCCGCTTTGTTTGCACCCTTTGTTTGTAGACACCCTATGTGTTTGGGGTTTTATCTGTGCAGGTATTTGAACAATATCAAAATTCATGTGTGCTGAGGGCTGAGTAATTGTATTAGTTCAAATGTATGACCACTTTCTTGAACTTGGTTTAATGCTGAGCAGGATGGTATGGGTGATGATGAGTTTTACATTTAAGTGCTGTTGGGACAGAATGACTGTCAGCAGGCAGGTGGAGGTCAGGAGAACAGTGAGCAGGCAGGACCTACTACCGAAGAGGTGAGTTATAGGAGATTGCACTTAAATGTGTGTGCCATCATACCAGATATTTAGGCAAATAGTACTTTCAGAATCTGATGGGATGCGCAACAATCATACCATACTGTTCTCAACTAATATGGTAGGACTTAATAAAGTGCTGGCTACTGATAGTAAAGAAAGCTTAAAGGGCTAAGCAATACTTTCCATTAATTCAGAGGCGAGAAACATATGAAAATATCCTGTGGAATATTTAATTTTCAAGGCAGCAACAGCTGACAAATTTAGTTTATTGGGTGCACGTTGATAGCATCTTTAGTTCTGGTACTGTGTGTCTGCAGAAATGATGATCTGCTGTTTGTTGTGTGTGTGTGATTTTGACTTACTGGCAATTTTGCTCTAGAATACTTTGTTGGTGGCCCCTGACTACAAAAGCTGTTGTGTGGTACCCCAGGAGCTGGTGTTGTTGCAAAAAAGGGCAGCTTTGCCCCAAATTTAAAAAATTGGCAGAAAAAGGCACAATTTCTTTTATTTATGATTAAGACTTCCCAGCAGACAAGTGTTAATCTGAGTTGACCCAGGCAGCAACTGACCGACCAACAAAAACGCACAAATTTCATACTCTTCTCTGGGCAATGAGGGGTTATCACTTGACTCCTCCTTGCCCCTCCCAAATATTTCATACCTATTGATTTGTACACCATTATTTCCGAATCACTGACCTTACTGAAAACCATTATTTCTAAACCTTTCATTAGGATTACATTGTTTCTTTGCTTATTCTTCATTATCAAAATTCTTCCATATTGCTTATTTCCAAACTGAGAAGTGGTTTATTTGTAAAAAATAATCACAGACCAAGTCCACAATCATGTCTAGGCCTTTGAACTTTATTTACTACTTGGATTCTATGTTGTTACTGAGTCTCTCTATGTACAGTGGTGTGAAAAAGTGTTTGCCCCCTTCCTGATTTCTTATTCTTTTGCATGTTTGTCACACTTAAATGTTTCAGATCACCGAACAAATTTAAATATTAGACAAAGATAACACAAGTAAACACAAAATGCAGTTTATAAATGAAGGTCTTTATTATTAAGGGAAAAAGAAATCCAAACCTACAGGGCCCTGTGTGAAAAAGTGATTGCCCCCTAAACCTAATAGCTGGTTGGGCCACCCTTAGCAGCAACAACTGCAATCAAGCGTTTGTGATAACTGGCAATGAGTCTTTTACAGCGCTGTGGAGGAATTCTGGCCCACTCATCTTCGCAGAATTGTTGTAATTCAGCCACATTGGAGGGTTTCCGAGCATGAACCGCCTTTATAAGGTCATGCCACAGCGTCTCAATCGGATTCAGGTCAGGACTTTGACTAGGCCACTCCAAAGTCTTAATTTTGTTTTTCTTAAGCCATTCAGAGGCGGACTTGCTGCTGTGTTTTGGATCATTGTCCTGCTGCAGAACTCAAGTGCGCTTCAGCTTGAGATCATGAACAGATGGCTGGACATTCTCCTTCAGGATTTTTTGGTAGACAGGTAGAATTCATGGTTCCATTTACCACAGCAAGTCTTCCAGGCCCTGAAGCAGCAAAACAGACCTTGCCCCAGACCATCACACTACCACCACCATATTTTAGTGTTGGTATAATGTTCCTTTTCTGAAATGCTGTGTTACTTCTATGCCAGATGTAATGGGACATACACCTTCCAAAAACTTTTGTCTCGTCAGTCCACAGAGTATTCTCCCAAAAGTCTTGGGGATCATCAAGATGTTTTCTGGCAAAACTGTGACACGCTTTTATGTTCTTTTTGCTCAGCAGTGGTTTTCGTCTTGGAACTCATTTTTGCCCAGTCTCTTTCTTATGGTGGAGTCATGAACACTGACCTTAACTGAGGCAAGTGAGGCCTGCAATTCTTTGGATGTTGTTGTGGGGTCTTTTGTGACCTCTTGGATGAGTCGTCGCTGCGCTCTTGGGGTAATTTTGGTTGGCTGGCTACTCCTGGGAAGGTTCACCACTGTTCCATGTTTTCGCCATTTGTGGATAATGGCTCTCACTGTGGTTTGCTGGAGTCCCAGAGCTTTAGAAATGGCTTTATAACCTTTTCCAGACTGATAGATCTCGATTACTTTGTTTCTCATTTGTTCCTGAATTTCTTTGGATCGCAGCATGATGTCTAGCTTTTGAGGATCTTTTGGTCTACTTCACTTTGTCAGGCAGGTCCTATTTAAGTGATTTCTTGATTGAGAACAGGTGTGGCAGTAATCAGGCCTGGGTGTGGCTAGGGAAATTGAACTCAGATTTCCAAAGATGTGATAAACCACAGTTAATTTATGTTTTAATTTGGGGGGGGGGCAATCACTTTTTCATACAGGGCCCTGTAGGTTTGGATTTCTTTTTCCCTTAATAATAAAGACCTTCATTTATAAACTGCATTTTGTGTTTACTTGTGTTATCTTTGTCTAATATTTAAATTTGTTTGGTGATCTGAAACATTTAAGTGTGACAAACATGCAAAAGAATAAGAAATCAGGAAGGGGCAAACACTTTTTCACACCACTGTATGTGCTTCTCCTTTTCAAAGACATTCTTAATAATATGTGGTACAACAAAATCTCTTTACATGTGTTCTTCTCCAGGTCATAGCCTTTGATAAGGCTCACCTTGCACACACTAATACAATTTGTAACAGACTGAGGGTCACATGCAGACACACACAGGAAGAGCTACACATACACAGAGAGGGCCATACAGCATAATATGATTAGTTATGATTAAATCCTCTATTTCTTTAGTAGAACTGTAGAGCATGCAGCCTAAAAAAAAAAGTTACAGAAAAAAACCCTCAGTAATCAGGTAAATTATAAGAACAGGGCAATTACCAGCAGGATTACATTCAAACTACATACACGCAAATGTGTCGCCTTTCTTTGAAATTCTCATTTTTAATGATAAATATGTGACATGAATCATATACATCATCATCATCATCATCGTTAACCGCTTAGTCCAGATAGGGTCGCGGTAGCAGTTGGGAGAGCAGAGAATCCCAGGTGACCCTGTCCCCCGCAACTTCCTCCAGCTCATTCCCGGGGACCCCAAGCCGCTCCCAGGCCAACTTGGAGATATAATCCCTCCAGCGGGTCCTAGGACGACCCCTGGGGTCTTATTCCGGTAGGCCGTGCCTGGTACACCCCCACCGGGAGGCGTCCCGGGGGCATCCGGATCAGATGCCCGAACCACCTCAGCTGGCTCCTCTCAATGCGGAGGAGTAGCGGCTCTACTCCGAGCTCCTCCCGGATGGCCGAGCTCCTCACCCTATCAAATAGAGTGTAGCCTGCCACCCTGCGAAGAAAGCTCATTTCTGCCGCTTGTATTCGCGATCTCATTCTTTCGGTCATTACCCACAGCTCATGACCATAGGTGAGGGTCGGGATGTAGACCGATCGGTAAACAGAGAGCTTCGCCTTACGGCTCAGCTCCCTCTTCACCACTACAGTCCGGTACAGTGACCGCATTACTGCTGCCGCTTGTCCCAGCCTGCGGTCGATCTCACGATCCTTCTTCCCATCACTCGTGAACAAGACCCTGAGAAACTTAAACTCCTCCACCTGGGGCAAGTCCTTTCCCCCTACCTGGAGTGGGCATACCATCCTTTTCCGGGCTAAGACCATGGACTCAGACTTGGAGGTGCTGATCCGCATACCAACCGCTTCACACTCAGCTGCAAACCGCTCCAGTGTGCGCTGGAGGCATCCATGTGATCCAGCCAAAAGAACAACATCATCTGCAAATAGCAGAGACGCCACCCTCCGGCCTCCACACATAATGCCCTCCTGACCCCGGCTACGCCTTGACACCCTGTCCATGAATATCACAAACAGGAGTGGAGACAGGGCACAACCCTGGCGGAGTCCAACGCTAACACTGAAAGGGTCCGACTTAATGCCGAGTATACGAACACAGCTCTCACTCCGGGCGTACAGAGATTGAATGGCCCGGAGTAGTAACCCCGGCACCCCATACTCCCGGAGGACCTCCCACAAGATATCTCGGGGAACACGGTCGTAAGCCTTCTCCAAATCCACAAAACTCCCATGCCCCCTCAACAATCCGTGAGAGGGTGAAAAGCTGGTCCATTGTTCCACGGCCAGGACGGAATCTGCATCGTTCCTCCTCAATCTGAGGTTCGGCCGAAGTCTCCTTTCCAGCACCTTGGCATAGACTTTCCCAGGGAGGCTGAGCAGTGTGATACCCCGATAGTTGGCACACACCCTCCGGTCCCCTTTCTTGAAAATAGGGACCACCACCCCGGTCTGCCAGTCCAAGGGTACTGTTCCCAAGGTCCATGCACTATTGCAGAGGCGTGTCAGCCACGACAGCCCCACAATATCCAGAGCCTTAAGCATCTCCGGACGAATCTCATCCACCCCCGGTGCCTTGCCACTGAAGAGCTTGCCAACTACCTCAGTGACCTCCACCAGGGAAATGGAGCTTGACACGCCAGAGGCCTCTGGCCCTGACTCCCGTGAGGGAGGCATGTCACCCGGATTAAGGAGTTCCTCAAAGTGCTCTTTCCACCGACCGACAATATCCTCATTTGAAGTCAGAGTTTCTCCACCCCTGCTGAATACAGCCTGGGCGCAGTCACCCCGACCACTCCTGAGTCGCCGGACAGTTGTCCAGAACCTCCTCGAGGCCGACCGAAAGTCTTTTTCCATGGCCTCACCAAACTCCTCCCACGCCCTGGATTTTGCTTCTGCCACCGTCTTTTTTGCATGTCGGTACCTATCTGCTGAATCGGGAGTCCTTCGGGCCATCCAGTCCCTAAAGGACTCTTTCTTCAGCTTGACGGCCTCCCTCACCACCGGTGTCCACCAGGTGGTTCTTGGGTTACCGCCCTGACAGGCACCCACAAGCTTTTGGCCACAGCCATGCCTGGCAGCTTCCACAATGGAGGTTTTGAACAGGGTCCATTCAGACTCCATGTCTCCTACCTCCTGCCGGACATGAGAGAGCTCTCCCGGAGGTGGGAGTTTAAATCATTCCGAACAGGGGCCTCCGGCAGTCATTCCCAGCACACCCTCGCTATTCGCTTGGGCCTACCGGGTCTGACCATTAGTCTTCCCTGCCATCTGATCCAACTCACCACCAGGTGGTGATCAGTCGACAGCTCAGCACCCCTCTTCACCCGAGTGTCCAGAACATACGGTCCCGAGTAGATGAAACGACAACAAAGTCGATCATTGACCTTTCAGCCAAGGAGCTCTGGTACCACGTACACTTATGAACATCCTTGGGTTGGAACTTGGTGTTCGTTATGGACCATCCATGCCTAGCACACAAGTCCAATAACAACTCACCATTCGGGTTTAGATGGGGCAGGCCGTTCTTCCCAATCACACCTCTCCAGGTCTCCCAGTCATTGCCAACATGAGCATTGAAGTCCCCCAGTAAGACTATGGAGTCTGTAGTTGGGACCCTTTCCAGAACCCCGCCCACTTGCTCCAAGAAGGCCGAATACTCCGACCTGTTGTTTGGTGCATAAGCACACACAACAGTCAGAGTTTTCCTCTCTGCGATTTTAATACGCATTGAGGCAACCCTCTCGTCCACTGGGACAAACTCCAACTGTACTGCCGCCAGCCGGGGACTCGTGAGTATCCCCACACCCGCCCGGCGCCTCTCACCTTGTGCAACCCCGAAGTAGGAGAGGGACCAACCCCTATCCAGGAGTTTGGTTCCAGAGCCGATACTGTGGGTGGAGGTGAACCCAACTATATCTAGTTGGTACCTCTCAACCTCCCGCACAAGCTCCGGCTCCTTCCCCCCCAGGGTGGTTACGTTCCACGTACCAAGAGCCAGTTTCTGCCGCAGGGGCCTAGGCCACCACGGGCCCCCCTGCAATCTCCCACTGCCTGTACGGCACTGCACCACTCCCCCATGCTGGACCTTGCGGGTGGTGGGCCCACATGGTCCCCCCACGTTGCCTCTTCGGGCTGAGCCCGGAATCATATACATTTTAAGAGTTTTTAACTTGGAGAAGTAGAGGGGCAGGAGGAGGGTCCTGCTGCCAAGAGAGAGTCCCTTCCTCCCCAGCTGCAGTTCATGCCATTTTATTCAACCAATTTATAGAATTTTAGTAAGCATTTTATTTTGATTGGTAGAATTAAGATCTGCTGCGTTTTCCCAAAGATATACACTGACAAGCCACTTAAACCAATAAAACTACCTGCTTTTTTCTACACTCAATGGGCTTCATTCACCAATGTCCACCTAAGTTTGTTCTGAAGTGTGTTCTTGAGAAAGGTCCTAAAAAAAAGTCTACATCAGATTTATGATGTGTTCTTAAACCGCAGAATTGTTCACACCTTTGTGCTCTTGAGTGTGTGTAGATTCTGTTCTAACCTGAGAACAAATCCCAAAACATTAGTGAATATCAGAATCTTCATGAAAACTGTTTAAGTTTTAAAAAGAAATTTCTTCTTAAGAACAGTTGGTGAATAAGCCCCTTTGTCCATTTTATCAGCTCTGTATTTATACACTTACAGACTATATCCATTTATTGCTCTGCATACTTTGTTAGCCCCCTTTCACCCTGTTCTTAAAAGGTCAGGATCCCCACAGGACCACCACAGAGCAGATTTTATTTAAGTGGTGGATCATTCTCAGCTCTGAAGTGACACTAATGTGGCTTGTTAGTGTGTGTTGCGCTGGTACGAGTGGATCAGACAGAGAAGTGCTGCTGGAGTTTTTAAGCACTGTGTCCACTCACTGTTGAAGTATATTCAAAACAGTAGCTTTATAGAAGAAGGTAAAAACACTCTTAACTTCCAGTATAAGTTGATGTTGGATTATCTGAAGTTCCCTGTGGTATCTGTTTTTGCAGGTTTGGTAAATAACACCATGCAAGATTAATGAAGGTTGGGCCCTTATCTTCTTAACGGTAAGACATGTGTATATTAGTCACTGCGTGAAAGTTGGCTTAGAGAAATAGTCAGATTAGGTTGAAAAGGAAAAAAGTGAAAAGTAACAGCCCAGGGCCCTGGGGAAATTAGATTAATGGGGAAAAAAGAGAAAAGAAAGTAGAAAGGATAAGAGTTAAAGAGACATTAGAGAGGTTAAAGAGAATAGAGAAGAGAAGAGTTAAAGAGAAAGGAGCCGCAGATTTGGACCAAAGCCCTCTGGGAGGCGGTTTTAGATGGGCCTAAAATCCTGGAAAATCACTAGGTGAATTTCGGGTCAGTTCAAAGGAACTGGAGGTGTGGAATGGAAAATTCAATTGTAAAGTTCCCACTCGAACACTAGTTGACAAACAGTGTCTGAAGCAGCTTCTTATTGAATATTCACACCTCATAAAGGTAGCATAAATTTAGAAGAAAGAGAGAAAAAGGAGCGGCAGTAAAAAGCATGCTATAGGATTAAGTGTTATTTTTTGTCTTCTGTGTTTTTGAGCTCGCTGTGTGTTCCTGTGTGAGGGGGACACACACAGACTTCTGTGTGTGTGAGTCGCTTGTTTTTGGCTGTGCTCCAGCTGTGTGACTGGCTTTAAGAATGTATAAATGATAATTTGTAAAACATATGAGCCACTATGAGAGGACGTTTCTTTGATTTTGTTAAAACTTATGAGCCTCTTTCAGGGGACTTTTGATAAGATTTATGAGCCTCTTTTGAGGGGACTTTTTGAATTGGTTAAATTGTATGAGCCCCCAAGAAGGACGTTTATGATTTTGGAAAGAAGTGGAGAGACCATTGAGGATATGTTTGTGTCCATGGGTAAAGAAAAATTTAATAAGTATTTAAGGTGTTATTAGAGTGAAATAAACTGAAATTTCTTTATTGATGATAACTTGGTGTTTAAAGGAGGAAAACATTTGTTATAGATACGAATGACCTAAGTGTTGGCAGATAACGTGTGTGAAAAGTGTATATATAGAGAGAAAAGAGAGAGCAAGCAGCAGGCCAGTGCTGACACGGTGTGAGGTCTGATGATTGAGGAGGCACAGGGTCAGCTCATGTTGCAAGGGGGGAAGTTAGAAGAAAGATTACAGAGGAGTAAGTTGCTGAAGGCAAAGAAGAGAGGAGACGTTGAAGGCTCAAGAGAGCCAGAAGAAAATGTGTGGAGAGAGGGTTATATAACCTGTAAGGTAGTAGTTGTGATTGAAGATTTGAATTCTACTGGGAGTTTTCATGGTTGCTACAAGGGTTCAGGAACGATTCACCACAGCAACCACTCCAAGGGTGAATATTGCATCGATGAGGCTATTACTTTAGCTATGACATTAAAGGGGATGAATGCTACTACAGGGATGGTGACAATTTCTACCTTTGTTACTTCTGGAAATATTACAAGTGAGGTTGGGCCATGGGCAACCTTTGCTAATTTTTGTCACCTAGGAAATTTGTAAATGTGACACAGACACCTGTTATGACACCTTTGAACTTTAAAGAAGGAGTAAATATAACCCAGGAACCTATGTTAAAAATAGAGCTTAGTGTGAATAGTAGTAATGAGATTTTTGAACCTAGAGAACAGATGGTGGAAGAGCATGATGCAGATTCATCTGTGACAGCTCAGAGGACTATTTTAGATGTGGAAGAGGAGTTTTTTGACTTTGACTGGACACCAGAAGACGTGACTGACCATTACCATGTATTACAGAAGAGAGAAACTAAGTGGAAGGCATACGGATTTGATTCCTAGGTGTTACAAATCGCAGACCCATGGGCAGGTAGGAACTTGTGGTTCAAGCAGTTAACTCATTCTGTAAGATCAGTAAGGAAGCTGAATTGTCCGTGTGTGGTGAAAGTTCCAACACCAGGCACATGGCCTTCAATTTTAGAGATGGTACCAGAACCGTTAAGTCCTAAATGTCAATCTTATGCATTATTGTGGCTGTTATATCAGCAGCAATCAGCAGAAGATAAGGTGATGGCTCTGTCAGTGCATCTGTTTAGACCTAAACAAAATTGTTCTTGGTTGAGGGAGTTATCATATGTGAATTTACTTGATCAGTATGAAAACATGATAACAGTGATCCCTGATCCGTTGGAAGTGAAATCTGTGGGGGCTAAAGATTGTTTTTGTTCAGATGATACTCAGAATGGGCCTGGAAAGTTTATGGGAATATCAGACTGTAACAACTATATTATGGACTTGTGCGATATAAACATAAGGCTATGGGTGATTTGTATAAAGTGACTTTTCAGGTACCACATCGCAAACTGAGTAGAACTGATGGTGCGGATATTAACAACCACAAGACTAAATTATTAACACATGTACTAATGAATGAAGATGAAGGTAATAAAGGCTTTATTCAGTGACTGAATTTTTTAGGAATTCATGTGTTAATTAAGCATACAAAAATGAATGTTAGTACACATTGGCGAACTGCCAGAAGCTCTGTTACTTTCATTCTATTCATGCAATTTATGATTAACTATGTCATACTGCAATGTCATACTGTTACAACAGAAACATAAACTGTTGTGTGTTTAATAAACTGTAAACTAGTTTATTTACTGAAAATAGGCATTTGATTTAATTAAAACTGTGAATTATCTTAAAATGCCACAGTTATTCTGAGAAATACCACCTTCAGAAAATGTAAATGTGTTTCCCATTATACATCTGTTATTCTTTTTAAAAATTGCTATATCTAAATGTTTTATTAATGGAAACACAGCATTTTGAAATGTAACACTTCAACTGTTTCCGCAGCTGGAAATTACTGCTATTTTACTTCGCCAGTAAATGGCAGTAATTGCGTTAAATGTTATATGTCAAGCAGCCATAGAGTCTTGAGTGAATATCTCCAGTAAAACGTTTAAGAGAAGCGAATGAAAATAATTGAAATAATAAAAAAAAATTCTTTTCGCCTTTTTGCAATATTTCGCATTTTTCTTACTTTTAAAGGTGAGTTATGCATATGCATACTGTATTATATACGTAATTTACATCGCAGATATAATATTACACGTGGTATTGTTGTCTGAATGTTGTGAGTGCTAGTATGTATGTTCGTGCCTCACCTCTTTTTAGACTAACATGTAAAACATGCAGCTGTTATCTGTGATGAAACTGAGCAGATTTGCAGGTAATATTATCTCTAAATTCGTTGTTAAAGAAGCTTAAATATTTGGTTTGGTGCTTACTTATTTGCAATAAATCTTTTTGGTTTTAATAGTAAGGTGTTTGTCTTTCTCACGAGCGTCGTGTGATTGTAGTAGTAATATGTGGCGTCAGGCACGTCTGTTCTGTCTGGTTAAAATCACATGTTAATTTTATGCTGCTTGGTTCATTTGTTATTCCTCCTTTGACAGGGACTCTTATTGTGAAGGGCTATGTGTGTGCGGTGGCAGTGCTTCACAGGGCCCAGTAGTAAACAGACTGAGCCGAGACAGCGAGAGGGCGCTAACTGCGCCTAGCCGAGCGCTGACCTGGCGCCATATTCTCCCCTTTCTTTTGTGCTCCGTTCTGAGTTTTTCAGTAAAGCTGAGTCTCAGACTCGACCTTCAGCTTGTGTGAGTTATTTGGAAACACCGCTGCAGTGTGAATATCTTTGTGACTTTAATTGGCGAGCAGTTCTGTCCGTTTTACAGATGTTTGTGGAACTACAGAACCAGTATGTGTTGGATTCTCTTCATTTTCCGTGATACAGTGACAGATTCACCCGCTCTGGTTCTGAGTATTGTGTAGAAGTCATAAGATGATAATAAAATATGCTTTTTTATTCCTGTGAATTTCGTCAAAGCCATATTGTACCTATCCTTCATCACTGTTCTTGAGAGGGCAAAAGAATGACTGTCATTTTGGTAAGTAAAATGAATAACCCTGCTATTTTATTAGCTTTTAATCAGTAATAAAGTGTGACTGGTTCATCGATTTACTTTAGGGGGCACAAACATTATGAAGTCATCATGAAGAATCTGTATATAATCAGTAATAAAGTGTGATTCGCTCATCACTTTCAGGGGCACAAACATGAATTCATCATGAAGAATCAGTATTTAATGAGTAATAAAGTGTGATTGGTTAATCACTTTACTTTAGGGGGCACAAACATTATGAATTCATCATGAGTTATCAGTAATCACTGCTTTCTTTATAGTGAATTGAGAATTGACTCTGCATAGTTTTGTATTTTTCTCACTCTGACACACCTCAACCAGCACAACAGGAGCTTGTAAATTAGCAGTTGAGTTCAATCAGGTGTACTTGATCTGGGAAAGCACAAAAATGTGCAAACAATTAAGGATTCTTATGACCCCAGGAGAAAGACACTCCAATAATTAACTCATTTCTGAGTTCAGTGGTAACTGTAGGCTAAACCATTCCCTCATGAGGCTCTGTGTATCAATACAGGAGTTAAAACGTCATATTATTAACATGAAAGATGAATTAAAACTATGGCAACTGTCACAAATGAGGACTAGTTGCAAAACAATGTCAGTGTAAGCCTTTAATTTTACTAAACAGTCACTAGGTGGGTAGAAACAGACGAGGTAACATAAGAAATCAAAAACAATAAACTCAAGACCTGACAGATAGAAACAGGCAAATACAAGGGCTGCTTACACAACATGATGAAGAAGAAGGACAAGATGATGAGAGGATGGAGCTATAAAAAAAAACAGTTGACTTTGATAGGCATAATATTCCAGAGCACTGTGTCTCAGGGGGATCTTGTGACAACATTAATTAACTCATGAATTCCTAATAAATTCAGGCACTGAATAAAGCCTTTATTACCTTCATCTTCATTCATTAGTACATGCGTTAGTAATTTAGTCTTGTGGTTGTTAATATATGACTTATTCATTTGTTCCTGATTAATGACTCATTACTTTCTGATTAGTTATTCATTAGTAAATGCCTTAATTACTGCCAGTTCATGTACCCTTATTATAAAGTGTTTACTGTCCGGAAGGGAAAAGTATCTGATGAGGTTCAATCTGATGCTATTTCTGGAAGTAGGAAGAAAAGGAAACTGGCACAATTTCATAATCTGGAGTCCTATCATTGGAGGATAAGTCTGGGAGAGAAGTGGGGTATAGGATTATTTCCATGGTGTGGTGTGACATTTTTGGCAGATCACATTGATAATATTACCTACACCCTACAGGGTTTTGCAAATGAGACTATAAGAGGTTTTGAATATTTGTCAAATACCCAAAAGAGTCATAGACTGACATTGCTGAAACATGATATGGCTCTTGATTATCTTTTGGCCAAACAAGGTGGCCTATGTGTGGCTTTGAACCTAACTGGTGATGCCTGTTATACTTTGATTCCTGACAGTTCTGACAATATGACTAGTGTCATAGATGCATTGAAGCATATAAGGGATGCGTTTGGCCCAGCAGAAGGAGCTGGATGGTCTGCGAATGCTTGGTTGCAGGAGAAATTAGGACCATTGGGAGCAGTGTTGGTTCAGATTATGGTAGCAGTTCTTATATCATTGAGTGTGATGTTCTGTTTCTGTACGTTGTTAACCTTTGCGAAGGCTATGATATTGAGATGGGTTGGAGTTGTGATGCCTGGAGATCAAGTTCAGATGCCATTACTACATAGGACTGACACAGATGATGACGAGGAAGTGGTGATAGAAGGCGAACTGATGGAGAAATATCCATTTTAAATATCTACACTTATTATAGTCTTACCATTAATTTCTGTTATTATTTTAGGTATTTAGTAGTGTCTTACTACAGAGTGGGATGATAGCAGGGGAAATGGAAAAATGTGACTTATAACTTGGAATAATGTGAAAGTATGATACTGTGAATTTCACATTTGCTTATAAGGTGTTAATCTGTATTTGATGTTTCAGTTTGCATCTGTTGTTTTTGCAAAAGATACTGGTTGTTGGTTTTCTTTTCTTTCCTTCAAGAGCAATATTGGGGGAAGACCACTGAAAGGGTGGTTGGATGTTCAGGGACCCCAACATGCATGGACAATAAGAATGGACTGAAGGACTTTGAATAAGGACACTGTAATACAATGCCCAGAGTCAACACATCATCGACACTACACTGAGAGTCGACGCTGCTGAGGAGCTGCAGTGTGATACATTTTTATGTCTTCATATATATATATATATATATATATATATATATATATATATATATTTGCATAGTACTGGATTTTGTTCTATTATATTGTAATGTGTGATATTGACAGAGGACATTTATGAGGTAGTGATAATCTTAGTAAGACATAATAGTTGGATTGAGTGTTTGAGTTGTTTACTGCATGAGTAGTACTTAAATTTATAACACTTTCTTTGTCTTAGTTGCTTGAAGACTGATGTTTTCTGTTATGGGGTAAGTACATGGGACCTCAGATGTTTTTTTGTTTTTTTTTCGGGTGTTTAGGGATATTGGTGTTAGGCAGGGAAAGGTCCATTGGAAGGTCCAATGGGTCGACCAGCCTGAACGTGGACATTGTTTTGATTTTTCTTTTCTGAGGTTTCCGTATGTATTTGCTTAAGTCATATCTCTATACAATTTGTCAAAATTTCTCCTTTTTAAAGTGGTCTGGAGTACTCTATGTGGTCACCTAAGGCAGAGGGACCGTGAGAGAATTTTTCCTGTCTAGATTGTTTGATGGACATTTCAGGAATGATAGCTGCCTGACAGGTTTTTTCGCTCTCACACTCCAGAAAGTTGTTGTATTGCTAAGGTTACGCTGTAGGAAGCATGTGAAGTAGGACCTGTTATTTTGTTATAACTGCACACGTGTTACTTTTTTGTTTTTCGAGACTCTGCGTAGTCTCAAAGGGGAGAATATGAAGTATATTCAAAAGAGTAGCTTTATAGAAGAAGGTAAAAACACTGTTAACTTCCAGTATAAGTTGATGTTGGATTATCTGAAGTTCCCTAGGGTATCTGTTTTTGCAGGTTTGGAATGTTTAAGTTAAGGGGGCCCCTGGTCCAATGGCCCCCATAGGGAGTGGGCCTCTCACTTTCTCCCTTCTTCTCTTAGTTTCAAATAGATGAGATCCTTTTAATAAGGACCATATGTTCTGTTCCCTTTTTCGAAAACAAGCAGCCTATATAAGCAGTTGGCTATATTGGTCTGGGGGGGACACTTTAGAATTGGCATGGATCCCCTCTCAGGTACTTTATAGTGCTTGATATGATACTGTTTTACTTTGTATATCTTATACAAGCATGACAGTGTCATCGGAGACTCCTCGATCATCTTCACATCATCGCTATTTAATAAACAACACTGTCCACTCTATTAGAAACACAAACCTTGTTGGCCCACCTTGTAGGTGTAAAGTTAATTCCAACTGCAGAATTCACAAGTGACTGGGTTGGCCTGTGATCAACCTGGTTTGGCCTGTGATCAACCTGGTTTGGCCTGTGATCAACCTGGGTAGGGCTGTGATCAACATAGGTAGGCCTGTGCCTACCCAAGACAACTTCCTAACATTTAGCTAGCTGTAGTTGTATGCTTGTGTGACATGGTAACCAAAGTTCTGGCTTTAAACCATTCTGTAATATGTTGGTATTTACACAGCACCAGCAGATGTCTATTTATCTTATTTGCTGTAATTTGAAATTACAGACAGGTATTAATCTGTGTAATTTGGTCAGGTTATCATATTACAACACAAATATTCCACGGTAAATCTATAAAAGTTACACTTCAAAATAGATGTTCCTATGTAGTTGGTATGTAGGTACAGTGAAATTACAGTTGAATCCAGACAAACTGAACTAGAGGTTATTGATGTTATTGATGCTGTTCTTGTTTTTACTTTCTAGCTTTAAGTTAAAGTTTGAGTAATTAGTGCTAATATAAAAAATACATGTCTTTTATGATTGTCAAATCAACTAATTTGTGACTTGTGTCCACACTTCTGAAAATTACCCTTTGTAACTGTGTATAACTGTTACATCAGTGCTTTTTTTAGTGCATTCATTGTTTATTTTAGATTCTGTTTTAGTTACCTTGGAATATTTAGGTTTTAGATTATTTGCATTGTTTTCTGGGCTTTTGTTTTGGCATAGAGTTTGTATTTAACTGGTTTTTGGATCTTACGTCTGTCCTTTTATTTCACTGGTTACATCAACAAAGCAGCACATGAGTTGCCTGAAGTTCATATTTATTTGATCAAAAATGTCTTGTTCTATGTTCTCTTGAGAACAGAAAATAAAACCAGCATACAGAAATTATCAGTCTTTGTCTTGTACTGTGAGGCTGCAGATCTGAGTGTTCACACACAGGGGGAGGAGTACTCTGTCTCAGACTGGTCACCTGAAAGAGGTATTGAAAGTCAGTAAAAAAAATAATAAAAAATAAAAAGCAATACAATCACAGTAATAGTGTAGGAATCATAAAGCCCAGGAAAATCTTACTTGTTTGGTAGTAATCATAAACTTTGATCACAGCTGGTTTGAGGTTCTTGACTGGAAGCAGCTGTTTAAGATGTAGCTGATAATTTATAGGAATATCCTTTGCCACCTGTTGGAACAAACCAGACACTGTACTCTAAAAATGCCCCATTGTACCTGTTCAGTTTGCTGTGGAAATTAGACTCTTTTTGTTTCAAACAAGCACATCTGAGGTATATCTTTGTCTTAAAATAGCACTTGTAACCAAAGGAGTTGATTCTATTCATTTTTTGGCCTTTTGTCATTCATGATTTTTTTCCAATATATACTTCATGTTGACATTTAGGTAAATTGCAAGGTTCTTGTCTGGGTCTGAAAAGTTTGGAAATGTATGTAAAATTAATTCCAATGCTGGGATATGTATGAGTGATCTATTGCCAAATAACATGCACACTGAATTTATGACAAGAAAATGAATACTGAAATTATAAAGTTAGAAAATATGCTCTGCCATAACTCATTCTCCCACTACACAAACCACTACTGCTGCTAAGTTAATCACATTCCACTTCAGAGATGCATTCCACTTCAACTTATTTGGAAAAGGTTCTGCAGAAATAAAATGGATTTAACATTAATCTGTTATCATGAAGTATTTGGAAAATCCTAAAGAACAAATTAATAGTTTAACTGACTGTTACCAGAGGCCATAAAAATATGAATAACAATGCATATGTTTGGTTACAGATGAGCATTTAAATCAATAAATGCAGTTAGCGAGGTAGCTAGATTATTCTCTGTTGAACCTTAACTACATTACAATAAATACAAAAAAACATATATATACAGTAAAAAGGAAAAAAAATAAGTTATCCTTGGTCATTTTGGTTAGAAGAATACAGTTAAAAGAACACAAGTTGGGTTCCTGTCTTAATGGTGCACTCTAGCTATTTCATGTGCCATTAAATGGTTTATCTGCTCAACCTGAAAAAAAAAAAAACTTTCATGTGGTAAAAAGCAATATAACTGGCTTTATTTAAATCAATACTTTAAATAAAACAAAGCAAAGTCAATTTTAGTTCAGATGAACAAAATCAATATTTTAAATCAATTCACACCTCAAAACATTTCTGTCCTGTTTCACTTTTTACAGTACAGCAGCACACATGATTTAGTTTAATGAAGGACTGATTAGCTGAAGCAGGTTTTGGATGCTAACTGTAAACTGGGCTTCCTTGAGAAGATGTTGGTAAATGGTTAAGCTAACACACTGACGCACAATCACAGTGTATTTTTCATGTTATATAACAGCCTTATGAAGTAGCCTTACATAGAATTTTTTCAGATGTCTATGACATCTGCACAGTACTGTGTCTGAAATATAAAGATAGTAAGCTGTGATTTTCTCTCACCTCTTTTATATACATGAGTACATGGTCATCATTGGAGTCGACTCGCTCCACAAGTGGGCTGTTTTTTAGCTGAGAAAACAAGATAATTACTTCTCTGCAAATTAATAAATACTTACATCAAGGAGCCGGCAGATCTGTAAACGGGATGATATATACCATGTATACATATCTTGACTATGTAAAGAAACTAGAGAAAACAGGTGTAACCTGCAAATGTGAGGACTAATGAAATAGTCCTTATTTTGCGACATCTTTTTTTTGTACCAAAGCTACGTTTTATTTTTGTAAAATGAAAGAGCAAAAACATTTATTATTGTCACTGAGGTAAAGGTGAGGGTGAGGTCTATGTGTGCATGTGTGTGTGTGTGTGTGTGTGTGTGTGTGTTATAATAAACACTACTACTTACATCACTGGGATCTGCTGTGAATCCTGACAAGATTTTTATATCCACTATGACCATGTTAGTGCTGTTTAGAGCTCCATTATATCTGAAGAAGAAATTGAAAAGGACTGGTCATTAATTGGCAGAATTCACATTTACATCAAATGTACTGTTAACAGATACAGGTAGTTCCATGTTGAAGCCAGTTTTAACAAACTATTTGATGAGCAAGGTGTAGACATGTTGCAATGTCTAGCTGTAAAAGTTGAGTAAGCTGTGTTACCATGCTTTCATGCCATGCTTGTGTATTTGAAAATACTTAAAGCAGTAATTTTCTTTAAGAAAAAATCAGAACGACTGCAAATAAAAGTCTCCTTATTATCTAAAGTTATCATTCTACAGTTTCCTCATATCAGATTACATTTTATCAAAACACATTCGTACGTGACTGTGAAGTTGATGGCCAGAGTTTGTCCAAATGATTTTGTACAATCTCCTTCAGTTTTAGCCTTGATGTATAATGTACTGGTTTCAGCAGGTGGGGGGATATTGTAGAAAAGCGCCATCTGCAGGTGGGGATAAAAGAGATCAAACCAGTGAAACAGCAAATAAACACCTGCTATGTGTACAAGCAGCTACATGGAGGCCTGCATAAAGGTTTGCACTTCTGAAGACAGACATTAAAGTACTGGCTATTCTCAAAAAAAAATATGCAACTAATTCTAGGACTTGCAGAGATGCATTAGCTTGCACTGAGTTTAAGCAGGACTGCATTTTAATGCAAGGTTATACTTTCTGAGCTACATAACTTTGTTTTCACTTGCTACCCCCATAATCACTGGTTTTGGTTGCTGTGGTTGGATTCCTAGACAAACACCCCTGCTCACAGACTGAATATTAGCCTGGGCTGCTATTGCTGCTTTCTCCAGAATAGTACTCTTGCTAACAAACTGGCTTGGCCTGCCACTGCTAGCACCATTAAAACCCTACTCTAACCACGGGGTGAACGCAAAACACCCAGTGTCGCACAAAGGCCTGAACAAACTATGAAAAACTATGAAATGCTGACATACTGGGTAAAAGATTTATCAGCAGGTCTACCTATCACATAAAGTCTAACCATTGACACTTACCATACTGACCAGAGGGTCTTCTAAGTTATTACCTCAGCATTGCTGTCAGAAGATACCTACATGGATTCTCTGGGGGTTGCCCAAGTAATATTAAGGAGACTGGAACATTAGCATATGCAAGCATCCTGCCGATGTTTTCAAACAGTCCCTGCACTTCTAGCTTTCATCCTATTTTAAAAATTCAGTTCTAAACAAAAATGAACTCCTACATCTGGTTCTTCAGAGTCAGTGTGGCATCCTTTGGCAAAGCTACCTGGTCCTACCTCAGCTATAGAACACTAGTTATGAATATAACTGTGGTGCTATGAATTCCAGAAGACTGTCAGAGTTTTCACTGCTTTGGAATCAGGAAGAACATTTTGTACAATGTTGTTGAAGTGACTTGAGTATTTGTGTTACTGGCTTTCATGTCTTGCTACTGTGTGACTATGTTGGTATAAAATGTCCATTCACAGTTTCTTTTGCAGGCATCCCTAACCACAGTAGCATTCTTAACATATATACTACTCATAAAATGTTTAGAGAAGTGCTTTGAAAAACTTTATGCAAACTGCATGAATGCAAGACCAGAAAGAGCTATACACACTGACCTGTACAGAAACACAGGTAGAGCCCTTCACCAAAATGCTGTGTTTGCCAGGAACATGTAGTGGTCTCTCTTGGTACAATAGCTTGTTGTCCTGGTTCACATCAAAGTGGTGACTCTCTTTGTCTTCTGACTTCACAGTTACTGTGCTGGAGCCATCAGAGCTGAACACTTTGGTGGAGTACAGAGCCAGAGCCTGGAGGGCCACCACTGTGTCCTGATCCAAACACAAAATCATTGAGGAAGGTTCACAAACTTCAGTGTCTGTTTAGATGCTCACCTGAATTCTAATACTGAGTAGGACTTCTGTCCTCTTAGAACAGTCTGTCTTCTTTGTAGCACAGATTTAAGAATGACAACATTAATTTCTCTTTGTAGATATTATGAGATTAAGAATAAAGTGGGAGTACCTGCGTGGAGGAGAAGCCTCCATAGGGATTCTGCTGCTTCACCAGCCAACTAACAATCCTATTAGCATAGCCCAAATCAGCAGCAGTGACTTCAGCTGTAGTGAGAACAGCTAGCAGAACATAGGAGCTGATCTCCACTGACAAGGAGTCAGGGTCATCTGATGCAGACTGAGACCAGTGAAGGTGATCATCTATAAAAAAGAAAAAAGTCTAATTAGTTCATGTACAAATAATAAGAGATGAACCTACAGACACTACAGACACTAATGCAGTTAGGCTTAAAAGTTTCATACCTCCTGAAATGGCAACATTATGCAACTTCTTCAGCAGCTGTGCACGAGTGTCATGCTCTCCAGCCAGACTGAGAGTGTAGGCCAGCAGTGCAATGGCATAGGTGTTTGTTAGATTCCCAATAGAGGATTTTAAACATGATAACCCTTTACTCACAACAGGATCCTACAGCAAAAAAATGCAAAAAAAAAAAAAAAGTGTAGAAGAAAATTGTTTGAATGTTGTCCCCTAAACTCTGTTCACAATCAGCATCAGCTGTTCATACCCATGTAAAGTCACTGCTTATTATTCATTCAGACTGGCTCATATTGCCAATTATGAATGTAATGAAAATGATCCACAAACAGAGGAAAACAGGGGTATCTGTAAACCACACCAAACCAATGCTGACATTTTTTAAAGTTTATTTGTGGCTTTGGAGATGAGTAGAAAACACCATCCTGCCACACACAGGCTCGTGTCTTGACCAAAATATAAACCTACATGCTGCAGCACTGTTCTTGGCTACAAGGGAAACCGGAATAGTAATGTCCTTAGCTTTGAGCTATGAGGAATTGGAGCAACAGCAGGTGGGGAGACTAAAGAGGTGGCATCTTTAGCTGCCAAAACTTTTAGCACATTTAACACCTTTAGCTCCTACTTGTTCTCTATGAATGTAACATTCAACCCCGAGTGAGGACAAAACCCTGAGAAGATGGCATGGAGAGATGGAGAACCGCGAGGGAGTGGTGGACAGGGCGGAAGTCCTGAGCCCCACCTCCTGTTCTGCAGTGAGGCCGCTAGACAACACCTCACAGTTGATCCAGGTGACTGAGCTGGGGGGCAGGGTGGTGACGGGGAGGTGGAGCAACAAGCTCTGTCTCTCTCTTAGCTCAGGAGCTCACGCTGCCCTTAATGAGAGCCTGCTGACGGTGATCTGGTGTTGGCAGCATGAGCGCCTTTAAAAAAAGCAGAGAGGGAACAGAGAGAGAAGAGGGACAAACAACAGCAGCAACAGACTGAAGAGCTGAAAATCTCAAGTGGGAAAAGGACTGAAAAGTCTAGTGTAGTAGCCACAGACAGGTGGCCAGTTTCAGTTTCGTTTGAATGTGTTTTGTAAGTGAGGAATATAGCTGCTGTAGATGTTTCTGCGGCCTCCATCATCCTACCCGGGAATTGGGCATGGACACCCCGAAGAAGTCTCCATGGCAGAAGAGGGGCCATCAAGACCCACACCACCTACACCTGGTCAGCTGGCAGCGATGAAAGCAGGTTGAGGAGTCATCAGATGCTGGCAGAGTGGCAACCCTCAATGTGCACGGGGACAGGAGCCCCCTTCTCATCCCCTCTCATGCCTCCAGTCTCTGCTCAGAGGAGGACTGGAGCCTTCCTTCCCCCTCCCTTCTCTGCTCTGAGAGGGCTCAAAGTTCCACCTCCTTTTTTCCCTCTCATCCCCGCTCTGAGAAAGGCCAGAGTGCTCCTTCTTTTCCCTCCTATCCCGGCTCTGAGAGGGCATGGAGTTTGCCTACCTTCCCCCCCCCTCCCTGAACAAAAAGATGTCAATGAGACCCCGCCTACTCGCAAAGATGTTTGCTCGTGAAGATGCCAGTGCGACCCTGGCTGTGTCCGCTGCCAGCATGCACACAGTCTCCCCTGACATACCGGCCTCCATGCCCCGTGACCACCTGGTAGCCTCTGAGTCTCCTGCCTTGCCGGTGCCTTGACGATGGCTGTGAGAGCCGCAGGAAGGCAGGGCTAGAAACCCAGAGGGAGGATAGCGGGGAGAGAAGGAGAATCATGAGGTAGTGTTGGATGGCATATGAGACCCGAGCCCCGCCTCCTGGACACCGCCTCCTGTTCCATAGTGAGGCCGCTAGACTACATCTAATACAGGCAGCCAAGCTGGGGTGCGGGGGCAGATGAGGAGGTGGAGCAACAAGCTCTGTCCCTCTCAGCTCAGGAGCTCATGTTGCCATTAATGAAAGCCAGCTGATGGTGATCTGGCATTGGCAGTGTGAGCAGCGACAGATTGAAGAGCTGAAAACCTCAAGTTAGTGAAGGACTGAAAAGTCTATAGTGTAGTCGCCATGGAGAGGTAGCCAGTTTCAGCTTCATTTGTTTGTGTTTTGTGAGTAAAAATAAAGAATATGGCTGCTACAGACATTTCACCTGCCTCCAATGTCCTTCCTGAGCAAGGGGTAGCACATGGCATGCTACAAAAGTATCTAAGCAACTCCAGAGTTCTTGAATACTAAAAAAAGAGAGGGGTGTCACTGGCCTTACATTTTGCCAAATGTGCTGTGTCTCCTAGGAAACCTCCGCCAGCACCTGTCATTTCCCTGCCCATCACTGGGGTACCCTTCAGGCCCCTGGGGATGGACCAAGTGGTCCGCTGCCAAAGCCTGCCAGGGGTCATGAGGACATCCTGGTTCTCATGAATTACACTACTTGCAATGCACATTGTGGTGATGTAACAAGCCATTGCCGGTTAAAATTCATGTCTCAGCTACAGCAGAGCTCCTGTGCTCTCTAATGTGCTGATTCACCACCACATGCTCCATTTCTGGCAGAAGGCAGAAACAAACCATGCATGGCTGGTGAACACTGAAGGGTCACAGCCGAATGCCAGTAGACAGAGGCATAAAAGCGACTCACTCGCTCATAGTATTTGACGGCCTCCAAGCTGGAAACTGGCTATTTTTCCCCACCCTCTATCGACTCTGTATTTCCCACACCACTGTTTTTTGCTATAATGTGAAAAAATTATCACATTTTCACTGGAGTTTTGGTTTCCATGTGTGTGTTTGTTTGGCCCAGTAGGACGGTTCCATTTACATCCTGCAAATCATGCATCATTAAAATGTCTTGTTTTGAGTACTATGATGTTATATTTTTACCATATCACTCACTTCTGAAAATCTACGAAGTACATACTGGTGTGGGAGAGGGCAAGAGGGCACAACTACAATGACAACAAGACTGGACAGAGAGGAGACAGAGCCTGCCCTGGGAAAATATGACAATCATTAACATTTGAAACAGTATACATTATATAATTTGGAAGTTTACTTTCTGAGAGGAGGTGCAGTTTCACAGCTCTTGTACTATTACTTGTCTTATATGTTTACCTATGCTATCATATGCAGTTGGCCAGGTAATAAGCATTTGCCTAGCCTTACTTCCTTTATCATTTTTTACGTTCTTGCCATTATCTTAGCTTAGCTTATCTTTAGGCATTACCGTTTTTTATTCTGCTTTATTGTTATTCAACCTGTTCTCTGTTATATGTCAGCTTTTATTAAAACCTAGTGTCAATCTCTGGTCCAGCCTGGTTTGTCACATGGAGCGTGGCCAAGAAATCTACAGTGGCTTGAATCACTAACATTTGAAAAACATTATATGTAATTTGAATGTTTACTTCATCTGTGAAGCACATTAACTCAGAGATCAAGAGATAGTAAAGAACACAACACTGAACATGCTAATAGTTCCAGTAGTTAGGACTGGATGATTTTTGCTAAAACTGCCTCAATATTAATAATTAAGGTTCATGTGGATATAAGACTTTACAGTTTGCACAGGTTGGTCAGTATCCTTACCTTGGCTGTATGGCCCAGTTCAAGCAGCGATGCAGTGATGTAAGCTGTTATGGTCACATCATCATTTACACCACCCTACAATACGTTGGAATGTTACTCAAAAACCAGTTTGCTCAGAAATTTTATGTGTAGACTTAAACTGTACGGCCAAAAGTATGTGGAGACCAATATGAACATCCCTTTCAAAAAACAAGGGCATTGATGTAACAGCTTCCCCTCTTCTAGGAAGGCTTTGCACAAGATTTTGGAGTGTGTCTGTGGGAATTTGTGCCCATTCAGTCAAAAGAGCTTTAGTGGGGTCAGGCTCTGATGTTGGGTGAGAAGGCCTGGCTCACAATCAATGTTCCAGACAATCCCAAATTGTCCCTTCACATCAGACTTGTCAAACCATGTCTTTATGGACCTCACTTTGTGCACGGGGCCACAGTCATGCTGGAAGAGGAAAGGGCCTTCACTAATGTGTTGCCACGAAGTGGGAAGCATATAATTTTCTGAAATTTCTATGCACCCTGTAGCATTAACATTGCTGTTTGCTGGAACTTAGCAGCCTCGCCTAAATCCTGAAAAACAGCCCTCCTCCATCAAACTTTACTGTTGGCACTATGCATTCCAGTAGGTAGCGTTTTCCTGTCATTCACCAAACCCAGATTCATCCATCACACTGCCAAGTGAAGCGTGATACATCACTCCAGAGAACACGTTTCCAGTGCTTCAGTCCAGTAGCATCATGCTTTACACCACTTCAGTCGATGCTTGGCACTCTGCATGGTCATCTTAGGTTGCAACTACTCTGTGCAGCTACTCTGCCTTCGAAACCAATTTCATGAAGCTCATGACACAAAGTTCTTGCGCTGATGTGCTTTCAGAAGCAGTTTGGAACCCTGTAGTGAGTGATACAACAGAGGTGGTTTTTACATGCTATATGCTTCAGCACACCTCACCCCTCTCTGTGAGTTTGCATGGTCTACTGCATTGTGGCTGAGCTGTTGTTGCTCCTGGGTGCTTCCATTTCACAGTAATAGCACTAACAACACTTGCAGATCTAGCAGTGCAGAAACTTAATGACTTGTGGCAAAGGCGGCATCCTATGAGAGAGCAATGCTTACAATCACTGCTCTCTTCAGTTCAGTACAATCCGTTCTGCTGCCAGCATTTGTCCATGTGGATTGCATGGCTATGTGCTTGATTTAACAAAGGGTGTGGCTAAGATACCTTAACTCAATCATTAGGAGGTGTGTCCACGTACTTTTGGCCATTTAGTGTATGTAGCATAATAACACACCTTCATTCTGTTGTTGAACAGTCGCCCTTGTCTTATAAAACAGCCGTCTAGCCTTTGTTTACTTATCAGCCAATTCTTTGCACTTTCAATGTTTTGTGGATCAATGAAGGTGTACCGCTGTGCCTTGTCAAAGGTCCTCAGTACAAAAGCAGTTAACCTGGTGGTGGAGAAATATATTTGCATCTACATTCAAAAGTGTCTGTTTTATAATATGTATAATACAGTTTACAGCAACTAAAAATTGTTAAATGAACATTTGGCTATTTAGTCATAGTGTCCAAGATGTTAATTTAGTGACTAAATGTGTAATCACTTTTTTTAAAGAGGTTATTACCATGTATTTCCCTCTCCTCTGCCAAATGTGCTGTATGCACCATCATAATGCATGTAGTTCAGTTGCCTCTGATATCCTGTGTAAAGACAAATTATTTTTAATTAATGAAATAATTTTATCCAGCTCAGTTCAGCAAGAGTCTACTCAGTAGGTCTAGTAATGCTTCTTCATGATGACAAATTTTCTCACCACTCTTAAGGAAACCAGTAGCTCTCTCACGGATGGCTGCAGTGAGCTGTCCAGTGTTCTCCAGGTACTGAAGAATGTAGATGTTGGGGGAAAGGATAGCAATGTTTTGTTCTCCACAGCCATATGGCATCTTCAGCAGTCCATCAATATTCTTTAGTGCACGGCCCAGTATGTCTCCTACAAAAGAATCCATTAATATTTATTCAAACAAATGTTGTCTTTGAAGCTGGAAAAATAAATCTGCACTCTCCTAATAACCAGACCAGACCAAATATTTAAACCATAATACTCATTACAGTCATGGAACAAAGTACATCCTCCTTCGATTCCACGTTCTTTATTTATCAAGGCCTAAATAACAAATATGTGCTCCTCACCAACTTCAACAAACAAAAAAAAACTCAGGTAACAACAAAAAACATAACAGATTTCAGTTTGTAGTCATTTTTTTCCAAAAAATAAACCAACATTCAAAAACCAGGTGGGAAAAATTAAGTACACTCTATAATTTAGTAACATGTAGAAACACCTTTAGCAACAATAACTTAAAGAAACTGCTTTCTGTAGGAGTTTATTAGACTCTCAAATTGTTTTAAAGAAATGTTAGCCCACTCATCTTTACAACATTGCTTCAGTTCATTGATGTTTAAGGACATTTGTTTATGCACAGCAAAGATCCCACCACATCATTGTAATGGGGTTGAGGTCTGGACTTTGACTTTGCCATTCAAACACCTTGATTTTTTTTCTTCTTTAGCCATTAAGATGTTGATTTGCTAGTGTGTTTGGAAACATTGTCCTGTTGCATGACCCAATTTCAGTTCAGCTTAAGCTGCTGGACAGCTGGCCTCACATTTGTCTCAAGAATATTCTGGTGTAAAATTCATTGTTTTCTCAATGACTGCAAGTTTCCCTGGTCCTGTGTCTGCAAAACGTCCACTCCTGGACATATTTGCAACTTGAATGCTCTCTATTTGTAAACAGTCCTTTTCACTATAGCATGGTAAATTCAAATCATTTAGAAATGACCCTATAAAACTTCCCAAATTGATGAGCAGCAACGATTGCTTCTTTGAGGTCATGGCTGATGTCTGTTCTTCTTGGCATGATGAAGACACACCTGAGTGCTCCAGAGCACCAAACTGCCAAATGTTCTTCTTTTATAGAGGTAGTCAGACTTTTTGATGATTACCTAATCATGTGGATGTGATTAGTAACACCTAGATACTAATTTCTCTCTAAATGATTGTTAGTGAAAGTCAGAAGGGTGTATTATTTCAAATGCAATAATGTGATTCCTCATTATAATGCATGCAGTTTATTCAGAAATAATTCAGACCCCATTGCGTTTTCCTAATTTTGTTATGTTTCTGCATTTTTTTCTGCATTCAGCAATGTAACTACATGATCGTTTCAGGCTACAGCCAATGAGAGAGCTAGTAGAAAGGAAAAAAGGTGAAGAGACGTGCAGGCACACCGCTTGTTCAGTACATGGCACAGACAGAGGAGCTTGTTGGACACATGCAAAGAGTCAGTCTCTGTATAATTTCAAGTCAGCTGTCAGTTTGTAGTCAAATATTTCTCCAGCTCTCACTGTGATATCTGCATTTCTCAACCACACATTCATCCCCATTTTGCTTTTTTTCTGCTTCGTGTGTGTGCATAAAATTCTGTAGAAGATTGATGTTAAGTGTGTGATGCTCTATGCTTTCAAAAACTGTAGGATTTACCAAACTGCTGTTATTCTGGGCTTTAAACCAGGGATTTACCTATAGTGAGGCCGAAAGCAAAAACTACAAGTTATTGACAATCTTGTAGACAAGTGGAGTCATGGGGACCTACTCAACTATTCCCTGCACATCAACTACTTATCAAGCCCTTCATGAGCTGGATCAAGTATGCTGCATGCAGAGAATACTGGAAGCTGCAGGTCAGTGGGTCCCCAGAACTGAAGCTGAAAATCAGCGTTCAAGGGTCAGCAAATAGATTTTAGCCAGGGCCACCTTCTCACAGAACAGATACTCTTTAGGTCAAATTGCTACACTGTACATTCACTCTTAATATTTTCTGTCCTTACCAAGCACTGAAACAGAAGCTCGTGCTGATCTGTCTATCACATTTTCAGGAAGAACCAGCTCCAGCTCCTCTGAAACACTGTTTCCTGTGAATCAAAGTGTAAACAGGTGGCTCATTCTTTACGGAACAATACATGAGTGTTGACGCACTGGTGTGAAGAGTAAGGATATAAGTCAATGCATAACCTACCCTGTGGACACAGCAACCAACTTTGACTTGTGGTCTTCTCACTTCCTTCAGCCTATATGAGAAAATTGTATGATCAAAGTAACAACAAACATTATTTACATAAATGTAGGCTGGATTGGGTAGTAATGGAATATATGTAAATGCGTTATGTAATCAGGAACGGGAAAAAAAATTTTATCCGTATGGCTCACATGTCTCAGAACAGATCTGGGCCACTCTGGTAAAGATTTCCAGTGCTGACACGAACTATGTAACATTCATTTATGTTTTAAATAGGGATCAACAGGATTGTGGGGGTGCATAGTTTAAATTCAGATCTCAGCCATATATGGCAGGATACACTGTAAAAAAAATCCAACCTAAAATAATCGGTCTATGTGACATTTTGTTGGTTATTTGAACAAAGAATTATGTTGGGTTAAAATATTAATTTTAATTAGTACAAAACAATCTGCCTCAGTACTAGGAACACTACTACATATCATAGTTTGCAAATGACTTGTGGCTACTACTACTACTACTTGTGGCTATCCTTGAACATCAAAAAGTAAGTTAATAGAACAATAAAACTTAACTGATGTTCACTTAACCTTTTAAGTCCACTATGTTACTTTAAATTAAAACAAACCTCTCTTACAGTGTAGTAGACACTTTGGACATGCAGGCTTATAAGCACCAGAGTGGTTATCATTTGCCCCATCTGCAACTGGTAGTCAATGAGCTGAAAGCACAACACCTCTCCCCGAGCCTGGGGGCACTGTGCAACAGTGAAAGTCCCACTCAACGAGGAAGTTGTTGTAACAGCCTGGTTTTTGTACTAGTGGTTTTGAGTGGTCAGTCAGTTCTGGCAGTGGTGGTTTAAAGGTGGTTGAGATGCGTGAGTTTAATGCCAGTAAACAGACTGTGTTCTGGCATCTAGCCCTCTCCTGTGCCGTCATTCGATGAGGTATGTGAGCATATCAAATTTGTTATCTGGGAAGTCTGCTCATTCCGTGGCCACCTTTGCAATGTTGCCGGGTAGTTATTTCCAGCCAAAACCAGGGTCTCTTTGAATAAGGAGAGACCAAAATACTTGAAACAGAAGGTCAAATTACCACTTAAAACCATCTTTTGGTTAAATAGTTTGCAGCAGTTGGCTCAGTAGCATGGGTTTTCGGGTTGTTCTGGCTTCTGCATATGCGCAGATTTCCTCAACGAGGGAGGGCTGTTCTCACTCACGGCTTAACCAACAGCCTGATTCTCTCTTTTTATTGAAGGGCGGGATTTTCCAGAAAACTAATGGCATGTTGAGCATTACAAGCTTATTTCAACCATTGGCCACTCTCCTCCTTTATAATGTTTCTGCATTTAGGCACACATATGAGGTGTAGTGAACATGCAAACTGGGGATGAATATGAAGTTGAAACATAGATATCACCATCAGAGCTGGAGAAATACTTTACCACAAACTAGCAGCTCACTTGAAATTGTATAAAGAGTAATTATTTTCTCTGAACTCAACAGCAGCTCTTCTGTCTCTGCACTCCATGCCTCACACTTTGGAATATATGCACACCTCTGTTCACCTTTTTTGGTCTCTCCTAGCTTTCTCATTGGCTGTTGCCTGAATCACTTGTTCACTTACATTTAGGGATGCAACGCTATGTGCCTTAGCTAGCTGTGTTACATAAGTTACCTTGGATTACTTTGCAGTGGCGAAGAGCAGGTTTTGTTCCTCATTAGAAAAGTGCTTCTGTACAGCTGTAAGTAAAGTACAATTCATAGTTTTGATGCTCCTCATGAGCCTCTTCCAACAACAGTTTCTGGAGCACAGTGACATGGGAATCACATCTGAGCCTAAAGTATCTGAGGAGTTTTATGTCTGAAGTATTTTGTTTGGCTGGTAGGGCTGTAGTTGGATGGCCTCTAAAGCCGGACAGACACAGTGTGTTTTTAGAAATCTTGTTATCTGGTGACTCCCACTGTACGAAAATGTCCCATGCATGCTACGTGAAACGCAGCTCTAGAGACAGCTGTGTCCATGAACAAAAAAATCACTGTATTAACCTCACAGTTCTGTTCAGTCAAACAGAGTAAAGCAGGAAATGTGGACTCTTTTCATCTCTGTTTAGCTGGCCTATGTGTCTCGACCCATATTGTTTGTGTGTGTTTAGAAACAGGCTAAAATTCATAGTATTAGTATTTCTGATGGGATCATACCAGGACGGAATGTTAAAAGTGACTGATGGCTTTCTGTCTGACCTCTAAAATTTGTCTGAGCAGAGCCTCCTTCACTGCCAGCTTCATTTGTTTCATTTGCGCAGCAGCGCACACTTGGCTTGCATTACATGGTATCAGCGGGTATCAGAAGGTTGGTATCTGTGAAGTATGAATATGAGCATCGTATTGATGCCCAATACCAGTATTGGTATTGATGCATCCCTAGTTACATTGCTGACCATCTCACGCTACAATGATGGCCAGCCAGAGTTTTAGAATGGTATGTATTTTGTAATTATTATAGATGGGAGGTCTGAAAAGAAGACTTCTGCCAGATTAATCTTTTGACTTTGGTAACAGATTTTAAACAAATAAGGCATCATCCCAGGAGAGCAGTTTAGTTTTTAACTATAATGCATTTGCATATAACTCAATGAACTGGATTATTCTACATACAATTCCTTGTGTTTTTGTCTCAGAGCTTTAGTCTGTGTTCAAAAATTTTTCTTTTCCCTGTTAAAATATTTGTTTTTCTTGGAGAGAGGCCCCCTTAAACTCAAATTATATTGTACAATTTTTTCAGCTTTATGTTTGAAATATTTACATATATTCTTCCAGTTTGGCTTTGAGGTCAGTGACTATGTATGTGAGGCACAATATTTAAATCACTTATAATTTATCATTATGTTTCACAAAACGGTGCAGTTTTTTGTGTTTGCCTTGTGTTCAGTTAAATTCTTCTTTAAATTTAAATTTAAAATTTAGTTAATTTTTTCTCTTTATCAAATTTTATGACTTTATAAAGACAAACAATCCAAAGGTAACAGAAACTAATCAGATTATGTTACTTTTAACAGGTAATCAGTAAACTGTACTGGAATACATTTTTAAAGTAACCTTCCCAACTTTGTATAAATCTATGAGTGCACTGTCAAAGGCTAATTTTTAGTCCTACCTGTACAAGCAGGCTCCGTGTGACTGTGTCAATGCGGCCTCTCTCAGGCACACTCACAATCTCATTGTCACATACAGTCTGTGACTGTTCTGCCTCAGCACTGACTGTCACACTCAAGACCCCTAAAACACATCAAAAGATGCAGAGAGGAGTTTATTAGCACTAAAAACAATTCAACAGAAATGTGAGATTATGTCTGAACTTGAGAGGTTTAGAACTCACCAAGCACAGAGGGAACAAGAGTCCATTTGAAGGTCTTTCTACCATTTGCACACAGACAGGATGAATACTCTCCATCAGAGGAGGGTTTCAGAGTGTAGTGTGAGGAAGGAGCTGGAGTCATTTTAACCTGTCCGTGAAGCACAGGAGATCAGCTTACTGTGGATGTGAAGTGATGAGAGACTGGTGAAGACAGAAAATGTTGACCTTACAGTACCATAATGCACTTGGAGAGATAGTTGAAGACAGTGGCCTTCAGCTCAAACTCCTCTCCCCGGATGATGGAGTAGGGCAGCGAGAGCTCCAGGAAGAAGGGCTGGAAGACACGAAGCTGAGCAGGAGGAGCCACTCCCAGACCTCTAGAGGACAGACAGAAAGCCTCCGTCTCCCAAGTGGTGATAGTGTCAGGAACAGTGACAGGAATCTGTGTTGATCCAGAGTCTCTGTGGAAAAGTAGCACTGACTCTGTTTATCTTTTATCAATAAAATAAATCACAATCATAGCACATAACTCAGGTTCAACAGGCATTTAATATATTTTGATATATATTAAATTAAAAATGGTACAAAAACACAATATTTGAAGTTTCACCTTATGAACTTAAGTTATAATGTAACGTTTGTGTGACACTTATTTCCATTTGAATCCTGCAAGAATTTTCAAAAAAGTTGGGACAGGAGCGTGTTTAACACTGTGTTACATCACTTTTCCTTTTAACAGCACTTAATAATCTTTTGGGGACTGAAGATACAAACTGATCCAATTTTGAAAGTGGAATTCTTTGCCATTGTTCTTTTAAACAGGTCTTCAGCTGAACAACTGTAAGGGTCCTTAACAAAGGGAGACAGGTCTGGACTGCAGGCAGCTCCACGATAGCAGTGCAAAGGGTCGCACATGTGTGAGTGTATTAATATTTATCTTCACACAAAATATTTTGTTAATTACAAATGCGGGCAAAACTGTTGCATTGTACATTCCTGTGTATGTTTATATTCCATCCTACTCAAATACTCTTCTTCCCCAACCGTACTGTTATTGTGTGATCTTATCATTTTTGATACTTTTGTTTTGCAGCACTGCAAGAAATTCTGTGCTATTTTAAGGCTACATTAGTGACAGATCATGCTAATTTCTTTTTCCACTGATACCTGAGCATTTTCTGTAAATATTGTCCCGATACTGAAACCGGGTATGGGATTGGTGCCTTCTCTAGTTACAACCCAACACTGCTCATCCATTCTATGTTTCTCGGTCCAAGAAATCACCATAACGGTCAAAGATTATTCCATGAATAGCACAGTGGATTTTAATATCTTGGTGCATTATCACAGAATTCAGTGGATGTGCGCTGTCATAGTCGGACCTGGACCTGGACTTTCTGTAAAGCTACATTGTGACAATGCTCACTGTAAAAAGCTCTATATAAATAAATCTTGACTAATTTTTTGAAATGTATTGAGACTGATAGTACACATTAAACTTAAATATTAAATAGATTTTTACATGCTGTACTTTCATCTCTGTTAGCTCCCTCTTTTTCTCTCTTGCTTCTCGATCCTCATTACTTACTGAAAAAGCATACATTTCAAAATGTAAATAAATGGTAATACTGAAGGCTATTTTAGTGCTTGTCTGTCATTATTAGCAGCAGCTCATGTGACAGTAATGATATGATCATCTGTCAAAACAGGCAGATTAAATGTGAACCATTTACAGCCCTCATATCAGATTTATATAGAAGCCTTCATATTTTTATCATACCTATAGCCTATATTATATGTGCTGCAGAGTCTACCTGTTCATCTTAAAGAAGTCAAAGTTGCTCTGGGTCAGCATAGCGTCTTATGTACAGCTAAACATAGTGGACAGTAAGTCTACAGTTGTTCTGAGGTCAGTGGAGATTCAGTTGTAGGATTAGATTACATTGGCATGCGAGATTTTAAAAATGATAGGCCAACACAGTATCAGGACAGCGCTGCTTCCATGCTGAACTTCATAACTGAAGATATGTGGGAAATAAAACTCATGCAAAACTACAGAAGTCTGGACCTCGGTGTCCTCATAGCTTGTTACAGCCATGGTCATGGGTGTGCATATGTACAGTTTTACAATGCTTTCAATTGTGGCTTAGTCAGTCAGATTTTAGAACCAAACTGCTGTACAGTGTTCACTAACCCCACTTCAGCAAGTTGCCATATCCAAGTTTCTGGGAAGAATTTACGAACTGACTCAACAGGTCCAGACTGAGGTTCAGAGAGAAAACCCATAGATTGTGGCATGACAACTGAAATGAAGCAAAAACATGAAGTTAGCTAGCTGTTAGAAGTTGTTTTAACAAAACAAAAACAAAACATATAGATTTCAAAAGTAACACAATGATTAAGATTCAGAAATAAATATTTATGAAAAAAGTGGAAAAAGATTAGTCTGGACATACAAATATGATGGTGGCCATGATATCTTCTGCCTTTGTAGATCAAACAGTGAGGTTCTCTGACAGCCAAATTTGTTAGCATCTTGAGCCCCACGCGCTGTCAGATAATGAATGTAGTAAACCACAAGATGTGTCTGAAACAGCTTTAAATTATGTAAGTATGCTTCGTAGTATAAATAATCACAAAATATCAGTGCTTTATTATGATTAATAATACCTTTATTAGAGAAATAAAAATATCTTTTCCATTATACATCAACTGTTATTCTTTTAAAACCTTGTTATATCCAAAAGTGTTACAAATGTATATTGTCGCCGTCCAGAGAAAAACTCCAAAATATCTCCAAAATGTAAGTTTACTGGACAAGGCAAAAAACATTAATGTAAAGAGACTTTATTCCAAATAATGATGCAGCATTTCTATTGGTCTATTCCTCATGAAAATGTACACATGTAAATGTACAGTGTAAAGGGCAGCTCAAAACAAGTAAAAAAAAACAATGGAGATACTTTTTTTTTTTTGTACAGTGACAATATACAGCATTTTTAGATGAATCTGTACATTTTCTGTTCAGATGTGATTATAACAGTCTAGTGTAGAAGAATTTTTACACATAGAATTACAAAAAACTGTTTGTACATTCAACAAATTACCTTTAGGGTAAGATACACATGGTCTTTCTGTGCACTCCGTTGTACTCTAACATGCAGACACTCTGGCTCATCTTCAAGTATGAAGTCATAAATTGACACTGATGTCACTGGCAGCAAATGAAAAACCTATGGAAGATTTAATGAACTTGTTAATATGACATTTTTTAAAACAAAAGTCTTATAATATGGACACAACCTCTGTGTGATCTCCTAAATATAATAATCTTTGTATTACGCAATGGTAAAATTTGTATTTTTACTTGTTACCAGTCTCTCAATTGTTTCTACTTTGTATGCAAGGTATAGCAATGTTAAATAAATAAATAAGAAGATATTTAATGAACACTGACATAGACAAAGAATTTTTTTTTTATATTGAATGAATATTGATATATTGTCGTTTTTCAGTTTTTGACAAAATTTGAAAATGCCTGTTGGCCTTTATATTGTGTGTAAATTTCATGAAGAATGGACCAAAAGAAATATATATATATATACTCACTGAGCACTTTACTAGGAACACCTCCTTGTTTCTACACTCATTGTCCATTTTATCAGCTCCACTTACCATATAGGAATCTGTAATCCACAATTACAGACTGTAGTCCATCTGTTTCTCTGCATATTTTGTTTCCCCCTTTCACCCTGTTCTTCAGTGGTCATGACCCCCACTGGACCAACATAGAGCAGGTATCATTTGGGTAGTAGATCGTTCCCCTTCCTGGATCGGGGCCTTGTCGTGGCGGAAGGGCTTGTGTGGTCTAGGGATCTTCAGAGCTAAGTCATCGGGAGCAATATGCTCCTGGTAGGATTTCCCAGGGCGAACAGGTCTGGTGTGAAGACCCAGACTAACTCGATCCAAAAACCCTCCATGAAAAACGGACACAGAAGATCATGTACCCTGCCCAGGAGAGGGTCACCGGGACCTACCCCTGGAGCCAGGCCTGGGGGTAGCGCCCCTCGGCAAGCGCCTGGTGGCCGGGCAGCCCACGTAACCCGGCCGGGCTCAGCCAGAAGAGGACACATGGGGGGACCATGTGGGCCCACCACCCGCAAGGTCCAGCATGGGGGAGCGGTGCAGTGCCGTACAGGCAATGGGAGATGGCAGGGGGGCCCTTGGTGGCCTAGGCCCCTGCGGCAGAAACTGGCTCTTGGTACGTTGAATGTAACCTCACTGGGGGGGGAAGGAGCCGGAGCTTGTGCTGGAGGTTGAGAGGTACCAACTAGATATAGTTGGGCTCACCTCCACCCACAGTGTTGGCTCTGGAACCAAACTCCTGGATAGGGGTTGGTACCTCTCCTACTCAGGAGCAGGTTTGGGTATACTCATGAGTCCCTGGCTGGCGGCAGTGCAGTTGGAGTTTGTCCCGGTGGACGAGAGGGTCACCTCAATGCAATTAAAATCGCAGAGGGGAAAACTCTGACTGTTGTGTGGGCTTATGCACCAAACAACAGGTCGGAGTATTCAGCCTTCTTGGAGCGAGTGGGTGGGGTTCTGGAAAGGGTCCCGCGTACAGACTCCATAGTCTTACTGGGAGACATCAATGCTCATGTTAGCGACTGGGAGACCTGGAGAGGCATGATTGGGAAGAACGGCCTGCCCGATCTAAACCCAAATTGTAAATTGTTATTGGACTTCTGTACCAGGCATGGATTGTCCATAACGAACACCAAGTTCGAACACAAGGATGCTCATAAGTGTACATGGTACCAGAGCTCCTTGGGTCAAAGGTCAATGATCAACTTTGTTGTCGTTTCATCTGACTTGGGACCATATGTTCTGGACACTCGAGTGAAGAGAGGTGCTGAGCTGTCAACTGACCATCTGGTGGTGAGTTGGATCAGATGGCAGGGAAGACTGAGGGTCAGACCCGGTAGGCCCAAGCGAATAGTGAGGGTGTGCTGGGAACGACTGTCGGAGGCCCCTGTTCGGAATGATTTTAATTCCCACCTCTGGGAGAGCTTTTCTCATGTCCCGGAGGAAGTAGGGGACATAGAGTCTGAATGGACCCTGTTCAAAACCTCCCTTGTGGAAGCTGCCAGGCGTGGCTCTGGCCAAAAGCTTGTTGGTGCCTTTCAGGGCGGTGACCCAAAAACCCCCTGGTGGACACCAGTGGTGAGGGAGGCTGACGAAAGAGGCCTTTAGGGACTGGATGGCCCGAAGGACTCCCAACTCAGCAGATAGGTACCGACGGGCAAAAAGGGTGGCAGCTGCAACGGTGGCAGAAGCAAAATCCAGGGTGTGGGAGGAGTTTGGTGAAGCCATGGAAAAAGACTTTCAGTTGGCCTCAAGGAGGTCCTGGACAACTGTCCAGCGACTCAGGAGCGGTCGGGGTGGCTGCACCCAAGCTGTATTTGGCAGGGGTGGAGAAACTCTGACTTCAAATGAGGATATTGTTGGGCAGTGGAAAGAGCACTTTGAGGAACTCCTTAATCCGGGTGACATGCCTCCCTCACGGGAGTCAGGGCCAGAGGCCTCTGGCGTGTCAAGCTCCATTTCCCTGATGGAGGTCACTGAGGTAGTTGGCAAGTTGGCAAGCTCTTCAGTGGCAAGGCACCGGGGGTGGATGAGCTTAAGGCTCTGGATATTGTGGGGCTGTCGTGGCTGACATGCCTATGCAATATTGCATGGACCTCGGGAACAGTACCCTTGGACTGGCAGACCGGGGTGGTGGTCCCTATTTTGAAGAAAGGGGACCGGAGGGTGTGTGCCAACTATTGGGGTATCACACTGCTCAGCCTCCCTGGGAAAGTCTATGCCAAGATGCTGGAAAGGAGACCTTGACCGATAGTTGAACCTCAGATTGAGGAGTAACAATGCGGATTTCGTCCTGGCCATGGAACAATGGACCAGCTTTTCACCCTCTCACAGATTGTTGAGGGGGCATGGGAGTTTGCCAAGGCTTACGACCGTGTTCCTTGAGATATCTTGTGGGAGGTCCTCCGGGAGTATGGGGTGCTGGGGTTACTATTTCGGGCCATTCAATCTCTGTATGCCCGGAGTGAGAGCTGTGTTTGTATACTCGGCATAAAGTCGGACTCTTTAAGTGTTAGCATTGGACACCGCCAGGGTTGTGCCCTGTCTCCACTCCTATTCTTGATATTCATGGACAGGGTGTCAAGGCGTAGCCGGGGTCAGGAGGGCATTATGTGTGGAGGCCGGAGGGTGGCGTCTCTGCTATTTGCAGATGATGTCGTTCTTTTGGCTGGATCACATGGATGCCTCCAGCGCGCACTGGAGCAGTTTGCAGCTGAGTGTGAAGCGGTATGCGGATCAGCACCTCCAAGTCTGAGTCCATGGTCTTAGCCTGGAAAAGGATGGCATGCCCACTCCAGGTAAGGGGAAAGGACTTGCCCCAGCTGGAGGAGTTTAAGTATCTCTGGGTCTTGTTCACGAGTGATGGGAAGAGGGATCGTGAGATCGACTGCAGGCTGGGACAGGCGGCAGCAGTAATGTGGTCACTGTACCGGACTGTAGCGGTTTACCGATCAGTCTACATCCCGACCCTCACCTATGGTCATGAGCTGTGGGTAAAGACTGAAAGAATGAGATCGTGAATACAAGCAGTGGAAATGAGCTTTCTTTGCAGGGTGGCGGGCTACACTCTATTTGATAGGGTGAGGAGCTCGGCCATCCGGGAGGAGCTCGGAGTAGAGCCGCTACTCCTCTGCATTGAGAGGAGCCAGCTGAGGTGGTTCGGGCATCTGATCCGGATGCCCCCTGGACAGGCACAGCCTACCGGAACAAGACCCCGGGGTCGTCCTAGGACCCGCTGGAGGGATTATGTCTCCAAGTTGGCTTGGGAGCGGCTTGGGGTCCCTGGAAATGAGCTGGAGGAAGTTGCAGGGGACAGGTGAGCTACTGTCTCTGATTTTACATCTAGACGGTGGATCAACAAGGTAGGTGTGTCTAATAGAGTGGAGAGTGAGTGGTGGTACAAGTAGACCAGCACTGTGTCGGGTCCACCTGTACCAGCACAACACACACTAAAACCCTACCACCACGTGTTGACAATATGCTGTCACTGGGCTAATTCCTTTCCCAGTTGCTAGAGGGCAGTGATAACCCCAAGTTTGCAGTTAAGGAGGAGAAGAAGAAGAGATTTGGAGGGAAATTGGAGTATGTTTGGCATGTATGTGTTCCTCAAATGTGTTCTATATGCCTTTGTTGAGGAATGGAATGTTCTTTGGCTCAATGTAAGAAAGGTATTTGTGTTTTTTAAAGCTTTTTATACATTGGTAGCTTTATCTTAATGTGGTGAAAGGGACTGATGGCAGTGTTCAGTCATTTGTTTATACCTGTTTCTGTTTCCTTTTTCAGAAGGGTTTTGTTTTCTACTTGGTTTGGTCTGGGCATATTTCTGGATTTGTTCTGAATCCAGATTATCTCCTTTGGTATTTATACTGGCCATCTTGGTCTTTGACTGAAATACCAGCTTTAAGTGGCCTTGAGAAGCCATGCTACAGTCATCTTGTATCCTGCCGAGTGTTTTGAATGGAAATTGAACTTCAGGTGGATTCCTGATGAACCGTATCATCTCATACGGAAGTGAAAGAGATTCGGAGAATCTCAGAACCACTGGGAACTGGTGAGACTGTTTCATTATACCTGCTTAAAGCTTGTTACAGAGGAACTTGTTTTGCTCTAATATGTATTATATTTTTGTTGTTATTGTTTGGTTTTTTTTTGTTTGTTTATGCATTATCCAAATGGTATGAATCTGTATATAGTTGGAACTGGTTGTGCGAATATGCTTGGTGGACATGTCTCAAAATAATTCTATAAACAAATAAAGGTAAAATATTGTCTGTTTTGAACTAAATATCAGTAAGCATGTACGATTATTTCATATTAGGAAAGGTAACCCACCCCTGATGTGTTACAACATGTGTCACTGCAGTGCTGAGAATGATCCACCACAGAATGATCCTCCTGACCTTTGAAGAACTGGGTGAAAGGCGGCTAACAGTGTATGCAGAGAAACGGATGGACTACAGTCTGTGATTGTAGAACTGCACATATATGGTAAGTGGAGCTGATAAAATGGACAATGAGTGTACAAACAAGGTAGATACAATTTTTACCTTTCAACCTAAACCCAGTCACCCATAATGATGAAGTGAAAACTTTGTTTTAGAGTTTATGGAAAAAAAAATGAAAATCAAAAACTGAAATCTTTTTTTTCCCAGAGGTATTCAGATCCTTTGCTGAGGCACTACTAATTGTGGTCAGATGCATCCTGTTTATTTTAATTATCCTTAAGATGTGTCTAGAACTCAACTGGAGTCCACGTGTTGCAATCTGAATTGACTGGAAAGACTGGAAGAAGCTTGGCACAACCTTGAACCTTTATGGAGTTGGCTGTCCGGCTAAATGGGGCATCTAGGCAAGAAGGGCCTTGGTCAGGGAGATAAAAAAAAGAAGCCAACCGTCATTCTAAAAGAGCTCTTATGCAGTCTTGTGCAGAGATGGGACAGATTGTTGGACAGATGCACTTCATAAATCAGGCCTTTATGGCAGAGTGGCTAGACGGAAGCCTCTGTTGAGTAAAAGGCCCACTTGGACTTTGCTAAATAGCATGTAAAGGTCTCATAAAGAAAAAATTCCTGGTCTGTTTACTGTTTATACAAAATGAAACGCAACACCTCGTTTTGTAGCTTTATCGTTATTCAGGATGGAACTTCTAGCTAACTGTCATACAATTATGAAGCCTGAGCTATGATAAAAAACAAACATGATACCTGCATAGTGACGGAGTAGTACGACAAAGTGGGACGCTATGTGAATAATAAGGTAGCGCCAAGTTTAGCTTAAATGTTCAAGTATCTATGTTTTACTCTTTTTTTTTTTTTTTTTTTATTATTACGACTCCATTTCCAAAAATGTAAATAAAAACAAAATGCAATGATGTACAAATAATCGAAACCCTATAAATAGGGTTTGAAAATAGTGCAAAGACAACATATCAAATATTGAAACTGAGAAAGTTTGTTTTTTGAAAAAAAACATTTTGAATTTGATGCCAACAACTCACTCCAAAAAACTTGGGACAGGGGCAACAAAAGGCTGGCAAAGTTGTGTAATGCTAAAAAAACACCTGGTGGTTAATTGTCAACAGGTCAGTAACATGATTGGGTATAAAAAAAAAAGTATCCCAGAGAGCCTGAGTCTTTCAGAAGTAAAGATGAGGAGGAATTCGCCCCTCTGTGCTAGCAAATAGTGCAACAATTAAAGAATAGCATTTCTCAAGATAAAATAGCAAAGAACTTTTGCTTTTCATCTTTTACGGTGCATAATATCATTAAAAGTTTCAGAGAATCTGGATAAATCTCTGTATGCAAGGGACAAGGCCGAAAGGCGGTGCTTGCTGGCTGTTTTCTTTGGGTCCTCAGGCAGCACTACGTTAAAAACAGACATGACTCTCTAGTGGAAATCACTGCATGGACTCAGAAACACTTCTTAAAACCCAGTGAACCCATGAACACAGTTCATCACTGCATCCATAAATGCAAGTTGAAACTCTAAACGCATAGGAGAAACCACACATAAACAGGATCCAGAAATGCTGCCACCTTCTCTGGGCCCAAGCTCATTCAAAATGGACTGAGGGGAAGTGGAAGAGTGTCCTGTGGTCCGACGAGTCAACATTTGAAATTCTTTTTTGGAACTCATGGACACTATCCTCCAGGCTAAAGGCCACTCAGCTTGTTAATAGTGCACAGTCCAAAAGCCAGTATTCATGATGGTATAGGGGTGCATTAGTGCACATGTCATGGATGACTGGCACATCTGTGAAGGCATCATTAATGCTGAACGATATATACAGATTTTGGCAAACCACATTCTGCATGTATTACAATAGCATTGCTCCATATTAAAAGAGTCCAGGTGCTAAACTGACCTGCCTGCACTCCAGACCTGTGACCCACTGAAAACATTTGCCGTGTTATGAAATCAAAAATGAGACAAAGGAGACACCGAAATGTTGAGCAGCTGAAATCCTGTATCAAGCAAGAATGGGAAAACATTTCACTTTCAAAACTACAGCTGTTGGCCTTCTCAGTTCCCAAACGCTTACAGAGTGTAGTTAAAAGAAGAGATGATGGAAACACAGTGGTAAACATGCCCCCGTCCCATTTTTTTTTTAAACGTGTTGTTGCCTTCAAAATGGACACACATTTTTCAAAAAACAATACAATTTCTGACTTTCAACATTTGATGTGATGACTTGATAGTATTTTCTTTTACAATATGGTTTATTTCTGCACAGCGTCCTAACTTTTTTGGCAATGGGGTTGTATTTACGTAGGTTTTGATTGATTTTTGAAGCAAACAAATTACAATTTTGGCATGGATTTACAGAAGAGAGTTTGAGTCCAAGTCCAGAGTTTGTTAGCAACGTCAGCCTAGCATCTTCCATTCTAAAATAGAGGAGCATATGTCAGATATCAAACATCAAATCATGTCTTGGCTTATCGACTGAATCTGGGGTAAATGATAAATCATTTTTCAGTTCAACTATCGTTCTTATGTCTCTGCAACAACTGTATGCTGGTGGCTTTGTATTTTTCCTGTCCACATTGCTTGTGTTGTAGTTGCTGTAATATTGCACTAAATGTGCAAATGTTTTAACCCCTTAAATGGCCCAAAGTTTTATTACTCACTTCTATAACCTACGAATTACCCAGCAAGTTTGCATTGACGTCCCCGTAGTTACTGAATGATAAGTCTGGGATTTTAAGTGGTTAAAGTATTAATTTCTGGCTTTCATACTTCAGAGATAATTTTGTAATTGTTTGCTGGTTGTCTACTCAACTCACTGATGGAGTACAAGCCTTTATCACTCTGCAGAGGAATGGAGGTGTCCGTATGACTCCATATGAACTCTTGTTGTTTTTACTGGCCCTTTGCTGATACTCTGTCCATCTTATGATCATTTACACCATTCCTTGGCCTAATAAACACTCACAAAACTCCATTGTCAATTGCTGTTAAGTATAACCTCTAGGTTCTAAAATGCTTGGTATTAAAAATGATGAGAAAAATCAAGCTCTCAAGTATGTGTTGAATATTCAGTAAATCTGAACTTCACCTCGTCAGCATTCAGGCGTTTTCTTGGTTCCATGATGAACACACTCTGATCCACAGCACTAAGTCCACACAGTGAACCAGGCAGAGCTGATAGCTGGAGAGTGTTTTCCTCACCAGGAACTGCCTCAGTGGGAGAGAACTGCAGTGAGACCTGAGGATCATGAAGTTCAGAGTGATTTATCTTTTTCACAATAATTGTGAGAAAAAAGACTGACTAATTAACTAATGCTAACAATTACATGAAAATATGCAAACATATCAAAAATATCAAAGTGTGTTATATCACCTTGTTTCTAAAACATTTTTCAACATTAAAATTCTTGCTAGCAGCGATGACGTTCTCACTGGGCAGCACACAGTACACCAGAACCTGCACTACAGGAGCCAGTTCAGCATCAACAGACAGTCTGAACGAGACTTTTCCCTCTATGAGCTTTTTGGATTCTTTCACTTCAACTTTCTCATATCCATGATGGACTATGGCTCCTTTAGACAAGACCTGCACCAAAGAACCAAACTGATATTGACAAACAGCCAACAGTATTTCATTTAAAGCTGTCTGTACAGAGGACATGTAAATGTTAATTTTAGAATATATGACTGTATATACTTACCATGTATATAATATCAGTGCTGTAATTTTCAGTGATTTCTCCAATAATAGAGTACTTAATGTTTATGGAAATTTCAGAACCACATGGAATCGGTTCCTTCAAGCTCTCTATTGATAATTCACTGTACACGGGACTGTAAGGTGTAACAGGTTGGAGGAGTGGTATAGTCATGTAACTGACTGCAAAGAAAGGTCTTCTATATATTTGAAATTCATCATCTGGACAGACACGTGCCTAGAAAACAGTAAGACAGGATTTTGTTTCAGTAAATTGACAGCATAGACACATTTTCGGAAAATATTTGGTCATCATACCATACCAGCAGTGAAATCTCTGTTTGAGGGTGATCAGGCGCATTAATTGTGAAGTTGGCTAATCCATTAATATCTGTTGTAAGATTTTGAGGGAGCTCTCGAGATAGACTTTGACCTCCCATAAGACATACTTTCTTGTTAGGTATTGGTTTTCCATTGAAGTTTGTAACTTTGATCTGTTTATCGGTGAAAGAACATTTATAATCAAATTGTCAATGTCAAAACAGTAAAAAACTTACAAAGTATAAAGAATATAAGACGTCAAGGACATTTGAATGTAAAAACACACACCTTTCCCTCTATAACTGTGTCCCGTTCAAAGTGTTTTGGTAAATCAAGAAACTCAGCTTTACCAATTTCATAAGTAAGCTGTATGCGTTCTGGTTTTATAATGGAAATATCTAGAATAAAATAAAGTGACACAAATTCCATTACTTGCTACATATGACTGAAATCTATAAAAAATGCATTTCAGTTTGATAGTCTGTTTCAAAGTTAGCAGACAGGCCATGTTATTAACTCACCTGTTCCTTCCTCTGTCACTGTAATAGTAGCATCTACCTCATTTTCCAAATAAGGCTGAAATTCAGGCTTAGTGAAAGCTGACATGTTGAAGACAGCAGAGGCACAGCCAGACTCATTCATCTACAAGCCAAACCACAAAAACAAATGCTGTTATTACATGTATAAAACTGCCTAGCACTTTTCTTGCTAGAAGCTGATTAGAAGAGGATGCTGCTTATCCTCCTGGGTCACGGGGGGTACTGGAGCTGGTGCTGAAGGCAGAGGCCAGGAAACACCCTGGACAGGCTACCAGTCCATCACAGGGCAGACACACTTACATACACATTCACACATAAGAAGAGGAAGTACTGAAGAACATTATCGTTTTATTCTAATGAACGGTTAGAACTGTTTCATCTAATGAGAAAGATGTTCACTGCATAAGAGTTTCTTTGTTGTATTTCAGTTGAGTTTCAGTCACTCTGACCACAGAAGGACAGAATCTCACCTCTCACGGAGAATTTGAACTGACTGGCTGACGCACTGTCCAATGGGAAACAATTGTATATCAAGCTAATTGCTAGTAGCATGCAGTTGTGTCTCTACTTACCGATAAGCCTTTCAAAAAAGGTATACGCCTAGACGCTGAACCAGGAATTTGTGACAGATCGAAAAGCAATCACTACAGTGGAAAAACGTAAGGATTTGCATTGTAAAATGAAATGCTGAATTCCTGTTGGAATTCAATACAATTTGATGTGATAAATGCATGAGTATATTGCTTTCCAATGTGCTCTACTTAAAACAACGTTAAATCAATGTAATGGATCTTTTACTTTTCATTTTGGTGTGTTTTCCACTTGTTACTGTTTAAATGCAATCTCATCTGCATTGCATTTTTGGTTGCATTTCAATGAAAAAAATACATTTGAAGTGCAAAAAAAGAGGTCAAGTCACATGAAAACAATGTAAAAGGCTTTGCTTTCCATTTTGGCTTATATTCTGCATGTCATCTATGGAAAAGTAATATCATGTGTGCATTGTATTTCACTGTTTTGTCTGTTATGATCGCATTTCAATGAGGAAAATCCATTTAAAGTACTGCATAGTGGAAAGCAATATAGTTATGCATTCATTATATTTTAAAGTGGATTGTTTTCAATTCTGATGTGATTCTGGGTTTTGTTTAGCAGAAAAACTGGTTTCTGTTTTCCGTTCACTGCAGTCTTTACCACCACTGTCCTCAATTGCTGCCCACAATGGCGACTAGTTTTCATCAACTAGTCTATGTAAGCCCTTTAACACATACTTACACACCTGCACTGTTTCATCCAGGCATGATGAGATCAATGGGATATACTCCTGATAACGCTGTGTAGGGCACACTTTCACCACTGCTTTACCAGGTACTGGCTGTCCATAAGTGTACCTTCAAAAATAAGCAGATAAAGAATGGGGTAAAGGCAGGCAACGTAATTTTTATACATATATATAATACAATGTAAATTTACATGCAGATATTACAGATGTTCCATTTGGTTGTACTAAAATCCCATTGATTACATTTAAAGATGGCACAAATAAATGAAAACTTCATTTCATTTCATGCTTCTTTCATGTTGAGCGCTTGTGGTTTACTCTTGAAACAGTCACTCACTTTGCACAAAGCTCTATCTTCAGTTCCTCCTCTCCAACACTCTGTTGTTCTGGTGTTTTCACTGTAACCTCAAACCTGGGTAAAACTAAAAGACAAATGGAATCTGTTATTACAGTAAATGGCACTAATTATTATTAACAGAAAAGCTAATGTCCTAGTGCTGTCACTTACCGTACTTCTTCACCTTAAAGTAATGCCTGGTTTCTCTATCCCCAATGTTAGCCTGCAGTTTATACTGGCCCTCAGGAGCCTCAGGATTCAGTTTGTGAGAAAGCTGCACTATCAGGCCTGTTGAGGACACATTCGTCCACTGACCGATCCTGTTACCATTATTATCCTGTTTGGTTCCACAAAAAGAGAAAGATTTTTTTTTTGATTCATTGCAGTGACAGTATTAGGAGGAACAAAAAAAGATTACAGACTTTATTCATTAAGAGTTTTAAAATGAAGATGTGTTTCCATCTCCTTACCTCAAGAGCCAATAAGCTGTACTGTAAGGGACAATAGAACTGCATGTCACATTGTGTCATTTTGATTAATAAATGTCATTTTGCATAGTATAATAAAAACCTCTAAAAGCATTTAACACATCAACAACTAAAATGGTTGATTTAACAGATAGATGGGTTTTTACGAAAATGGCACTGGAGAGGCTTCTTGTGTGTAATATATCTAATATATATGTCAACCAAATTCAGTCTTATTCAGAATTTCTTAATTCATAGATTTTTTTAAGTATGACAATTTCTTTAACACTGGTTTACCTTTACAGTCAAAGAAAAGCTCTTACCTCTTGTTTAAGGGGGATGAAATTTTTATCCATAGTGACAACTCTGAAATTCACTGTTTGAAAGGACATTAACAAAGAAATATCACATTCTGAGCCATACGATCAGTAATAATTACTTTGCCATTAAACTGTGTTGCAGAAATGATGAATTACCTGTTTGGCCGGGGTTGTAGATTGGTTTATCAGTCTGGATGAATGTCAGCGGGTAGTAGGATTTAAACATGACTTTAGTTCTCTGTGTTCTCCGATACCTTTCACCTTTGACCTCTACTCTGATCTCCTGCACTGACTCACCCTTCAACCTGTGGAGCCTGTAGAAATCATATGATGAGCTATTTTCCACAGTCAGACACGTCAAACACACACACAAAAAAAAATATATATAAAATATAATATATTGTGACCTAAATATAAAATATAAGATAAATAATCTTGGTTTCTGACCTTAAACTGAGAGCAGCGGTGAAATTCTTCCTCCACTCTCTCCTGTAGAATTATTCTGTTCTGGTTGTTGTGAACCCGATAAATAGTCATTAGCAAAGTTTCTTTAGGGTTCAGAAAACTCATACACAGTGTAGCCTCAGATCCAGACTCTATCACTGCAGGAAACGTCACCATGAAATACCTAAAGACAAAAAGTAGTAATTTTAAGATGGCGCCCACATTAACACAGGTTTAGAGGTGTAATATGAAACTTTACTGAACAAATGTGAGTTATGGATAAGAAGGTTATTCAAAGCAATAGAAAAAAAATGCTGAGTTCCTCCCTTAAGATGCCTTGCCAGGCCTTTACTGCAGCTGCCTTTAGTTGCTGCTTGTTTGTGGGTCTTTCTGCCATCTGTCTTCAATAAGTGAAAAGCATGCTCAGTTGGGTTGAGGTCAGGTGACTGACAACTGACAAAAGTTGGGAGGATAAAGCCGTTTTATAGTGTTTAAATATATCAACCTCCTGGTCCAGCCGGTCAGTTTTTACTCACTTTCTGACTTATTAAGGTGGACAAAGTGATTTTAGTTGGAGATTTTAACTTGCATATAGATGATGCCACAGATGTGTGGCCACTGAATTTCTTAATATTACTGAATCTTTTCATTTCAAGCAACATGTCTCAGCTGCCACTCACACAGGTAGCCATACCTGGGACCTTTATTTTTTCTCTGGGATTAGATATTGATCATGTCTGTGGTGAGGACCTTTTGATCAGTGTTCATAAATACATTTTTTAATCTCTCTGTAAATACTGATGGGCTGCATGGTGGTGCAGTGGGTAGCGCTGTCTGGGGTCCTTTCTGTGGGGTCCTTTATGTTGATGGATGAAGTAGTACTGTTAAAGGCCAGGACTAGGACTATCTGCAGTACTTCTCTGTGGATGACGGATGTCTGCTGCTTGAGACAAAAGTGTCGCAGGACTGAACAACTATGGAAAGCCACTGGGCTAGAGGTGCATTTCTTTTAATGTATTAGTAAAGGAAGCTTGGTTTGCTTACTTTGCTAACTTAATTTCTTCTTGTAGGAGAAATCCTAAGATCTTGTTTGATACCATAAGTAATATTGTTTCACCACCTCTCTCTACATAATCATGTTTTTCTGTTAATGATTATAACGAGTTTCTTACTTTCTTTGTTGATAAGGTGATGGCTATTATGTCTAGTATTCAGTCTGTGACTTGTTCATCCAACATTAGCCCCACTGCACCTCTTATTGTTCTGGACTGTTTCCAACCTATCAGCTCAGAAGGTCCTATGCATTTGATTAGGAAAATGAAGCCATCTTCTAGCCCTCTGGATGTAATACCATCTTAACTTCTTTTAAAAGTTTTACCAATTATTAGCCCCGCAGTATAAGTTAATATTAATTCTTCAGAATGTAAATTAAAATAGAATGCAATGATACGCAAATCATGTGAACCATATTTATAAAGGAAAATACTACAAAGACAACATATCAAACCTTAAAAGTGACAATTTTATTATTTTCTTTTTTAAAAATATGCCTATTTTGAATTTTATGCAGACAGCACATTCCAAAAAAGTTGGGACGGGGGCATGTTTACTACTGTGTTTGATCACCTCTTCTTTTAACAAAACTGTAATTGTTTGGGAACTGAGGAGACCAATTGCTGTAGTTTTGAAATTTAAAGGTTTTCCCATTCATGTTTGATATAGAATTTCAGCTTCTCAAAAGCGCTGGATCTCTTTTGTTGTATTTTTCACTTTGTAATGTGCTAAATGTTTTCACTGGTGACAGGTCTGGACTGCAGGCAGGCCAGTTTAGCACCCAGACTCTTTTAATACAGAGCAATGCTGTTGTAATACATGCAGAATGTGGTTTGACATTGTCTTCATGAAATAAGCAAGGCCTTCCCTGAAGAAGATGACGTCTGGATGGCAGCATATGTTGCCAAAACCTGTATATATCATTCAGCATTAATGGTGCTTTCATAGATGTGCAGGTCACCCATGACATGCACTAATGCACCCCTATACCCTCATGAATATTGGCTTTTGAACTGTGCACTGATAACAAGCTGAGTGGTCTTTAGCCTGGAGGACAATTTGCATGATTTCCAAAAAGAATTTCAAATTTTGATTCGTCGGCTCACAGGACATTTTTTCCCTTTCCCTCAGTCTATTTTAAATGAGCTGAGGCCCAGAGAACGTGGCAGCGTTTCTGGATTTTGTTTTTATGTGGTTTCTTCTTTGTGTTTTAGAGATTTAACTTGCATTTGTGGATGCAGTGACAAACTGTTTTCATAGACAGAGGTTTTCAGAAGTGTTTCTGAGCACATGCAATGATTTCCACTGCAGAATCATATATGTTTTAAATGCAGTGCCACCTGAGGGCCCAAAGATCATGGCCAGCATATACTGGTTTTTGGCCTTGTCCCTTACATACAGAGATTTCTCCAGATTCTCTGAATCTTTTAATGATATTATGTACTGTAGATGATGAAGAGCATAGGTTCTTTGCTATTTTATGTTGAGAAATGTTATTCTTGAATTGTTGCACTATTTGATCAAATAGTCTTTCACAGAATGGTGAACCCCTCCTCATTTTTATTTCTGAAAGACTCAGCCTCTCTGGGATGCTTTTTATACCAAATCATGTTACTAAACTGTTGCCAATCAAACACCAGGTGTCTTTTTTTTAGCATTACACAACTTTACCAGCCTTTTGTTTCCCCGTCCCAACTTTTTTGGAACGTGTTGTTGGCATCAAATTCTAAATGGGCATATATTTTTCAAAAAACAATAATATTTTTCAATTTCAACATTGGATATGTTGTCTTTGTAGTATTTTAAGGTAAATATAGGGATGAAATGATTTGCACATCATTGCATTTTATTTTTAATTACATTTTTTACAGCGCCCCTTTTTTGGAAATGGGGTTGTAGATTGATCAACAGTAAATGCTATTGCAAAAGTGTGGACTGAGTGGACCCAAAGATAAAGAGCCCAAACAATCTACATGCAATGTGTGATCAGTATAATGGTTGTGGAATCTGTCCTACACTTTGGAGAACTTCAACTAATGCAATAAAACATCTTTAAAAAAATAAAATTACAATATCATCCATGAAAGATCTAAAGCTACTAGATGCTGCAACATATCATCAAAAGCACCATGTGAGAACTTATTAATGAAAATGTTCAAATTGGCCATGAACTCCAAGTTTGTTCTAAATGTGAAAATACTAAAAGGTGTGATGAATGCAAAACCAGCCATCGTGATTTCCTACTAAAATAAAATCACCTACAAAACAAAATCCTAACATACATTACATAGTAAGTTTTGTGTGTTTAGGTTGTAATACAACATACAACTGGAATTGTTTTCTGTTCTAATATACACATTTTATATCACATTTTAGAATGCAGCTTGTAAGAAATAAAAAAAGTTGTAGTGAACATTTTTACAGATCCAACATACAAATATACTTTTTTGATATAGCCTACTATGTTTTTATACAGCAGCTTTGATATTTGTGAAATGATATTAAGCCACTGTTGCTTAAGGTGGAATGAGCCTGAAACTGGACAAATATTCAAAGTCAACAATAAAAACCCAGTTGGGTAGATTGTATTGAAAAGAAAGCATGTTTAACATTATTACCATATGGTTATATTACAGTATGACACAAAATAAAGCATGTCATCTTTTGGTGTTACTTACGGTCCTAAAGTTTGTCCATAGACACAGAGAAAGAGGAAGCAGGCTAACAGTAGCCTTTTACTAAAGTGAATCCTCCTGACAACCATGATGAAGTCTGGTCACCAACAACAAGTCAAGAAGCTCAGCTGCCTGTTTAAAAGATCATTCAGCCCACAGGAGATTCTCATCAATGATTAATCAATACCTTTTGGCTGAATTGAAAACTTGTACCATAAGCAACAATATATCCATATGTGGGAAGTTGAAATGTAGTATATTCAAAGTCCAAAAACGTTAAATATTTACAGTTGCTTGCAAAGGTTTGGGTGCCCCTGGGCAAATTTCATGTTTTGTTGATTTTGGAAGTGACAGTCATGCATTCACAGAGATCCACCTTTTAGAGATTAGCTTTCCTGTAATACTGAGAACTAGTTTCACTGTTTCACATGTCCGCATCAGTCAGCCTTCTTATACCTGGACTAACGTAACTACAACTACTGGGCAATCGTGAGTTGCTGGCCATTAAACTGGCATTGGAGGAATGGCACCATTGGTTAGAGGGGGCAAACCATTCTTTTACGGTGCTGACATGTCATTGGAATCTGGATTACCTTCGTAAATCAAAGAGACTATATTCCAGACAAGCAAGGTGGGCAATGTTCTTTTCATGCTTTAACTTTGTTATCACACACAGACCAGGGGTCTCATAATGGCAAAGCTGATGGGATAATGACAAAGGCCTCACTTGTCTCAGTTACGTTTAATGTAAACAGTACTACCGTATGAAAAACACTGGGCAAAAAGGGCATCCATAGGAGAGTTACAAGGCGCAAACCACTGCTGACCAAATAAACACAAAGGCTCATCTCAAACTTGCCAAAAGCCATTGAGATGACCCATAAGACTTTTGTGTTAATATTTTGTGGACTGATGAGTCAAAGGTGAAACTTTTTTGGAAAGCATGGGTCCCGTTACATCTGGCGTAAAGCTGCATTCCACCATAAGAACTTCATACCAACATGGTCGTGCTGAGTGTGATTGTCTGGGGTTGCTTTGCTTCTGCAGGACCTGGACGATTTGTCATAACTGAATGAACCTTGAACTCTGCTCTCTGTCAGGAAATCCCCAAATGCCTGCCTGCCTGTTTGTGACCTAAAGCTCAAGCACAGTTGGGTTATGCAGCAGGACAATGATTTGAAGCACACAAGCAAGTCCACCTTTGAATGGCTCAAATAAAAAACAAAAAGTAAGGTTTTGTAGTGGCTGAGTCAAATTCCTGACTTGAATCCCATTGAGATGTTGTGGCATGACCTTCAACAGGCAGTTCACGCTCGAAAACCCTCCAATGTAGCCAAATTAAAACAATTCTGCAAAGAGTGGGCCAAAATTCCTCCACAGTGATATAAAAGACTGATTGCAAATTATTGCAGATGTTTGACTGCAGTTGTTACTGCCAAGGGTGGCACAACCCATTATTAGGTTTTGGGGGCAATTACTTTTTCACATGGGTGTTTTTTTTTTTAATAAATGTTTATGTTCCATAAATGAAATGATCTTTGAAAAGTTGCATTTTTTTGTTTTTTTTGTGTTATCCTTATCTTATATTACAATTAGTTTTATGGTATGAAATATTTAACTGTGAAAAATTAGCAAAAGTAGTAGAAATACTTTTTCACAGCACTGGATGTGTTGATAAAAATGCTACTAAATTCTGTGGAAAGGGAGTTTCATAGGTATGGAGACATTCAAAGAAGCATTTACTTGTGTCCTCTTATGAAGCTATAGTCGGCCAGAATGTAACTGCTGCACTATTTAAGGTGGAACGGAAAAAATTGAACTAGAAGCAGACAAACTGGAAGCTGACTTCAGCCTCATCGTTCTCTATGGCAAAAATCAGGCAGATTTGTAACGTTACTGTCCTGCCTCACATGTACAACTCAGAACATTTAAAAATCTAAACATTTTGCATTGAAGTTGACTGTTGTGAATTGACAAGCTAATAGAGTTGCTTATACTGCATTTACCTACGTCAAGGGTAAACAAAATAATGAATAGATTAAATGTTTTGATGTGTTTTCTTCTCTTCTCTGGAGTGAAGGTGGCAAGTAAATCGAGTAATGCTCCATAGTAACACAGTACTGTGGAAGCACAGGTTCTTATCTCATAAATAGTTCTTGCAAATTATTAATTATTACTACATATTTCAGCCTGATATATTTGTTTGTTAATTTTGAAATTATTTTAGATATCAGCATAATAATAACAATCAATTCTGCAGTGTATTATCCTTGCTCTGTTTGGGTGCCTTTACATGCATTCAATAATCTGATCATAATTGGATTTCTGCAGTTATCTGATTATTCAATTGGTCATGTAAACAGCAAATGCCGATTTCTTATTTCGGAGTAAGGTCTAGAAATCTGATTAAGAAATCTGATAAAGAGAGCTGGATTTTAGTTCAGTAATCAGATTTCTCAGTGTATGTAAACTCTTATTCTGATTTCTTTCGGATTTCTTAGTCTATGCATGTGTGAAACAGACCACAGTACCAGAAATAAGCAAGCAGCATTGCCGTGAGATGGCAGCAAAACACTTTTGGAGTGATGCTGAAAGCAACTACATGCTTCACAAAATTAAGGAATTAAATATTTTTCTTCTTCTGGATGATGTATGTTCATATCTTCATGTAAAATTGCACGTTTTTTTTTAAGTTTGAGTTTTACATTTCTTCCAAAAGTAAGCTCATATGTAAAATGTAAGTGTGACTTTCTGTAAAATTCCTACAGGCTTAACAATAAACTGCATCTTTTTACTTACTGTGTTCAATCCATTTGAACTGATTCTACTATTTTAAAGAACAACAATGGGGTTTTCCTGAAATTACAGCTGGCTGGAATGCCCCAAGCATTGGCTGAGTAGGAGGCTCACTGATGGTGGACACCCCTAATAAAGGCTCCGCTTAGATCAGTCAGTTCCTTCCTGGAACTTTGGGGGTCTTAACTCAGTGCTGTATGCAGGTCCTTCACAGGCCTCCATAGCACTCGACTCAGCGCTACAGTTCACTTGTGTGCCACAAAAAATTGGTGTCATCAGCAGGTGCCCAGTTGCACCTGTGGTTTTGTTTAAATTGGATTCTTTGACTTTGTCTACATCTGAACATAGTTTTTTTTTTTGATGTCTGCTTATACATTTTGAATTTGACAGACTATTTCAAAAGACTATTCCACCTGCAGAATTTGTAGACAAAGGAAGATGCAACACCTTTTTTCTTTTCTGTTTTTTTGTGCAGCACCTCGATATGAGTGGTGACATTGATTGGAACTTGCTAGCACGATTTAATTAGCTACAATGGTATTTTAGTTTTCATTGGCTACATTGGCTTCAACTCTTCCCATTTGACTGGGTAAGCCTGTGATCAATCTGGGTAGACCTGGGATCAATCTGGGTAGACCTGAGATCAATCTGGGTAGGCCTCTGATCAATCTGAATGGGCATGGGATGAATCTGGGTAGGCTTGTGATCAATCTGGGTGGGTCTGGAATCAACCTGGGTAGGCCTCTGATCAATCTGAATGGGCATGGGATTAATCTGGGTAGGCTTGTGATCAATCTGGGTAGGCCTGTGATCAATCTGGGTAGGCCTCTGATCAATCTGAATGGGCATGGGATGAATCTGGGTAGGCCTGTGATCAATCTGGGTGGGTCTGGAATCAACCTGGGTAGGTCTGTGATTAATCTTGGTGGATCTGTAATCAGTCTGGGTAGGCCTCTGATCAATCTGAATGGGCCTGGGATCAAACAGGCTAGGCCTTTGATCAGTCTGTGTAGGCCTGTGATCAATCTTATCCATACGTACGCTGCTGTCACATACTGCTTTTGCATACTATATAGTATGGATGTTTAAAAAAATGTGAGAAAAGATCTACCTCAGAATGTTTGGTTCTGCTTTACATTAAGTGTCTCTAAATGTGTCTAATAACTTTAACAACAAAGGCCACAACAATGTAAATACTGGTTAAAGTATTCACTGTTACAGATGGATCACAGTAGTACCAACTTTCCTAACATATAGCTAGCTGTAGTTGTATGCTTGTGTGACCAAAGTAACCAAAGTTTTGGCTTTAAAACATTCTCTTATATGATGCATTTATATTGCAACAGCTGTTGTCTTTTTGTCTTTTGTACTGTGAAATTTGAAACAGATTGATTATTAATTTGTGTGATCTAATCAGGTTGTCATGTTACAACACAAATATTCCACAGTAAATCTATAAAAGCTAAACTTTAAAATGAACAGACAGTATATATTTTAATCAATTTCATACAAGTTACTGTTAAAGATATCAGCAGCTGCTGTGCAAAATGATCACATTACAGAATAGTAAGCCAGAAATTTGGTTACTCTGTCACATAAGCAGAAAACTCCCCTTCTCTTCTTCAGAGCTCTCTCCTCATATCCTTTCAGATTTGGTCTTGTTTTATGTATTCATTGTTTATATCTGTTTTCATTACTATTGACCTTTTGGAATATCTAGATTTTAGACTATTTGCATTGTTTTCTGTGGTTTTTGGCATAGAGTTTGTATTAAACCGTTTTTTGGATCTTAATTTTGTCCTTTTATTTCACTGGTTACAACAACGAAGCAGCACATGAGTTGCTTGACATCCATATTTATTGAGCAAAAATAGTTATATTCCGTTATCTCTTGAGAACAGAAAGTAAAACCGATATACAGACAGTGTCAGTGTTTTCTGTGTCTCATACTGTGAGGCTGCAGGTCTGAGTGCTCACACACAGGGGGAGGAGTACTCTGTCTCAGACTGGTCACCTGAATAAAAGAGGTATTGAAATTCAGTAAATAAAAGCAATACAATTACCTAAATAGTGAAGTATAAAGCCTAGGAAAGTCTTACTTGTTTGGTAGTAATCATAAACTTTGATCACAGCTGGTTTGAGGTTTTTGACTGAAAGCACCTGTTTAAGATGTAGCTGATAATTTATAGGAATATCCCTTGGTACCTGTTGAAACAAATGAGCCATTGTACTGTTTTAAATGCTCCATGGTACATGTTCAGTTTGCTGTAGAATTCAGACTCTTTTTGTTTCACAAGAACTTTCAATTTACCATTCTCGGCAGTGATCATGTTCATGTGTCATATATACAGACAGATGACACATTAAAGGAAAGACTGAATACATCGCTACTGTCAGAGCAAAACCTTGCATCTCCATTTTTGTTGTTTTTCAGTTTTTGACATAATTTGAAAATACCTACTGTCCTTAATATTATGTGTAAATTTCAAGACGGATGGATCAAGAGAAATTGCCCAGAATTACTTGTAAAAATGTCTGGTTCCAATGACTTACATTAAAGGAAAATATGTTGGTAACACTGTACAATACTGTTTTGTAGTTAATAAGTAACTACTCAGGAACTAAGAAGGAACGAATGAGTAGTGCTGCATTAACACTTAAGTAACTACTCTTAACTACCAAGGACTACAAGTTAACTACTCAGTAGGTAATAGTGAACTAATGATTAGTGTAGTTCACTATTAACTAAAAAATAACTACTGAGTCTCATAGAGAATTACTTAGTAACTATGGTTTCTTTGAATAAATTATCGATCAATTCAACATTAATTGCTCCATAGCTGACTCTGACAAGGTTCCTGCTGAACTACTAACTGATGTAGTGCATTCCAACACTTCTAACAGTAGTAAAATACACTACACATGGTGCAGTCTCTACAATATAATAATATAATATCCTCAGAGAAGGCTGGGGGCATCACACCACACTGCCCTGACTGGTGTCCCTCATGTGTTTGTTTTGATCAAAAACCTTAAAAGGCTAATGCACATCTTCATATTTGACAGTGTGAACCAATTTGTACATCAGCCTGCAAAAAGGACAACCGCTAAAATACTACAGTATTCAGTAGACCAGTCTGCTTACTTCTAATCTTTAGAATACACCATTCTTTATGAACTATTCTAATGAACTAGGAGTTAATAATGAGCAAGAATAGTATAGACTGAAACACATGGTAACTCATCATTAATGAATTAGGAGTTAATGAAGATCTGGAACAGTGTTATAAAGTAAATCATATGGTAACTCGTTACTAATGAACTAGGTGATGATGATTAGGAACAATATTATAAAGTGAAATACATGGTAACTCATCATTAATGAATTAGGAGTGAATCATGTTCTGGAACAGTATTATAAAGTGAAACCCATAGTAACTCATTACTAATGGACTAGCAGTTAATAATAATGAGGACCAGTAATATAAAGTGAAATACATTATAAATAAAAACACTTAAAGAAATGATGTGCTGCAGTACAAAAAAATTTGAAAAAAGTAAGAGTAAACAAGTTGTTTGAGTATTTCTTTTTATTTGTGAACAGTCTAAATATGAAAACATTCCTGAGTTAGCTATCATTGAAAATAATACAAGCAAACAAATTTAAATCAGATTCTGTCATTCCTACTGAAGGAGAAAGTCTGAGAGCTGAGACTGATCACAGCATGTTCTGATAGTACAGTAATTACACATCTTTCTGTTTCATATCTGAGGCACAACCTTTTACTGCCTATTAGCTTAGCTCATGTTAGCTAAATTAACTAGCTAGCTAGCACGTACTCATAACAGAACATAAGCAGCAGCTTTAGGTTTAATAAAGCACTGACAGGTGCTTATAATTATGAACCAACATGGTAAAATTGACCTCGTATATGAAGACCGAATTCTGAAGTCTGAATCAAAAGTCTCACATTAGTGGCCCGGGGGTCTGTCATGAGTCTGATTCACTTATCATACATCAGGAGATACCGCAAGTCACAATTAAAATATGAACAGAATTATCAAACTAATCCACTGAGAATGCTCACAGATGCTCAACAGAAACACCAAAGCTATCATAGTAAGAGTCCTGGGCAAATCTACTGTTTAATGTAAGTTTATTTAATTCAATAGAACTCTAAAATGTTTATTATTTTAGATGTCAGATTCTCTTTATATTTATATTTCTACTAAAAAATGGAGTGGTGAGACCAAGACAAGATTGAGACTGAAAAGATTTTTCAGAATTTAAAAAATAAAAAGATTATCAAACTAATCCACTGAGAAACCTCACAGATGCTCAACAGAATTGACATTTCTGTTAAAAGCGAACTAGCACAACAGAGTCAGCACAAATGTAGAGATACAGTTGGCTGACTCACTAACTAATCTGAGCTAAGTAGGTATGGTCCTCTGGAACAATGTCTTTTACCATGTTGGTTCATAATTATAAGCACATGTTAGTGCTTTATTAAACCTAAAGCTGCAGCTTATGTTCTGTTATGAGTGCATACTAGCTAGCTAGTTAATTTAGCTAACATGAGCTAAGCTAATAGGCAGTAAAAGTTTATGCCTCAGATATGAAACAGAAAGATGTGTAATTACTGTACTATTAGAACATACTGTAATTATTCTCAGCTCTCAGACTTTCTCCTTCAGTAGTAATGACAAATTTTGATTTAATTTTGTTTGCTTGTATTATTTTCAATCATATAGCTAGCTAACTCAGGAATGTTTTCACATTTGGACTGTTCACAAATAAAAAAGGACTCTATAAACAACTTGTTTACTCTTACTTTTTTCAAATTTTTTTTATTAATATTTTTTGTACTACAGTACATCGTTTCTGTAGGGGTTTTTATTTCTAATGTATTGCATTTTATAATACTGTACCTGATCATCATTTACTCCTAGTTCATTAATGATGAGTTACCATGAGTTTCACTTTATAATACTGTCCTGATCATCATTAACTCCTAGTTCGTTAATGATGAGTTACCATGTTTTTCACTGTATAACACTGTTCCTGATCTTCATTAACTCCTAGTTCATTAATAACGAGTTACCATTGTTTCATTTTATATTGTTCCTGATCATTGTTAACTCCTGAATAGCAACACCTCCTTCATTATCTAACAGACAGTAATTATATAATCACTTGGTATATTTAGAACCAAGTGAATTTGAAGGCAGGACACATACACAATCAGATATTTCTGTGAGCCCTCTCTTCAACTGACCCTGCCCTCAAGAGGCCTTTAAAGGAGAGCTACTGGTCAGAAGAAACACTGGCACACATGCTCCTGCAGATAAGAATGGTGTTTTCTTTTCCAAAGATGAGTAGTAAGCAGACTGGTTCACTCAATACTGTAGTATTTTAGCAGTTGTCCCATTTGTAGGTTGATGTGCAAATTGGTTCACACTTCCAAATATGAAGATGTGCATTAGCCTTTTAAGGTTTTTTTTTATCAAAACCCATGCTCTGTGGCATGTATTAAGATACTGAGCAGGCCCAGTTGACATCAATTTTGGATAAAGATGGCAAAAAGAAAAGATGTGACTTTGAAACTTACTGCTCAACTGGCTAGTGTTTCAATAGGAACAGTGACATTTACATCTAAGGGAAATATATCAGTAAATGAGGTTGGAAATTGTGGTTCTGTGGTGAAAAAAACCACATGCTCTGCTCTACATAAGTGTGGAAAAAATGATCTGGTGAGATTAATCACCCATCATCATGTTCATCACAAGCAGGAGAGTGCATACTCCAAGAAGGTGGTACAGCCCCGAATGCCTGACCTCTACAGTGAGGGGGGCTGGTGGCTCTGTTATGCTCTGGAGGGAGATTATGCTGCCATCGTTTGTGTCCTCTGCATTTTTTTAATTTCAAACAAGCACATCTGAGGTATATATTTGTCCTAAAATATCACCTGTAACCAAAGGAGTGTATTTTTGGCCTCTAGCAAATATTTTTATGAACAGTCAATTATTACTTTGTTTGTTTATGATTTTTTCAAATCTGTACCTCAAGCTGACATGCATGTAAATTGCAGGGTTCTTGCTGGGTTTGGAAAGTCTGGAAAAAGATGAAAATTTATGGACCAGAACATCTATAGATATTCTATCGCCAAAATAATGATTGCAAAGTTGAAGCCATTTACGGTTGCTAAGATGTTGCCAGGCGGTTACTATGGTATTTTATATGATTGCTATGGTGTTGATATGTATAGTTGCAGTAGAATTCCAGGTGGTTGCTGAGGTGTTGCTATGTGGTTGCTAGGCATTTGGTATGGTATCCCATGCAGTTGCTAAATTGTTGCTAGGCAGTTGACATGGTGTATGAGGTGTTTAAGTCGTTTGTAGGGAGTTGCCGAGTGGTAGCTGTGTGGTGTTGGAAATGAATGGGAGTGTACAAGAGGAGGAAGGGATGAAAAAACGACACACAGAGGACTGCGGGTCAGTATGGCTGTGCATTAGAGTTTGGCGAGCTGCCGTGAGTGAGTACATGCAGTTCCGTGGCTGTCGTGTAAAGGAAATAAAAGGGCTGGGGTGTGGGTGAAAAGTCGATGGGACTCTAAGGGAGCAAGACAGAATGGGAAAAAAAACGGACAAACAGATAAGTGCAGGTGAGAACAACATTGAATTCATGCTTAGGGGTCTGCACTGACATAGCATATGCGGAACAGATTATTTTGGTCGAGCAGAAATAGTGTACACAAGCACCCCATTCCCAATCAGACCAAACATTCTGGAGTTGAATCAGTGTCAATATCTCGAAAACTGCAGGATGAATTAGTGGACAAAAATCCGGCAGAAGAAGAAAAAGACGAAGTAGAAGAAAAAGAAGAAGAAAAAGAAGAAAAAGAATCAAATAACAATAGTGTTGCTTTGCAATGTGCACTAATTAATAATGTTAGCAGATGTGCTCTGCCAGAACTCATTCTTGACTACACAAACCACTACTGACCACAACCACAGGAGACACATTCTACTTAAGTATATAATACATATTGTATTATATAAATGTCATATTAAAACTTATTTGGAAAAGGTTCTGCAGAAATAATATAGAAGAACATTAATCTGTTAACATTAACAATTTAGAAAATCACAAACTAGTAATTTAACCAGAGGCCATAAAAATATAAATAACAATGCATACCTTTGGTTAGAGATGAGATTAGTTAATCAGTTAATAAATAGAGGGTACAAAGACAGGCAGAATATTCTCTGTCAACCACAGGAGGATCATCAGAGTTTGTACAGTTAATTACACTGTCTGTCTACTGAAAATGGGAAAACTTAAATAAATTAGGTAGCTCTACAAAAACAGAAACAGAACTGGTTATATTCCATGACATGTCTGGTTACCAGCAGTGAACTGTAAAAAAGCAGTTGGTTATTTTATTCAGAGTCAGGCTGGTATTAGCAAGATCTATTAATTATATTTTAGAAGAATAGAATTTCCAGTGACTGGCACACTGAAGTTGTTCTGGTGACATGTAGTGGCTGTGGTTTTTGTATCAGTACTGTGCAAAATATTTTGCCAGTTAAAATTCTATAGAATAAATGCAATAAATACAAATAACCACTATATTGATGGTCATCTTGGTTAGAACAATTCTGATATAACAACACAGGGTTTGTTCCTGACTTCATTGTGCACTCTAGCTATTTCATGCACTGTTCAAAAGGTTTATTAGATTAACCTAAAATAAAAAGTACATCATGTGGTGGAAAGCAATATAATTGTTTTTATTTAAATCAATATTTTAAATTTGTTCATCTACATTTTAGTTTAGATAAACAAAATCAACATTTTAAATCAATTCAAGTTTCACTTTTTACAGTACAGCAGCACATGTTTATGTCAAATGAAGGACTGATTACGTATATGACTGAATATTTCTGTGACATCTTCACAGTACTGTACGTGTAACATAAAGATAGTAAGCTGTGATTTTCTCTCACCTCTTCCATATACATGAGTACATGGTCATCTTTGGAATCGACTCGCTCCACAAGTGGGCTGTTTTTTAGCTGAGGAAACAAAATAATTACTTCTCTGCAATTTAATAAATACTTACAAAGAACTGGTTGGTCTGAACTGCAGGGTGAGGACAAATGAAATAGTCCTGAGTTTGGAACCTTTTTTTATTTTTTTACCAAAGCTGCAAGTTCATTTTTTATAAAATGAAAGAGCAAAAACATTTATTATTGTCACTGAGGTTAACATGAGGGTGAGGTCTGTGTGTGCATATGTGTTTGTTACAATAAACACTACTACTTACATCATTTGGATCTGCTGTGAATCCTGACAAGATCTTTATATCCACTATCACCATGTTAGTACTGTTTAGAGCCCCATTATATCTGAAGAACAAATTAAAGAAGACTGGTCATTAATCACAGAATTTACACTGACATCAAATGTACAGTGTTTTTTCCATATTGAAGGTAGCTTTAATGCGGAAGTTTCAGACATGTTGTAAAGTTTAATTCAGCTGTAAATGTTCAGTAACCTGTGGTACTATGATTTCAAAATCATGTTTGTGTGTTTGAAAATAATTAAAAGCAGTAATTTCCTTTGAAAAAAAATCAGAACAACTGCAAACAAATGTCTCCTTATTATCTAAAGTCATCAGTCTATAGTTCCCTCATATCAGATGACATTTTTATCAAAATACATGCGTACGTGACTGTGAAGTTGATGGCCAGAGTTTGTCCAAATGATTTTGTACAATCTCCTTCAGTTTTAGCCTTGATGTGTAATGTACTGGTTTCAGCAGGTGGGGGGATATTGTAGAAAAGCACCATCTGCAGGTGGGGATAAAAGAGATCAAACCAGTGAAACAGCAAGTAAACAGACAAAGTGTCTCCTAAACCTGCTATGTGTATAACAAGCATCTACATGGAGGCCTGCATAAAGGTTAGCATTTCTGAAGACCAGCATTAAAGTACTGGCTATTTTCAAACAAATTTTCTGCAACTAATCCTAGGACTTGCAGAGATGCATTAGCTTGCATATAATTTAAACAGGACTACATTTTAATGAGAGGTTATACTTTCTAAGCTACATTTTCACTTGCTAGCCCCACAATCACTAGTTTCAGTTGCTATTGTTGTCTAGGAAACCAAACACTCCTGCTCACAGACTGAATACTAGCTTGTACTGCTATCGCTGCTTTCTCTAGAATAATACTCTTGCTAACAAACTGACTGCTAGCTTATCCGTCCACTGCTAGCACCATTAAAACCCTACACTAACGATTTTGACAGAACTCAATCCGCAAAAAACCCAGTATCACACAAAGGTCCGCTAAAAACTATGAAATGATGAGACACTGGGTAAAAGATTTATCAGCATGTCTACCTATCACAAAAAGTCTAACCATCAACAACTACCATACTGACCAGAGGGTCTTCTAAGATGTTACCTCAGCACTGCTGTCAGAGGATACCTGCATGGACACTCTGGGGGTCGCCCAAGTAATATTAAGGAGACTGGAACACTAGCACATGCCAGCATCCTGCTGATAGTATGTTTTCAAACAGTCCCTGCACTTCTAGCCTATTGTAACACGACAGAACTGACCGAATGCTCATGGATAGAATTGAAAAAGAGGCTAAAGCGTTGTCCAAACTTGTTGTCAGGAAACAGGCATGGGTCAGATCCAAAACAAAACAAAAATACAAAAAGACAAACATAACAAAGCCAGCAAGCAAGGTCAAAAAGTGCAGAGTCAAAATCCAGAAAATACAGTCCAATACAAAAAAGGCAATACACGAAAAACACTCAGTAGCTCAGAAGAAGAAGCAATACCTCGATGTGTGACACCTATTTTAAAAATGCAGTTCTAAACAAAAGGGAACTGCTACACCTGGCTCTCCAGAGTCAGTGTAGCATCCTTTGGCAAAGCTACCTGGTCCTACCTCAGCTAAAGGACACTAGTTATGAATATAACTGTGGTACTATGAATTCCAGAAGACTGTCAGAGTTTTCACTGCTTTGGAATCTGCAAGAACATTTTGGACAATGTTATTGATGTGACTTGAGTATTTGTGTTACTGGCTTTCATGTCTTGCCACTGTGTGACTATGTTTGTATAAAATATCCACTGAGATTCGCAGTTTCTTTTGCAGGCATCCCTAACCACAGTAGCATTCTTAACATATATACTACTCATAAAATGTTTAGAGAAGTGCTTTGAAAAACTTTATGCAAACTGCATGAATGCAATGCCAGGAAGAGCTAGACACACTGACCTGTACAGTAACACAGGTAGAGCCCTTCACCAAAATGCTGTATTTGCCAGGAACATGTAGTGGTCTCTCTTGGTACAATAGCTTGTTGTTCTGGTTCACATCAAAGTGGTGACTCTCTTTGTCTTCTGACTGCACAGTTACTGTGCTGGAGCCATCAGAGCTGAACACTTTGGTGGAGTATAGAGCCAGAGCCTGGAGGGCCACCACTGTGTCCTGATCCAAACATAAAATCATTAGGAATGACATTATTAATTTCTGTTTGTTTATGAGATTAAGAATATAGTCTGAGTACCTGGGTGGAAGAGAAGCCTCCATAGGGATTTTGCTGCCTCACCAGCCAGCTAACAATCCTGTTAGCATAGCCTAAATCAGCAGCAGTGACTTCAGCTGTAGTGAGAACAGCTAGCAGAACATAGGAGCTGATCTCCACTGACAATGAGTCAAAGTCATCTGATGCAGACTGAGACCAGTGAAGGTGACCATCTGTAGAAAAGAAGAAACTTTACCTAATGTTGAAATACTAAGAGATGAACCTACAGACAATAATACAGCACAACATGGCTTAACATTTGCGCTTAAAAGTTTCATACCTGCTGAAATGGCAACATTATCCAACTTCTTCAGCAGCTGCGTACAAATATCGTTCTCACTAGCGAGACTGAAAGTGTAGGCCAGCAGTGCAGCGGCGTAGGTGTTTGTTAGGTTGCCAATAGAAGACTTTAAACATGATAATCCTTTACTCACAACAGGATCCTACAACAAAAAAATCCCAAAAAGTGTAGAAGAAAATGTAATTGTTTGGATGTTGTCCCCCAAACTCTGTTCACAATCAGCATCGGCTGTTCAGACTCATGTGAAGTCACTGCTTATTATTCAGTCAGACTAGCTTATATTACCAATAATGAATGTAATAAAAGTTAAATGACTTGCTAACGGAGAAAAACAGGTATCTGTAAACCAAACCAAACCAAAGTAGACATTTTTTGAAATATATTTGTGGCTTTGGAGATGAGTAGAAAAAACAGTCCTGCCCTTTGTCATGATATGGACTGTCTTTTACAAGTCACAGAGGCTCTACGTGCTGCACTGCTGGCTCCAAGGCTGGTGTAAGAATAACAATGTCGGCTACGTGGGCAACTAGAGTGCTTTCTGGGAGTGACTGGCATTCTACCACCAGGATGGACTGCACCCGAGCCGCCATGGGTCTTTCTTTTTGTCAGAGAATATAGACAAACAATGAGAGGAGAATGGAAGCTGGCAGAGCAGGATAGGCCTGCAGAGGGACTTTTCTGAGTAAATGCAAACCATGCCACATTGTTGTACCAGGTAAAGCTCCAGCACTGTTTTTGGCCACAGGGAAATTGGAATAATGGCGTCTTCAGCTATGAGCTATGAGGAACTACAGCAGGTGGGGAGACTAAGGAGGTGACACCTTTAGCTGCTAAAACTAGAACAGCAGCTCCTGCATCTTCTCTATGAATGCAGCATCCAAAACTTCAGCATCTGCAGCATTCTCTCGATTGTAAGAAGAAATGGCATCCATGGTAGCTGAGCGCACTGAGGCAAGTTGGACCATGAGCAGAGCAGAGTCCTCAGCGCTGAGGATAACTGCATCGTCAGCTACCAAGGATGAGTGAGAGCTGGTTAGGGCACTGGGTGACAAAGCATTCTACAGAAGCTGGTGTGGAGACAGGATGCATGTGCAAATTCATTTTATTTAAATCCAGCTTTGTGACAGGAGTCAATGAGCAAATGGGTCCAATAAGACAGATCTATTAGGACAGAAACTGGGACCAAGTTGTGCTGTGTGCCTGTGCCGCGATAGCTATAAGGAAGGCAGAGACAAGGACAAGGAGAACTGCAAAGGAGTGGTGAATGGCATGCCCAGAGCCCTGCCTCCTCTTCTGCAGCAGTTTGATCCAGGTGGCTGAGCTGGGGAGGTGGAGCAATGAGCTCTGTCCCTCTCAGCCTTAATGAGAGCCGGCTGATGGTGATCTACCATTGATTGTGTGAGCGCCTTTGAAAAGAGCAGTGTTTGTTTGTGTTTTGTGAGTGAAGAGTATGGCTGCTGAAGATGTTTCTCCTGCCTCCAGCAGTCTTCCTTAGACCAGGGTAACATAGTGTGCTACAGTGGTGCCAAAACCCAGGAATTGGGCGCAGACACACCAAGGGAGTCTCCATGGCAGAAGAAGAGGCCATCAGACCCTCATCCACCTGCACCTGGCCGGCTGGCAGGAACTGCAGGCTGCTTTTCGTGATGCTGAAAAGTGATGGAAACAACTTAAGGAGCAGCAGGTGGTGATCTGTCAGATGGTCAGGCAGAGCTGGCAGAGCCCTCCAGTCCCTGCTCCGAGGAGGACACACTAGCCTCTGTGCGCTGAGAATGCTCGGTAGCCTCCGATTCTCCTGCCTTGCTGGTGTATAAGCCCCTACCCAGATGGCAGCTTTGTTCTCCTGCCCTCCCACCAGCTCTTGCTGCTGCTGTTCTTTTCAAAGGTGCTCACACTGCCAACACCAAATTTGTGCCGTGGGCCCAGGGGATGGTTCTGTTTTATTGGATCCGCTTGCTCAAGATCAAGAGATAGTAAAGAACACAACACTGAACATGCTAATAGTTCCAGTAGTTAGGACTGGATGATTTTTGCTAAGACTACCTCAATATATTAAGGTACATGTTGATATAAGGTTTTAAAGTTTGCACAGGTTGGTTAGTGTCCTTACCTTGGACGTATGGCCCAGTTCAAGCAATGATGCAGTGATGTAAGCTGTTATGGTCACATCATCATTTACACCACCCTACAATACATTGGACTGTTACTCAAAATAATAACAAATTTTCTCAGAAATGTATTGTGTAGACTTCAGATACACTGTACAACCTAAAGTATGTGAACACCTCACCATTACACCTGTGTGACCTTTCCGACACCCCTTACCAAAACCATGGGCGATTAATGTAACATCTTCCGATCTTCTAGGAAGGCTTTCCACAAGATTTTGGAGTGTGTCTGTGGGAATTTATGCCCATTCAGTAAAAAGAGTATTAGTGAGATCAGGCACTGATGTTGGGTGAGAACACAATCAGTGTTCTGGTCAGTCCCAAATTTTCTGACTGCCAGATACTGAAGTGTGATACATCATTCCAGACAACGTTTCCAGTGCTCCAGAGTCCAGTAGCATCACGTTTTACACCACTCCAGTCGATGCTTGGCACTTTGGATTGTTATCTTAGGTTTCTGTGCAGCTACTCAGCCGAAACCAATTTCGTGAAGCTCCTGACATGAAGTTCTTGTTACTTTCAGAAGCAGTTTGGAACTAGTAGTGAGTGAAACAACAGAGGTGGTTTTTACATGCTATATGCTTCAGCACACTTCACCCCTCTCTGTGAGCTTGCATGGTCTACTGCATTGTGGCTGAGCTGTTGTTACTCCTGGATGCTTCTATTTCACAGTAATAGCACTTACAGCACTTGTAGATCTAGCAGAGCAGAAACTTCATAAACTGACACATGGCAGAGGTGGTATCCTGTGACAGAGCAATGCTCAGTTATTCCTCACTTCAGTACAACACATTCTGCTGTTCGTCTATGCTGATTACATGGCTATGTGCTTGATTTAACAAAGGGTATGGCTAAACCACCGTAACTCAATAATTAGGAGAGGTGTCCACATACTTTTGTAGTTTATGTACCATCTAATAACACACCTTCATTCTATTGTTGAACAGTCGTCCTTGTCTTATAAAACAGCCATCTGGTGTCTGATTACTTATCAGCCATTGCTTTGCACTGTCAATGTTTCGTGGATCAATAAAGATGTAACGCTGTGCTTTGCCAAAAGTCCTCAGTACAAAAGCAGTTAACCTGGTGGTGGAGAAATATAGCAACTGAAAATTGTTAAGTGAAAGTTTTGCTATCTAGTCAGAATGTCCAGGATGTCCAGTAGCATTGTACTTAGTGGCTATTTGTGAAATCATTTTTTACCATGTAATCAGTTATTACCATGTATTCCCCTCTCCGCTGCCAAATGTGCTGTATGCACCATTATAATGCTTGTAGTTCAGTTGCCTCTGATATCCTGTGTAAAGGCAAATTATTCTTAATCAATTAATCAATAAATTCATTTTATCCAGCCCAGCAAGAGTCTACTCAGTAGGCCTGGTGTGGCTATTAAAAAAAAGCTTCATAATGACAAATTCTCTCACCACTCTTAAGGAAACCAATAGCTCTCTCACGAATGGCTGCAGTGAGCTGTCCAGTGTTCTCGAGGTACTGAAGAATGTAGATGTTGGGGGAAAGAATAGCAATGTTTTGTTCCCCACAGCCATATGGCATCTTCAGCAGTCCATCAATATTCTTTAAGGCACGGCCCAGTATGTCTCCTACAAAAGAATCCATTAATATTTATTCAAACAAATGTTGTCTATGCAGCTGGTAAAATAAATCTGCACTCTCGTAATAACCAGACCAGACCAAATAATTAAACATTAATACTCATTACAGTCATGGAAAAAACTACATCCTTCTTCAGTTATATGTTTTTTGATTTTTCAGGGTCTAAATAACAAAAGTGGGGTGCTCATCAACTTCTACAAACAAAAAAATAACCTCAAGTGACAACAAAAAAACACGACAGATTTCAATATGTAGTCATTTTTTTCCAAAATCAATTTTCAAAAACCAGGTGGGAAAAAATAAGTACACCCTATAATTACACTCCATAGAATGGAGGTTTGTACAAGACCTGCAGGCAGTAAATTTGGCCATGGTGCAAAGGGCCTCAAATATACCAAATCTATACACAATTCTGAGTCAAGTTCCTGTGGATAGCCAATGGTTTTTGGTAGTCGATCTGGCCAACATATTTTTCAGTGTTCCCCTCCACAGAGATAGCCAATTCTGGATTGCCTTCATGTCCAACGGAAAACCATATACATTTACTCTGCTGTGCCAAGAATATTGCGAAAGCCCCACGATTTATAATCAAGCACTCAAACACAGCCTGGACTCACTATCCTTAATGCCAAGAACCGCCCTTTACAGTACGTAGATGATTTGATGATCTGTGCGCCAACTAGAGAACAGTGCAAGCAAGACACTGTGGCATTGTTGCAACACCTCGCTAAAGAGGGCCACAAAGCTATCCTTTCTAAACTGCAGCTCACTCAAAGATCAGTCAGGTTCCTAGGATATGACATCTCAGCAGAAGGGAAGAAACTGTCTATGGACAGAGTTTCTGCCATTCAAAAATTCCAAAACCTTGTACCAAGAAACAGGTACTCTCATTTTTGGCATGTGCTATTGTATGACATTCATTCCAACCTACTCCTTCCTAGAGGCACCAATTAGAGAGATTGCGCATGCCCCAAACAGCTTCCTCAAAGGTCCAATGGACCGCAGAAGCTGATAAAGCATTTGAGAACATGAAAAAGGCCTTACAAACCACCCCCACTTTGGGTCTACCCAACCTATCTAAGCCGTTTGTACAAACTGTGGATGAGAAAAATGGATGTATGCTCTCTGTGCTGTTGCAGACACATGGGGACAGACTGAGACTAGTGGGGTATTTCTCTAGCAAATTAGACCCAGTAGCAGCAGGCCTGCCTCTGTAAGTAAGTAAGTAGTAAGTAAAGTTTATTTATATAGCGCTTTTTACAACAGGTGTTGTCACAAAGCAGCTTTACAAGGAAATGAGCATTACAAAAAGAAAAGAAATCCGGGTCCAAGCCCCCATGAGCAAGCCAGTGGCGACAGTGGCAAGGAAAAACTCCCCAAGAGAAACAAGAAGAAACCTTGAGAGGAACCAAGACTCAGAAGGGGAACCCATCCTCCTCTGATCGACACCGGATAGTAAACATTTTTAGTATAAAGTATTATAGTACAAAAACAGGGTAAGAGGTGGAGCAAACAATTAATTTGAATAGTTTAGTTCATGCAGCAGCAGCAGCAGCAGCAGCATCAGTGGGGTCAGGTTGTGGGGGTGAGGTTTGCATGGCGAGCAGTGGCACCCGATCAAGGCAGAAGAGGCAGCAGCATCAGACGCACAGGATGTGCAGCTGTTCAACTCGGCAAAGGAAAGAAATGAAAAACACACAGAGTCAGTTCTGCAATGGGTGATTGATTAATTTGAATTAGTTTAAATGATTGGTTCAAGTGAATAATTTTGATTAGTTCATGTAGCAACAGCAGTAGTATCAGTGGGGTCAGGTTGTGAGGGTGAGGTTTGCACGGCGTTGTACAGCAGGAGGCTCAAGGTTGGTAAGCCCGTCCAGAGGGCTGGCGAGCAGTGGCACCCGATCAAGGCAGAAAAGGCAGCAGCATCAGAACGCACAGGATGGGCAGCTTGTTCAACTCGGAGAAGAGAAGAAAGGAAAACACACGAGAGGAAAACACACAGAGAGTCAGTTCTGAAATGGGTGACCGATCACAAATTACAGTGTTAGCAGAGACTATGGCAGGTATAGAACCGCCAGGGAAAACTAATTTCCAAAGGCTTGACTATACAAGTAAGTTTTTAGCCTAGACTTAAAGACTGAGGCTGTGTCTGAGTCCCGAACATTAACAGGAAGACTATTCCAAAGCTGGGGGGCTTTGTATGAGAAAGCTCTTCCCCCTGACGTAACTTTATTAATTCTGGGTACTAATAGTAAGCCAGCACCTTGTGATCTAAGTAGGCGTGATGGTTCATAGTGGGAGAGAAGTTCACTCAGGTACTGAGGGGCGAGTCCGTTTAGAGCTTTATAAGTCAGTAAGAGAATTTTATAATCAATGCGAAATTTAACTGGCAACCAGTGTAAGGTTGATAAAACTGGGCTGATATGGTTGAACTTTCTGGTTCTTGTAAGGACTCTGGCTGCAGTGTTCTGGACCAACTGAAGCTTGTTAAGGTTTTTACTCGGACATCCAGCCAGCAGGGCATTACAGTAGTCTAGGCTTGAAGTAATAAATGCATGAACTAACTTTTCTTCATCCTGTAGAGATAATGCATTTCTCAATTTAGCAATATTGCGGAGATACAGGAAGGCTGTTCTAGTAATATTAGTTATATGTGCGTCGAAGAACAGATCAGGGTCTATAATGACACCAAGGCATTTTACAGATGAGCTTGATGCAACTGAGAAATTGTTAAGTTCAAATGTTAAATCAGATAGTTTGTTTCTAGCTGCTTTTGGACCAAGAAGCAGAACCTCTGTTTTATCTGAGTTTAGAAGGAGAAAGTTACTCGACATCCAGTCCTTTATGTCTTTTATACAGTCTTCAATCTTGCTAAGTTTAATTCTATCATCTGGGTCGCTTGCTAAATATAAATATATGTGACAATATATATGTCATCGGCATAGCAGTGGAAGTTTATGCCGTGTTTACTGATAACGGTGCCTAGTGGTAGCATATATAATGTGAATAATCCTAAAACAGAGCCTCGTGGAACACCATACTTTACTTTTGTGAGAACAGATGATTCACTGTGTATATTACCAAACTGATAGCGATCAGTGAGGTAGGACCTGAACCAGAAAAGAGCTATTCCTGTTACCCCTACAAGGTTTTCTAGTCTGTCTAGTAAGATAGTGTGGTCTATTGTGTCAAATGCTGCACTAAGATCGAGGAGGACTAACAAGGACACATGATCTTGGTCAGAAAATAATAATAGATCATTTACAATTTTTACTAGTGCTGTTTCTGTACTATGATGTGGCCTAAAACCAGATTGAAATTTTTAGTGTATTTGATTCCTATGCAAAAAGGAGCTTAATTGTTTTGCTACAACTTTTTCCAAGATCTTTGATATAAAGGGGAGATTCGAGATGGGTCTATAATTTGATAGTTCGCATGGATCGAGGTTCGCTTTCTTAATCAGTGGTCTAATTACTGCTAGTTTAAGAGATTTTGGGATGTACCCAAGGCTAAGAGAAGAGTTTATTATTGACAGAAAAGGCTTGGTTATTTCTGGCAAAATTTCCTTGAGTAAACCTGTAGGAATCGGATCTAACATACAAGTAGATGTTTTTGTGGAAGAGACTAGAGGAAGAGACTGGCTGCTACCACCCTGAGACCTCTGTGTCTCAAGGTGGTAGTAGCCACAGGAAAGGCGGTCACCGCCTCACGAGACTTGCTAGGATATTCAGATCTTACTTCGCTAGTGCCACATGTGGTCTCCATGCTTCTCACGGAATAGAGATCGTCACATCTGTCCCCACAGAGGTGGTTAAGGTACAATACTGTGTTGCTTGATATGTCAAACATCACAATTAAGAGATGTACAACTCTTAACCCAGCCTCTCTCCTGCCCACAGAACAGGACGGAGAGCTACATGACTGTGTGACACTAACCAGTAACCTTTGTACCCCTAGGTTGGACCTTTAGGATGTCCCCCTACATAATCCAGATCTTGTCCTGTATTTAGCTGGATCAGCATCAAGAGACCCCAAAACAGGCAAAAATAAAGTAGGGTTTGCGGTAGTAACAGGTCACGAAACAGTTGTCAGGTGCCCTACCGAGCCACTTATCTGCACAAGCAGCAGAATTTAAGGCACTTGCAAATATGCAAGTCTGTCCCAGAAAGTGAGTCAGAGAAACTTTCTGACAAGCTCAGGCACACATATTGCACACCACCACCTTGTTTCAGCTCTCCTGGACACTATCCAACTTACAAAACAAATCGTTGCAAATGTGATGCACACACATGTAAAACAGACCCTGTTTCCCTAGGAAACGCAAGAGCCGATGCAGCAGCAAAACAAGCTGCTCAGACCCAAGATATGTTCTGATGTTTTTCCACAAACTCCTTCTTTGCAGGTCACCAAGCTGCAAAAACGTTCTACCGCAGAGGAACGGGCAGCTTGGAAGAAAGCAGGTTGTGTTCAGAAGGAAGGCGTATGGATGTGCCCTGAGGCCCACCCATGCCTACCCAAATGCATGTTTCCTTACTTTGCTAAGTTGAAACATGGGAAGGACCATGCGTCAAAAGGGGGTATGGTAGCCGCAGTAATGAAACATTGGTTCACAAAAGGGTTCTCAAATTATCACAAAATTTTTGTAATAGATGCATGATTTGTGCCAAACACAACATAGGGCTAGGTTTGAAGGTGGAACAGGCAGCACACCCAGTACCTCAGGGCCCGTTTGAACATTTGCAAATGGATATCATTGAACTCAAGTGACAATGGCACACCCTTTGTAAGCACAACGCTGAAACAGGTGAGCACATTTTTAGGTATAGATACGAGACAACATTGTGCCTACTATCCAGCAAGGGACTGGGTGGTAGTGAAGGATTCCGACAAGACAAGTGGAACAAGCCGCAGTGGCAAGGACCATTCCAAGTCCTTCTGACGATTCAATCAGTGGTGAAGGTGGAAGGAAGGACTACATGGGTGCACACTAGTCACTGCAGATGAGCACCAGAGTCAGTATCCTCAGCCTCCTATATTTATACACGAAAAATTTCAATCTGGTTTTAGGCCACATCATAGTACAGAGACAGCACTAGTGAAAATTGTAAATGATCTATTATTATTCTCTGACCAAGAAAAAGTGTCTCTGTTAGTCCTCCTTGATCTTAGTGCGGCATTTGACACAGACCATGCTATCTTAATTGATAGACTAGAAAACCTTGTAGGAGTAACAGGATAGCTCTTTCCTGGTTCAGGTCCTACCTCACTGATCGCTATCAGTTTGGTAATATAAACGGTGAATCATCTGCCCTCACAAAAGTAAAGTATGGTGTTCCACAAGGCTCTGTTTTAGGACCTGTATTATTCACACTATATATGCTACCACTGGGCACCATTATCAGTAAACATGGCATAAATTTCCACTGTTATGCCGATGACACTAAAATTAAACTTGGCAAGATTGAGGACTGTATAAAAGATGTAAAAGACTGGATGTCGAGTAACTTTCTCCTTCTTAACTCAGATAAAACAGAGGTTCTACTTCTTGGTCCAAAAGCAGCTAGAAACAAACTGTCTAATTTTACACTTAAACTTAACAATTTCTCAGTTGCATCAAGCTCACCTGTAAAAAATCTTGGTGTCATGATAGAACCTGATCTGTCCTTCGACGCACATATAACTAATATTACTAGAACAGCCTTCCTGCATCTCCGCAATATTGCTAAATTGAGAAATGCATTATTTCTACAGGATGAAGAAAAGTTAGTTCATGCATTTATTACTTCAAGGCTAGATTACTGTAATGCCCTGCTGGCTGGATGTCCGAGTAAAAGCCTTAACAAGCTTCAGCTAGTCCAGAATGCTTCAGCCAGAGTTCTTACTAGAACCAGAAAATTTGACCATATCAGCCCAGTTCTATCAAACCTACACTGGTTACCAGTTAAATTTCGCATTGATTATAAAATTCTCTTACTGACTTATAAAGCTGTAAACGGACTCGCCCCTCAGTACCTGAGTGAACTTCTCTCCCATTATGAACCATCACGCCTACTTAGATCACAAGGTGCTGGCTTACTATTAGTACCTACAATTAATAAAGTTACATCAGGGGGGAGAGCCTTCTTATACAAAGCCTCCCAGCTTTGGAATAGTCTTCCTGTTAATGTTTGGGACTCAGACACAGCCTCAGTCTTTAAGTCTAGGCTAAAAACTTACTTGTATAGTCAAGCCTTTGGAAATTAGTTTTCCCTGGCGGTTCTATACCTGCCAGAGTCTCCGCTGCTCTGTTAACACTTTAATCTGTGATCAGTCACCAATTACAGAACTGACTCTCTGTGTGTTTTTCCTTTCTTTCTTCTCTTTGCCGAGTTGAACAGCTACCCATCCTGTGCGTCTGATGCTGCTGCCTCTTCCGCCTTGATCGGGTGCCACTGCTACCAGCCTTCTGGACCGGCTTGACCACCATTTAGCTTCATGCTGTACAATGCCGTGCAACCTCACCCTCACATCTTGACCCCACTGATGCTGCTGCTGCATAAACTAAACTAATCAAATTAATAATTTGCTCCACCTGTTTTCCCCGTTTTTGTAGTAACAATGTTTACTATCCTCTTAGGGAGTTTTTCCTTGCCATTGTCGCCACTGGCTTGCTCATGGGGGTTTGGACCTGGATTTCTTTTTGTAATGCTGATTTTGTTTTGTTTTGTAAAGCTGCTTTGTGACAACACCTGTGGTAAAAGGCGCTATATAAATAAACTTTGCTTGCTTGCTTGCTATATGTCACTGGATCAGTTGGCGTGGGTGCCTCCTGGATCCGAGCTTCTTTGCTCAGCTGCCAAAACAAATATAAAATATAACAAAATAAAATAAAATAAAAATAAAACATGCATTTCTACCATCACTCACTCATACATACACACAGCCATACCTGTAAACCTTACAATGTGCAAAGTATGGGTCTAAAGTTAAAGTGCTGAGTGCAGCAGCAGTTAAAGGGTGTACAGCGGCAGAGAAAGGGATCAATGAGTTGACAGTCAGATAAGTGGAGATAAAAGATCATATTTTAACTGTTTAAGAGAGTGATAGCTTGTGGGAAGATGCTCCTTTGTAGCCTGGATGTCCTGATCCTTATCTGGCTGAAGCGCCTGCCTGAGGGAAGGAGCTGGAACAGGTGGTGTCCAGGGTGAAAGAGGTCTGTGGAGATCTTCTCTGCACACTTCCTGGTTCTGGAGGCATGCAGTTCCAGCAGTGTAGGCAACTTAACCCCAATTGTCCTCTCTGCAGATCTGATGATGCGCTGCAGTCTGTGGAGGTCATGCTTGGTGGCTGAGCTGCCCCACACTGTGATCGACGTGGTGATGACAGACTCTATGACGGTTGTGTAGAACCACACCATCAGCTCCTGGGGCAGGTTGAACTTCCTCAGCTGACACAGGAAGTACATCCTCTGCTGGGCTCTCTTGATGATGGAGCTGGTGTTGCTGTCCCACTTCAGGTCCCTGGTGATTGTTGTACCCAGGAGCTTGCAGGACTCCACAGCCATCACAGTTCTGTCCAGGATGGTGAGTGCTGGCAGGGTTGGAGGGCTCCTCCTAAAGTCCACTGTCATCTCCACTGTTTTTGCTGTGTTCAGCACCAGGTTATTGTGGCTGCTCCAAAGGACCACCTGATCAACCACCCATCTGTAAGCAGACTCATCACCATCTTGGATGAGACCAATGACTGTGGTGTCATCTGCATATTTCAAGATTTTGACTGAGGCGTCCGTGGAGGCACAGTCATTCATGTACAGTGAGAAGAGCAATGGTGAGAGTACACAATGCTGTGGAGCGCCTGTGCTGATGTTCTGGGTGTTTGAGGTGAACCTTCCCAACTTCACCTGCTGCTCTCTGCCAGTGAGGAAGTGAGGCACGCTGAGTTGGAGTAGTTGGGTGTTCAAGCGGTTGGAGAATAAGCTGGAGTCCCATGTTCACTGCGTTGTCCACCGACCTGTTTGCTCAGTATGCAAAATGCAGGGGGTCTAGCAGTGGATCTGTGATGTTCTTCAGATGGGAGAGCACCAGTCTCTCAAAGGATTTCATGTCTACAGAGATCAATGTGCTTTCTTGGGAACTGGTATTATGGTGGAGTGTTTGAAGCAGGAAGGTACGACACATAGCTCCAGTGATTTATTAAAGAGTGCTGTAAAGACTGGCGCGAGCTGGACAGTGCAGACACTCAGACAGGAGGGTGATTCTCCATCTGGTCCTGGTGCTTTCCTCACTTTTTTTCTCCTGAAGAGTTGATGCATGTCCTTCTCACAGATCTTCAGGACAGGCTGGATAGATGGCTGAATGACAGGAGGGCGTGAATCTGTGCTGAATGGGTATGAGGAGCTGGGCTTTTCAAACATGCAGTAAAAGGTGTTAAGCTCATCAGCCAGCTGATGATCACCCACTGTCTGGGACGGTGTCTTTTTGTAGCCGGTGATGTTCTGCAGGCACTTCTAGACGGTACATGGCTCATTTGTGGACATCATACTACTCAGCTTGTTTGAATAGCTCTTTTTTGCAGCTCTGATTTCTTTGTTGAGTGTGTTCCTTGCATGATTGTACAGAGCCTGACCTCCTCCTATACGCTGCTTCTTTAGACTGGCGCAACTGTTTCAGTCTGGCATTAAACCAGGGCTTGTCATTGTTATATTTAATGCGAGTCCTGGTGGGAACACAGGTGTCTTCACAAAAACTGATGTAGGATGTCACAGTATCCATCTATTCATCCAGGCTGCCTGTAGCGTCCTCAAACACACTCCAATCTGTTAATCCCATGCAGTCCTGAAGCCTTTCTTTAGCCTTGTTGGTCCACTACTTCACAGAGCTGACTACAGGTTTGGCACATTTGAGCTTCTGTCTATAGGTTGGAAGGAGGTGGATTAGCGACTGATCGGAGAGGCCCAGAGCAACACGGGGAACAGAGCGATATGCTCCCTTTAACACAGTGTAGCAGTGATCTAAAATATTACTCTCCCTGGTGGGGTAGGTAACATGCTGTCTGTATTTAGGCAGTTCGCTGTTGAGTTGCACTCTGTTGAAGTCCCCTAAAATAATAAAAACAGAGTCTGTGTGTTTGAGCTCTGCACTGGTGATCTGGTCTGCAAGAGCGCGCAGCGCCCCGTGCACGCACGCCTGGGGTGGAATATAGATTCCTGCAAGTACAACAGACGTAAACTCCCTCGGACTGTAAAATGGTTTGCAGTTTATAAAAAGTGTTTCCAGGTTAGGGCTGCACGTTTTCGTTAACACTGACATCTGTACACCAGCCTTGGTAGATGTAAAAGCAGATTCCGCCACCTTTCTTCTTGCCTGATAGCTCTGTGGAGTGGTCCGCTCTGTGGAGCTGGAGTGCGCTGTCCAGGGTCAACTTAGTAAAGCACAGCACAGCACAGAGAGAAAAGACCTTGTTGGTTCTGTTTAGAAGTTAAAGTTTGTCCACTTTATTCTGCAAGGAGCGAAGATTTGCCATGTGAATGCTGGGGAGCGGTGTGCGAAGTCCGCGCTGTTGGAGTTTAACCAGCGCTCCGCCGCACTTCCCGCGTCTGCGTGTCCGCCTGTGCCTGCTGTAGAGGGCAGCCGCTCCGCTCACCAAAATGTACAAAAAGCAGTCAGAAAGTGAAAAGTCAGGAAAAATACCTTGTGGCATGGACTGCCTGATGTTCAGCAGATCTTCTGCACTGTATATGAGTGAGACTGGTTCACATATAACAGTACAAACAAACAAAAACAAACAAAACACAACAGAGCTCCCAACCAGTGTCGCCGTCTGCGGCGCCATCTTGACTCTTAGTTCCTACTCATATCTATCTTGAACTAATTCGCTATTCTGTTATCATTTACATGAGAAAAGTGGGGAAATGTTATGGAAATTGTATTAATTCAATGCATTTGCTTTATTGCAGAGTGTAAGACTATGTACGGGCAAAAGGTAACGGACAAAACACCCTGTCCTCTCACTGATAGCTGCGTAGATACAAAAACAGAATGTATCCTAATATAGCGATTGACCTCGGTTATCTATCTTACACCTCCCTAATACTTCTGCTTTTAATAAGATATTCTAATCAGGGCATCTCTAGTCATGCACGTACAGCATGATCAGAAGATGCTGCATGTACTTACAACCTTATAAGGCTATATTATAAGAAATCTGCTGAAGACTGGTAACAGCAGCTGTCAAACCTCCCCTTATTTGGTACCCAGCCAACACCCAGTTTGGGGTATAAAACCCCTATGTAAGGGAGACCGCTTTAGAATGCGCTCTCATCTCTTTGCTCTCATCTCCTCGCTTTCATCTTTTCACTCTCTGGTCTATATCACTTTCATTTCCTAAATAAATGACTCTTGCTTATTTAGAATTTGTGATTTGTTCTGTTGTCAGGATTTTCATGACAAGACCTTGGGGATTTCCATGATAGGACATTCATTTATTTTTTAAGATCCCAGCACAGCATCTTAATGGGGTTCAGGTCTGAACTTTGACTTGACCATTCCAACCTTAATTTTTTCCTCTTTAGCCATTCAGACATTGATTTGCTGGTGTGCGTTGGATCATTGTCCTGTTGCATGACCCAGTTTCGGCCCAGCATAAGCTGCTGGACAGCTGGCCTCACATTTGTCTCAAGAATATTCTGGTGTAAAATTTATTGTTGTCTCAAAGACGGAAAGTTTTCCTGATCCTGTGTCTGTAAAAAGCCCACTCCTGGAAAGATGGGCAACTTTGCTTTACTGATTTACTTTTGGGAAATATTACATACTAATATCTTTTGCATCTTTTGTTGTCAGTTGCCTTCCTCCCAATGACAGCTGGAATAGGCTCAAGCACGCCTGTGACTGTAGTATCTGAGCTCCATGTGTTATCTGACTTTGTAGGTTTGGAATGTTTAAGTTTAGGGGGCCCCTGGTCCACAGGTCCAAGAGTCAAGGTTCCCTTCCTCTTTTAGTTCCAGAAGAATGAGACTATTTTAAGAAGGACCATATGTTCTGCTCCCTTTGTCGAAAACAACCAGCCTATTTAAGCAGCAGGCTATACTACTCGGAAGGGGACACATTAGAATTGGCATGGATCCTCTCTCAGGTACTTTATGGTGCTTGATATGATACTGTTTTACTTTATAATAAACATCTTATACAAGTGAGACGGTGTCAGCGTAGACTTCTTCATCATCTTCACATCATTGCTATTTAATAAACAACAAGATTTTGGCGTCACAAACTTCGGACGTGTTGTGGCTTGCTGCGTCACCGACAGTCTTCGTGTGCTTGCTCCCGTACCAGGCCAGCAAGTAAGGTTTTTCACATCGTTGTGCGCTGGTTAGTTTGTTGGGGCTGTTGGGTGTTGCTGTCTAGTCGCACCGTAAAGAATCATGTGTGTGTGCGTGCCATGCTGTGTTGATGTTTGGAGTATTTCTCTGTTCTAAATTTGCTTTTATTGCGGTGTAAACGCTGCAATAAGGGGGGAGTATAATAGGGAAAAGGACAGTTGATGTAAAAGTGTAGAATAGCCTAATTAGTAATTCAATTGTAAGTTCCCACTCGAACACTAGTTGACAAACAGTGTCTGAAGCAGCTTTTTATGGAATATTCACACCTTATAAAGGTAGCATAAATTTAGAAGATAAAGAGGAAAAGGAGCAGCAGGAAAAAGCATGCTATAGGATTCATAAGTATGAATAAGTCGACTTTGAACATTTCGGATTGAGTATTGTTTGTGTCTTTGGTGGTCTCTGACCTTGCTGTGTGTTCCTGTGTGAGGGGGATTGCCCTCCCCCTTACTGTGTGTGTGTGCGAAGCTGGTCTGTGTGTGTTTGTGTGTGTGTGTGTGTGTGTGTGTGTGTGTGTGTGTCGTTTGTCTTGGCTGTGTTCCAGCTGAGTGAATGGCTTTAAGAATGTGTAATGATAATATGTAAAAAGCATATGAGCCTCTCTGAGAGGACGTTTTTTTGATTTTGTTCAAACTTATGAGCTTTCTTTGGGGGACATTTTTGGATCTGATAAGATTTATAAACCTCAGAAAAGAGGATTTTATGAATTTACATAATATTTATGAGCCTTTATGAGGCTCATAAATATTAAGTGTTGGCAGATAACATGCGTGAATCATATTGAATTGCTTATTGTGTTGTTAAAAATACCTAGTGGGTTCATTTGATATTTAATTCTGATCTGTTTCTTCCTTTATCCACTTATGGTGTGTGAGAATTGGAGGGGAAAAAGAGAAGAGGGAGTATCTGGTCAGTGCTGACACGGATCTGCTGACGACCACATGCCCATCTGACTCCAATCTGATTAAGGTGAAGTATATTTAAAAGGAACATTTTTATAGAAGAAGGTAAAAACACTCTTAAGAACTTTCAGCATAAGTTGGGGTCTGGAGTTCTCTGTGTGCTCTGTTTTTGCAGGGGTTAGGAATGTTTAAATTAAGGGGCCCCCTGGTCCAAAGCCCCATAGGAAGTAGGCCTCTCACTTTCTCCCTTCTTCTCTTAGTTTCAAATAGATGAGATCATTTAAAAAAGGACCATATGTTCTGTCTCCTGTTTCAACAACAAGTCCAGTATATAAGCAGCTGGAATATTCTGTTCGAGGGGGGACATTTAGAATTGGCACGGATCCTCTCTCAGGTACTTTATAGTGCTTGATATGACGCTGTTTTACTTTGTAATAAACATCTTACTGGTAACATAGTGTCAGCGGAGTTTTCCTTCACCTCATCTTCACACCATCGCTACTTAATAAACAACAAGAATTTGGCGTCACGAACTTCGGACGTGTTGTGGCTGGCTGTGTCGCCGACAGCCTTAGCGCACTAACTCCCGCTCCAGCCCGGCTATTCAGGTGAGCGAAGAGAATAAGAGAAGTTAAAGAAAATAGAGTAGAGACGAGAAGAGTTAAAGAGAATAGAAAGGATAAGAGTTAAAGGGAAATAAGAAAAGGGAAGAGAATAGAGATGATATGAGTTAAAAGAGAAAAGGAGCCGCAGATTTGGACCAAAGCCCTCTGGGAGGCGGTTTTAGACGGGCCTAAAATCCTGGAAAATCACTGGGTGAATTTCGGGTCAGTTCTAAGGAACTGGAGGTGTAGAAAAAGAGGTGAAGAAAAAGGGAAAAAAGGATCAGCAGGAAAAAGCATGCTATAGGATAAATTTTGTTTTTTGTCTTCTGTGTCTTTGAGCGTGCTGTGTGCTTCTGTGTGAGGGGGATTGCCCCCCCCCCACTATGCGTGTGCAGAGCTGGCTTCTCCATATGCGTGTGTGCGTATGTGTGTGCGTATGTGTATGTGTGTATGCGTGTGTGTGTGCGTTGCTTGTCTTGGCTGTGCTCCAGCTGTGTGACTGGCTTTAGGAATGTATAAATGATAATGTGTAAAAGTATATGAACCTCTATGAGAGGGCATTTCTTTGATATCGTTAATATCATGAGCTTTCCTGGGGGACATTTTTAGATTTAAGATTTAAGATAAAGTTAAGATTTAGGAGCCTCATAAAGAATAAGATGACTTTTATAAATTAATTTAAAACAGTCATGAGCCCCCAAGAAGGACATTTATAATTTTGGAGATGAGTGGAGAGACCAGTGAGGATGTTTATGTGTATGGGTAAAGAAAATTGAATGAGTATGTAAGGTGTTATTAGAGTGAAATAAACTGAAATGTCTTTATTGATGATAACTTGGTGTTTAAAGGAGGAAAACATTTGTTATAGATAAAAATGACCTAAAGTGTTGGCAGATAATGTGTGTAATCATATTGGATTGCTTTTGTGTGGTCCATAATACCTAGTGGTAGTAGTTCATTTGATACTTAATTCTGATTTGTTTTTTCCTTTATCCACCTCTGGTGTGTGAAGATTGGAGGGGAGAGAGAGAAAGAGAAGAGGGGGAAGGCCAGCTCCAGTGCTGACACAGATTGAGGCCTTCTGATGACCGCATACCCATCTGACTCCAATCTGATTAAGGTCAGTTTTATCCACAAAACTCTTTTTGATAAATACCTGCATTCTAAATATATGTATGTATACTTATTTATAGTCATTATTGTTGATATATATATATGTAATCTGCTTTCACTTATAGGCTATTATAAGATTATTTCTCTATTTGGGGTTAAAGAGTATAACTATTTGTTTATGTTGATACTATGTGCTGTAGTTTAAGAAAAAAAGAGAGGTTTGGCAACAGACTGACTGTTCAATGCATTTAATTAATTAATGGAATATACTTATTTGGTTTAAACTCTGTTAAGAATAGCAAATATGAGTTTTATTGTTTGTGCATGGTTTATTCTGATTTGAGCTGCGCTGGGGATTCAATATTGAGACTATTTGATGAGTTGAGGTGCATGGGTGAGAACATTGGGTGATAAATATGTGATTTTCTTGCTGCGAATAGGAACACATCTGGTGATAGTTGGTCCCTTGTGGGTGCGTGATTACTTTGAGCTTTATATAGGATTGGATTTTCTTTTATTTGCAGGATATTTGAGGAAACTTTATTTGCAAATAGGCAGATTATTTTTGTGTTTAGTCCATATTATAGGTGGATTTATTGTTGTGAATTGCTATTACATTAATATGTTTCCGATTTCTTTGAAGTTGGCAAATTTCTTTCATTTTTACTGATGTGGTAAATTAGTGGTTTGAAAAAAGAGAGAAAGGGAGAAGTAATTTAAATAGTTTTAAGTAATTTTAATTTTAGTAATTATTTTTAATTTACAATAAGGGAACAAGGAAGGAACAAGGGAGCCGTTACAATGTCGACAAAGGACATTAAAATGTCGAAAGTAATTACTCCTGTTGATGTAGTACAGAAGAATAATCCTTTAGTTAAAGGCATTGCAAAGATATCGGAGAAATGTCATAAGCGTTGGTCTGCAATTGACCAACCATGGCCAGTGGAGGGGACCCTTAACCCAGATGTAATTAAAACAATGCAGGTGCTTGTGTCCACGTATAAGGCAGATCAAAAGAAGGGTAAAAAGGGGGAAAAACGTAAAGAAAAGAGACAAGTAGAGTTTGGTATTCTCCAGTTGTTTGAATACGAGGGACAGAAACGGATGAAAGTGGCCAAAGATAAGAGAGATAGAGGTGCAGAAGAAATAGGAGAAAATGCAAAGGAAATAGAAAAAAATAATGGCAGAAATTGACCTACCTTTCTCACATATGGATCCAGTAAAGAGACCCCCACCTTATGAGAAGGAGGTGAAGTTTAAGGAAATCTATCCCCAGCTCCCAGTGATCAGCCAGGAAGGTGAATATCGCATCAGAGATGAGGATGACTGGATAATTGAAACGGGTCAAGCGGAAACAACTATAAAGATGTATCCAAGTTCCAAAAGTAAGGAGAAAATGGCATGTTTGGAAACTGAGGGTGAACTGAGGATCAGGAGGATGGAATCTGGAGATGATGGCAATCAAAGTGACCTAGAAGGGATCATGGGTGTATATGACCCTGCAGTCAGGCGAATATTGATGAGAGCAGAATAGAGGGGAGATAAAACATGGAGGAAAGCAGGCTTAGGAGATGATAGTTCTAATGAGAGTGAGAATGGAGCATGAGGGTCTTTTGTCTTCGAAAGAGTTTTTTCCAGCGGCATCTAGTACCAGAATAGAAGAGGATAAAAAGAGAGCTTTAAGAGAGGTTGAGAGAAGTATAGATCAATGTCTTTCGTACTTGGATCAATCCATTAAACCAGAAAGCCAAAAAGCACTGGAGAATCAATTAAAGGAGCTGCAAATACAGAAGAAAGAGTTGCGGAAAGGAGGCTCCCAAAAATTGGATGTGAAATATGCATTACGCACAAGAAAAGGGAAGACACACGAGAAGATGTGTCCAGTGGTCAGAGTACAAGCCTTGGCAAAACACAGATATGTCAGATATACTTGAGAAGTTACCTACTCTTCAGGATGGAGCACATCCTTGGATTTCAAAGTTGGAAGAGATTATGGTGGGGATACAGCCCGCAATAGGAGATATTAAGAGACTTTTGGCTAATCTCCTTGGAGTCCCAGCCATGGAAGAGATTCTACAGAAAGCTGGACTTAATCAATATGTGGGGACTGCTGTGAATGATCTGGAGCTGTTTTCTGCAAATAGAGGTCGAGTGTGGAGAGCACTGAGAGACACATTTCCGACAAATGTACATCCTGATAATATTCTTATTGAGCCACTGGGACAGGAAGAAAACCCAAGGGCCTATGTGTCAAGAGCCCATCAAGTGTGGAGAAATGTTACAGGAAATGACCCGGATTTGAATCAAATGGAACAGTCAATTTTGCGAGCCAAGATACAGAAGGGGCTGCCTCTACCAGTGAGGAGTAAACTGGCAGAGGTGGTTGGTCTTGGAAGTATGGCAAAGGATGTTTATACGGATCACATAGCCCATCAAGTGGAGCTATATAGGAAAAAGGAACATGACCAGAAAGAACAGGACCAAAAAACCCTCAGAAAACTTAATCAAATACAGCTGGTGGATAACAAGAAGAAAGAGAAGAAGCAGGCCTTGGTTATACAGAGCCAGCCTCCGCAAAATCAACCATTACCACAATCAGGCCCAGTCGTTTCAGCCATTGTCAGTGGTTCCAGTTGCTGCCTCCCCACAGCCAACTTTTGATCAAGCGCAGACCTGGAGATGAAGAGGTCGAGGAACTTTAGGAAGAGGAAGAGGAGGAAGGTTTAATCCAACAGTCCTTATTAGTGTGTTATAATTGTGGACAGTTTGGCCACTTTGCTCGTGAGTGCAACAGACCAGAAGGAAATTTCAGAGGAAATTTTAGAGGAGGCTTCAGGGGCCAACCAAGGCCATTTGGGGGACCGGTGAACCCTTACAGGGGTCCAGAACCAGGATTCTAGAGGTGCCCAGAGGACCTGAGAGGGGGGTGTCAGCTGGTAGCATCAGGGCCAGAGAGAGATCCAACAATAAAGGTTAAGGTGAATAATCGACCATTGGAAGTGATGGCGGATAGCGGAGCTGCTTTCACCTGTATTCGGCCTGAAGATGCTATACATCTCCCCATGTCTGGCCAATGGATTCGGACAATCGGGTTTGAGGGAGTGAAACAGCTGATTCCTCTCACAGAACCAATTGAGCTCTGCTATAAAAATATGAAGACTACATTGCCTATACTGGTATCAGAACATACACCTATTGCACTTTTGGGAAGAGATGCTTTGTGTAGATTGAATTGTACAATAAAGTGTACACCAGACAGCTGTCTGGTGGAAGTGCCAAATGATATTGCTCCCCAATTATTGATGACAACGGAGACTGAAGCTTCTTCAGTATTTTGGATTGGAAATCTTAGTGCAGATTTTTTGGAGCCAGCTAAGTTGTGGGAGAAGTTTCTTGTAGTGAACATGCCTGATGCAAAGCTTCCAGAGTATCCATTTCACTGCACGCTCAAGTATTTCAAGGATGCTGCTCAATCAAACTCGGAGGAATGGTTGAGACGTCAACCAAAGCAAGTTCAGCTTCGGTCGTGCTGTATAATTTTGGGACCGCAAGGAGCAGCTATGAAGATAGATAGAGATGGTTACTTGGATAAAGAGTTTGACATTGAGAAGAGTGTGCCACATGTGACTTTGTTGGTGTCTGAAGAATACGAGCAGAAGCACATAGGAGAAATGATGGTAGAAGCAGAGGAAGCTGTTTTTTGAACCGGTGAAAGAGAATCTTGCCATCTGGAGGAGTAAGGATCAGTGGTTTATTAAGATTATGATTTCTGCTTAAGGACAGGGACAGCCACAAACTGTGCGGATGACACATGAGTCAATTTGCTGTGTTAAGATGGATTCAGACTCTTTGAAAGAAGAGATGTTGCGACAAGTTCCAGAATGTTTGTGGTCTCGGACTTGTGAAGTCAGCCCAACCAGTGAAAGTTGAACTTCGACCAGGAATCAAATCTCCTTGGAAGAACCAGTATCCGCTGAAAGAAGAGGCAATCAGAGGGATTGAACCACAGATTAAAGGACTTTTGAAAGCAAATGTTTTGAAGATAACACAGAATCCTCAGAGTAACATGCCTTTGCTGCCTGTGAAGAAGCCGGATGATTCTTATCACCTGGTACATGATTTGAGAGCGGTGAATGAAGTGGTAGCTGATTTTCCAGCAGAAGTGCTGGATCCGCATACTTTGTTAGCCCAAATTCCTCCAGATGCGACACATTTCACAGTGTTAGATTTATGTGGTGCATTTTTCAGTGTTCCACTTAGCATAGAAAGTCAGGGTTTATTTTGGTTCACATACAATGGACAGTTTTGTGAGTATAAGAGATTACCACAAGGATTTAAACATAGTCCTCATATTTTTAATAAAGTATTGAAGGATGATTTGGCAGGGATAGATCAGCTATTAAAAAGCACTGTAGTACAGTATGTGGATGACATTATTATTTGTTCACCAGATGAGGAAACATGTCATAAGGATTCAATTAAATTGTTACAGATACTGGCAGAAAAGGGACACAAGGTCTCTCTGAAGAAGTTGCAGTACTGTCAGGAGAAAGGAGTTTATTTGGGTCAGACAATAACGCAGGGACACAGAAGCATTTCTGATAGTCAGTTAGAAGCTATTCGCAAGGCTCCTAAGCCCAGAACAGTCAGAGAGATGATGACATTTCTTGGTATTGCTGGCTATTCTTCAGCATGGGTAGAGGATTATGTTAATGTAACAGGGCCTTTGAGAGCTGTGATTAAAGATACTGGGAATGCTCAACCTCATTGTAACCTTTCTTGGACACAGGATGGCCTTTTGGCATTTAAAACGATCAAACAGAGGTTATAAGAGGCTCCAGCACTAGCGCTTCTGGACTATTCTATTTGAATTTTTTGTTATATGTGTCTACTTCCACTGGGGGTAAATATGCATGTGCAGTTCTTTGTCAGCCAACAGGTACGGGGACAAATCCTCAACCTATTTCTTATTATTTTACTGCTTATTCAGAAGTAGAGCTGGGGCTACCGCTGTGCTACAGAGCACTGGTGGGAGTTTTTTTAATGCATGATAAGGCATCATCTGTCACAATGGGTTATCCGGTGACAATACTTACCCATCATAGTCTTATAAATCTCTTGAATTATGGCAAATACACATTGACTATGTCTAGACTTAGAGACTATCATAGGCTCTTGGAGCAGGAAGATGTTACCCTAGCAAGGTGTGTCACAGTGAATCCAGCTGAGAATTTGCCAACTCCAGAGGATGGTGAACCACATGATTGTGTTCAAGAAGCAGAGAAATACTCTAAGCTTAGATCAGATTTGCAAGCCCTCCCATTGCGTGAGGCAGACTTGGAGTACTGGACTGATGGGTCCTGTTATCGTGTGGGAGATAAATTGAGTGCTGGTTATGCAGTAGTAAAAGCCCAAGGGACTGAATTTGTCATTGAGAAGGCTGGAGTAGTACCACAGCCTGCGTCTGCACAGCTTGCTGAAGTTGTGGGATTAACTGAAGCATGTTTGTTAGCGGGAGGTAAGCATGTGACCATATATAGTGACTCCGCGTATGCTTACAATGTGTGTCACTTGTTTGGATCGGTGTGGAAGAACCGAGGGTTTAAGAAAACGGATGGCTCTCCAATACAGCATCACGATCAGATAATGAAATCATTGCATGCTATGATGAAGCCTAAAGAAATAGCAATAGCTAAGTGCGCAGCACATAAAACGGATGTTTCGAAGGTCACACAAGGGAATAAAGTGGCTGATGAAGCTGCCAAAGCAGTTACAGGAGCTGATAAATTGGGCAAAGTGTTTTTGGTCACTCATGAAGTAAACGTGGAAGACAAAATCATACTTAGGGATGTGATTTTAATGCAGGAAGCTGCTCCTGCAATGGATAAACAGTTGTGGCTAGACCGAGGTGCCACTCGAGATTCTACTGGTCTTTGGAGAAATCATGAGGGGCTGATAATAGCACCTCCAGACCTGTTAGGTCTGATGATTCAGTAGGCACATGGGCTAGCTCATGTTGCAAGGGGAGAAGTCAGATGAAAGATTACAAAGGGCACCATGCTTGCTTGAACAGATTGATTATGTACGGACATTGCAGGAATGATAGCTGCCTGACAGGTTTTTTTGCTCTCACACTCCAGAAAGTTGTTGCATTGCTAAGGTTATGCTGTAGGAAGCATGTGTAGGAAGAACTGTTATTTTGTTACAACTACAAATATGTATGTGCTACTTTTTTGTTTTTCGAGACTTTGTGGTAAGTCTCGAAGGGGGGAAATGAAGTATATTTAAAAGGAACATTTTTATAGAAGAAGGTAAAAACACTCTTACGAACTTTCAGCATAAATTGGGGTCTGGAGTTCTCTGTGTGCTCTGTTTTTGCAGGGGTTAGGAATGTTTAAATTAAGGGGCCCCCTGGTCCAAAGCCCCATAGGAAGTAGGCCTCTCACTTTCTCCCTTCTTCTCTTAGTTCCAAATAGATGAGATCATTTAAAAAAGGACCATATGTTCTGTCTCCTGTTTCAACAACAAGTCCAATATATAAGCAGCTGGAATATTCTGTTCGAGGGGGGACATTTAGAATTGGCACGGATCCTCTCTCAGGTAATTTATGGTGCTTGATATGATGCTGTTTTACTTTGTAATAAACATCTTACTGGTAACATAGTGTCAGCGGAGTTTTCCTTCACCTCATCTTCACACCATCGCTACTTAATAAACAACAAAGGCCAGTGTGTTTTATCCACAAAACTCTTTTTGACAAATACCTGCATTCTAAATATATGTATGTATACTTATTTATAGTTATTATTGTTGATACATATGTAATCTGCTTTCACTTATAGGCTATTATAAGATTATTTCTCAATTTGGGGTTAATAGAGTATATCCATTTGCTTATATGATACTATATGTTGTAGTCTTTCAAAAGAGAGGTTTGGCAACAGACTGACCGAACAATGCATTTAATTAATTAATGGAATATGCTTATGTTGTTTGAACCCTGTTAAGAATAGCAAGTGTGAGTTTTATTGTTTGTGCATGGTTTATTCTGATTTGAGCTGTGCTGGGGATTCAATATTGAGACTATTTGATGAGTTGAGGTGCATGGGTGAGAACATTGGGTGATAAATAGGTATTGTTTTGTTGCAAATAGGAACACATTTGGTGTTAGTTGGTCCCTTGTGGGAATGCGTGGTTTCTTTGAGTTTAATAAGGATTGGATTTCTTTTATTTGCAGGATATTTGGAGAAGATTTTACTTACAATAAGGTAGATTATTTGTGTGCTTAGTCAGTATTATAGGTGGGCTTAGTGTTGTGAATTGCTATTACATTAATACGTTTCTGATTTCTTTGAAGTTGGCAAATTTCTTTCATTTTTACTGATGTGGTAAATTAGTGGTTTTAAAAAAAAGGGAGAAAAAATCTAAATAGTTTAAAGTACTTTTAATCTTAGTAATTATTTTTAATTTACAATAAGGGAACATAAGGGAGCCATTATAAAGTTGAAAAAGGACATTAAAATGTCGAAAGTAATTACTCCTGTTGATGTAGTACAGAAGAATAATCCTTTAGTTAAAGGCATCGCAAAGATATCGGAGAAATGGCATAAGCATTGGTCTGAAATTGAACAACCCTGGCCAGTGGAGGGGACCCTTAACCCAGATGTAATTAAAACAATGCAGGTGCTTGTGTCCACGTATAAGGCAGATCAAAAAAAAGGGTAAAAAGGGGGAAAAACGTAAAGAAAAGAGACAAGTAGAGCTTGGTATTCTCCAGTTGTTTGATAACGAGGGACAGAAACTGATAAAAGCTGCAAAAGATAAAAGAGATAAAGGTGCAGAAGAAATAGGAGAAAATGCAAAAGAAATAGAAAAATTAGTGGCAGAAATTAATGTACCTTTCTCACATACGGATCCAGTAAAGAGACCCCCACCTTATGAGAAGGAGGTGAAGTTTAAGGAAATTTATCCCCAGCTCCCAGTGATTAGTCAAGAAGGTGAATATCGCATTAGAGATGAGGATGATCAGATAATAGAAGCGGGTCAAGCAGAAACAACTATAAAGATGTATCCAAGTTCCAAAAGTAAGAAAAAAATGGCACGTTTGGAAACTAAGGGTGAACTGAGGATCAGGAGGATGAAATCTGGAGATGATGGTGATCAAAGTGACCTAGAAGGGATCATGGGTGGATATGACCCTGCAGTCAGGCGAATATTGGAGAGAGCAGAATAGAGGGGAGATAAAACATGGAGGAAAGAGGACTCAGGAGATGATAGTTCTAACGAGAACGAGAATGGAGACAGCGATGGAGATTCGGAAAGTGAGGATCCTTTGTCTTCGAAAGGGTTTTTTTCCTGTGGCATCCAGTACCAGAATAGAAGAGGATAAAAAGAGAGCTTTAAGAGAGGTTGAAAGAAGTATAGATCAATGTCTTTCATACTTGGATCAATCCATTTAAACCAGAAAGCCAAAAAGCACTGGAGAATCAATTAAAGGAGCTGCAAATACAGAAGAAAGAGTTGCGGAAAGGAGGCTCCCAAAAATTGGATATGATATATGCATTATGCACAAGAAAAGGGAAGACACACAAGAAAATGTGTCCAGTGGTCATTCGAGGACAGAGCTTGGAGTACAAGCCTTGGCAAAACACAGATATGTCAGATATACCTGAGAAGTTACCTACTCTTCAGGATGGAGCACATCCTTGGATTTCAAAGTTGGAAGAGATTATGGTGGGAACGCAGCCCGCAAAAGGAGATATTAAGAGACTTTTGGCTAACCTCCTTGGGGTTCCGGCTATGGAAGAGATTCTACAGAAAGCTGGACTTAATCGATATGTGGGGACTGCTGTGAATGATCCAGAGCTGTTTTCTGCAAATAGAGGTCAAGTGTGGAGAGCGCTGAGAGATACATTTCCGACAAATGTACATCCTGATAATATTCTTATTGAGCCACTAGGACAGGAAGAAAACCCGAGGGCCTATGTGTCAAGAGCCCATCAAGTGTGGAGGAATGTTACAGGAAATGACCCGGATTTGAATCAAATGGAACAGTCAAATGCACTATCTGCTTGAAAAATAATGTTCAAAGGGGTGTGATGGTTCCTCCTGCTCACATTCCAACTCAGAGGGGTCCTATGCGTGAGTTAGTAGTGGACTTTGTTGACATGATAAAACCAGTTGAAGGTAAGAGATAAATGTTAGTTGTTGTGGATAGATTTTCGCGATGGCTGGAAGCTTGTCCGACCAAGCTGAAGGACGCTCAGTCAGTTGCCAAGTTTCTGTGTAAAGAGGTCATAAGCAGGTGGGGACTTCCAGATCGGATATCCTCAGATAATGGGAAAGAGTTTGTGGATAAGACGATGAAATTGATTTTGCAAAAACTGGGAATTAAACAGACTCATGATTTGGTTACGGGAAGACGAATGCCAACGCCTTGTCTGCGTACAAGTGGAAAGGGTCCAAGCTTAGCCCTTTTGGAAGATGAACTGTGAGTGTACATTACATATATGCCTAATTTGCATAAAAGAATATATATGTACGTTTCTGACAGGCAAAGAAAGGAAGAAGTGCAGGAGAGGCTCGATGAACAAAAGAGGAGCACAGTGCAACCTGGAGATAAGGTGTTCGTGAAGGTGTTTAGAAGGAAGTGGTATAATGAACGCTGTGAAGGACCATTTGAAGTTGTTCGCAGTACTGGAACTGCGGTCCAGGTTAAAGGGTCTCCAACGTGGTATCATTTATCGCATTGTGTCAAAGCGCCAAGGGAAGAGGCGCCACGCTTACAAAGTCGAGATGTTGAAGGCTCAAGTGAGCCAGAAGGAAATGTGGAAGAACATGCAGAAGAAGAAGAGATGCATACAGATCTCCAGAGCCAAAATCCAGAAGAAGAGATTGTTCATGTTGTGGACAACGTTGATGATTCTGTGCACCTTTCTGATAATGCCAGAAATGACTCTGCAGTTAATGGACAGGAAAGAAGATTTGGTGACATTGATTTTCAACATGTCCCAGAAACAGCAGAGCCTATTCCAGTGGAGTGCGAAGCGCCAAAGGTTTCAAAGGGCTGTGATTCCACTGCAGAAGAATTTAGAGATTCAGTTACACAAAGGAGTCCAAGACCAGTTTGGAAAAGGGTCAGACCAAAATGGTACAAGGACTAGGGTTGAAGAGACCTTAGGGAATTCTACTCTTTTAGCATTGAAGGTTATTGAAGGTATAAATGTATCGCATTTAACTACGTTGGCGTCTCAGATGATTTCGACGACGTCAACTCATTTGAAGACGGTCATCAGAGCTAACTTAGAAAGAGCGGTTAATCTCCCTGTCAATGTGGAAGATTTAATGTTGGTGGTAATAAAAAATAGTCGTGGTGAAGATGTGTTGTTAACAGGACCTGAAGTTGACACTGTGCCTCGTGATCAAAGGAAGTATCTTTTGTTTAATGACTGGAGGTGGTTGAAAGTTAGGGATGACTGTTCACTTGTTGTGCATAATGTTACATGGGAAGACCAAGGGGAATACACATGCACTTATTTTGAGCCAGAGTTTAAATTTGTTCCATTTCAAAATGTGTGGAGAGAGGGTTATATAACTCGTAAGGTAGTAGTTATGATAGAAGATTTCAGTTCTACTGGAGTTTTTATGGTTACTAAAAGGGTTCAGGAACAATTCACCACAGCAACCACTCCAAGGGTGAATATTGCATTGATGAAGTTTACTACTTTAGCTCCGGAAACAACTAGGAGCGTTAATACATCAATTCAGATTATTACTTTAGGTACAACTTTGAAGGGGGTGAATGCTACTACAGGGATGGTGACAATTTCTACTTTAGCTACTTCTGGAAATATCACGAATGAGGAAAGGCCAAGGGCAACGTTTGCCAATAAAACATTGACATCTTTGTCACCTACGAAATTTGTAAATGTGAAACAGATACCTGATATAACATCTTTGAACTTTAAAGAAGTAGAAAATATAACCCAGAAACCTATGTTAAAGATGGAGCTTAGTGTGAATAGTAGCAATGAGATTTTTGAACCTAGAGAACAGATGGTGGAAGATGAGTTTTTTGACTTTGACCTTACACCAGAAGACATGACTGACCATTATCATGTATTACAGAAGAGAGAAACTAATTGGAAGGCATATGGATTTGATTCCTCGGTGTTACAAATCGCAGACCCATGGGCAGGTAGGAACTTATGGTTCCAGCAGTTAACTCATTCTGTAAGATCGGTTAGAAAACTGAATTGTCCATGTATGGTGAAAGTTCAAGCACCAGGTACATGGCCTTCAATTTTAGAGACGGTACCAGAACCATTAAGTCCTGAATGTCAATCTTATGCATTATCGTGGCTGTTATATCAGCAGCAATCAGCAGAAGATAAGGTAATGGCTCTGTCAGTGCATCTGTTTAGGCCTAGATATAATTGTTCTTGGTTGAGGGAGTTCCCATATGTGAATTTACTTGATCAGCATCAAAATATGATAACAGCGATCCCTGATCCGTTGGAAGTGAAATCTGTGGGGGCTAAAGATTGTTTTTGTTCAGATGATACTCATAATGGGCCTGGAAAGTTTATGGGACTATCAGACTGTAACAACTATATTATGGACTTGGGTGAGCGTAAATATAAGGCTATGGATGACTTGTATAAAGTGACTTTTCAGGTACCACATCACAAACTGAGTAGAGTTTTGATGGTGTGGAACCAAAAGTTGCCTGGAAATGTGACCATAGGGAATTTTAAGGATATTTGGTGGGTTTGTGGTGATAAGGCATATATATTTCTACCATATGGGTGATAGGATGCTGATATATAGGGACCTTGAAGCTTCCATATGAGGTTTTTACTGTCCAGAAGGCGAAAGTATCTGATGAGGTTCAATCTGATGCTATTTCTGGAAGTAGGAAGAAAAGGGAACTGGCACAATTTCATAATCTGGAGTCTTATCATTGGAGGATAAGTCTAGGAGAGAAGTGGGGTATAGGATTGTTTCCATGGTATGGGGTGACATTTTTGGCAGATCACATTGATAATATTACTTATACCATACAGGGTTTTGTGAATGAGACTATAAGAGGTTTTGAATATTTGTCAAATACTCAAAAGAGTCATAGATTGATGTTGCTGAAACATGACATGACTCTTGATTATCTTTTGGCCAAACAAGGTGGCCTATGTGTGGCTTTGAACTTAACTGGGGATGCCTGTTATACTTTGATTCCTGATAGTTCTGACAATATGACTAGTGTCATAGATGCATTGAAGCATATAAGGGATGCGTTTGGCCCATCGGAAGGAGCTGGATGGTCTGCGAATACTTGGTTGCAGGAGAAATTAGGACCGTTGGGAGCAGTGTTGGTTCAGGTTATGGTAGCAGTTCTCATATCATTGAGTGTGATGTTCTGTTTCTGTACGTTGTTGTTAACCTTTGCGAAGGCTATGATATTGAGATGGGTTGGAGTTGTGATGCCTGGAGATCAAGTTCAGATGCCATTACTACATAGGACTGACACAGACGATGATGAGGAAGTGGTGATAGAAGGCGAACTGATGGAGAAATATCCATTCTGAATATCTACTCTTATTATAGTCTTGACATTTATTTCTGTTACTATTTTGGTATTTAGTGGTCTCTTACTATAGAGTGGGATGATTGCAAGGGGAAATAGAAAAATGTGACTTATAACTTGGAATAATGTGAAAGTATGATACTGTGAATTTCACATTTACTTATAAGGTGTTAATCTATATTAGATTTTTCATTTTGCATCTGTTGTTTTTGCAAAAGATACTGGTTGGTGGTTTTCTTTTCTTTCCTTCAAGAACAAGGTTGGGGGAAGACCACTGTAAGGGTGGTTGAACCTTTAGGGACCCCGATGTACATGGACAATAAGAATGGACTGGAGGACTTTGAATAAGGACACTGTGATGCAATGCCCAGAGTCAACACATCATCGACACTACACTGAGAGTCGACACTGCTGAGGAGCTGCAGTGTAATACATTTTTATGTCTTCTCATATATATTTGCATAGTATTGGATTTTGTTCTATTATATTGTAATGTGTGATATTGATAGAGGACATTTATGAGGTAGTGATAATCTTAGTAAGACATAAAAGTTGGATTGAGAGTTTGAGTTGTTTACTGCATGAGTAGTATTTAAATTTATAACACGTTCTTTGTTTAAATTGCTTGAATACTGATGTTTTCTGTTATTGGGTAAGTATATGGGACCTTAGATGTTTCTTTTCTTTTTTTGGTATTAGGGATATTGGTGTTAGGCAGGGAAAGGTCCATTGGAAGGTCCGATGGGTTGACCAACCTGAAGGTGGACATTGTTTTGATTTTATTTTCTGAGGTTTCCATATGTATTTGCTTAAGTCATATCCCTACATGACTTGTTAAAATTCCTCCTTTTTAAATTAGTCTGGAGTACTCTATGTGGTCGCCTAAGGCACCTGTCTTGATTGTTTGATGGACATTTCAGGAAAGATAGCTGCCGGACAGGTTTTTTCGCTCTCACACTCCATAAAGTTGTTGTATTGCTAAGGTTATGCTGTAGGAAGCATGTGTAGTAGGACCTGTTATTTTGTTACAACTATAAACATGTATGTGTTACTTTTTTGTTTTTCGAGACTCTGCGTAGTCTCGAAGGGGGGAAATATGTAGTATCCAAGCTCCATGTGTTATCTGACTTTGTAGGTTTGAAATGTTTAAGTTTAGGGGGCCCCTGGTCCACAGGTCCAAGAGTCAAGGTTCCCTTCCTCTTTTAGTTCCAGAAGAATGAGACTATTTTAAGAAAGACCATATGTTCTGCTCCCTTTGTCAAAAACAACCAGCCTATTTAAGCAGCAGGCTATACTGCTCGGAAGGGGACACATTAGAATTGGCATGGATCCTCTCTCAGGTACTTTATGGTGCTTGATATGATACTGTTTTACTTTATAATAAACATCTTATACAAGTGAGACGGTGTCAGTGTAGACTTCTTCATCATCTTCACATCATTGCTATTTAATAAACAACATGACCCAGAGGGATAAGCAGTTTAGGTGATGTGTGTGTGTTGTCAGCTGTATGTTTGTTTTTTTTTTTTTGGTTTACAGATGTTGATGAGGACCACAGGCCATAGTAAAACATGTGAAACTAGATATTGAAACCATATCATTAAAAATGAAAAATAGAGAAATACAAAACATAAATGATATTTCATATGCAATAATGTGATTCCTCATTTAACGTAGTTTTTAAAATTTAAAATGTCATTTATTAAAAATATTTCTTTAACCTGCATCTTTGTGAAAACACATTGGTAGCTTTGACTGGAGGGAGAGAAAGCAGTTGATCAGGGCACTTGTTTGTAAAGTGGGATGCAAATCGTTCCAAGTATGTATCTTATTTTCTAAAGGTATTTGACTAGGCCTGGATGCTGTAAGCAGATATACTTGATTGACTAAGAAGTGACCCGATGGCGATGCGTAAAAGGCGATAATTGCCTTGTTTGGAAACTGACAAAGAATTAGACAGGACTAATTTACCTCAAACAGTTCCTACATATGTTGGGAAATTTTATGGCTAGGAAACAGGATCAGGAAAAAGATATAATAAAAAAATATTTAATACTACTTGTTGCAGTACATTGCAGTACTTTCTGTACACCCAATTGTTGGTAAATTATGAATACAGTGAAAATATAATAGTACCTGATTTTCCAAAGGCATCTATAGTTGAATTCCAGAGTGACTTTGCCAAACACCTATTTTTTAAAGATGTAAACATGTAGGCATGGGTTCAGTATATCATCTGTATTAATATAAGATATAATTGTTAATTGTGATTTTTAAACTATATATTGTGGTATTTTATTTTTAGATATCACCCAGGTCTAGACTACATTAGAGTCAATTGATGGTGTGGATAATCTGGTAGTGTGAAAAGGGAAACCAGCTTTAACATTCTAATCAAGCCTCTAACCGGAGACCTTCCAAAATTTTCGAACATTAGATTTTGATGACTCAAAATGTTCATGAGTCCTGTAGAATGAGGTAACTGATGTAACTGAATGAGCGATTCAGGCTACAGCCAATGAGAGAGCTAGTAGAAAGGAAAAAAGGTGAAGAGACGTGCAGGCACACTGCTTGTTAAGTATATGGCATAGACAGAGGGGCTGCTTGTTGAACACATGCAAAGAGTCAGTCTCTGTATAATTTCAAGTCAGCTGTCAGTTTGTAGTCAAATATTTCTCCAGCTCTCACTGTGATATCTGCATTTCTCAACCACACATCCATCCCCATTTTGCTTTTTTTCTGCTTTGTGTGTGTGCATAAAATTCTGTAGAAGACTGATGTTACGTGTGTGATGCTCTATGCTTTCAAAAACTGTAGGATTTACCAAACTGCTGTTATTCTGGGCTTTTCACACACAACCAGGGATTTACCTATAGTGAGGCCAAAAGCAAAAAAGTTATTGACAATCTTGTAGCCTAGTGGAGTCATGGGGATCTGCTCAACTATTCCCTGCTCATCAACTGATTATCAAGCCCTTCATGAGCTGGATCAAGTGTACTGCATGCAGAGAATACCAGAAACTGCAGGTCAGTGGGTCCCCAGAACTGGAGCTGAAGATCAGTGCTCAAGGGTCATCAAATAGATTTTAGCCAGGGCCACCGAACAGAACAGACACTCTTTAGGTCAAATTCCTACACTGTACATTCACTCTTAATATTTTCTGTCCATACCAAGCACTGAAACTGAAGCTTGTGCTGATCCCTCGATCACATCTTCAGGAAGAACCAGCTCCAGCTCCTCTGAAACACTGTTTCCTGTGAATCAAAGTGTAAACAGGTGGCTCATTCTTTACGGAACAGTACATGAGTGCTGATGCATTGGTGTGAAGAGTAAGGATATAAGTCAATGCATAACCTACCCTGTGGACACAGCAACCAACTCTGGCTTGTGGTCTTCTCACTTCCTTCAGCCTACATGAGAAAATTGTATGATCAAAGTAACAACAAACATTATTTACGTAAATGTAGGCCAAATTGGGTAGTAATGTAATATACGTAAAGGGGTTACGTAATCAAGAACGGGAAGAAAACCTGTAATTTTATCCATATGGCCCACGTCTCAAAACAGTTCTGGGCCACTTCTGGTAAAGATTGCCAGTGCTGACATGAACTATGTAACATTCATTTATGTTTTAAATAGGGATCAACAGGATTGTGGGGGTGCATAGTTTAAATTCAGATCTTGGCCATATATGACAGGATACACTGTAAAAAAAAAATCCAACCTAAAATATTTTGGTCATTTTAGGTGACATTTTGTTGGTTATTTGAACAAAGAATAATGTTGGGTTAAAATGTTCATTTTAGTTAGTCCGACACAGTACTGGGAACACTACTACATATCATAGTTCGCAGTTTAGTTCAGATTTAGTTTAATATGACTTAAATTTTGTGTTCATTGAACATCAAAAAGTAAGTTAATAGAACAATAAAACTTACCTGATGTTCACTTAACCTTTTAAGTCCACCATGTTACTTTAAATTAAAACAAACCTTTCTCACAGCGTCACAAACACTTTGGACATGCAGGCTTATAAGCACCAGAGTGGTTATCATTTGCCCCATCTGCAACTGGTAGTCAATGAGGTGAAAGCACAACACCTCTCCCCGAGCCTGGGGGCACTGTGCAACAGTGAAAGTCCTACTCAACAAGGAAGTTGGCGTAACAGCCTGGTTTTTGTACTAGTGGTTTTGAGTGGTCAGTCAGTTCTGGCAATGGTGGTTTAAAGGTGCCTGAGATGCATCAGTTTAATGGCAGTAAACAGGCTGTGTTCTGGCAGCTGCATCTGGCCCTTTCCTGTACCATCATTCGATTAGGTATGTGAGCAAGTAAATGCTGGATATCAAATTTGCTATATAGAAACAAACTATCTAATTTTACACTTAACAATTTCTCAGTTGTGTCAGGTTCATCTGCAAAAAATGTTTGTGTCACGATAGATCCTGATCTGTCCTTTGACACACATATAACGAATATTACTAGAATAGCCTTCCTGCATCTCCGCAATATTGCTAAATTAAGAAATGCATTAGGCTGGTTCATGCATTTATTACCTCAAGGCTAGATTATTGTAATGCCCTGCTGTCTGGATGTTCCAGCAAAAGCCTTAACAAGCTTCAGCTAGACCAGAATGCTGTAGCCAGAGTCCTTACAAGAACCAGAAAGTTTGACCATATCAGCCCAGTTGTATCAAACCTACACTGGTTGCCAGTTCAATTTCGCATCGATTATAAAATTCTCTTACTGACCTTTAAAGCTCTAAACAGACTCACCCCTCAGTACCTGAGTGAACTTCTCTCCTACTATGAACCATCACGCCTACTTAGATCACTAGGTCCTGGCTTACTATTAGTACCTAGAATTGATAAAGTTACATCGGGAGGGGAGGAGCCTTGTCAAACAAAGCCCCCCAGCTTTGGAATAATCTTCCAGTCAGTATTCGGGACTCAGACACAGCCTCAGTCTTTAAGTCTAGGCTAAAATCTTGCTGGGGGTTCATGGACATAGAGTATTATGGTAAACTGGGAGTGTTGGTGCTGTCGTCCTGCTGCTCTCATGCGTTCACTCAAGTTTGCTGAAGGTGGAAGCCCTCATGTCTCTGTTACTTTCTGGTTTTTCCCTTTTAGTAAAGGGCTGTAATAACTAGACCTGCCAGAGTCTCTGCTGCTCTGTTAATACTGTAATCTGTGATCAGTCACTCTTTACAGAACTAACTCTCTGTGTGATTTCCTTTCTTTGCCGAGTTGAACAGCTGCCCATCCTGTGCGTCTGATGCTGTTGCTTTTTCTGCCTTGATTGGGTGCCCACTGCTCACCAGCCTTCTGGACGGGCTTGACGATCATTGAGCTTCATGCTGTACAATGCTGTGCACACCTTACCCTTATGAATTGACCCCCCCGATGATGCTGCTGCTGCATAAACTAAACTAACCTAATTAACCATTGCTCCGCCTGTTTTCCCTGTTTTGTACTATAATACTTCATACTAACGCTGTTTGCTATCCAGTGTTGACTAGAGGAGGATGGGTTCCCCTTTTGAGTCTTGGTTCCTCTCAAGGTTTCTTTCTCTTGCTCTTAGGGAGTTTTTCCTTGCCACTGTCGCCACTGGCGTGGTCATGCGGGCTTGGACCCGGATTTTTCTGTAAAGCTGCTTTGTGACAACACCTGTTGTAAAAAGCGCTATATAAATAATCTTTGCTTGCTTGCTATCTGGGAAGTCTGTTCACTCTGCGACCACCTTTGCAATGCCGCCAGGTAGTTATTTCCAGCCATACAACACAAGCTTTTAGAAATCTTGTTATCTGGTGACTCCCACTGTACGAAAATATCCCATCCATGCTACGTGAAACACAGCTCTAGAGACAGCTGTGTCCATGAACAAAAAAAATCACTGTATTAACCTCGCAGTTCTGTTCAGTCAAACAGAGTAAAGCAGGAAATGTGGACTCTTTTCGTCTCTTTTTAGCTGGCCTACGTGTCTCGACCCATATTGTTTGTGTGTGTTTAAAAACATACGAAAATGAATAGTATTAGTGTTTCTGATGGGATCATACCAGGACAGAATGTTAAAAGTGACTGATGGCTTTCTGTCTGACCTCCAAAATTTGTCTGAGCAGAGCCTCCTTCACTGCCAGCTTCATTCATTTCATTTGCGCAGCAGCGTACACTTGGCTTGCATCACACAGTATCAGCGGTATCAGAGATGTTGGTATCAGTGAATTGTTATGAGTAAATGAGCATCGTGTTGGACTGATACCCAATACCAGTACTGGTATTGATGCATCCCTAGTTACATTGCTGACTAGGGGTGCAGGAAAAACTTGATTCTTAGATGCATCGCGAAAAAAAAATCAGACCACCGTGGGAGCCACAACATTTAATGTCCAGTATGTCTCAGTATCTGCTAATGTCCTACTATAGGCTAAAAAATATAAACGAGAGTGCAGATTTACTTTGCTCTGCTTTAAGCTTCGGCTACAGCTGCTTTCCTCTGTAACGGGTTTTGCAATTTTTAATATTATATTGCTAGAACCTTATGTGAGGGTGTAAGGTAACCCGGATTTATTTGAAGTCTACAGACCAGGGCAAGAGAGAGAAACGCTCGCACCAAGGGTGCTTCAGAAAAGGGAATTTATTGGCTAAATATCAAACTACTTTTGGACTACATTCAATGATAAACAATATAAAATAAAACAAGAAAACAAAACAAAACAAAATGATAGTAATGAAAGACAAAATAGCTCGAGTAAGTTAGAGTGATTCACGGCTAAATGGTATGAGGCAGTGTGGTTTGGGAAGTCGCTTAGGAGAGCCTCTAGAGAATTAACCTAAGCCTGGACGGGAAGAACTATATCGCTGGATGTACCTATATAAGTTCTCTTATTAAATAAATTGGCGTCAGGGCCCTGACTGCAAATTGATGGTTCCAGCTTACGTGGGAGTCGGGGGCTGACTTCAGGTGGGGTCGTCTCAGGACAGACTCGATCGAAGGCTGGAGCTCACGCGGTGGTTCCTCTTCTCGCTGGCCGTGGATGCTGCATCTCCGTGCGGGCACATCTCGTGGCCATCTGATGGTGGAGCTTGGGCGGCCTTTCGAGGGTCGATCTGTTCACAGATCAGTGCGTGGCTCTGGGTGCGATGCTGGGTCTCCGTGGCATCAGAACCGCTCCCACTCCGCTGGCGAGGTTCAGGTTGCAATCAGGGTTCTGAGGCTGGTGGTACCAATTTAACTAACTACCTCTCTTTAGCAGAATCGAAAGTTATGGATATATTCTCCCGGGCCAGACAAGAAATATCCACCTTCCTTCTCTGAGGGTGGTTCAAACTTAAGGTGTATAGGCGAACAGGTTTCAGATCTGAAAATTTAGTGTCCTAATACTTCTGACCTGTCTTTCTGACCTAGGCCAGCACAAACTTAGAAACTTGTTGCGAACGCAGGAACTCTCCCAAATTTTGCGGTGCACTCTGGTTTTGTTCAGCTGGAGGCCCTTCCCTTCAGGGGTGGAACCCAGGTGTTGATAGTTTCTCTCACCTAACGGGTAATTAGCTATTCCTAATTCTTGGTCCTGATTGGTGGGGGGTTTCTCTGTCCTACCAGGGAACTCCCTCCTTTGTTCCTTCTAGGTTTAAAAGTTCAATTCGATTAAACAAAACAGCTTTCAGATCAATTAGTTACTAAAATCCATAACCTGCAAATCTAACGTTTTAGGTATCTACGTGTAGTTTCTACCCACATTATCTGAGAAGAACTATGGCAAAGGCAGAAACAATTTTATAGATAATCCTTGGGTGTCTTTTCGTTGCAGGAACTTCCAACACAGTAAAATCATTACTTCAAATGACTACATCAAATAAATGAGAAGAGTAAAATAGAAGGCTAAATAAAATAAGTGACAAGAAAACCTAGGTGCATAGTGTTCTAAAATCACTACTTTAAATGGTTATTTCGGTAACTTCAGACATTTATCCCACACATTCCTAACGTCTGACAAAGAAAGGATGAATACACTTTAAGTAACTGAGTATACAAATACAAGCATCATCACTCGTGAAATTAGATAAAGTTGATAGTCGAGCATGCATATCAATGAGTTTTCCTGGGATCCTTTGTGAGTAACCGTCCTTAGGTGGTGGCGTGGTAATCCTCGTTTTCACCCCTTGGGGGTGCTGTGGGTCCATGCTTGAGATCCCTAGGGAATTTAGAAAGTTGGAATTTTGCCGTCCAAAGTCGTACAAATTCCGTTTTGTTATGTCTAGTTTAGTTAAAAAGAGTTCTAACGAATGGTTGTAGTTTGGAGGGGACAAATACCTTAGAAATGTACTTTCTGTTACTTAAGAAAAAATTGTCCACAGGATTTTGGAGAGCTGTGCAGCTGCATTCCGGTGAAGGGTCCTGTTTTTCTCCAGGTCAAAGGAGAGAGAGGGGTGCTGCTCCTTGATTCAGCCGTAAATCGACTGATTTTGGGAGTTGGGGGTGATATTTGACAGATTTACACCTCCAGCTCCAGACTCGCTGGAGCCAAAAGGCTTTTAGCTTTTGGTTGTTGATGAGTTTAAGTAAACATTCAACTTGAGGTCATGTTTTGAGGTCATGTGAGTGTTCGTTTCAGCCAGTGTTCGCTACACCTCCCCTTTCCGACAGGAAACTTTTCCTCAAAAGTAGAGCAGCTTATTGTAAAATGTCTCTCAATGTTCTGATTTACGAAGCTGAAATTGCTTCTTATTCTCCAGCTTCTCGTTCGAATTTTTCCGTTCCACCTTAAATTCTGCCTGAGGCACTGAATGTAACTGCTGCATCATTTAAGGTGGAAGGGACAATTCAAAAGAGAAGCTGACTTCATTTTCACAACTTTTTAGTGTTTGACAGTCTTTCATTACAGATTTAACGTACCAGGAAACCAACTATGTTGCTTATAAATGCAAATAAGTCCATTCGTCTCCAAATGTTTGTCTTGGCTAAATCTCTCACTTTGCCTTGTCTTTCGCTACTGGCTCGGCGAGACTTAGTTGCTATGTGCTATCTGCACGCCAGTTCTCAGTCGTTGAGAACCAGGGCTTTCGCGTTATGTTGCACACTTTGGAGCCGAAATACAACGTCTCGTCTCAAAGATATTTTACTGACACAGTGATTCGACCCCCTTCTACAACAAGACCAAAACCAAAGTTATAACATCACTAAAGAAAATGGGTAGGATGGCTGTAACGTGCTGCGTGGACATGCATTACCACAGGATCTTATGTCACCCTAACAGCGCATTTTATCGCAGATGAATGGCAGCAGCGTCTCATGTGCTCCAAATAAGAGCAGTGAATGAAAGCCTTCTAGTTGACTTGCCACATCACTTCCATTTGATTTATTAATAAAAGATATTGGATGTAAATGCATTATGGATCTTTACAAATGCTTTGCTTTAAAACTACCTTAAAACTAAGTCCTCAGACATTAGGAAAATAGAAATCCCCTATAGAAAAAAAAGATGCATCAAGATGCATCGATAATCATTTTATAATCGCATCACAGTCCTCTGAATTGTAATCGAATCGAATCGTGAGGTGCCTAATGATTCCCACCCCTATTGCTGACCATCTCACGCATCTCTGGTCACTTCAGAGCTCAATCAGAGGGCTAAAGCTTCCCAATCGCTTCAGATCAAACTCCTGACCTGGAAAATTGCTTCAGATTGGGAAAATTCATCAGAAAGGGCAAATCGAGGTCAAAATCTTGCTAAAAATGTACATGTAGTGTAGGCCCAGCTTAAGACAATTGACTCCCACATAGTTTTCATTGAAATTAATGCCTTTTATTCTCATATTACACATTGATTTCTGTAGACCGCTGAAACTACTGAAAGCTGAGGGTGCATCTACAAACTATGTGTCAACCAAGCACAATACAATAATATGAAAACACAAATGATGGCCAGTCACAGTTTTTAGAATGGTCTGTATTTTTTAATTATTGTTGATGGAAGGGTTCTGAAAAAAAGACTTCTACTAGATTAATCTTTTGACTTTGGTGTAAAAGCAGTTTCACTCCACTTGCTTTTTCTCATCTTTCAGTTTCCTCCTTTGAGTCCCATGCTGTCACTGTATTTTTCCCCACTTCACATCATTGTCTTTTATCGTCCTCCCGCTCCTCTAGGCAGCTTCATTGATGAGTTAGATATTCTTCTGAGTCTCTTCCCCATCGATGGAACCCCACTCATACTTTTGGGTGACTTCAAACTGCCATCGGACAAGCTGAAGTTATCCTGCCTGTTACCACTGCTATCATCCTTTGACCTCACCCTCAACCAGACTCCTCCGACGCCCAGAGCAGGCAATGCTCTGGACCTGATTTTCAGCAGACCTACCTCTGCACTGGATGTGATAGTAACTCCCCTTCACCGCTCTGATCACAACTTTCTATCTTTCACACTCGCCCTCCCTGCTACTACTGTCCATACCACCCCTTCATGCTCTTCTACTCAACGCAACTTGCACTCCATTCCTCCCTCATCTTTCACTTAAACTATCCTGACCAACCCTTCTCCATCCTGACTCATTCTCTTCTCTCTCACTGGACACAGCTACAGATGTTTCCTTTCTTCACTCTCATCTGCAATTAACTTTCTATGTGCTCTCTCCTCCAGGCCAGCAAGATCCTCCCCACCTGCCTACTGGCTGGCAGGTGTCCTATGCAGCAACCGGCAAGAGCAAAGGAAGGCTGAGAGAAGGTGGAGGCAATCCCAGCTTAACTTGGATCTTCAGTCCTACCAATCTCTCCTTTCTAAGTTCTCATTTGATGTTATTGCTGCAAAGTCTTCTTTCTACAGAGGGAAACTGGAAGCTTCAGCATCTGATCCACGCAAGCTCTTTAGCATTTTCCTCTCTCTTCTCAACCCTCCTCCTCCCCCTCCACCCTCTTCTCTCACCCTTGAGGATTTTGTCACCTTCTTTGAGGAGAAGGTTGATAGAATCAGCCAGTCTTTCCCCCCTGTCTCCGCTCCTCCCACTAGACCTTGCCCTCTTGTTCTCAATCCCCTAAACTGTTTTTCTCCACTCTCCACAGATCATGTCCTACAACTGATCAAAGCCAGTAATCCAACCACTTGCCCACTGGATCCCATCCCATCCACTTTGCTCCAGTCAATCTCCATGGATCTACAGCCCTTCATCACTTTTCTCATAAACAACTCCTTGTCATCAGGTCAAGTTCCATCAACTTTCAAGACTGCAAGAGTGCTTCCCATCCTGAAGAAGCCCATGGTTGACAGCTCTTATGTCAACAACTACAGACCGGTATCACTCCTTCCTTTCCTTTCAAAAATTCTTGAATGTGCAGTCTATAATCACCCGTCTCTTTTTCTCACACAGAACCAGCTCCAGGACCCCAACCAGTCTGGCTTGAAAACGATGCACTCAACAGAAACTGCCCTTATAGCAGTGACTGAGAAGCTCCAGTCAGCAAGATCAGCCAAACTGTCATCTGTCCTGATTCTTCTTGACCTCTCAGCAGCTTTTGACACAGTCAACCATACAATCCTTCTGGACATCCTCACCAACCTTGGAATCACTGGCTCTGCGTGGAAGTGGTTCAAGTGGAGGGTCACTCTTATCAGGTAAAATGGAGAGGGTCCACATCCGCACCATGCAGGCTCTCCACTGGTGTCCCACAAGGCTCGGTGCTGGGTCCTTTTCTCTTTTCACTTTACACTAGTTCTCTGGGTGATGTAATATCCTCTCACGGCTTCTCTTATCACTGCTATGCTGATGACACTCAACTAATGCTTTCTTTCCCACCTTCTGACACACAGTTTGCTTGGCTTGACCCGCCATCATTCAAGACACGCGGAAGACAAGGATCAAGACATTTCTCTGTCCTGGCACCCAGGTGGTGGAACGAAATCCTACTGGCTGTCCGAACAGCAGAGTCTCTCGCTGTCTTCAAATGCAGACTGAAGACACATCTCTTTTTACAGCATTTAAGTGAGCACTGAGTTATGTATTGTAATGTATTGTACTGCACTTATTGAAATGTATTGCAAAGCACCGTATTTAATTCTGTTGCTTTTCTCTAGGTATCAACATGGGCTTTTGTTTCTAGTAGTATCTGAGCTCAGGACTAGCTTTCTCTCTAACCTATTTGTAACTAGCAAAGATACTTTCTCTAGATAGACAAAGCAGTTTTTGTTAGTCGCTCTGGATAAGAGCGTCTGCTAAATGCTGTAAATGTAAATGTATAAAAAGCAACAGATTTTAAACAAATAAGGCATCATCCCAGGAGAGCAGTTTAGTTTTTAACTATAAAAACTTTTGCATATAACTCAATGACCACTTATTTCCTTGTGTTTTAGACTCAGAGCTTTAGTCCCTGTTCCAAATTTTTTCTTTTTCCTGTTAAAACTTTTTGTTTTTTGGAGGAATCTTTATCTTGGAGAGATGTCCCCATTGTCACTGCTCGTGAGTGTACATGTTTAAACTTAAATTATACTGTACAAATTTGTCAGCTTTATGTTTGAAATATTTACATATATTCTTCCACTTTGGCCATTTTGCTAAATGTGAGGTTAGTGGCTATTTATGTGAGGCACAATATTTAAATCACCTATAATCTATCATTATGTTTCATAAAACAGTGCAGTTTTCGTGTTTGCCTTGTGTTCATTTAAATTCTTGTTTTAATTTTAATTTTAGTTACATTTTTCTCTTGTCTTTATCAAATTTTATGACTTTATAAAGACAAGCAATCCAAAAGTCACAGAAACTAATCAGATTGTTTTACTTTTAACAGGTAATCAGTAAACTGTACTGGAATGCATTTTTAAAAATAACCCTCCCAACTTTGTATAAATGTATGCATTTTCAAAGGCAAATTTTCAGTCCTACCTGTACAAGAAGGCTTCGTGTGACTGTGTCAATGCGGCCTCTCTCAGGCACACTCACAATCTCATTGTCACACACAGTCTGTGACTGTTCTGCCTCAGCACTGACTGTCACATTCAAGACCCCTAAAACACATTAAAAGATGCAGAGAGGAGTTTATTAGCACTAAAAACAATTCAACAGAAATGTGAGATTATGTCTGAACTTGAGAGGTTTAGAACTCACCAAGCACAGAGGGAACAAGATTCCATTTGAAGGTCTTTCTACCATTTGCACACAGACAGGATGAATACTCTCCATCAGAGGAGGGTTTCAGAGTGTAGTGTGAGGAAGGAGCTGGAGTCACTTTAACCTGTCCGTGAAGCACAGGAGATCAGCTTACTGTGGATGTTAAGTGATGAGAGACTGGTGAAGACAGAAAATGTTGATCTTACAGTACCATAATGCACTTGGAGAGATAGTTGAAGACAGTGGCCTTCAGCTCAAACTCCTCTCCCCGGATGATGGAGTAGGGCAGCGAGAGCTCCAGGAAGAAGGGCTGGAAGACACGAAGCTGAGCAGGAGGAGCCACTCCCAGACCTCTAGAGGACAGACAGAAAGCCTCCGTCTCCCAAGTGGTGATAGTGTCAGGAACAGTGACAGGAATCTGTGCTGATCCAGAGTCTCTGTGGAAAAGTAGCACTGACTCTCTTTATCTTTCATCAATAAAATAAATCATGATCATAGCACACGACTCAGGTTAAAGGGCAGGCAGGTCAGACCACCACCTGCACTTTCTGATTAAGGATTATTACTGGAGAAACCTGTTAGCTGCTGACCTCGTCAACCAAAATCTTGTGTTTAAGGAAAGGTTTTTTCACAGGGTATGTTTAGTACAGCTAAAGACCAGGTTTCCACATAGTGTATGTTTAGCACCGTTAAAGGCTGCTCACTTCATACCACTCTAATACCTGGCCCCACCTATTAACAGTGCTGGAAGGGTTACTTTAAAAATATATTCTGCAACAGGTTACTGATTGCCCATTTAAAAATATAATCTGACCTAATCCAAAGAATTACTATGTTAAAGAAATGTAGCCTGTTTTTCTGTTATTTTTGGATTACTCGACATTCTATATAGTTCAAAGTTTGTAGCTACCAAAGTAATAGAGTAATTAATATACATGAAGTTATCACACACACACACACACATACACACACACACACGCACACACACTTCTTCTAAGCCGCTTATCCATGAAGGAAAGTTATCAGAGAAGGAAAATAATTTAGTTTGCTTCATCAGGTTATTTTCTCACACTATTATCCCGTGATCTTATCAATTTGTCACTGATGTCATCATGTGACCTACTTTTGTTTTGCAGCACTGCAAGAAATTCTGTGCTATTTTAAGGCTACATTAGTGACAGATCACGCTAATTTCTTTTTTCCACCGATACCTGAGCATTACCTGAGCATTTTCTGTAAATATTGTCCCAATACTGAAACCGGGTATGGGATTGGTGCCTCCTCTAGTTACAACCCAACACTGCTCATCCATTCTATGTTTCTTGGTCCAAGCAATCACCATAACGGTCAAAGATTATTCCATGAATAGCACAGTTGATTTTAATATCTTGGTGCATTATCACAGAATTCAGTGGATGTGCATGATGATATTAGTTGGTTATCTGTTTTACATTTTTCTTCTTTTTCTGCCAGATATTTGTCCGCTAACCCGTCCCACAGTTTTCACCATATTGACACCGTTCCAACTCCAAAATATTTGGTAATGGTGTGCTTTTATACAGCTTTTTGATCAGAAATACAGTTTTTGTACAATCTTTGAGATTCCGAATTTTTTCCCCTAGGAATGAAGAGAGTAAAAAATTGCATGTCCATCTACTGTACTTCTGTTCGACTGAAACACTCAGTATTCAATGTTGTGAATTTGTCCCCTACAGCCACCAAACTGCATGTACTCACTCAGGAGACGTCCTCAAACTCTACTGCACAGCCATACTGACCTGCACTCCTCTATGTTTCATTTTTTATCCCTCGTTCCTCCAGTTGAGTCCCATTCATTTTAACAACAAAAAGCAACCACTTAACCACTGAAGAGCAACCCCCTAACAAGCCCTCAGTTCACACCCCTCATTTCATAGCAACTGCCTAGAAACACCTAAGCAACCACCTGGCAACTTCAAGCTTCAGCTGCGCAACCACTCTGCATTTTCTTCAGGAAACGCACTATTGTAGTTGTAAAATCTCATCCTTTATTCACATTGCTTTTGTATTATTGTTTTGTTATCCAGAATCGACCAGAGGAGGATAGATTCCCTTTGGCTTCTTGAGGCGTTTTTCCTTGCCACTGTCACCCTTTGCTAGCTCATTTTGAATTTGGACCTGGATTTTCTGTAAAGCTGCATTGTGACAATGCTCACTCTATTTAAATAAATCTTGACTAATTAATTAAAATGTATTGAGACTGATAGTACACTTTAAACTTAAATGACAAATAAATTGTTTTTTTTAGTAATACTTAAGGCTATTTTAGTGCTTGTCTGTCATTATTAGCAGCAGCTCATGTGACAGTAATGATATGATCATCTGTTGAGACAAGCAGATTAAACGTAAAACATTCACAGCCCTCATAAACACTCAGATTCATATAGAAGCCTTTTATCATAACTATAGCCTATATTATATGTGCTGCAGAGTCTACCTGTTCATCTTAAAGAAGTCAAAGTCACTCTGGGTCAGCATAGCATCTTATGTACAGCTAAACATAGTGGACAGTAAGTCTACAGTTGTTCTGAGGTCAGTGGAGGTTCAGTTGTAGGATTAGATTAGATTGGCATGCGAGATTTTAAAAATGATAGGCCAACACAGTATCAGGACAGCGCTGCCTCCACGCTGAACTTCATAACTGAAGATATGTGGGAAATAAAACTCATGCAAAACTACAGAAGTCTGGACCTCGGTGTCTTCATAGCTTGTTATAGCCATGGTCATGGATGTGCATATGTACAGTTTTACAATGCTTTCAATTGTGGCTTAGTCAGTCAGATTTTAGAACCAATCTGCTGTACAGTGTTCACTAACCCCACTTCAGCAAGTTGCCATATCCAAGTTTCTGGGAAGAATTTACGAACTGTCTCAACAGGTCCAGACTGAGATTCAGAGAGATGACCAAACAATCCAGCCACTGTAGTGTCAACTAAAAATCAGCAAAAACATGAACAATTACCTGACTTTCTTCTTTAACTGTTAGTTGTTTTAACTTAAGAAGACAAAATCTGGAGTACGCATGCAAAAACACAACATATATATTTTAGTAACACAATGATTAAGATTCAGAAATAAATATTTATGAAAAAAGTGGAAAAAGATTAGTCTGGACATACAAATATGATGGTGGCCATCATATCTTCTGCCTTTGTAGATCAAACAGTGAGCTTCTCTGACAGCCAAATTTGTTACCATCTTCAGCCCCACACGCTGTCAGATAATGAATGTAATAAAGATCAGAATAAGTAGATCTCTTTAAGACTTAAATGAAATGCATTTGAAGAGTGATGTTCCAAATGTAGTATAGACCAATTTCAAGAATCGTATTATTTTTTCATGATATATGTTGTTGGGAGTGAGCTTCAAACAATCATGAAATATCAGTGCTTTATTGTGATGAATAATAACTCTATTACAGAAATAATGTCTTTTCCATTATACATCAACTGTTAGTCTTTTAAAACCTTATTATATCCAAAAGTGTAACAAATGGATGTTGTTGCCGTCCAAAGAAAAACAAGTATCTCCAAAATGTTTACTGGAGAAGGCAAAAACATTCATATAAAGAGACTTTATTCCAAATAATGATGGAGCATTTCTATTGGTCTATTCCTCATGAAATTGTACACAGTGTGCTGTGCTTAAATCATGTAGAAAAACACAGATACTTTCTTTTTTTCCTGTGACAGCGACAATATACAGCATTTTTAAATGAATCTGTACATTTTCTTTCTGTTCAGATGTGATTATAATGGTATAGTGTAGAAGAAATTTTACACATAGATTTACAAAAACTGTTTGTACATTCAGTGAGTTACCTTTAGTGTACGATACACATGGTCTTCCTGTGCACTGCGTTGTACTCTAACATGCAGACACCCTGGCTCATCTTCAAGTATGTAGCCATAATCTGACACTGATGTCACTGGCAGCAAATGAAAAACCTATGGAAGATTTAATGAACTTGTTAATATGACATTTTTAAAAACAAAAGTCTTATAACGTGGACACAACCTCTGTGTGATCTCCTAAATATAATTATCATTGCATTAAAGGTAAAATTTGTATTTTTGTTTGTTATCAGTCTCTGGATTTTTTCTATTTTGTATGCAATGAATAGCAATATTAAATAAATAAATAAATAAATAAGCTCAGAACATATTTAATGAACAGACATATACAATGAACTTTTTTGTATTGAATGTATGTATATATATTATGACATGCCGTTTAGAAAATTATTTACATATATATAATGATTGAAAACTGAATATATGGAATGAAAGTCTTAATATATGGAATGAAACCTGACCTCATCAAGGCACTAGCGCCATTTTGTGTTTTGGAAGTGTGAGATTCCGTACGGAATCGACATCCACCCCAAGAACGTGCGATTAAAGGGGAACCCCAACACCATACCCCATCCGTAAAACCCCTCTTCCAACTCTAGGCTACTTGTGGGCTGCTCCTGTGAGGTGGAAGGCATGTTTCTTTCTAGTATTATTTTGGCCTACATGCGTCACCAGGGTGTTAATTACCTCCTCACTGTTTAGGATTACTGCTACTAGATTTCGTGCTGACTCAGTCATCGGGATATTTCCATATTCTCATGTTTCATTCCATATATTCAGATTTTTCATTATATGTATAAACAATTTCCTAAATGGCATGCCATTTTATATATATATATATATATATATATATATATATATATGCTGCTGAGCTCAAACAATGCTGAGCTGATGCAGAAAAGTAAAAATAGCAAAAAATGGAGATACATGTTTTTCATTGGACAGCAACGATATATGGAATGAAAGTCTGAATATATGGAATGAAACTTGAGAATATGGAATGAAACTCTGGATATATGGAATGAAACTCTGAATATATGGAATGAAACTTGAGAATATGGAATGAAACTGAATATATGGAATGAAACTTGAGAATATGGAATGAAACCTGAGAATATGGAATGAAACTCTGAATATATGGAATGAAACTTGAGAATATGGAATGAAACTTGAGAATATGGAATGAAACCTGAGAATATGTAATTAAACTTTGAATATATGGAATGAAACTTGAGAATATGGAATGAAACTTTGAATATATGGAATGAAACTTGAGAATATGGAATAAAATGTGACGCCATCAAGGTGCCATCTTGTTTTTTCGATGTGTCATATTATCCTGATGAGTCTGCACGAAATCTAGTAGCAGTAATCCTGAATAGTGAAGAGATAATCAACACTCTGGCGAACGGATGTACGAGCCAAAATAATACTAGAAAGAAACATGCCTTCCACCTCACAGGAGCAGGCTTTTCAAGTGAACGGGCGAAAATTGTAGGTAGGGATTGTTGTGGGTGCTCCTGTGAGGTGGAAGGCATGTTTCTTTCTGCATTAACATTTACCTAATTAACGTTAATTGCCTGGCCTGTATTTTCCCAGATAATTGACCAGTCCCAATACCCTTTTGAGTTCATGGACGTTTTCCTACCAGCCGATTCCAACCTCTCCAGCACCTCTGTAAAAACTAATCATCTTCCACCATGTCCTTACCATGGACAATGATGTCATCCATATATACTGCCACCCCTTGTAAACCTTCCAGCATTTCTACCATCTTCCTCTGGAGGATTTCAGGGGCACTACTGATGCCAAAAGGAAGATGCTTAAAACAGTATCTGGCAAAAGGAGTGATATCTTTTATATATCTGAAAACAGTGTACAGCAATACTTTGCTCCTGTTCATTTTGCTCTTGTTTGCTCTTTACTGTGCTTTGTACTGCTGCAACAGAAGAATTTCCCTCTGGAATTAATAAAGTGATCTATCTATTTATCTATTCTTGTCGAGCAGAATTTGCCAGAACCCTGCCGCTGCATGATGAAAACTGCATGCCGCTGCATGATGAAAACCCTCTCAATCCGGCAATGATTTCCTCTGCTCTTGGTAGTATAAACCTCTCTCTCTTAACAGCTTTGTTAAGTCTTTTAAGATCTGCAAAGATATGCACTTTTCTTGATTTCTTTGGGGCTGGCACCATAGGTCCACACCACTCTCACCAGCCTCCCTTCTCTCTAGTTTCTCATTTATGGGTTTCAAGAGTGGTATAGGAACTCTGCGTGCTGTGTGGACTGCGTAGGGTTGGGCATTTTCCTGCAGCATGATTTTCACTGGCTGTGTCTTGAGCAGACCACTCTTCCCCTGCATTGCTGACCTGGAAAACTCTTTTTACTAGGCCCTTTGTCTGAGCTACTGGTCTGTTATTTACACTCTCGCCTCTGATGACAAAGACTTTGAATGAATATCTGTTGTTCTTGTACTACATGTGTGCTGTGTATTGGCCTGCACACTTCAGATGTCCCCCTGGGCCACTCAGTGCAGCCTTAGCATCAAGCAGCTTTTTCTCTGGAATTAGCATTTTGAATGTGTCTTCACTCATAACACACACGTCCGCCCCAGTATCTATTTTAAAGCTTCCTGGTGTGCTGCCTATATTGAGCAGACCGTGCTGTTAGCTGAACCTAGAAAATAAGATGCTTGCACCTCCTCCTCTGTGATTTCACTCACTAGTTTGCTTCTACACATCCTTCCCCATGCTCTGTTTTCCTGCACCTGTTGCAGGTAGACTTGATTGCTGAACATTTATCCATTTTCTTATGTGATATTTTGCCACATCTGCCACATTTTTACTTTGGTCCTTGTCTTCGAGGTCCCTCTCTTTGTCCATATCTCTGTTTTGCTTCAGCCATTTTGTGTGTTTTCATTGCCCCTGCGCTACCTCTTGGCACATGCAGCCTCGCCTTGCTGGAAAACTTGAGTTTTCACCTCCTCTGACTGACAGACCTCCTGTACTGTGATCTCCAAGGTGAGATTTGGTATGAGCTGCAATTTCCGTGACAGTTCTTTCCTGGATTCCCACCATGATTCTATCTCTAATGTGTTCCTCGCGATTAGCTCCAAAATCTTGATTGCTGAACATTTATCCATTTTCTTAGTGATATTTTGCCACATCTGCCACATTTTTACTTTGGTCCTTGTCTTCGAGGTCCCTCTCTTTGTCCATATCTCTGTTTTGCTTCAGCCATATTGTGTGTTTTCATTGCCCCTGCGCTACCTCTTGGCACATGCAGCCTCGCCTTGCTGGAAAACTTGAGTTTTCACCTCCTCTGACTGACAGACCCCCTGTACTGTGATCTCCAAGGTGAGATTTGGTATGAGCTGCAATTTTTGTGACAGTTCTTTCCTGGATTCCCACCACAATTCTATCTCTAATGTGTTCCTCGCGATTAGCTCCAAAATCTCAGTGTTCTGAGAGTTCGTACAAAGCGCAGATGAATGTCTCTACTCTCTCTCCCGCACTGCATGCGTTGATGGAAGCAGGCTCTCTCATGAATGATGTTACGCTTCAGAATAAAGTAAGCATCAAACTGCATTGTAGTTTGTATCTTCTCCTTCTGCAAAAGTGAAAGAGCTAAAAATGTTCTCTGCCTCCCTGCCTAAGGCATAAATAAGAGTGCTCACTTGCACGCTGCCCTCCAGCTTAGTCGTGAAGCGTTTCTTCCACTAGGTCCACTCTACTGGTTTCTCAAAGCAAAAGCTCTCTGGTGGGTTAAACTTCACCATTTTCGACTTGAAGTCAGTTCACCAGCTTCTGACTTGTAATAAACTCAGGATATGCGATGAAGGACTCTTTGGTAAGCTCAATGTCCCGTTTTAATGAAAGAAAAGCACCAACGGGCTATTTCTATACACTTGCTACTAGTCCAGCCACAACAAGCAAGCCCTTTTTCGGCAATGCCCCCCCATATCAACACAACACTGTCGTGACTACTGCCTACTAGGACAGTGGCGTGTTGGTGTGTGTTGTGCTAGTATGAGTGGATCAGTTTTTAAACACCTCCATGTCACTGCTGGATTGAGAATAGACCACCAACCAAAAATATCCAGCCAAGAGGGTCCTGTGGGCAGCGTCCTGTGACCACTGATGAAGGACTAGAGGACGACTAACACAAACTGTGCAGCAACAGATGAGCTATCGTCTCTGACTTTACATCTACAAGGTGGTCCAACAAGGTAGGAGTGTCTAATAGAGTGGACAGTGAGTGTACATGGTGTATAAAATCTCCAGCAGCACTGGTGTGCCTGGTCCACTTGTACCAGCGCAACACACACCACCACTAACACACCACTACGTGTTGACAACATGCAGTCACAAGGCTAATTTCTTTCCCAGTTGCTAGAGGGCAGTGTTAACCACAAGTTTGCTGTAGAGGGTTAAGAAAATGCCTCTATCTGAAGTTCATGTAAAACAGACACCCCCTTCCCCCTTATTTTTTGATGATCAGAACTACTCTAACGGCTTTCCAAAAGTTTCTATTTTGTCTTATATGATGTTCTGCCATTTAACCAGGAGATGGCGCTCTACTCCCTTGTGGATTGCTTGGAGAAACATTAGTTTCAAGCTCTGAGCATGCGCAGTTCAGAAATAAACTCGTGCTGGCTTCAACTAGACACAAATGTTTCTCCACTGATCCACAGGTACCTTAAAACGTTTCTTAAACACTTCAGTGTATATAAATACCGGTAGGAATAATCCTAGAAGCATTTTGTGAGTCGTTTTAACGTGTTGTTGTGCTAAAAACGTTTTGTTTTGCTTGTAATTCATGTAAATCGTTTGGTTCCTCTAGGCTAGTCTAGCTAGTGCCGTTGTATTTATTTAAGTGAGAAAGAGTCTTAATACTCGCTTGCAGTACAGTTTCTAGGTGTTTTCTTCATGTGAAATGGCAAAATCTGTGAATGTTCAAGCTACAATGGTCAGGGGTTGCTACGTAGTAGTTTTGGGTTATGTTGTAAAGCTACACTGGAGAGTTGGAGACGCCATTTTAATGCCATTGGCTTGTTTTCTCTGGAGCTATATCCACCATGTTATGTGCTTCACTAGCGCTGTGCACAAACGAGTGTGAATAGACGTACTGATGTATTTTTTTGATGTATTTTGTCTCTTTCGAGGTTAAAAACTGTTCGTTCTTGAGTAGTAGAAGCCTTATATCAGCGCAACTCATGGAGTTTAAGTAGTCTACAGTGCTATCTCTGTTCTGTAAGGTATGAGTTGAAACTAGCAGCGTTAAGCTGAATTCGCTGTATTGTGTATGTGTTTTATTGTGTTTTATGCTGTTGTAGTGAAAATGTTATGTGAATGCAGATGAGTAATCATGTAGAGATAATGTTGAGCGAATGTATGATCTAGTACTACATCAAAGCCAATTTCTTTGTTATATTATTGTAGACACTATAAAGATAACTATACCCAAAACCAAAATCGAAACCAAAACCAAATCGAAAGCTAAATATTTGAAATTGTTTGTCCTTATTCTCCTCTTTATAAGCTCTGCATTACTCGTAGTACATTTGGAATGGAAGTATGTCTGGGAAAGTGTGTAGTATATCAGTGTATGTATGTGTATAAATATGTGTTAGTATTATGTTTTATATTTTGTTTTATACAGAATTTTTATACAGCTCACAAATATTGTGTAAAATAGGGAAAAGAGTAATTTTAAAAGTGACAAATGGAAATGGTAATAGAGAAATAAACTCTGCTGGTCTTCAAGATCCAAAAGAGACTTTCAGTTCTGAATGCCACTCAGTCAGGGACAGAGACATTAACATCTCGTCCAGAAATCCCACTACTCCTGTACCCGCTAGATCTTCTACAAGAGGTGCTAGTGGTGTTCTCCTGGGTAGGGCCAGTCCACCGTCCAGCATCACTGATCAGGTTGTGAGGTTCACTGATATAGCTGCCCTGTTTCCACGTCGAGAGTTTAAACTTAATGGTGGTCAAATCTCTGATGCAGGCTCTGACATGTTCTACAGTATCCTGTACTACAGTAAACAACTAGATGAAGGGCTACAAGAAGGGTTTAGTGAGTCAGAGGTCATCCGCACAGTGCTTGAGATAACCAAACCTGGTACATTTAGGGAGATGCTTACTAATAAAAATGACCTGAGTGTAGATAAGTTAAAGTGATTTCTCCGCTCCCACATTAGAGATAAAAGCAGCACTGAACTGTTCTGAGTTAAGCAATGCTAGGCAGCAAGATAAAGAGAGCCCACCGCAGTTTTTGTATCGAATTATGGGTTTAAAACAGAGAGTTCTTTTTGAGTCACAGCAACCTAGTGCTGACTTTAGCTATGACCGGAAACTTGTCCAGGGCACATTTCTTCACACACTCTACCGGGGCTAAATGAGAAAAGTAGCCACGTGAAACATGATCTCAAACCTTACCTCACAGACTTGCAGCTTAGTGATGACTGCCTTTTAGAACAGATCACTAGGTCCACAAGTGAGAGAGGTTGTGGAGAGGCAGAGAGGTTACAATGCCTTGGGACCGTAGCTAAAACCCGACCAGTGACTGTAAGTGCAGCTCAGCATACCAGTAGTGGACAGAATGAGCAGTCTAAACCGACCAATGTTGACTCAGAATTACAGGCCAACCATGTGGCCATAATGGAACTGTCAGCCCAAGTGTCCTCATTAACTAATAGCTTGTCTCAGATGGTAAAACCCCCTGAAAGCATTACTCCTAGGGACTTCTCCTCACCTTCAGTTCACCTCCCTACACTGGCATCTGAAGTGAGGGGCAGGTGTCAGAATTGTGTACAGCAGGGCAACATGAGCTGTTCTCATTGCTTCATGTGTGGTCAGGAGGAGCATAGGGCAGTTGGCTGCTTGCAGAGGAAGCCGTCGGGAAATGGGGTGGGGTCACTGGGAGGGGAGCTGCCAGTGACCGCCACTATTGAAAAGCCTCCCATTCAAAACGATTGCGTTGAAGCAGCCAGTGCCATAAAACCAAATCAAGTTTGCCCAGCTTCTAAGAAGCATGTAGCCCAACTCATAGGAAAAAAATGTATGGTGTCATGTGCAATCAGTGGGGCTCCTATTCAAATGTAGCTTGACTCCGGGGCTCAGGTGACCATCGTGGGAAAAGAATGGATAGAGAAAACACTGCCCAGACTCAAAATACTGCCCCTCGAGACTCTATTCACTGATCACCCTCTCAAGGTATCTGCAGCTAATGGGACAGGAGTTCCCTTTGAAGGATGGGCAGAAGTTGATCTCCAAGTATGTAGTGAGAGTCAGGGTCAGGTAGCCATCCGAGTACCTATATTAATTGGTCAGAACTCTGTTCACTGTGCTCTGCTAGGTAGCAATGTCATTGCAGAGATCATCAAAGAAAACAAAGATCAACAGAGTGCGGTTGATATCACAGCCTTGCTGAAGGAAGCCTTGAGTGTCAGTGGGAGTGCAGTGGAGTCCCTGGTCTCTGCTTTTCAGTTGCTGGAATCTGAAGGAAAATATGTCATTCATCGCAAGAACTGGAAAGAAGGGTATAACGGTTCCTGCTGGTCATATCTATGAAGCCAAATGCAGAGTTAGAACAAAGCCAAAAGGGGGAACAATGCTCTTCCAGCCTAGTCCTCTGAGTTATTGCCCTGAGGGTTTAGAGCCACTTTCCTTTCTAGTAGATGTTCCAAGTGGGTCCTCTAAGCTTGTAAAGATTCCCCTTCAGAACGCAACTAAGCATGACATTTATCTCCCGCAGAGAACTATTCTGGGCACTCTCGAAGACATGATAGAAGTGCAGCTGGTAGGGCATTTTTTTGGGGCTCCCAAGTCCCTCCCTACCGTTAACACATGCACAACACAGCTTGGTTTAAGGGAAGAGGATAGTCACAACCAAGATGTGACTCCTTTGAACTCCTTTAAAATGACAGTTAAAGAGAAGTGGCATCCTCCTGTTGACTTGCCGCATCTTGCTGCGGATGAACAAAAGGTGGTAAAAGAAATGCTGTACAATGAGTCAGATGTCTTCGCAAAGGATGATGCTGACATAGGGTACATCCCAGACCTGCAACTGAAAATACATCTGCGGGATGAAACACCTGTATAGAAGTGGTACAATTCCATTCCAAAGCCGCTGTACAGGGAGGTAAAGGAGTATGTGCAGAATTTGCTTGATCCTGGCTGGATAAGAAGATCTACTTCTCCATACTCCTCCCCTGTTGTTTGCGTCCGGAAAAAAGACAATAGCCTACGTCTGTGTGTGGACTTCCGAGAGTTGAACCGCGAAACTGTTCCTGACTGTCACCCACTTCCCCGAATTCAAGATCTGTTAGACAACCTCTGTGGCTATTCTTGGTTCTCCATACTCGATCAGGGCAGCGCTTACCATCAAGGGTTTGTCGACGAGACCTCCAGGCATTTGACTGCTTTTAGTACCCCTTGGGGACTTTGAGTGGAATCGTCTCCCTTTTGGCCTCAGTAATGCCCCTGCAGCATTCCAAAGGTCGATGGAGGGCATCCTTGATGGTCTGAGAGACGAATGCTGCTCCTCATATCTAGATGACGTGCTCTGTTTTTCAAAGACATTCCAATGTCAGGGACCTAAGACGAGTGCTCTGCCGTCTACGAGAGCATGGTGTTAAGTTACATCCAAAGAAATGCGAGCTGTTCAAATGCCAGGTGAGGTATCTAGGGTGTTTGGTGTCGAGTGAAGGTGTCCAGATAGACCCTAGGGACCTGGCAGTAGTTTTACAGTTGAAAGAGAGAGAGCCAAAGACTGTAGGAGAGGTCCGAGTCCTACTGGGCTTCTTGGGGTACTATAGGTTCTTCATACAGGACTTTTCAAGAGTTGCACGCCCACTATTTAAGCTCCTGGAGGGCCCAAGTGAGCTTAGCCGTCGGTCTTCTACCAGGCAGACCAAAACGAGAGGCGTCAACCAGGGCCAGCTGCCATCAAAAACACCCGTGCAGTGGACATCCAAGCACAGCACCATTCTGTCTCGCCTGGTGGACATGTTGACCAACCCACCCATCTTGGCATACCCAAACTTCCAATCACCATTCATTTTACACACAGATGCTTCCAACGAAGGGTTACGGGCTGTGCTTTATCAGCAGTAAGGGGGGAAACTCTGTATTATTGCTTTTGGATCTAGGATGCTCATGCCTGCTGAAAAAAACTATCATCTCCATTCTGGCAAGCTTGAATTCCTTGCATTGATGTGGGCAATCTGCGATAAATTCCGAGATTATTTGTACTATGCGCCCACATTCACGGTATACACTGATAATAACCCCCTTACTTACATTTCAAGCACAGCCAGGTTGAATGCAGTTGGACATAGATGGGTGGGCGAGTTAGCCGACTTCCACTTTACCATTAAATACAGGCCTGGTAAGGCAAATACCGATGCTGACACCCTGTCTCGGTACCCATTGAAGCTTCAAGATCATCTGAAAGAGTATACTGAAACAATACCGCCAGAGTTAGTGTCTGCTGTTTGGCAGGGAAGTGAAGCCATGAAGAACCAGGATGTGCCATGGGTGGCTGCCCTGCAGCTGAGGTCTGGTGAGGAAGACATACTTTCTGGGAGTGTGCCCCTCATAAACCCCGAAGATATCAGAGCTGCTCAGAAGGAGGATATCTCCATTTGTGAGGTGATCAAGTTGAAGAAGAGCTGCTGGAACCCCAGTGACAAAGACAAGAGACAGATGGGACGAGAGACACGGAGACTAGTGAATGACTAGACAAAGGAATTCTGTACAGGCAGGTGGGAACGTGTAAACAGTTGGTACTCCCAAGTAAGTTTAAGTCAGTGGTACTAAAACAGCTTCACAACGACATGGGGCATGTCGGGCTGATAAGGTCATCCATCTGGCGAGGGAAAGGTTTTATTGGCCTTTCATGCAACGTGAAATAGAAGACTATGTTATCCGCCAATGCACATGCATTAAGCAGAAGCGACCCAACATTCCAGAGCACCAATGGGCTCTATAACATCCACTTATCCTTTTGAGCTTGTTTCTGTTGATTATCTCCACCTGGAACTGAGTAAAGGGGGCTATGAGTACATTTTAGTCTTGATAGACCACTTCACCCGTTTTGCACAAGCCTATCCAACCAAGAACAAGTCTGGCAAAACTGCAGCAGAGAAGATATTCTATGATTTTATCCCTCGCTTCGGGTACCCTGAGAAATTACATCATGATCAGGGTCGGGAGTTCGAGAACAGCCTGTTCCAGCGTCTCCAGCAGCTAGCCGAAATTTCACATTCTCGAACAACCCCCTATCACCCACAGGGTAATCCTGTTGAGAGGTTGAACAGAACACTTCTACAGATGCTTCGCACACTGCAGGAGGAGGAAAAGACGGAGTGGAAGGACCATTTGCCTCATCTTGTTCATGTCTACAACTGTACGAGACATGAAGCGACGGGCTACTCACCATTTTTTCTCCTTTATGCAAGAGCTCCACGCTTGCCCATTGATTTACTATTTAACCTTAAACCAGAAGATGAGATTCAGACCAGACAAGAGTATGCACAGAAGTGGGCTTCTCGAATGCAGGAGGCATACAAGATCGCCTCAGGAAACAGTCAGAAGTGCTCTGCCAAAGGAAAGAAGCGCTATGACCGAGGGGTGAAAGGTGTTGGGTTTCAGCCAGGGGATCGCTTACTCATTCGCAACTTGTCCGAGAGGGGTGGCCCAGGTAAGCTTCGTTCATACTGGGAGAACAAGGTGCACAGAGTCATGGAAAAGATAGGAGAGTGACCTGTCTATCGAGTTCAAGCTGAGATGGGAGACCGAACTGTACGTGTCTTGCATCGCAACCATTTACTGCTTGTAAATGACCTGCCAATTGAACAAGATGAGCTGACTCAAGAGACACAAAAGAAACGCCACAGACAAAACTATTGCCGAACGAACCACAGACCAGTAGCCGAGCACTGCTCTGATGATTCTGCTGAAGAAGAAGAAGAATTCTTTTATAATCTTCGACCGTTACCTGTGTATGAAAGGAGAATGGCTCAACTTCAGCCATCCCAGCCCTCCATACAACCCTACTGCCGTCTCCGAGCTGTAGCACCAGAATTCCAGCCTGTGAGACGAGTGGAGGAATCAGAGAGCATGCAGCAAGAATCTGAGCCATTGGCAGGATCAAACCCAAACCAAGCACCAATACAAGCTGACACACTTGCTTGTGAGGAAATCCAGGAACTGCCCGAAAAAGACAACCAGCTTCACGATGCAAGTCCAGAGCAGCCCGTAGAAGAGGATGAACCTGACCCAGAGCTGCCTTTGAGGAGGTCCACTCAAGCTGCAAAATCCAGAAAAATATTCACATATGAGCAGCTGGAACAGCCTTCATATCAGGTTGGAGATCAGGAGTCAATGCAGTGTTTACATGTGGGCCTTACCCCATAGCAGCCTATCCAGCGTTCACCGAAGCCTGCTATTACCCAAGACCAGTACTTTGGACTTGTTAGACTTTGACAAAGGACCAACACAAAACTCACCACACAAAAGGTGTATATAGATACAAACACTCAGAGACATGGACTAGACAGTAATAGACAGCAGACCTTTTGTGACGATTTAGAATAACATTTATTAGTTTAGTTCCAGATGTCCGGAGACATCTCTTAAAGCAGGGGAGAGTGTAGAGGGTTAAGAAAATGCCTCTATCTAAAGTTCATGTAAAACAGACCCCCCCCCGCTATTTTTTGATGATCAGAACTACTCTAATAGCTTTCCAAACGTTTCTATTTTGTCTTATATGCTGTTCTGTCATTTAACCAGGAGATGGCGCTCTACTCCCTTGTGGATTGCTGGGAGAAACACTAGTTTCAAGCTCTGAGCATGCGCAGTTCAGAAATAAACTTGCGCTGGCTTCAACTAGGCACAAATTTTTTTCTCGTTTCTCCACTGATCCACAGGTACCTTAAAACGTTTCTTAAACACTTCAGTGTATATAAATACTGGTAGGAATAATCCTAGAAGCATTTTGTGAGTAGTTTTAACATGTTGTGTTGGGCATATTTCCAGATTTGTTGCAAATCTAGATAATCTCTTCTGGTATTTATTCTGGCCATCTTGGTCTTTGAGTCAAATACCAGCTTTAAGTGACCTTGAGAACCCATGCTACAGTCATCTTGTATCCTGCCGAGTGTTTTGAATGGAAATTGAACTTCAGTTGGATTCCTGATGAACCATATCATCTCATACGGAAGTGAAAGAGATTCGGAGCATGGAATGGACACTGGGAACTGGTGAGACTGTTTCATTATACCTGTTTAAAGCTTGCTGCAGAGGAACTTGTTTTGCTCTAATATGTATTATATTTTTGTTGTTGTTTGTTTGTTTGTTTATGCATTATTCAAATGGTATGAACCTGTATTTAGTTGGAACTGGTTGTGTGAATATGCTTGGTGGACATGTCTCAAAATAATTCTATAAACAAACAAAGGTAAAATATTGTCTGTTTTGAACTAAATATCAGTAAGCATGTACGATTATTTCTTATTCGGAAAGGTAACCCACGCCTGATGTGTTACAACATCAGTGTCACTGCAGTGCTGAGAATAGTCCACCACCCAAATAATACCTGCTCTGTGGTGTTCCTGTGGAGACCTTTGAAGAACAGGGTGAAAGGCGGCTAACAGTGTATGCAGAGAAATGGATGGACTACAGTCTGTAATTGTAGAACTGCACATATATGGTAAGTGGAGCTGATAAAATAGACAATGAATATACAAACAAGGTAGATACCATTTTTACCTATCAACCTAAACCCAGTCACCCATAATGATGAAGTGAAAACTTTGTTTTAGAGGTTTTGGGAAAAAAAATGAAAATCAAAAACTGAAATATCTTTTTTTTTCCCAGAAGTATTCAGATCCTTTGCTGAGGCACTACAAATGGTGGTCAGATGCATCCTGTTTATTTTAATTATCCTTAAGATGTGTCTAGAACTCAACTGGAGCCGACCTGTTGCAATCTGAATTGACTGGAAAGACACACACCTGTCTGTAACGGCCCACAATTTATACTGCATTGCCAGAAGAAAAACCAAGCCATGACCTGAAGTCTGAGGAACTGTTGGTGGATCTCTGTGATTAAATTGTGGCATAGTATAGATCAGGACAAAGATATAAAACAATCTAAGGTTTTGAGTGTTCCCATTACCACAGTGGTCTCAATAACTTATGGAAGAAGCTTGGCACAACCTTGAACTTTTATGGAGCTGGCTGTCTGGCTAAATGGGGCATCTAGGCAAGAAGGGCCTTGGTCAGGGAGATAAGAAAGAACCCAACCGTCACTCTAAAAGAGCTCCAAAAGTCTTGTGCAGAGATGGGAGAACCTGTTGGACAGACATCTCTGCAGCACTTCATAAATCAGGCCTTTATGGCAGAGTGGCTAGACGGAAGCCTCTGTTGAATAAAAGGCCCACTTGGACTTTGCTAAATAGCATGTAAAGGTCTCATAAGGAAAAAAATTCCTGGTCTGTTTACTGTTTATACAAAATGAAATGCAACACCTCGTTTTGCAGCTTTACTGTTATTCAAGATGGAACTTCTAGCTAACTGTCATACAAATATGAAGCCTGGGCTATGCTAAAAACCATACCTGCATTGTGACAGAGTAGGTAGACAAAGTGGGATGCTATGTGAATGATAAGGTAGCTCCAAGTTTAGCTTAAATGTTCGAGTGTCTATGCTGTTTTACTAATATTGTTATTATTACAACCCCATTTCCAGAAATGTACATAAAAACAAAATGCAACTATGTACAAATCATTTAAACCCTATATTTAATTGAAAATAGTACAAAGACAAAATATTAAATGTTCAAACTGAGAAATGTTATTGTTTTTGAAAAAAATATGCCCAGTTTGAATTTGATGCCAACAACACATTCCAAAAAAGTTGGGACAGGGGCAACAAAAGGCTGGCAATATTGTGTAATGCTAAAAAAAACACCTGGTGGTTAATTGACAACAGGTCAGTAACATGATTGAGTATAAAAAAAAAGCATCCCAGAGATGCTGAGTCTTTCAGAAGTAAAGATGAAGAGGAGTTCACCACTCTGTGTGAGCAAATAGTGCAACAAATAAAGAATAACATTTCTCAACATAAAACAGCAAAGAACCTTTGCTTTTCATCATCTAGGTTCATATTATCATTAAAAGTTTCAGAGGATCTGGGTCCTCAGGCAGCACTGCATTAAAAACAGAAATTGATTCTGTAGTGGAAATCACTGCATGGACTCAAACACTTCTGAAGACCACTGTCTGTGAACACAGTTCATCACCTGCATCCATAAATGCATCAATGAATCAAACTCTAAAATGCAAAGAAGAAACCACATATAAACAGGATCCAGAAACGCTGCCACCTTCTCTGGGCCCAAGCTTATTTAAAATGGACTGAGGGGAAGTGGAAAAGTGTCCTGTGGTCTGATGAGTCAATATTTGAAATTCTTTTTGGAAATCATGGACACTATATCCTCTGGGCTAAAGACCACTCAGCTTATCATTAGTGCACAGTTCAAAAGCCAGTATTCATGATGGTATAGGGGCGCATTAATGCACATGGCATGGGTGACTGGCACCTCTGTGAAGGCACCATTAATGCTGAATGATATATACAGGTTTTGGCAACATGCTGCCATCCTGGTGACGTCTTTTTCGGTGAAGGATTATTTCAGCAAAACAATGTCAAACCACATTCTGCATGTATTACAACAGTATTGCTCTGTATTAAAAAAGTCTGAGTGCTAAACTGACCTGCCTGCACTCCAGACCTGTGACCCACTGAAAACATTTGGTGTGTTATGAAATTATGACAAAGGAGACTCTGAACTGTTGAGCAGCTGAAATCCTGTATCAAGCAAGAATGGGAAAACATTTCACTTTCAAAACTTCGGTTCCCAAATGTTTACAGAGTGTAGGTAAAAGAAGAGGTGATGGAAACATAGTCGTAAACATGCCCCGTCCCAACTTTTTGAAAACGTGTTGTTGGCATCAAATTCAAAATGGTCATATATTTTTCAGAAAACAATACAGTTTCTCAGTTTTTTTATTTACATTCTGCACAGCGTCCCAACTTTTTTGGCAATGGGGTTGTATTTACGTAGCTTATGAGTGATTTTTGAAGCAAATAAATTACGATTTTGGCATGGATTTACAGAGGAGAATTTGATGAGTCCAAGCCCAGAGTTTGTTAGCAACGTCAGCCTAGCATCTCTCATTGTAAAATAGAGAAATATTTGTCAGATATCAAATATGTCTTGGCTTATCAACTGAATCTGGGGTAATTGATAAATCATTTTTCAGTTCAACTTATGTTTTATGTCCCTGCAACATATGTATTTTAAGTGGTTAAAGTGTTTATTTCTGGCTTTCATACTTAGGAGATAATTCTGTAATTGTTTGCCGGTTGTCTACTCAACTCACTGGTCTACAAGCCTTTATCACTCTGGAAAGGAATGGGGTGTCCGTATGACTTCCTGTGAACTCTTTTTGTTTTTACTGGCCCTTTGATACTCTGCCCATCTCATTTATGATCATTTACACCATTCCTTGGACTAATAAACACTCACAAAACTCCATTGTCTATTGCTGTTATGTATATCCTCTAGGTCCTAAAATGCTTGGTATTAAAAATGATGAGAAAAATCAAGCTCTCAAGTATGTGTTGAATATTCAGTAAATCTGAACTTCACCTTGTCAGCATTCAGGCGTTTTCTTGGTTCCATGATGAACACACTCTGATCCACAGCACTGAGTCCACACAGTGAACCAGGCAGAGTTGAGAGCTGGAGAGTGTTTTCCTCACCAGGAACTGCCTCAGTGGGAGAGAACTGCAGTGAGACCTGAAGATCATGATGGAAACAAGTTTAGAGTGATTTATCTTTTTCACAATAATTCTGAGAAAAGACACTGATTAATTAATTAATGCTAACACTTACATGAAAATATGCAAACATACCAAATATATGAAAGTGTGTTATATCACCTTGTTTCTGAAGCATTTTTCAACATTAAAATTCTTGCTAGCAGCGATGATGTTTTCACTGGGCAGCACACAGTACACCAGAACCTGGGCTACAGGAGCCAGTTCAGCATCAACAGACAGTCTGAATGAGACTTTTCCCTCAGTGAGCTTTTTGGATTCTTTCACCTCAACTTTCTCATAACCATGATGGACTATGGCTCCTTTAGACAAGACCTGCACCAAAGAACCAAAATTCATCATAATGACAAAGAATCAACAACATTTCATTTAAAACTATCTAAATACAGGAAACGTATGTACTTACCATGTATATAATATCAGTGCTGTAATTCTCTGTAGTTTCTCCAGCAATGTAGTACTTAACATTTATGGACATTTTAGTACCACATGGAATCGGTTCCTTCAAGCTCTCTATTGATAATTCACCGTAAGGTGTAGCAGGTGGGAGGATTGGTATAATCACGTAACTGTCTGCAAAGAAAAGTCTTCTGTATGTTTGAAATTCATCATCTGGACAGACACGTGCCTAGAAAACAGTGAGACAGGATTTTGTTTCAGTAAATGACAGCATAGACACATTTTCTGAAAATATTTGGTCATCATTACCGTACCAGCAGAAAAATCTCTGTTTGAGGGAGATCAGGGGCATTAATTGTGAAGCTGACCAATCCATTAATATCTGTTGTAAGAGGTAGCTCTTGAAATCCTTGACCTCCCATAAGACATACTTTCTTGTTAGGTATTGGTTTTCCATTGAAGTTTGTAACTTTGATCTGTTTATTGTTGAAAGAACATTTGTTATCAAATTGTCAATTTCAAAACAGTAAAAACCTTACAAAGCATAAAGAATATAAGACGTCAAGGACATTTGAATGTGAAAACACTCACCTTTCCCTTTATAACTGTGTCCCGTTCAATGTGTTTTGGTAAATCAAGAAACTCAGTTTTACCAATTTCATAAGTAAGCTGTATGCGTTCTGGTTTTATGATGGAAATATCTAGAATAAAATAAAGCGGCAAAATTGCATTACTTGCTACATATAAAAATAAATGCACTTCAGTTTGATAGTCTGTTTCAAAGTCAGCAGACAGGCTATGGTATTAACTCACCTGTTCCTTCCTCTGTCACTGTAATAGTAGCAGCTAAATAATTTTCCAAATAAGGCTGAAATTCAGGATAAGTGAAAGATGACATGTTGAAGACAGCAGAGGCACAGCCAGACTCATTCATCTACAAGCCAAACCACAAAAACAAATGCTGTTACTACATGTATAAAACTGGTAGCAATTTCTCACTAGAAGCTGATTAGAAGAGGACGCTGCTTATCCTCCTGGGTCGCGGGGGTGCTGGTGCTGGAGGCAGAGGGCAGGAAACACCCTGGACAGGTTGCCAGTCCATCACAGGGCAGACACACTTACATTCACATTCACACATAAGAAGAGGAATTACTGAAGAACATTATATTATTCTAATGAACTCTTGGAGAAAACAATGATGGTTAGAACTATTTAATCTAATGAGAAAGATGTTCACTGCAGAAGAGTTTCTTTGTTGTATTTCAGTTGAGTTTCAGTCACTCTGACCACAGAAGGACAGAATCTCACCTCTCACGGAGAATTTGAACTGACTGGCCGAGGCACTGTCCAATGGGAAACAATTGTATATCAAGCTAATTGCTAGTAGCATGCAGTTGCATCTCTACTTACCAATAAGCTTCTCAAAAAAGATATGGGCCTAGAGCGACAGACAGAGTGATTGAAAAACAAATACTACAGTGGAAAAACGTGAAACACAATACACACACGACATTACGTGAGGATTTGCATTGTAAAATGAAATGCTGAATTCCTGTTGGAATTGAATACAATCTGAAATGTAATAAAGGCATGAGTATTTTGCTTTCCACTGTGCTCTACTTAAAACAACGTTAAATCAATGTAATGGATCTTTTACTTTTCATTTTGGTGTGTTTTCCACTTGTTACTGTTTAAATACAATCTCATCTGCATTGCATTTTTGGTTGTATTTCAATAAAAAAAATACATTTGAAGTGCAAAAAAAGAGGTCAAGTCACATGAAAACAATGTAAAAGGCTTTGCTTTCCATTTTGGCTTGTATTCTGCATTTCATCTATGGAAAAGTCATATCGTGTGCATTGTATTTCACTGTTTTGTCTGTTATGATCGCATTTCAATGAGGAAAATCCATTTAAAGTACTGCATAGTGGAAAGCAATATAGTTATGCATTCATTATATTTTGAAGTGGATTGTATTTAATTCTGATGTGAATTCAGCATTTCCACTTAGGGATTTGTTTAGCAGAAAAACTGGTTTCTGTTTTCCGTTCACTGCAGTCTTTACCACCACTGTCCTCAATTGCTGCCCACAACGGCGACTAGTTTTCATCAACTAGTCTATGTAAGCCCTTTAACACATACTTACACACCTGCACTGTTTCATCCAGGCATGATGAGATCAATGGGATATACTCCTGATAATGCTGTGTAGCGCACACTTTCACCAGTGCTTTACCAGGTACTGGCTGTCCATAAGTGTACCTTCAAAAATAAGCAAACTTTGAACTAAGTAGAAAACGAATGGGGTAAAGGCAGGCAATGTCATTTGTATTGCATTAACTTTGTATCATATTTACATAATTTACATGCAGATATTACAGATGTTCCATTTGGTTGTACTAAAATCCAATTGATTATGTTTAAAGATGGCCAAAAGATTGAAAACTTAATACTTAAAACTTAATATTTCTGCTTTCATGTTGAGTGCTTGTGGTTTACTCTTGAAAGAGTGACTCACTTTGCACAAAGCTCTATCTTCAGTTCCTCCTCTCCAACACTCTGTTGTTCTGGTGTTTTCACTGTAACCTCAAACCTGGGTAAAACTAAAAGACAGATGGAATCTGTTATTACAGTAAATTGCGCTGATTATTACCAACAGAAAAGTTAATGTTCTAGTGCTGTCACTTACCGTACTTCTTCACCTCAAAGTAATGTCTGGTTTCTCTATCCGCAATGTTAGCCTGCAGTTGATAATGGCCCTCAGGAGCCTCAGGATTCAGTTTGTGAGAAAGCTGCACTATCAGGCCTGTTGAGGACACATTTGTCCACTGACCGATCCTGTTACCATTATTATCCTGTTTGGTTCCACAAAAAGAGGAAGAATTTTTAATGATATTCATTGCAGTGACAGTATTAGGAGGAACAAAAAAAGATTACAGACTTTTTTATTAGGAGTTTTAAAATGAAGATGTGTTTCCATTTTCTTACCTCAAGAGCCAATAAGTTGTACTGTAAGGGACAATAGAACTGCATGTCACATTGTGTCATTTTGATTAATAAATGTCATTTTCCATAGTATAATAAAAACCTCTGAAAAGCATTTAACACATCAACAACTAAAATGGGTTGATTTAACAGATAGATGTTTTTTTTTGTTTTTTTTTACAAATATTGCATTGGAGAGGCTTCTTGTGTGTAATATATCTAATATATAAGTCAACCAAATTCAATCTTAGACAGAATTTCATAATTAATTGTTTTTTTGAATTGTGACCATTTCTTTAACACTGGTTTACCTTTACAGTCAAGGAAAAGCTCTTACCGCTTGTATAAGGGGGATAAAGTTTTTATCCATAGTGACAACTCTGAAATTCACTGTTTGAAAGTACATTAACAAAGAAATATCACATTCTGAGATGTATGATCAGTAATAATTACTTTGCCATTAAACTGTGTTGCAGAAATGATGAATTACCTGTTTGGCTGGGGTTGTAGATTGGTTTATCAGTCTGAATGAATGTCAGTGGGTTGTAGGATTTAAACATGACTTTTCTTCTCTGTGTTCTCTGATACCTTTCACCTTTGATCTCTACTCTGATCTCCTGCACTGACTCACCCTCAACCTGTGGAGCCTGTGGAGATCACATGTTGAGCTATTTTCCACATTCAGACACATCAAACACTAAAAAAAAAACAAAAAAACAAGATAAATAATCTTGGTTTCTGACCTTAAACTGAGAGCAGCGGTGAAATTCTTCCTCCACTCTCTCCTGTAGAATTATTCTGTTCTGGTTGTTGTGAACCCGATAAATAGTCATTAGCAAAGTTTCTTCAGGGTTCAGAAAACTCATACACAGTGTAGCCTCAGATCCAGACTCTATCACTGCAGGAAACGTCACCATGAAATACCTAAAGACAAAAGGTAGTAATTTTAAAGATGATGTCCTGATTAACACGAGTTTAGAGGTGTAATATAAAACTTTACTGAACGAATGTGAGTTATGGATAAGAATGTTATTCAAAGAAATAGTTCAGTAAAAGAAAAAAAGAAAAAATGTACCGTCAAGTCTCCACATATTTGGACAGTGACACAAATTTAGGAATTTTGCAATTAAGCAATTAAACTGTAGAGTAGATTGAAGTGTAGACCTTTAGCTTTAATTTAAGGGTTTAATAAAAATATTGCATTAACCGTTTGCATGCAGGGATTATCTTTAATACTTCAATGCAAGTCTTTTGTAGTCAATGACTGCCTGAAGTCTGGAACCCATGGACATCACAAAATGCTGAGTTCCTCCCTTAAGATGCCTTGCCAGGCCTTTACTGCAGCTGCCTTTAGTTGCTGCTTGTTTGTGGGTCTTTCTGCCATCAGTCTTCAATAAGTGAAAAGCATGCTCAGTTGGGTTGAGGTCAGGTGACTGACAACTGACAAAAGTTGGGAGGATTAAGCCATTTTATAGTGTTTAAATATATCAACCTCCTGGTCCAGCCGGTCAGTTTTTACTCACTTTCTGACTTATTAAGGTGGACAAAGTGATTTTAGTTGGAGATTTTAACTTGCATATAGATGATGCCACAGATGTGTGGCCACTGAATTTCTTAATATTACTGAATCTTTTCATTTCAAGCAACGTGTCTCAGGTGCCAGTCACACAGGTAGCCATACCTGGGACCTTTATTTTTTCTCTGGGATTAGATATTGATCATGTCTGTGGTGAGGACCTTTTGATCAGTGTTCATAAATACATTTTTTAATCTCTCTGTAAATACTGATGGGCTGCATGGTGGTGCAGTGGGTAGCGCTGTCTGGGGTCCTTTATGTTGATGGATGAAGTAGTACTGTTAAAGGCCAGGACTAGGACTATCTGCAGTACTTCTCTGTGGATGACGGATGTCTGCTGCTTGAGACAAAAGTGTCGCAGGACTGACCAACTATGGAAAGCCACTGGGCTAGAGGTGCATTTCTTTTAATGTATTAGTAAAGGAAGCTTGGTTTGCTTACTTTGCTAACTTAATTTCTTCTTCTAGGAGAAATCCTAAGATCTTGTTTGATACCATAAGTAATATTGTTTGACCACCTCTTTCTACATAATCATGTTTTTCTGTTAATGATTATAGCGAGTTTCTTACTTTCTTTGTTGATAAGGTGATGGCAATTAGGTCCAGTATTCAGTCTGTGACTTGCTTATCCAAAATTAGCCCCCACTGCACCTCTTATTGTTCTGGACTGTTTCCAACCTATCAGCTCAGAAGGTCTGACAGATTTGATTAGGGAAATGAAGCCATCTTCTAGCCCTCTGGATGTAATACCATCTTCACTACTTTTAAAAGTTTTACCAATTATTAGCCCCACAGTATAAGTTAATATTAATTCTTCATTATCTACAGGACGTGTCCCATCGTATTTCAAACAGGCTACTATCCAGCCATTAGTTAAGAAACCTAATGTAGACCCTGCTGTGCCTAAGAACTACAGGCCTATATCTGAACTTTCTAACTATTTTTATCAAAAATCTTAGAAAAGGTTGTGGCTAAAAAACTCACTGCTGCATTGGGGAAGCACAATATCTCTGACAAGATTTAGTCTGGGTTTTGGAAACAGCACTCTGAGACTGCTCTTTTGAAGGTTTCAAATGATATTTTAATGTCCTCTGTTGCGGGTGACTGTCCTGTGTTAGTACTACTTGACCTTTGCTCTGCATTTGATACAGTAGATCATTTTATCCTGATTAAGAGGTTACGAGACTGGGTGGTCATATCAGGCATAGCATTAGACTGCTTTATATCTTATCTCACTGGGAGTTTTACCTTGACTGTTGGTCACTCTGTGTCTGATTCCTCTCCATTATCCTGTGGTATTCTGCAGGGTTCAGTTCTAGGGCCTCTGTTATTTTCATTATATTTGCTGTCCCTGGGACAGATTATAAAAAGCTTCAATATTGCACATCACTTATTTGCAGATGATATCCAGCTCTACATTTCTTTTAAACCTTGTGAAGTTCTTAGATTATCTAGTCTCCTAGATTGCCTAAATGCTATTAAGGATTGGACAGTGGAGAATTACTTACAGCTAAATGCGAATAAGACAGAGGTTTTGATTATTGCTTCAGAAAAGGTAACCCCTATGATTAAACAAAGTCTGGGCTTGTCTCCTCTGCTGCCCATTCTAGCTTTCGTAATTTAGGGGTTATTTTTGATTAATCCTTGTTGTTCGATATCTATATTAAGCAGCTGACCAGATCTTGTTTTTTCCATTTAAGAAATATTAGTAAACTGAGATCTGTAGTTTCAACTGCTGAGTTACAGAAGCTTGTACACACCTTTATTTCATCTCATATTGATTAATGTAATGCTCTTTTTGGCTCACTTAGTATGTCTTCCCTTAATCATCTGCAGGCAATTCAGAACGCTGCTGCATGACTACTTGCTAAGTCTAATAGAAGGTCTCATATAACCTCTTTGTTAATATCTCTTCACTGGCTTCCAGCTGCATATAGGATCCAGTTTAAAACTCTTACCTATAGAGCAATGCATGGTCAAGCTCCTGCAAATGTGGCTGATTTACTTCACCCTTGTTTATCAATTTGTTCTCTTAGGTCTAACAAGTTAAATTTACTGTCTGTTCTTCAAACCAGCTCCCATGGTGATTGAGCATTTGAAGTCATAGCACCTGAACTGTGGAACTCTCTGCCCACTCCTTTAAGGTCTACTGATTTTGTGGTATCTTTTAAAAGCAGCTAAAGATAATTTTTTTTAAACAGGCGTTTGGCTAATTTGTGTGCACCAGGTCTGCATTTTATGTGTATGTTGTTGTGTCTGCAATCTTTAGTGTAGTGTAATGTTTTCTGTAAAGCAATTTTTGACTTTTGTCTATAAGAAGTGCTACATAAATAAACTTTACTTACTTACTTGCTTACTTACTTAGGTTGTTTTCGTTTTGCACAGTACATCATCCATTTGTACTGTGCACTGTCCTATCAGTTTTGCATGCTTTAACTAAATCTGAGCAGAAAGTACAATTCTATACACTTCAGAATTCATCCTGCTACTTCTATCAGCAGTCACATCATTAAACAACTGTGGCCCAGTTCCATTGGCAGCCATACATCCCAAAGCCATAACGTTACCTCCACCATGTTTGACAGATGATGTTGTATGCTTTGGATCATGAGCCCTTCCTTTCCTTTTCCATAGTCTTCTGGGAACATCATTCTGGTACAAGTTAATCTTGGTTTCATCTGTCCAAGGAATCCTGTTCCAGAACTGGGTAGGCCTTTTTAGATATTTTGTAGCAAAGTGTAATCTGCCCTTTGTATTCTCGAGTCTTACCAGTGATTTGCACCTTGAGGTAAATCCTTTGTATTTACATTCATGAAGGCCTTTCTTGATTGTAGTCTTTGACAAATATATGTCAACCTCCTCTAGAATGTTGTTGACTTGACTAGATGTTGTGAAGGGGTTTTTCTTCACCACGGCATAAATTCTGGTCTTCTAGGCCTCTTGGCGTTGTGGAGCTCACCCATTCATTCCTTCCTTTTGAGAATGTAACAGATGGCCACTCCTAAGGTTTCTGCTATCTCTCTGTTAGGTTTGTTTTACAACCCCATTTCCAAAACAGTTGGGCCGCTGTGCAGAATGTAAATCAAAATAGAATGCAATGATATGCAAATCATGTGAACCATATTTGTGAAGGAAAATACTACAAAGACATCAAATGTTGAAACTGAGATTAAATATATGCCCATTTTGAATTTTTTGCAGACTGCACGTTTCAAAAAAGTTGGGACGGGGGCATGTTTACTACTGTGTTTCATCACCTCTTCTTTAAACAAAACTGTAAGCATTTGGGAACTGAGGAGACCATTTGCTGTAGTTTTGAAATTTAAAGGTTTTCCCATTCATGTATGATACAGAATTTCAGCTTCTCAAAAGTGCTGGATCCCTTTTGTTGTATTTTTCATTTTATAATGTGCTAAATGTTTTCAGTGGTGACAGGTCTGCAATGCAGGCAGGCCAATTTAGCACCCAGACTCTTTTAATACAGAGCAATGCTGTTGTAATACATGCAGAATGTGGTTTGACATTGTCTTCATGAAATAAGCAAGGCCTTCCCTGAAGAAGATGACGTCTGGATGGCAGCATATGTTGCCAAAACCTGTATATATCGTTCAGCATTTATGATGCTTTCACAGATGTGCAGATCACCCATAATCTAATGCACCACTATACCCTCACGAATATTGGCTTTTGAACTGTGCACTGATAACAAGCTGAGTGGTCTTTAGCCCAGAGGATACAGTCTGCATGATTTCCAAAAAGAATTTTACATTTTGATTTGTCAGCTCACAGAACACTTTTCCACTTTCCATCAGTCCATTTTAAAAGAGCTCATGCCCAGAAAATGTGGCAGCGTTTCTGGATCCTGTTTATGTAAGGTTTCTTCTTTGCGTTTTAGAGATTTAACGTGCATTTGTGGATGCAGTGACAAACTGTTTTCATAGACAAAGGTCTTCAGAAGAGTTTTTGAGCCCATGCAGTGATTTCCACTGCAGAATCATGTATGTTTTTAATGCAGTGCCACCTGAGGTCCCAAAGATCATGACCTGCATATACTAGTTTTCGGCCTTGTCCCACAGATTTCTCCAGATTCTCTGAATCTTTTCAATGTTATTTTGTACAGTAGATGATGCAGAGCAAAAGTTCTTTGCTGTTTTATGTTGAGAAATGTTATTCTTGAATTGTTGCACTATTTGATCATACAGTCTTTCACAGAGTGGTGAACCCCTCCTCATTTTTATTTCTGAAAGACTCAGCCCCTCTGGGATGCTTTTTTATACCCAGTCATGTTACTGACCTGTTGCCAATCAAACACCAGGTGTTTTTTAGCATTACACAAATTTACCAGCCTTTTGTTTCCCCGTCCCAACGTTTTTGGAACGTGTTGTTGGCATCAAATTCTAAATGGGCAAATATTTTACAAAAAACAATAAAATTTCTCACTTTCAACATTGGATATGTTGTCTATTTTATGTTGTGTTGTACTATTGTCAGTTAAATATAGGGATGAAATGATTTGCAAATCATTGCATTTTGTTTTTATTTACATTTTTCACAGGATCCCAACTTTTTTGGAAATGGGGTTGTACATGGATCAACAGTGAATACTATTGCAAAAGTGTGGACTGAGTGGACCCAAAGATAAAGAGCCCAAACAATGTACGTGCAATGTGCGATCAATATAACGGTTGTGTAATCTGTCCTACACTTTGGAGAACCTCAACTAACACAAAAAAAAAATAATTACAATATCATCTATGAAAGATCTAAATCTACTAGATGCTGCAACATGTCACCAAAAGCACCATGTAATAATGAAAATGTTCAAATTGGCCATGAACTCCAAGTTTGTTCTAAATGTGAAAATACTAAAAGGTGTGATGAATGCAAAACCAGCCATCGTGATTTCCTACTAAAATAAAATCACCTACAAAACAAAATCCTAACATACATTACATAGTAAATTTTGTGTGTTTAGGTTGTAATACAACATACAACTGGAATTGTTTTCTGTTCTAATATACATCACATTTTAGAATGCAGCTTGTAAGACATAAAAAAGTTGTAGTGAACATTTTTACAGATCCAACATACAAATATACTTTTTTTTTATATAGCCTACTATGTTTTTATACAGCAGCTTTGGTATTTGTGAAATGATATTAAGCCACTGTTGCTTAAGGTGGAATGAGCCTGAAACTGGACAAATATTCAAAGTCAACAATAAAAACCCAGTTGGGTAGATTGTATTGAAAAGAAAGCATGTTTAACATTATTACCATATGGTTATATTACAGTATGACACAAAATAAAGCATGTCATCTTTTGGTGTTACTTACAGTCCTGAAGTTTGTCCATAGACACAGAGAAAGAGGAAGCAGGCTAACAGTAGCCTTTTACTAATGTGAATCCTGCTGACAACCATGATGAAGTCTGGTCACCAACAACAAGTCAAGAAGTTCAGCAGCCTGTTTAAAAGATCATTCAGCCCACAGGAGATTCTCATCAATGATTAATCAATTCCTTTTGACTGAATTGAAAACTTATACCATAAGCAATAATATATCCATATGTGGGAAGTTGAAATGTAGTATATTCAAAGTCCAAAAACGTTAAACATTTACAGTTGCTTGAAAAGGTTTGGGTGCCCCTGGGCAAATTTCATGTTTTGTTGATTTTGGAAGTGACAGTCATGCATTCACAGAAATCCATCTATCAGAGATCAGCTTTCCTGTAATACTGAGAACTAGTCTCACTGTTTCACATGTCCTCATCAGTCAGCCTTTTTATACCTGGACTCATGTAACTACAACTACTGGGCAATCGTGAGTTGCTGGCAATTAAATTGGCATTAGAGGAATGGCACCATTAGTTAGAGGGGGCAAACCATTCTTTTATGGTGCTGACACGTCATTGGAATCTGGATTACCTTCACAAATCAAAGAGACTATATTCCAGACAAGCAAGGTGGGCAATGTTCTTTTCATGCTTTCACTTTGTAATCGCACACAGACCAGGGGTCTCATAATGGCAAAGCTGATGGCATAATGGCAAAGGTCTCACTTGTCTCAATTAAGTTCAATGTAAACAATACCACCATATGAAAAACACTGGGCAAAATTGGCATCCATGGGAGAGTTACAAGGCGCAAACCACTGCTGACCAAATAAACACAAAGGCTCATCTCACACTTGCCAAAAACCATCAAGATGACCCCCAAGACTTTTGCGATAATATTTTGTGGACTGATGAGTCAAAGGTGAAACTTTTTTGGAAAGCATGGGTCCCGTTACATCTGGCATAAAGCTGCATTCCAGCATAAGAACTTCATACCAACATGGTCGTACTGAGTGTGATTGTCTGGGGTTGCTTTGCTTCTGCAGGACCTTGAACTCTGCTCTCTGTCAGGAAATCCCCAAGGAAAATGCCTGCCTGTCTGTTTGTGACCTAAAGCTCAAGCGCAGTTGGGTTATGCAGCAGGACAATGATTTGAAGCACACAAGCAAGTCCACCTCTGAATGGCTCAAATAAAAAACAAAAGTAAGGTTTTGTAGTGGCTGAGTCAAATTCCTGACTTGAATCCCATTGAGATGTTGTGGCAAGACCTTCAACAGGCAGTTCATGCTCGAAAACCCTCCAATGTAGCCAAATTAAAACAATTCTGCAAAGAGTGGGCCAAAATTCCTCCACAGCAATGTGAAAGACTCATCGCAATTATTGCAAATGTTTGACTGCAGTTGTTACTACCAAGGGTGGCTTTTTAGGTTTTAGGTGGCTAATTAGGTTACCATATGGGGCAAAACATTTTTTTTTGTTTTTGTTTTTTTTTAATAAATGTTTATCTTCCAAAAATGAAATGATCTTTGAAAAACTGCAAGTTTTGTTTTTCGTGTTATCTTTATCTTACATTACGATTCCTTTTATGATCTGAAATATTTAACTGTGACAAATTAGCAAAAATACTGGATGTGTTGGCAAAAATGCTACTAAATTCTGTGGAAAGGGAGTTTCTTAGGTACGGAGATACTCAAAGAAGCATTTATTTGTGCTCTCTTATGAAGCTATAGTCGGCAAGAATGTAACTGCTGCACTATTTAAGGTGGAACCGGAAAAAAATGAACTAGAAGCAGGCAAATAGAAAGCTGACTTCAGCCTCATTGTTCTCTATAGCAAAAAATCAGGCAGATTTGTAATGTTACTCTCCTGCCTTACATGGTCAACTCAGAACATTTATAAATTACAGAATTTTTTTTTTTTTGCACTGAAGCTGACTGTTGTGAATTGACAAGCTAATGGAGATGCTTATGAAGCACTGCATTTACTTAAGTCAAGGGTAAACGAAATAATGAAAAGATTAAATGTTTCGATATGTTTTCTTCTCTTCTCTGGAGTGAAGGTGGCAAGTAAATCAAGTAACTGCTCCACAGTAACACAGAAGCACAGGTTCTTATCTCATAAATAGTTATTAACATTATTAATTATTACTACATATTTCAGCCTGATATGTTTGTTTGTTAATTTTGAAATTATTTTAGAAGTCAGCATAATAATAACAATCAATTCCGCAGTGTATTATCCTTGCTCTGTTTGGGTGCCTTTACATGCATTCAATAATCTGATCATAAATGGATTTCTGCAGTTATCTGATTATTCAAATGGTCATGTAAACAGCAAATGCCGATTGCTTATTTCGGAGTAAGGTCTAGAAATCTGATTAAGAAATCCGATAAAGAGAGTTGGATTTTAGTACAATAATCAGATTTCTCAGTGTATGTAAACTCTTACTCTGATTTCTTTGAGATTTCTCAGTCTGTGCATGTGTGAAACAGACCACAGTACCAGAAATAAGCAAGCAGTGTTTCCCACGAGATGGCAGCAAAACACTTTTGGAGTGATGCTGAAACCAACTACATGCTTAACAAAATGAAAGATTTAAAAACCACGGCATGAATTTTGAGTTTCACATTTCTTCCAAAAGTAAGCTCATATGTAAAATGTAAGTGTGACTTTCTGGAAAATTCCTACAGGCTTAACAATAAACTGCATCTTTTTACTTACTGTGTTCAATCCATTTGAACTAATTCTGCTATTTTAAAGAACAACAGTGGGGTTTTCCTGAAATTACAGTTGGCTGGTATGCCTAGAGCATTGGCTGAGTAGGAAGCTCACTGATGGTGGACACCCCTAATAAAGGCTCTGTTTAGATCAGTCGATTCCTTTCTGGAACTTTGGGGTTCTTAACTCAGTGCTGTATGCAGTCTGAATTGGCCTGGGATCAATCTTACCCATGCTTACCCTGCTGTCACACTATATAGTATGGATGTATGCCATTTCAGACACAGCCATTTGATTCTCTTAGGGCATGATTTGGTAGTTTTTGTTATGATTTAGTTTTTACTTTTGGTATGGTTTGGTAGTTCTGGTATGGTTTGATCATGTGTTTACAGCCTATAAATGCTTTGTTGTTAAAAAAATCATAAAAATGATAAAGCTTAACCATGCAAAATAGTATAAAGGCTACTGACACTGTAGTTAATCTCGTTTATGTTAGTAACTGTTCATGTTTTGTAAGGGAATGTGTTACATGCTTAGAAGGTCATTATCAGTTTAACAAGAATGTGGGAAAAGATCTACCTTAGAATGTTTGGTCCTACTTTATATTAAGTGTCCCTAAATGTGTCTTAACTTTAACAATAAATGCCACAACAATGTAAATACTGGTTAAAGTATTCACTGTTACAGATGGATCACAGTAGTACCAACTTTCCTAACATTTAGCTAGCTGTAGTTGTATGCTTGACATAGTAACCAAAGTTTTGGCTTTAAAACATTCTCTTATATGTGATCTTGTATTTATATCACAACAGCAGATGTCTTTTTGTCTTTTTTGCTGTGATCTAATCAGGTTGTCATGTTACAACACAAAAATTCCACAGCAAATCTATAAAAACTAAACTTTAAAATGAACAGACAGTATATATGCAAATATAGTGTACTCACAATGTATGCAATTACATACCTCTTGTTACAATCAGAAAGGTCTTATTAGTAAAACAGCAGTTCATACAAATGTAATTACATAAGATATAATACGCTGTTACAACTGTCAAGATGTACTTGTGTAATTACATAAGTAAATCTGAAGTTGATGCATATGCATATTTACAAAAGCTGTACTACTGTAATCCACCTGTAATCAGGAGTACATCACTAGTAGTTACATTGCTGTTGCATGCATTCTTAATGTGTAACAATACTGCTATTAGAAACAGTATAAAGTGTATAAAGTGTGACAATGTTCTAAAGTCAGACAAAATATCAGGATTGATTAAGGACACGGACTACTGTTACACATTAAACATTTAAACTTATTAAAATAAAACTAATTCATATAGATTACTATAATTAACTTTGTGCATCTTAAAGCAGAGGATGGTGTGTTTTTGTACAGTTAAATTGTCCAACATGATTAACATTCACAACAAATGTAAACTCAAGCCAAGCTCTGTTTCTTTTGTTTAACTGCCATGAGGAAAATGGTGAGTTAGCCTGCTAAGTTTCTTCAGTTAGACTAGAGTTTGTGTTGAAAAAAAGCATATTGATGTTACTGATTGCTTGTTTGTAATATCTAGCTTCAACTCAATGACTCAATTGTGAGTCAATTGGTGCTAAATCCAAGTGAAGTCGCAAGTCTTTTATGATTTTATCTAGTCATCGAATCCGAGTCCAAATCTCTGAAAACAAGCTTTTGTAATTGTGTATAACGGTTACATCAGTGCTTGAGGGCTCCCCGTTTCACCTTCAGAGCTCTTTCCTGTTATCTTTCCACAGCGGGTCTTGTTTTGTGTATTCATTGTTTATTTCAGACAACATCTCTGTTGTAGTTACCTTGGACTTTTTGGAATATCTAGATTTTAGACTATTTGCATTGTTTTCTGGGGTTTTTGGCCTGGAATGTGTATTAAACTGGTTTTTGAATGTTAATTTTGTCCTTTTATTTCACTGGTTACAACAACAAAGCAGCACATGAGTTGCTTGACATCCATATTTATTGATAAAAAATAGTGTTATTCTGTTTCTCTTGAGAACAGAAAAAAAAGATATATAGACAGTGTCAGTGTTTACTGTGTCTCATACTGTGAGGCTGCAGGTCTGAGTGCTCACACACAGGGGGAGGAGTACTCTGTCTCAGACTGGTCACCTGAATGAAAGAGGTATTAAATTTCAGTAAATAAAAGCAATGCAATTACCTGAATAGTGAGTCATAAAGCCCAGGAAAATCTTACTTGTTTGGTAGTAATCATAAACTTTGATCACAGCTGGTTTGAGGTTCTTGACTGGAAGCACCTGTTTAAGATGTAGCTGATAATTTATAGGAATATCCTTTGGCACCTGTTGAAACACACGACATTGTACTTTAAAAATGTTCCATGGTACATGTTCAGTTTGCTGTAGAAATCAGACTCTTTTTGTTTCGCACAATGTTTAAACAAGAACTTTTTTAATTTACCATTCTCAACAGTGATCATGTTCATGCCTCATATATACAAACAGATGACACATTAAAGGAAAGACTGAATATATTGCTGTTGTCAGAGCAAAATCTCACGTCCATTTTCGTTATTCAGTTTTTGACATAATTTGAAAATACCTACTATCCTTTATTTTGTGTGTAAATTTCATGATGAATGGGGAGAGAAATTGCCCAGAGACACTTGTAAAAATGTCTGGCTCCAGTGACATTAAAACATTAAAAGTAAAGTATGTTGGTAACACTTTACAATAGTGTTTTGTAGTTAATAAGTAACTACTCAGGAACTAAGAAGGAAAGAATGAGTAGTGCTGCATTAACACTTAAGTAACTACTGTTAACTACCAAGGACAACTAGTTAAGTACTCAGTAGATAATAGTGAACTTTTGATTAGAATAGTTCACTATTAACTGAACAATAACTACTGAGTCTCATAGAGAATTACTTAGTAACTTCTTTACTAATGAAAGGAGTTAATGATGATCTGGAACTGTATTATACAATGAAACACATGGTAACTCACTATTAATGAACTAGGAGTTAATGATAATCAGGAACAGTATTATAAAGTGAATCACACAGTAACTCATTGCTAATGAACTAGGAGTTAATGATGAGCAGGAACAGTATTATAAAGTGAAACACATGGTAACTCATTACTAATAAACTAGGAGTGAATGATGATCTGGAACAGTATTATAAAGTGAAACACATGGTAACTCACTATTAATGAGCTAGGAATTAATGATGATCTGGAACAGTATTATAAAGTGAAATACATTATAAATAAAAACCCCTAAAGAAGACAGACAGACATACACATTCACTCACATCTAGGGGCAGTTTAGCATGTCCAATTGGCCTGAATGCATGTCTTTGGACTGTAGGAGGAAACACAGACACGGGGAGAATATGCAGACTCCACACAGAAAGGACCCTGGTCGCCTGGCTGCGGAATCAAACCCAGGCCCTTCAGGAGATACAGTCACAATTAAAATATGAAGAGAATTATCAAACTAATCTACTGAGAATGCAGGATTAACTGCTCTCCTTTACCAGCACTTGCAAAAACCTCACAGACGCTCAACAGAAACACCAAAGCTATCATAATAAGAGTCCTGTGCAACTGCAATGGTTAAATGTAAGTTTATTTAATTCAATAGAAATGTTTATTATTTTAGATGTCAGATTCTCTTTATATTTATACTACTATAAAAAAAAACAACAGGAGTGGTGAGAGCAAGACAATATTGAGACTGAGACAAGATTTTTCAGAATTTAAAAAATAAAAAGAAAGAAGAGAAAAACCACTGAAACCACTAAGATTCCTAATCATTCATTATACATTATACATAGATGAATATTATACTTAACATATTTTGTAATAATAAACATTAAATAATACATAGACTGAAAATATTGTGAAATATTACAATATTATAATATTAGTCCTTTTCAGCATTATAACTATGATGGCAGATTATTCCATGTCCCTTCTTCTCTAAAATCTATTTGAAACCACAACCTAAGGTCAACTAAATATAAACCACACAACATACATCCATTTTTATTATTAAATGAAAATATTCTGATCTGCTCAAGCCATCATGGACAGATCACTTACACTTTATTTGAAATAAAATATAAAATACAGGGTCCTAAAGTCAAATTGTTTATGGGCCAAGTGTCAGGTGGTCTTCTGCAAAAAGGCATGGTAGAAAAAATGTAGGTAAAAAATCTTAGTCCATGCTTATCAGCAAGTCTTCTCTCACCACAATCCACTACTTCTACTACTGATTACTATTATTATTATTATTGTTTGGTTGTTGTTGTGGTAGTAATATAAATACATAGGTTTTGACATTTAAAATATATTAAATATAGTAAATATTTTAGTGTTCTGTTGAATTAAATAAACTTACATTTAACTGTACAATTATTATGATAGCATTGACGTTTCTGTTTAGAGGAAACTGGCACAACAGACTCAGCATAAATGTATAGATACAGTTGTCTGACTTGCTAACTAATCTGAGCTAAGTAGTTATGGTCTTCTTGTATGATGTCTGCTTTACCATGTTGTTTCAGAATTATAAGCACATGTTAGTGCTTTATTAAACCTAAAGCTGCTGCTTATGTTCTGTTATGAGTGTTGGAAATGAATGGGAGTGTATGAGAGGGAAAAAAAATGACACATAGAGTAGTGCGGGTCAGTATGGCTGTGGATTAGAACTTGGGGAGCCACCCTGAGTGAGTACATGCAGTTTTGTGGCTGCTGCGTAAAGGAAATAATTGGGCTGGAGTGTGGGAGAAAATCACTGGGACTCTATGGGAGCAAGAAATGGGAGCATGCTTAGGGGTCTGCCCTGCATAGTATATGTGAAACATATTTTGGTCTAACAGAAGTACAGTAGATGGGTGTACAATTTTCCACCCCATTCATTTCTGTAGGAAAAAATCACAATTTAACAAAAATTGTACAAAAACCATACGTCAGATCAAAAAGTTGTATACAAGCACCCCAAACATTCCAGGGTTGAATCAGTGTGTCACGCATTCAGCTAGTCAGCCAACAGACTACATTTCCCAGAATACACTGGGGAATCAAGATACAGAGCTATTTCCCTCACTTGCCAGTAATGACTCGGACTCCACTTCCCAGAATCCTCAGTCAGATCATGTGATTCCACAAAGATCCCCATCCTCCTATCACCGCTCGAGATCACCTGAATACTAATGCTGTTCACCTGTGTGTTTGTGTCATGACTAGATAGCTAGTATATTAGCCCGGGCTAGAGCTAGGTTCATTGCGAGGTATTGATTTCCACTGTGAAACTACTGAGCGTTCTTCCTGTTGATATATCGTGTGTATGACCTTCAGTTTACTGTTTTTCTCTGACTCTGTTTTTGGATTTGCCCTTGTGTACCTGGTTTATTGGATATATGGTTTTGACTCATCGCCTGTTTTCTGGACTTTGCTCTGTTTTCCCCTTGTTGGTTATGGTAGCCCTTCTTCATCTACTGTGTATTTTGGAACTGACCTATGCCTGTTTTCTGACAACGTTACTCATTCCTGATCCCACAAGTAAAGCTTCTTTTGTATTTTATAACCGCGAGCGACTGCTTACTGGTCGATTGTTACACAGTGTCAATATCTCGAAAACTGCAGGACTAGTTAGCGGACAATCTGGCAGAAAAAGAAGAAGAAGAAAAAGAAGATGAAGTAGAAGAAAAAGAAGAAGAATCAGATAACAATAGCGTTGCTTTGCAATGTGCTGTTACTAATGAAGTTAGCAGATGTGCTCTGCCACAACTCATTCTCGACTACACAAACCACTACTGACCACAACCACAGGAGACACATTCTACTTAAGTATATAATTTATATTATATAATACAAATATCATATTAAAACTTATTTAGCAGTTATTTATTAGTCAATTATTTAGGTTCTGCAGAAATAATATAGAAGAACATTAATCTGTTAACATTAACAATTTAGAAAATCACAAATGACAAACTAATAACTGTCTTACCAGAGACCATAAAATATGAAGCACAATGCTTACCTTTGGTAAGAGATGAGATGGTACAGAGAGGGAGCTAGGCAGAATATTCTCTGTCAACCAGTAACCACAGGAGGATTATCTGAGTATCCGAGTTTGTACAGTTGATTACACTGTTTGTCTCTACTGAAAATGGGGAAAAACCCTTTTTAAAAATGAAATAAATTAGGTAGCTCTACAAACACAGATACAGAACTGGTTATATTCCATGACATGTCTGGTTACCAGGAGTGAACTGTAAAAAAACAGTTGGTTATTTTATTCAGAGTCAGGCTGGTATTAGCAAGAGCTATTAACTATATTTTGGAAGAATAGAATTTCCAGTGACTCGCACACTGAAGTTGTTCTGGTGACATGTAGTGGCTATGGTTTTTGTTTGTGGTGTTGGTTTTTGTCACACATCTTACTATCAGTACTGTGCAAAATATTTTGCCAGTTAAAATTCTATAGAATAAATGCAATAAATACAAATGACCACTATACTGATGGTCATCTTGGTTTGAACAATATTGACATAACAACACAGATTTTATTCCTGACTTCATTGTGCACTCTAGCGATTTCATGCACTGTTCAAAAGGTTTATTAGCTTAACCTAAAATAAAAAGTACTTCATGTGGTGGCAAGCAATATAATTGTTTTTATTTAAATACATATTTAAAATTTTTCACCTACATTTTAGTTTAGATAAACAAAATTAACATTTTAAATCAATTTTTTTATTAAATATTTAAGTTTTACTTTTTACAGTACAGCAGCACATGTTTTAGTCAAATGAAGGACTGATTATCTATATGACTGAATATGTCTGACATCTTCACAGTACTGTACATAGTACTGTAAGCTGAAGATAGTAAGCTGTGATTTTCTCTCACCTCTTTTATATACATGAGTACATGGTCATCTTTGGAATCGACTCGCTCCACAAGTAGGCTGTATTTTAGCTGAGGAAACAAAATAATTACTTCTCTGAAAATTAAATAAATAGTTACAAAGAACTGGTTGGTCTGAACTGCAGTGTGAGGATAAATGAAATAGTCCTGATTTTGGAAACTTTTTAAATTTTTTGCCAAAGCTACGTGTTCATTTTTTAAAAAATGAAAGAGCAAAAACATTTATTATTGTCACTGAGGTTAACGTGAGGTTGAGGTCTGTGTGTGTTTACAATAAACACCACTACTTACATCACTGGGATCTGCTGTGAATCCTGATAAGATTTTTATATCCACTATCACCATGTTAGTGCTGTTTAGAGCTCCATTATATCTGAAGAAGAAATTAAAGAAGACTGGTCATTAATCACAGAATTTACACTGACATCAAATGTACAGTGCTTTTTCCCATATTGAAGGTAGCTTTAACAAACTATTTAATGCACTCGGTTGGGGTATTGTAGAAAAGTACCATCTGCAGGTGAGGATAAGAGAGATCAAACCAGTGAAACAGCAAATAAACACCCGCCATGTGTACAACAAGCATTTACATGGAGGCCTGCATAAAGGTTAGCATTTCTGAAGACCGGCATTAAAGTACTGGCTATTCTCAAACAAATTTTTTGCAACTAATCCTAGGACTTGCAGATATGCATTACCTTGCATAGAGTTTAAACAGGACTGCATTTTAATGAAAGGTTATACTTTCTAAGCTACATTTTCACTTGCTAACCCCATAATCACCAGTTTCAGTTACTATTGTTGGTTTCCTAGACAAACACTCCTGCTCACAGACTGAATATCACATCAAAGTGGTGACTCTCTTAGTGGTGAATATCACACCAAAGTGGTGACTCTCTTTGTCTTCTGACTGTGCTGGAGCCATCAGAGCTGAACACTTTGGTGGAGTACAGAGCCAGAGCCTGGTGGGCCACCACTGTGTCCTGATCCAAACACAAAAACATTGAGGAATGTTCACAAACTTCAGTGTCTGGATATACACTTGTTACCACCCTAAATAGAGGGAGTAAAAGACCACGGATGAAACAGAAGTGCAGTTTCCTCATAGATGGCTTTATCTTGAATGAGTAATGATATATAACATAAAACAAGGCGTGTTTACATGCTTCTCGGTTCAGTCCATTGACAATAAGGTAAAGAGTTTTAAATACAGTCTAAGTAATTTCTTCTCTATACCATTACAATTAGCTTGAGACAATTACTTAACTGTTCAATCTCTACGTTGCACAATCCACACTTCCTTTTAAAACAAAAAAAGCCTTATAACGTGCAGAATAAAGCCATTCAGTTACATCCCACATATTGTATAACTCTGATAACATTAATAAAATACACAAAAAAATATGCTTAAGAATTTCTAACTACATCAAGTAAATAAACAGCTCCTGAAAGAAATTAGTTTCATGGACTATATCTATCCGCCATTATCGTTATCTACTCTGGCACGCACATTCCATGCATATAGTAATATCGTGAAATGGCGGCGCTGACCTCCTTAACTAACGATTTCCATCATATGCACATTTAAACTACTAGAGAACTTACAACCCATTAGAATAAACGAATATACCAAAAACATACATCATTCATAGTTGACGGTAATTTCTGAGCGGTTGTTTAACACCATTAGCTCTGTTTTTTTTTCCATTTGAGTTAGCTTAATATCCTTACTAGGCATTCCTAGAACGATTAACACCATTACTGCATTGGCTTATTTTTACAAACAACATATAACTATTTTTAGCTTAAGATGTTTTTACTATAACAATTTCAACAATATTGAACTGTATTTTCTTGGATTCCTACCTAAATAGAGGGAGTAAAAGACCACGGATGAAACAGAAGTGCAGTTTCCTCATACATGGCTTTATCTTGAATGAGGAAAAACCCGTGGTCGCCCCCTACTGTCTGGATCGAGGCACAGCCAATCGATTGCAGATCACCATAGTAAGGACTATTGGTAGATTTCCTATCTTAAAGAACAGCTAAGCTTTACATCTTTCAATACTCTAGATCATGGATTAACCATCATTTTTCCTATTTTTTTTACACACAAAATCTCAAATGGCTCCAGAGTTATGAGTTCACCACCAATGAATTTTTCTATTTATAAGCTAGTGGGCAACAAAACGTACAACTGAAGTATTACTCTATGTTAAATAAAGTCCCACTATTTTAACTCGCCACACACTCACCTGAATTCTAATACTGAGAAGGACCTCTGTTCTCTCAAAACAGTCTGTCTTCTCTGTGGCATAGATTTAGGAATGACAACATTAATTTCTGTTTGTTTGAGATTAAGAATATAGTCTGAGTACCTGGGTGGAGGAGAAGCCTCCATAGGGATTCTGCTGCCTCACCAGTGTAGCGAACACTGGCTGAAACTTGCTAGTGTTTCTAACATATCAACAACCCAAAGTTAAGGGCCTTTTGGCTCCAGCAAGTCTGGAATTGAGGTGTAAATCTGTCGGCTTAACACCCCCCAACCCCAGACTCAGTCAGATTTACAGCTGAATCAAGAACCAGCACCCCTCTCCCCTGACCTAGAGGGCAACAGGACAACGCCTCCCTGGGATATTGACCACATGGCCCTCCAAAGTCCTGTGGACAACTTTATCTTTAAGTAACAGAAAGTACATTTCTAAGGTATATGTCCACTCCAAACTGCAACCATTCATTAGAACTCTTTTTAACTAAACTAGAAATACCAAAAACTGAACTCGTACGACATTGGGCGGCAAAATTCCAACTTTCTAAATTCCCTAGGGATCTCAAGTATGGACCCACAGCACCCCAAGGGGTGTAACCGCAAATTACCACATCACCACCGTAAGGACTTGTGCTTATAAGGAACCCAAGAAACTTCTTGCTTTGTCTGCTTGATTATCAACATTTATATAATCTGAAAGCAATACTACTTGTTGTATTAATCTTGTTGTTGGGTAGTACCTAAATATTACCTGTATCTTTTTCTACTATTAAGCGCTAGAAATACATATAACTTTGTAGAAGTTAAAACAGTATAACTTTGATAACAGTCAGACCCAACCATTTAATTGCTATGACTTTAGACCATTGACCAATATGTATCCTGAATGTGGTTTTCTTTTCTTTTCTTCCTTTGTTCCTTTCCTTTTATTGTCGATTTTATTTTTCATGCATTGGGTCATGTTCAGATATTATAGGCAAATAGTACCTGTGTTCTTTGACATGTGTTGTGTATCAGGTAACAAGGGTTAAACTCTCTCTTAGAAACATGCCTGAATATCCTAGTTGTTCATTCCTTGATTTTGAAAGTTAAACCAATTTGATGATATAGAAATGTTTCTTTTTCTTTGTTTAAACTAGCTGAAACAAAGGAGGCAGTGATTCTGGGGAAGGCATTCCTAAAATTATGCACAACCAATCAGAGTTGGAAACAATGAGTAGCTAGTAACCTTAGGTGAGGAGAACCTATCAGCACTCTGGCTCCACCTCCAAAGGGTAGGGCCTCCAGCCAAGCAAAACCAGAGTGCACCGAAAATTTGAGTTCAGATTCCTGCGGTCGCAAAGGAAGGATAGCTAAGTTTCTAAGTTTGTGCCGGCCTTGGTCAGAAAGACAGGTCAGAAGTATTAAGACGCTAAATTTTCAGATCTGAAACCTTTGTTTGTTTTGTAACTTGTCTGTTCGTCTACACACCTTAAGTTTAAACCACCCTCAGAGAAGGAAGGTGGATATTTCTTGTCTGGCCAGGGAGAATATATCCATAACTTTCGATTCTGTTAAAGAGAGGTAGTTAGTTAAATTAGTATCACCAGCCTCAGAACCCTGATTGCAACCTGAACCTCGCCAGCGGAGTGGGAGCAGTTCTGACGCCACGGAGACCCAGCATTGCACCCAGAGCCACGCACTGATCTGTGAACAGATCGACCATCGAAAGGCTGCCCAAGCTCCACCGTCAGACGGCCACGAGACGCCTCCGCCCAATCACTGACAGAAAGGCGCGTGCCCGCACGGAGATGCAGCATCCACGGCCAGCGAGGAGAGGAACCACCGCGTGAGCTCCAGCCTTCAGTCGAGTCTGTCCTGAGACAACCCCGCCTGAAGTCAGCCCCCGACTCCAACATAAGCTGGTTCCATCAATTTGCAGTCAGGGCCCTGACGCCAATTTATTTAATAAGAGAACTTTTAATAGGTACATCCAGCCATATAGTTATTCCCGTCCAGGCTTAGGTTAATTCTCTAGAGGCTCTCCTAAGCGACTTCCCAAACCACACTGCCTCATACCATTTAGCCGTGAATCACTCTAACTTACTCGAGCTATTTTGTCTTTCATTACTATCACATTGTTTTGTTTTGTTTTCTGGTTTTATTTTCTATTGTTTATCATTGAATGTAGTCCAAAAGTAGTTTGATATTTAGCCAATAAATTCCCTTTTCTGAAGCATCCTTGGTGCGAGCGTTTCTCTCTCTTGCCCTGGTCTGTAGACTTCAAATAAATCCGGGTTACCTCACACCCTCACATAAGGTTCTAGCAATAATAATATTAAAAATGGCAAAACCTTTTACACCAGCCAGCTAACAATCATGTTAGCATAGCCTAAATCAGCAGCGGTGACTTTAGTTTTAGTGAGAACAGCTAGCAGAACATAGGAGCTGATCTCCACTGACAAGGAGTCAACGTCATCTGATGCAGATCGAGACCAGTGAAGGTGACCATCTGTAGAAAAGAAGAAACTTTAGCTAATGTAGAAATACTAAGAGATGAACCTACAGACAATAATACAGCACAACATGGCTTAACATTTGAGCTTAAAAGTTTCATACCTGCTGAAATGGCAATACTATCCAACTTCTTCAGCAGCTGCGCACAAGTGTCTTTCTCTCCAGCCAGACTGAAAGTGTAGGCCAGCAGTACAGTGGCATAGGTGTTTGTTAGGTTGCCAATAGAAGACTTTAAACATGACAATCCTTTATTCACAACAAGATCCTACAACAAAACAAAAAAAAAAAAAGTGTAGAAGAAAATGTAATTGTTTGGGTGTTCACAATCAGCATCGGCTGTTCAGACTTATGTGAATTCACTGCTTATTATTCAGTCAGACTATCTCATATTACCAATTACGAATGTAATAAAAAAATAAATGACTTGCTAATGAAGAAAAACAGAGGTATCTGGAAACCAAACCGATGCAAAGCTGACTTTTTTTAAAATTTATTTGTGGCTTTGGAGATGAGTAGAAAACACAGTCCTGCCCTTTGTCATGATATGTACTGTCTTTTACAAGTCACACAGGCTCTACGCGCTGCACTGCTGGCTCCAACGCTGGTGTAAGAACAACAATGTCGGCTACGTGAGCAACTGGAGTGCCTTCTGGGAGTGACTGGCATTTTACCGCGGGGATGGACTGCACCCGAGCTGCCATGGGTCTTTCATTCTGTCTGAGAATATAGAGAAGGCACTGCACCAGGCCCAACTGGACTTAACAGTAGTAAACAACATACAGGTAAGTAGTAAAAACAGCAGATAGGTAAGTGATTTTCATGATATAGACAGTGCCTCCTCCATTTCTACCATTCCACTCTCTCTCTGGTGTCTTAATACTAAAACGTCTGTTAGCTGTGTAGGGAGAATTTGCTCCAATAACATCATTAAAGTCATTAAACCCCATGTATTTAATAAATCTAAGGAAAGCATGTGCAGTCAAAACCCCACTAATTTAATTCACGTACCCCTTAAAAAGACTAGTCCCCCCCAAACACATAGTGTAGTAAGCAGAAAATTAAACCTCATTCTACTCAAACAAAAGTTCACTAAATAACAAAACACGAGATCTCATTACAGAGCTTAAGCTAGATTCTATGTTTCTGTCAGACTGTCAAACATGGCTCAGTGATAATGGCACAGCAACTCGACTTGAAGCTGCTCCTGAAAACTACAGATTTATGCATACAGTAAGACAGGGCAGACAAGGAAGAGGAGTGGCATGCATTTATAACAGTGCCTTCAACTGCAAAAAAACTACTGTTGATGAATTCATGTCTTTTTAGTATGTTGCAATCAACCTTTTTAGTGATTCTTCTGTGTTACTAATAGTAATTTATAGGGTCGGAGCTCCTAGGAAGGAACTGCAGGAAAAGCATATCCTGGTTTTCTGGGGGAGAGAGGAGGAAGAAGAAAGACAAGATGCTATTATAAGAAAGGTGGAAGTGTGGTGTGTTTGGGAGACATATCGATGATGGCTCAAGGCACAAAAGCAACCAGCTTTTTCAAATAAGACCATCTCATGAACTGCCAGCCCTATGGAAAAAGCAAGTTCAAGAGGATTCAAGAAAAGTAAAGTATTCCTCAAAGATCTTGAAGAAGATTAGAGTTAGACCTGCTGTTGCTGGTGAGAGCCAGCTGATTTATTTTTTTCTGTTTTTTTGCAATGCATTGCTAAGGACTTTTTTTTGATGAATCATTTTTGTTTTGAATTTTTGCATTTTGGACTTTTTTGGATTTTGGAGAAACTGGAAAAGGGTGTTGAACATTGTAGAGATTTGGTGGGGTGTTGGTATTGTTTGCATTGTGTAAGTCTGGAATTGTGTTGTCAGAGATGTTTTCTGAAATGTCAGAGTTGTTCTCAATTGTATAATGTAAGTTGGTGAGGTGGTAAAAAGGGTCTATAAGGTTTTCTTTTTTGTGTGTCCAAATCAACTGTTAATCATAAGTAGTTAAGGTGATTGTTACAATAGTATACTACTGACACAGAGTAACATGCTGTAAAATAGTATATTCTGGAGCAGTATGCAGTATACAGTACACATACAGTACATGCTATTTGAAACACAGCCATTAAAAACTGAAGAACTCCATGATCTAATTTATGTTTTGTAATGTATTCCCTGTTGTGTTTAATTAAAAGCTCTGCCTGCCAAACATACTGGTGTCTGTGTGACTCTGAGTTTTCTTTGGGTTTCCCAATCAGTGCAACTCATATATAGACTGATGGGTTGTAGGGTACGGGAGATCAGTGTCAATACATTTTTGGACACCATATATAAATGTGTGTACAGCCCTACTGACATTAAAATGGAGATGCCCCGTTGTCTACAAATTTGTGGCTATAAAAGTGCAGCAGCATGTAAGGAGACAGGATACATTTGCCAGTTCATTTTATTTAAATCCAAGTTTGTAACTGGTGTCAATAAGCAAGTGGAAAGAAATTGCTTCAGGATCCATTAAGACAAACAAAATTCATGGGAACATAAGAAACACAAAGATGCATGACAACTAGAGCAAAACTGAAACTTGTGAACTAGCCTATACAAACACAACAACACATCAGATGAATGCCACACAAGCAAAGGGAAATAGAATACTGACAAGACACAGCTAGGGCAATGACACAAGTAAGAACCCCCACCAGTGCACTCTCTCAAGCCGTGAAAACAAAATCTATGTGGAGCCAGATTTGCAGGGGGAGCTAGGATAGAGGAGGGGCCTGAAACAGAGACAGAGACAGAGACAGGACTAGAGTAAAGACTAGAGACAATGGTCAAGAAAAAGGCAGTCACAGGGACTGGGATTATGCTGGCCTGGCATAAAATGGTGGCAGGGCCTGGAGACCAGGTACTAGAACAGAGAGCTAGCATGGAAAAACAGTGAGAGGAGAATGGAAGCTGGCAGAGCAGGATACTTGGAGGCCTGCAGAGGGACTTTTCTGAGTAAATGCAAACCATGCCGCATCGTTGTCCCAGGTAAAGCTGCAGCACTGTTCTTGGCCACAACGGAAACAGGAATAATGGTGTCTTTGGCTATGAGCCATGAGGAATTACAGCGGGTGGGGAGACTAAGGAGGTGGCACCTTTAGCTGCTAAAACTGGAACAGCAGCTCCTGCATCCTCGCTATGAATGCAGGATCCAAAACTGCGGCATCTGCAGCATTCTCACGATTGTAAGAAGAAAGGGCATCCTTGGTGGCTGAGTGCACTGAGGAAAATTGGACCATGAGCAGAGCAGAGTCCTCAGCCCTGAGGATAACTGCATCATCAGCTACCAAGGTTGACTGAGAGCTGGTTAGGGCACTGGGTGACAAAGCATTCTACAGAAGCTGGTGTGGAGACAGGATGCATGTGCAAATTCATTTCATTTGAATCCAGATTTGTGACAGGAGTCAATGAGCAAAAGGGTCCAATAAAACAGATCTATTAGGACAGAAACTGGGACCAAGTTGTGCCGTGTGCCCATACCCCAGGCCCCGATGATGGCTGTGATAGCCAGCAGGAAGAGAGGGCCCGAACACTGAGCAAGGACAAAACCCTGTGGGGACAGCGAGGAGAGAGTCCCACCTCCTCTTCTGCAGCAGTTCAATCCAGGCATCTGAGCTGGGGAGCAGGGGTGATGATGGGGAGGTGGAGCAATGAGCTCTGTCCCTCTCAGCCTTAATTAGAGCCGGCTGATGGTGATCTGCCATTGACTGTGAGCGCCTTTGAAAAGAGCAGTTTTTGTTTGTGTTCTGTGAGTGAAGAATATGGCTGCTGATGATGTTTCTCCTGCTTCCAGCAGTCTTCCTTAGGCTGGCGTACCATACAGTGTGCTACAGATTTGCTGAAACCCAGGAACTGGGCACAGACACACCAAGGGAGTCTCCATGGCAGAAGAAGAGGCCACCTGGCTGGCTGGCAGGAACTGCAAGCTGCTTTTCATGATGCTGAAAAGTGATGGAAACAATTTAAGGAGCAACAGGTGGTGATCAGTCAGATGGCCAGGAGCCTGCTGGCAGAGCCCTCCAGTCCCTGCTCTGAGGAGGACCAGAGCCTCCCTTCCCCCTCCCCTCCCGGCTCGGAGTTTCCCTTCTTTCCCCTCCCATCCCCGCTCTAAGAAAGCCCAGAGTGCTTCTTCTCCTCCCTACTGTCCCTGCTCCGAGAGGGCTTGGAGTTTGCCTACCTTCCACTCCCCACCCTGCACACAAAAGTGGCTTCGCCTGATTGCAAAGACGCCACTGAGGCCCCGTTTGCTTCTGAAGATGTCAATGAGGACCTGAATGGTGAGTGAGTGGTGGATGGCACGCAAGTCCCAAGCCCTCCTTCCTAGGCACTGCCTCCTGTTCCACAGAGAGGCCTACACCTCACATTTGATCCAGGTGGCCATGCCTGGAAGCAGGAGCGGTGACAGGGAGGTGGAGCAATGAGCTCTGACCCTCTCAGCTCAGGAGCTCACACTGCCTTTTATGAGAGCCAACTGTTGCTGCTGCTGTTGCCTCTCTGCTCTTTTCAAAGGTGCTCACACTGCCAACACCAAATTTGTGCCGTGGGCCCAGGGGATGGATTCTGTTTTATTGGATCCACTTGTCATTGATTTCTATCACAAATCTGGATTCAAACAAAATGAATTTGCAATGCATCCTGTCTCCACACCTGCTTCTGGTGAGCTGAGAAGCAAGAGTGAGAAAATGACCAAAAAGTCTAGTGTAGTAGCCATAGAGCGATAGCCAGTTTCAGTTTTGTTTGTGTTTTGTGAGTGAAAATAAATAATGTGGCTGCTGCTGCAGATGTTTCTCCTACCTCCAGCGTCCTTCCTCAGCCTGGGGTAGCACATGGCATGCTACCTAAGTATATAAGCACCTTCAGAGCACTGAAATACTAAAAAAAAGAGAAAGAGGTTTCTCTGGCCTTCCATGGAGGCCGAAGTCAAAACCTCTGTTAAATATGCTGTGTCTCCTAGGAAACCTCTGCCCCATCTGTCATTTCCCTGCCCATCATTGGGGTACCCTTCAGGCCCCAGGGATGGACCAAGTGGTCTGCTACTGAAGTCTGCCAGGGGTCATGAGAACACTATTGACTACTGTGATGTTATATTTTTACCATATCACCCACCTGTAAAAAGTTATGACATACATACTAGTGTGGGAGAGGGCAAGAGGGCACAACTATGATGACAAGATTGGACAGAGGACAGCATGGCCGTGGAGACTATGACAGTGGCTTAAATCATTAACGTTTGAAACAGATTTCATTATATAATCATAGATTTCATTATATAATAAGTGATATATAATTTACTTTCTGAGAGGAGGTGCAGTGTCACAGCTCTTGTACTATTACTTGTTTTATTTTTTACCTATGCCATCATATGCTGTTACTTCAGAAGTCAGTCTAGCAAGAAGCTTTTACCTAGCCTTACTTCCTGTATCAATTTTACATTGTTGCTATTAGCTTAGCTTATCTTTAGGCCTCGCTGTTTTTTTACTCTGCTTTATTGCTATTCAACTTGTTCTGTGTTATATTTAAGCTTTTATTAAAACCTTTGCACTCTCTGGTTTAGTCTGGTTTGTCACATGGAGCATGGCCAAGAAATCTACAGTGGCTTGAATCACTAATGTTTGAAACAGGTTATATCATGTAATTATCCAAATTATGGATCTGTGAAGCACATTAACACAAAGATCAAGAGATAGTAAAGAACACAACACTGAACATGCTGATAGTTCCAGTAGTTAGGACTGGATAATTTTTGCTAAGACTGCCCTAATATATTAAGGTACATGTCGATATAAGGCTTTACAATTTGCACAGGTTGGCCAGTGTCCTTACCTTAGATGTATGGCCCAGTTCAAGCAATGTCGCAGTTATGTAAGCTGTTATGGTCACATCATCATTTACACCACCCTACAATACATTGGAATGTTACTCAAAATAAAAACCAGTTTGCTCAGAAATGTATTGTGTAGTCTTCAGATACACTGTATTGCCGAAAGTATGTGAACACCTAACCATTACACCTATGTGACCTATTTGACATCCTTACCAAAACCATGGGCATTAACATAACTGCATCCAATCTACTAGGAAGGATTTCCACAAGATTTTGGAGTGTGTCTGTGGGAATTTGTGCCCATTCAGTGAAAAGAGTATTAGTGAGGTCAGGCACTGATGTTGGGTGAGAAGGTTGGCTCACAATGAATGTTTCAGTCAGTCCCAAATTTTCTGACTGCAGGTAGTGAAGCATGATACATCACTCCAGACAACATGTTTCCAGTGCTCCAGAGTCCAATCGCATCATGCTTTACACCACTCCAGGCGATGCTTGGCACTTGGCATTGTTATCTTTTTGGTTTCTGTCCAGTTACTTGGCCTTCGAGACCAATTTCATGAATCTCCTGACACAAAGTTCTTGTGCTGATGTTGCTTTCAGAAGCAGTTTGGAACTAGTAGTGAGTGATACAACAGAGGACAGGTGTTTTTTACAGAGCAATGCTCAAAAACATTCCTCACTTCAGTACAACCCATTCTGCTATTTGTTTATGGTGATTGCATGGCTATGTGCTTGATTTAGCAAAGGGTATGGCTAAAATACTGTAACTCAATAATTAGGAGGGGTATCCACATACTTTTGGCCATATGTATGTATCATCTAATAACACACCTTCATTCTGTTGTTGAACAGTCGTCCTTGTCTTATAAAACAGCCATCTGGTGTCTGATTACTTATCAGCCATTGCTTCGCACTGTCAATGTTTTGTGGATCAATAAAGGTGTACCGCTTGCCAAAGGTCCTCAGTACAAAAGCAGTTAACCTGGTGGTGGAGAAATATATTTGCATCTACATTCAAAAGTGTCTGTTTTATAACATATTACAGTATAATACAGCAACTGAAAATTGTTAAATGAAAGCTTGGCTATCTAGTCATAATGTCCAAGATGTTCTGTAGCATTGTGCTTAGTGGCTACTTGTGAACTCATTTTTTACCATGTAATCAGTTATTACCATGTATTCCCTTCTCCACTGAGGTATATTTAAAAGAGTAGCTTTATAAAAGAAGGCAAACGCACTCTTAACTTTCAGTATAAGTTGATGTCTGAAGTTCCATGTATTCTGTTTGTGCAGGTTTGCAATGTTTAAGTTAAGGGGGCCCCTGGTCCAAAGGCCCCATAGGGAGTGGGCCTCTCTCTCTTAGTTCCAAATAGATGAGATCATTTTAAAAAGGACCATCTGTCTCCTTTTTCAACAACAAGTACCATATATAAGTAGTTGGGATATTCTGTTCTGGGGGGACACTTTAAATTGGCACGGATCCCCTCTCAGGTACTTTATAGTGCTTAATATGATACTGTTTTACTTTGTAATAAACATCTTATACAAGGAAGACGGTGTCAGCGGAGTCTCCTTCATCATCTTCACATCATCGCTACTTAAAGAACAACAAGAATTTGGGTCACAAACTCCAGACGTGTTGTGGCTTGCTGCATCACCGACAGCCTTGGCGCACTTACTCCTGCACCATGCCAGCGATTCAGGTGGGCATTTTTTGTGCACTACTTCATTCGTTGGGTCTGTTGGGTGTTTGCTGTCTAGTCACACCGTAAAGAATCATGTGTGTGTGTAAGCCATGCTGTGTTGATGTTTGGAGTGCTTCTCCGTTCTAAATTGGGGTTTATTGCATTGTAAATGCCACAATAAGGGGGGAGTATATTAGGGAAAGGAAAAGCTGATGTAAAAGTGTGGACTAGCCTAATTAGTAACAATAAGGTGAGCTAAATAACACCATGCAAGATTAGTGAAGGTTGGGCCCTTATCTTCTTAACAGTAAGACATGTGTATATTAGTCACTGCATGAAAGTTGGCTTACAGAAATAGTCAGATCAGGTTAAAAAAGGAAAAAAAAAAAAGAAAAGTAACAGCCCAGGGCCCTGGGAAATTAGATTAAGGGGAAATTAGATTAATGGGAAAAAAGAGGCAAGAAAAAGAGAAAAAAAAAGAGACGTTAAAGAAAATAGAGAAGATAAGAGTTAAAAAGAAAGAAGCTGCAGATTTGGACCAAAGCCCTCTGGGAGGCGGTTTTAGACGGGCCTAAAATCCTGGAAAATTACTAGGTGAATTTCGGGTCAGTTCAAAGGAACTGGAGGTATGGAATGGAAAATTCAATTGTAAAGTTCCCACTCGAACACTAGTTGACGAACAGTGTCTGAAGCAGCTTTTTATTGAATATTCACACCTCATAAAGGTAGCATAAATTTAGAAGAAAAAGAGAAAAAGGAGCGGCAGGAAAAAGCATGCTATAGGATTAAATGTTATTTGTGTCTTCTGTGTTTTTTGAGCTCGCTGTGTGTTTCTGTGTGAGGGGGATTGCCCCCCCCCCTTACTGTGTGTGTGTGTGTTGACCTGGGTTCTGTGTGTGTGTGTTGTTTGTCTTGGCTGTGTTCCAGCTGTGTGACTGGCTTTAGGAATGTATAAATTATAATATGTAAAAGCATATGAGCCTCTACGAGAGGACGTTTCTTTGATTTTTTTTAAAACTTGTGAGCCATTCTTGGGTGACAATTTTGGATCTGATAAGACTTATGAGCCCCAGAAAAGAGGACTTTATATAAAACTTATGAGCCTCTTTCAGGGGACTTTGATAAGCTTTATAAGCCTCTTTCGAGAGGACTTTTGAAGGCTCCAGCACCCCACCGCGACCCAGAAGGATAAGCGGTTTAGATGATGTATGTATGTATAATTGTTAATTGTGATTTTTAAACTATATATTGTGGTATTTTATTTTTAGATATCACCCAGGTCTAGACTACACTAGAGTCAACTGATGGTGTGGATAATCTGGTAGTGTGAAAAGGGAAACCAGCTTTAACATTCTAATCAGGCCTCTAACCGGAGACCTTCCGAAATTTTCAAACATTAGATTTTGATGACTCAAAATGTTCATGAGTCCTGTAGTATGAGGTAACTGATGTAACTGAATGAGTGATTCAAGCTAAAGCTAATGAGAGAGCTAGTAGAAAGGAAAAAAGGTGAAGAGGCGTGCAGGCACACTGCTTGTTCAGTACATGGCATAGACACAGGAGCTTGTTGGACACATACAAAGAGTCAGTCTCTGTATAATTTCAAGTCAGCTGTCAGTTAGTAGTAAAATATTTCTCCAGCTCTCACTGTGATATCTGCATTTCTCAACCACATATTCATCCCCATTTCGTTTTTTTTCTGCTTTGTGTGTGTGCATAAAATTCTGTAGAAGACTGATGTTAAGTGTGTGATGCTCTATGCTTTCAAAAACTGTAGGATTTACCAAACTGCTGTTATTCTGGGCTTTTCACACACAACCAGGGATTTACCTATAGTGAGGCCAAAAGTTATTGACAATCTTGTAAGTGGAGTCATGGGGACCTTCTCAACTATTCCCTGCTCATCAAAACTGAAGCTCGTGCTGATCCGTCTATCACATCTTCAGGAAGAACCAGCTCCAGCTCCTCTGAAACACTGTTTCCTGTGAATCAAAGTGTAAACAGGCAGCTCATTCTTTACTGAACAGTACAAGAGTGTTGACACATTGGTGTGAAGAGTAAGAATTTAAGTCAATGCATAACCTACCCTGGGGACACAGCAACCAACTCTGGCTTGTGGTCTTCTCACTTCCTTCAGCCTACATGAGAAAATTGTATGATCAAAGTAACAACAAACATTATTTATGTAAATGTAGGCCGGATTGGGTAGTAATGGAATATATGAAAAGACATTATGTAATCAGAAACGGGAAAGAAAACCTGTAATTTTATCCATATGGCCCACGTCTCAAAACAGATTATCATTTGCCCCATCTGCAACTGGTAGTCAATGAGGTGAAAGAACAACACCTCTCCCCGAGCCTGGGGGCACTGTGCAACAGTAAAAGTCCCACTCAACAGGGAAGTTGTTGTAACAGCCTGGTTTTTGTACTAGTGTTTTTGAGTGGTCAGTCAATTCTGGCAATGGTTGTTTAAAGGTGGCTGAGATGCGTCAGTTTAATGGCAGTAAACAAGCTGTGTTCTGGCAGCTGCATCTGGCCCTTTCCTGCACCATCATTCGATGAGGTATGTGAGCAAGTGAATGCTGGATGTGGCCCAGGGCCATATCAAATTTGCTATCTAGAAACAAACTGTCTAATTTTACACTTAACAATTTCTCAGTTGTGTCAGGTTCATCAGCAAAAAATCTTTGTGTCACGATAGATCCTGATCTGTCCTTTGACGCACATATAACGAATATTACTAGAATAGCCTTCCTGCATCTCTGCAATATTGCTAAATTAAGAAATGCATTATCTCTACAGGATGCAGAAAGGCTAGTTCATGCATTTATTACCTCAAGGCTGGATTACTATAATGCCCTGCTGTATGGATGTTCCAGCAAAATCCTTAACAAGCTTCAGCTTCAAGCTTCAGCTAGTCCAGAACGCTGCAGCCAGAGTCCTTACAAGAACCAGACCATATCAGCCCAGTTTTATCAAACCTACACTGGTTGCCGGTTAAATTTCGCATCGATTTCAAAATTTTCTTACTGACCTATAAAGCTCTAAACAGACTCACCCCTCAGTACCTGAGTGAACTTCTCTCCTACTATGAACCATCACGCCTACTTAGATCACAAGGTGCTGGCTTACTATTAGTACCTAGAATTAATAAAGTTACATCGGGGGGCAGCCTTCTCATACAAAGCCCCCCAGCTTTGGAATAATCTTCCAGTCAGTGCTCGGGACTCAGACAACAGTGTTTAAGTCTAGGCTAAAAACTTACTTGTTTAGTCAAGCCTTTGGTAATTAGTTTTCCCTGTCATATAAAAGGTGACAATCTGGGGGTTCTTGGTCATAGAGTATTATGGTAAACTGGGAGTGTTGGTGCTGTCGTCCCGCTGCTCTCATGCGTTCACTCAAGTTTGCTGAAGGTGGAAGCCCTCATGTCTCTGTTACCTTCTGGTTTCTCCCTTTTAGTAAAGGGCTGTAATAACTAGACCTGCCAGAGTCTCTGCTGCTCTGTTAATACTGTAATCTGTGATCAGTCACTCTTTACAGAACTGACTCTCTGTGTGATTTCCTTTCTTTGCCATGTTGAACAGCTGCCCATCCTGTGCATCTGATGCTGTTGCTTCTTCTGCCTTGATCGGGTGCCCACTGCTCGTCAGCCTTCTGGACCGGCTTGACCACCACTGAGCTTCATGCTGTACAACGCTGTGCAAACCTCACCCTCATGAATTGACCCCCCCGATGATGCTGCTGCTGCATAAACTAAAATTAACCTAATTAACCATTGCTCCGCCTGTTTTCCCTGTTTTGTACTATAATACTTTATACTAACGCTGTTTGCTATCCAGTGTCGACCAGAGGAGGATGGGTTCCCCTTTTGAGTCTTGGTTCCTTTCAAAATTTCTTCCTCTTGCTCTTAGGGAGTTTTTCCTTGCCACTGTCACCACTGGCTTGCTCATGGGGGCTCGGACCCGGATTTTTCTGTAAAGCTGTTTTGTGACAACACCTGTTGTAAAAAGCGCTATATAAATTAACTTTGCTTGCTTGCTATCTGGAAAGTCTGTTCACTCCGCGACCACTTTTGCAATGTCGCCGGGTAGTTATTTCCAGGCATAGGACCAGGGTCCTATCTCTTTGAATAGGGAGAGACCAAAATACTTGAAATCGAAGGGCAAATTACCACTTAAAAACATTTTTTGGTTAAATAGTTTGCAGCAATTGGCTCAGTAGCATGAGTTTTCAGGTTGCTCTGGCTACTGTACTTCCTGATATTTCCTCAATGAGGGAGTGCTTTTACCACGCAAGGCTTAACCAAGGCCCAAGGCTCAAAAGGCTTTTATTGTCATTCCATCTATGTACAAGTACACAGTGGAGCAAAATTACGTTCCTCCAGGACCATGGTGCAACATGGAACAAAATAAGACAGTACAGACAAAGTGCAAACGTGCAGACATAAGTGTGCAGACATTAAACTAGAAACAATACAATAAATACGATAAATAAAACGCACATTAGACACAGTAAACAGACAGGACAGTGCAGCGCCAACACAGCACTCATTTCTGAACATGAGGTAGTGAGGATAAGGTGCAGAGATATTTAACATGCTCTGATATGGGTACACGCAGTCAGATTATGACATACGTGAGCACAGCACGTACTGAGGTACAAATATACAGTACTTTAGTAAAGTACAGTATGAGCAGCAATGTTCCAGGGCAAGTAGAGCATCAAAAAGAGGATATATTTTTGTGTGAGTGTAAAGTATATCTATGAGGTGGTTTTCAGCAGCAGGCTGAATGGCTCTTTTTATTGAAGGGCAGGACTTTCCCAGTCAACTAATGGCATATTGAGCATTACAAGCTTATTTCAATCAAAGAAAAGTGCTTTTGTACAGCTGTCAGTAAAAGACGATTCATTGTTTTGATGCTCCTCATTGGCCTCTTCCAACATTAGTCTCTGGAGCACAGTGACACGGAAATCACATCTGAGCCTAAAGTATCTGAGGAGCTCACTTTTGGAGTTTTATGTCTTAAGTATTTTATTTGGCTGGTAGAGCTGTAGTTGGATGTCCGCCGGACACACACTGTGCGCTTTTAGAACTCTTGTTATCTGGTGACTCCCACTGTACGAAAATGTCCCATCCATGCTATGTGAAACGCAGCTCTAGAGACAGCTGTGTCCATGAACAAAAAAATCACTGTATTAACCTTGCAGTTCTGTTCAGTCAAACAGAGTAAAGCAGGAAATATTGACTCTTTTCGTCTCTGTTTAGCTGGCCTACGTGTCTCGACCCATATTGTTTGTGTGTGTTTAAAAACAGACGAAAATGAATAGTATTAGTAGTTCTGATGTGATCATACCAGGACAGAATGTTAAAAGTGACTGATGGCTTTCTGTCTGACCTCCAAAATTTGTCTGAGCAGAGCCTCCTTCACTGCCAGCTTCATTCATTTCATTTGCGCAGCAGCGTACACTTGGCTTGCATCACACAGTATCAGCGGTATCAGAATGTTGGTATCAGTGAATTGTTACGAGCATGAATACACAAGCATTGTGTCGGACTGATACCCAATACCAGTATTGGTATCGATGCATCCCTAGTTACATTGCTGACCATCTCACGCTACAGGACTCATGAATGTTTTGAGTCATAAATATCAAACAGGCCTTTGGTCACTTCAGAGTTCAATCGGAGGGCTAAAGATTCACTCTCTCTCACTACCAGATCATCCATGCAGCCAATCGCTTCAGATTGAGCTCCTGACCTGGAAAATTGCTTCAGATTAGGAAAATTCATCAGAAAGGGCAAATTGAGGTTAAAATCTTGCTAAAAATGTACATGTAGTCTAGGCCCAGCTCAGGACAATTGACTCCCACATAGTTTTCATTGAAATTAATGCCTTTTATTCTCATATTACACATTGATTTCTGTAGACCGCTGAAACTACTGAAAGCTGAGGGAGCGTCTACAAAGTACTATCAACCAAGCACGACACAATAATATGAAAACACAAATGATGGCCAGTCAGAGTTTTTAGAATGGTCTGTATTTTTTTAATTATTGTTGATGGGGGGGGGGTCTGAAAAAAAAGACATCTACCAGATTGATCTTTTGACTTCGGTATAAAAGCAGTTTCACTCCAATTGCTTTTACTCGTCTTTCAGTTTCCTCCTTTGAGTCTGTTGTTTATTTAGTGGCGATGGTGTGTAGCTGTTGTGAAGAAAAACTCCGCCGATACTGAGTTGCTAGCAAAAGATTTATTACATAGTAAAACAGCATCATATCAAGCACTATAGAGCACCTGGGAGAGGATCCGTGCCAATTCTAAATGTCCTCCCCCGAACAGAATGACCAACAGCATATATATATGGTTCTTGTTGTTGAAACAGGAGACAGAGCATATGGTTCTTTTTAGAATGATCTCATCTATTTGTACCTGAGAGACCAAGGGCCCCCCAACTCACATTCCTAGCCCCTGCACAAACAGAGCACACAGGGAACTCCTAGATACTTGGAACTTCAGACATCAGCTTATACTCCATGTTAAGAGTGTTTTTACCTTCTTCTATCAAAAGGTTCCTTTCAAAATACACTTCAAGTCCCATGCTGTCACTGTATTTTTCCCCACATCACATCATTGTCCTTTAACATCCTCACTCTCCTCTAGGCAACTTTATTGATGAGTTAGATATTCTTCTGTTTTCCTTTCTTCACTCTAATCTGCAATTAACTTTCTGTGTCCTCTCTCTTCCAGGCCAGCAAGATCTTCCCCACCTGCCTCCTGGCTGACAGGTGTCCTATGCAGCAAACGGCAAGAGCAAAGGAAGGCTGAGAGAAGGTGGAGGCAATCCCAGCTTAACTTGGATCTTCAGTCCTACCAATCTCTCCTTTCTAAGTTCTCACGAAGTTATTGCTGCAAAGTCTTCTTTCTACAGAGGGAAACTGGAACCATCAGCATCTAAACAACCCAAGCTCTTTAGCATTTTCTTCTCTCTCCTCAACCCTCCTCCTCCCCCTCCACACTCTTCTCTCACCCTTGAGGATTTTGTCACCTTCTTTGAGGAGAAGGTTGATAGAATCAGCCAGTCTTTTTTCCCCCCTGTCTCCACTCCTTCCACTAGATCTTGTCCTCTTGTTCTCAATCCCCTAAACTGTTTTTCTCCACTCTCCACAGATCATGTCCTACAACTGATCAAATCCAGTAATCCAACCACTTGCCCACTGGATCCCATCCCATCCACTTTGCTCCAGTCAATCTTCAGTCCTTCATCACTTTTCTCATAAACAACTCCTTGTCATCAGGTCAAGTTCCATTCCAAACTGGTGCACTCAACAGAAACTGCCCTTATAGCAGTGACTGAGAAGCTCCAGTCAGCAAGATCAGCCAAACTGTCATCTGTCCTGATTCTTCTTGACCTCTCAGCAGCTTTTGACACAGTCAACCATACAATCCTTCTGGACATCCTCACCAACCTTGGAATCACTGGCTCTGCGTGGAAGTGGTTCAAGTGGAGGGTCACTCTTATCAGGTAAAATGGAGAGGGTCCACATCCGCACCATGCAGGCTCTCCCCTGGTGTCCCACAAGGCTCGGTGCTGGGTCCTTTTCTCTTTTCACTTTACACTAGTTCTCTGGGTGATGTAATATCCTCTCATGGCTTCTCTTATCACTGCTATGCTGATGACACTCAACTAATGCTTTCTTTTCCACCTTCTGACACACTGGTTGCTTAGCTTGACCGGCCATCCTTCAAGAAGATGATAAGCATCAAGACTTTTCTCTGTCCTGGCACCCAGGTGGTGGAATGAACTCCCATTGGCTGTCCGAACAGCAGAGTCTCTCGCTGTCTTCAAATGCAGACTGAAGACACATCTCTTTTTACAGCACTTAAGTGAGCACTGAGTTAAGTATGTATTGTAATGTATTGTACTGCACTTATTGAAATGTATTGCAATGTACTGTGTTTAACTCTGTTCCTTTTCTCTAGGTATCAACATGGGCTTTTGTTTCTAGCAGTATCTGAGCTCAGGACTAGCTTTCTCTCTAACCTATTTGTAACTAGCAAAGATACTTTCTCTAGATAGACAAAGCAGTTTTTGTTAGTTGCTCTGGATAAGAGCGTCTGCTAAATGCTGTAAATGTAAATGTATAAAAAGCAACAGATTTTAAACAAATAAGGCATCATCCCAGGAGAGCAGTTTAGTTTTTAACTGTAATGCATTTGCATATAACTCAATGAACTGGATTATCCTACATACAAATTATTTCCTTGTGTTTTAGTCTCAGAGCTTTAGTCTGTGTTCCAAAATTTTTCTTTTTCCTGTTAAAATATTTTTTTTGTTTTTTGGAGAAATCTTTTTCTTGCAGAGATGTCCCCATTGTCACTGCTCGTAAGTGTACATGTTTAAACTCAAATTATACAGTACAAATTTGTCAGCTTTATGTTTGAAATATTTACATATATTCTTCCACTTTGGCCATTTTGCTAAATGTGAGGTTAGTGACTATTTATGCGAGGCACAATATTTAAATCACCTAAAATCTTTAATTATGTTTCATAAAACAGTGCAGTTTTCATGTTTGCCTTGTGTTCCGTTAAATTCTTGTCTTTAAATTGAAATTTTGATTTTAGTTGCATTTTTCTCTTGTCTTTATCAAATTTTATGACTTTATAAAGACAAGCAATTCAAAAGTAACAGAAACTAATCAGATTATTTTACTTTTAACAGGTAATCAGTAAACTGTACTGGAATACATTTTTAAAAATAACCCTCCCAACTTTGTATAAATGTATGAGTGCATTTCAAAGGCAACTTTTCAGTCCTACCTGTACAAGCAGGCTCCGTGTGACTGTGTCAATGCGGCCTCTCTCAGGCACACTCACAATCTCATTGTCACACACAGTCTGTGACTGTTCTGCCTCAGCACTGACTGTCACATTCAGGATCTCTAAAACACATCAAAAGATGCAGGGAGGAGTTTATTAGCACTAAAAACAATTCAACAGAAATGTGAGATTATGTCTGAACTTGAGAGGTTTAGAACTCACCAAGCACAGAGGGAACAAGAGTCCATTTGAAGGTCTTTCTACCATTTGCACACAGACAGGATGAATACTCTCCATCAGAGGAGGGTTTCAGAGTGTAGTGTGAGGAAGGAGCTGGAGTCACTTTAACCTGTCCGTGAAGCACAGGAGATCAGCTTACTGTGGATGTTAAGTGATGAGAGACTGGTGAAGACAGAAAATGTTGATCTTACAGTACCATAATGCACTTGGAGAGATAGTTGAAGACAGTGGCCTTCAGCTCAAACTCCTCTCCCCGGATGATGGAGTAGGGCAGCGAGAGCTCCAGGAAGAAGGGCTGGAAGACACGAAGCTGAGCAGGAGGAGCCACTCCCAGACCTCTAGAGGACAGACAGAAAGCGTCCGCCTCCCAAGTGGTGATAGTGTCAGGAACAGTGACAGGAACCTGTGCTGATCCAGAGTCTCTGTGGAAAGGTTGCATTGACTCTCTTCATCTTTCATCAATAAAATAAATCATGATCATAGCACACGACTCAGGTTTAAAGGGCAGGCAGGTCAGTCCACCTGCACTTTCTGATTATGGATTATTACTGGAAAAACCTGTTACCTGCTGACCTTGCCAACCAAAATCTTGTATTTAAGGAAAGTTTTCTTAGTACAGCTAAAGACCAGCTTTTCACATAGTGTATGTGTAGCACCGTTAAAGGCTGCTCACTTCATACCACTTTAATACCTGGCCCCACCTATTAACAGTGCTGAAAGGGTTACTTTAAAAATATTTTTCACTACAGGTTAGCAATTGCAGCAGCACGGTGGCGCAGTAGGTAGCACTGTTGCCTCACAGTAAGAATGGCTTGGGTTCGATTCCCGGCTGCGCGGCCAGGGTCATTTCTGTGTGGAGTTTGCATGTTCTCCCCGTGTCTGCGTGGGTTTCCTCCCACAGTCCAAAGACATGTGGTCAGGCAAATTGGACATGCTAAATTGCCCCTAGGTGTGTGTGAATGTGTATGTCTGTCTGTCTGCCCTGTGATGGACTGGCGACCTGTCCAGGGTGTATCCTGCCTTCCGACCAATGACAGCTGGGATAGGCTCCAGCACCCCACCGCGACCCAGAAAGATAAGCGGTTTAGATGTGTGTGTGTGTGTGTGTGTGTTACCAATTGCCTGTTTAAAAATATAATTTCACCTAATCCAAAGAATTACTATATTAATGTAGCCTGATTTTTTCAGTTATTTTTGGACTACTTGACTTTCTATATAGTTCAAAGTTAGTAGCTACCAAAGTAATAGAGTAATTAACGTACATGAAGTTATCACACACACACACACACACACATCTTTTATGCTACTTATCCTTCTGAGTCGTGGGGCCGGGGTCAGTAAAGGAAAATAATTTAGTTCGCTTCATCAAGTTACTTTCTCACCGTTGCTCATTAGCTCTGTATGTTGGTTTCTGCTGGTCTGCTCGCTATCTCTGCTCTCTGCGGTGCTCTCTCGTTATTAATATTTATTTTTACACAGAATATTTTTTTTAATTACAGATGCAAGCAAAACTGTTGCATTGTACATTCCTGTGTATATTTATATTCCATCCTACTCAAATACTTGTCTACCTCAACCCTACTATTATCGTGTGATCATTTGGCCACTGATGTCATCATGTGACCAACTTTTGTTTTGCAGCACTGCAAGAAATTCTGTGCTATTTTAAGGCTACATTAGTGACAGATCACGAGAGAGAGTAAAAGATTGAAGAGAGTAAAAAATTGCATGTCCATCTACTGTACTCCTGCTCGACTGAAACACTCAGTGTCCCATATACTATCTCAGAGTAGGCCTTTGAGCACAAATTCAATGTTGTTCAGACACACACTCATCTGTTTGTCTTTTTTTCCCCTCATCCCTCATTTCTCCCATAGACTCCCATTCATTTTGCCACCCACACAAGCCCAATTATTTCTTTGCCTGACAGCTACCTCATGCCATAGCAACTGCCTAGAAACACCTAAGCAACCACCTGGCAACTTCAAGCTTCAGCTGCGCAACCACTCTGCATTTTCTTCAGGAAACGCACTATTGTAGTTGTAAAATCTCATCCTTTATTCACATTGCTTTTGTATTATTGTTTTGTTATCCAGAATCGACCAGAGGAGGATAGATTCCCCTTGGCTTCTTGAGGCGTTTTTCCTTGCCACTGTCACCCTTTGCTAGCTCATTTTGAATTTGGACCTGGATTTTCTGTAAAGCTGCATTGTGACAATGCTCACTCTATATAAATAAATCTTGACTAATTAATTAAAATGTATTCAGACTGATAGTACACTGTAAACTTAAATGACAAATAAATTGTTTTTTTCAGTAATACTTAAGGCTATTTTAGTGCTTGTCTGTCATTATTAGCAGCAGCTCATGTGACAGTAATGATATGATCGTCTGTTGAGACAAGCAGATTAAACGCAAAACATTCACAGCCCTCATAAACACTCAGATTCATATAGAAGCCTTTTATCATAACTATAGCCTATATTATATGTGCCGCAGAGCCTACCTGTTCATCTTAAAGAAGTCAAAGCCGCTCTGGGTCAGCATAGCATCTTATGTACAGCTAAACATAGTGGACAGTAAGTCTACAGTTGTTCTGAGGTCAGTGGAGATTCAGTTGTAGGATTAGATTAGATTGGCATGCGAGATTTTAAAAATGATAGGCCAACACAGTATCAGGACAGCGCTGCCTCCACGGTGAACTTCATAACTGAACATATGTGGGAAATAAAACTCATGCAAAACTACAGAAGTCTGAACCTCGGTGTCCTCATAGATTGTAATGGCCATGGTCATGGGTGTGCATATATACAGTTTTACAATGCTTTCAATTGTGGCTTAGTCAGTCAGATTTTAGAACCAATCTGCTGTACAGTGTTCACTAACCCCACTTCAGCAAGTTGCCATATCCAAGTTTCTGGGAAGAATTTACGAACTGACTCAACGGGTCCAGACTGAGGTTCAGAGAGAAAACCAATAATAGGTGACCAAGATAATCCAGCTCCTCCACTGTGCACTAAAAATCAGCAAAAACATGAACAGTTAGCAGACCTTCTTCTTTAACTGTTAGAAGTTGTTTTAACTTATGAAAACAAAATCTGGAGTACGCATGCAAAAACACAACATATAGATTTTAAAAGTAACGCAATGATTAAGATTCAGAAATAAATATTTATGAAAAAAGTGGAAAAAGATTAGTCTGGACATACAAATATGATGGTGGCCATGATATCTTCTGCCTTTTGTAGATCAAACAGTGAGGTTCTCTGACAGCCAAATTTGTTAGCATCTTGAGCCCCACGCGCTGTCAGATAATGAATGTAGTAAACCACAAGCAAGATGTGTTTGAAACAGCTTCAGATTATGCTAGTATGCTTTGTAGTAGATCTCTTTAAGACTTAAATGAAATGCATTTGAAGAGTGATGTTCCAAACGCAGTATAGACCAATTTCAAGAATCGTATTATTTTTTCATGATATATGTTGTTGGGAGTGAGCTTCAAACAATCACGAAATATCAGTGCTTTATTGTGATTAATAGTAACTCTATTACAGAAATAAAAAAAGTCTTTTCCATTATACATCAACTGTTAGTCTTTTAAAACCTTATTATATCCAAAAGCATTACAAATGGATATCGTCGCCATCCGAAGAATAATAAGTATCTCCAAAATGTTAACAGGAGAAGGCAAAAACATTCATGTAAAGAGACTTTATTCCAAATAATAATGGAGCATTTCTATTGGTCTATTCATCATGAAATTATACACAGTGTAAAGGGCAGCTGCTGTGCTCAAAACAAGTAGAAAGAAAAACAATGGAGATATTTTATTTTCCTTGGACAGCAACAATATACAGCATTTTTAAATGAATCTGTACATTTTCTTTCTGTTCAGATGTGATTATAATGGTCTAGTGTAGAAGAAATTTTACACATAGATTTGCAAAAAACTGTACATTCAGCGAGTTACCTTCAGGGTATGATACACATGGTCTTCCTGTGCACTCCATTGCAGACACCCTGGCTCATCTTCAAGTATGTAGCCATAAACTGACGCTGATGTCACTGGCAGCAAATGAAAAACCTATGGAAGATTTAATTTAACTTGTTAATATGACATTTTTAAAAACAAAAGTCTTATAACATGGACACAACCTCTGTGTGTTCTCCTAAATATAATAATCTTTGTATTACCCAAAGGTAAAATTAGTAGCCACATATATACACATACTTACTGAGCACTTTATTAGGGACACCTCCTTGTTTCTACACTCATTGTCCATTTTGTCAGCTCCACTTACCATAAAGGAATCTGTATTCCACAATTACAGACTGTAGTCCATCTGTTTCTCTGAATATTTTGTTACCCCCTTCCTGTTCTTCAGTGGTCATGACACCCGCTGGACCACCACAGAGCAGACATCGTTTGGGTAGTAGATCATTCTTAGCCCTACAGTGACACTGCTGTGGTGGTGGCGTGTTAGTGTGTGTTGTGCTTTTTCCACGTCCAGATTATGTCTTGTTTTTTATACTGGCCATCTTGGTCAAATACCAGCATTAAGTGGCCTGGAGGACCCATGCTATAGTCATCTTGTATCCTGCCAAGTGTTATTTGGATTTTTTTTTGTTTGTTTATGCATTAGCCAAACCGTATGAATCTGTACATAGTTGGAACTGGTTGTGTGAATATGCTTGGTGGACATGTCTCAAAATAATTCTATAAACAAACAAAGGTAAAATATTGTCTGTTTTGAACTAAATATCAGTGAGCATGTACGATTATTTCTTATTAGGAAAGGTAACCCACCCCTGATGTGGTACAACATCAGTGTCACTGCAGTGCTGAGAATGATCCACCACCCAAATAATACCTGCTCTGTGGTAGTCCTGTGGGGGTCCTGACCTTTGAAGAACCGGGTCAAAGGCGGCTAACAGTGCATGCAGAGAAATGGATGGACTACATTCTGTAATTGTAGAACTGCACATATATGGTAAGTGGAGCTGTTAAAATGGACAATGAGTGTACAAACAAGGTAGATACCATTTTTACCTTTCAACCTAAACCCAGTCACCCATAATGATGAAGTGAAAACTTTATGTTTGAGAGTTTTTGGAAAAAAACTTAAATGTCTTCTTATCTTATTTTCACAAAAGTATCCAGATTGTCTCTTTATTTTAATTATCCTTGAGATGTGTCTTGAACTTAACTGGAGTCCACCTGTTGCAATCTGAATTGACTGGACATAGTTTGGAAAGACACACACCTGGGTCTGTAAGGGCCCATGACTTATACTGCATTGCCAGAAAAAAAAAAACGAGCCATGACATGAAGTCCAAGGAAATGTTTGTGGATTTCTTTGATTAAATTGTGGCAAGTTATAGATCAGGACAAGGATATAAAGCAATCTAAGGCTTTCTATCTAAGTGTTCACATTACCACAGTGGCCTCAATAACTTTGATATGGAAGAAGCTTGGCACAACCTTGAACCTTTATAGACTAGGTCATCTGGCCAAATAGCGCATCCAAGCAACAAGGACCTTGGTCAGGGAGGTAAGAAAGAACCCAACCGTCACTCTAAAAGAGCTCAATACTTCATAAATCAGGGCTTTATGGCAGAGTGGCTAGACGGAAGCCTCTGTTGAGTAAAAGGCCCACTTGGACTAAACAGCATGTAAAGGTCTCATAAGGAAAAAAATTCCTGGTCTGTTTACTGTTTATACAAAATGAAACGCAACACCTCGTTTTGTAGCTTTATCGTTATTGAAGATGGAACTTCTAGCTAACTGTCATCTAGTTATGAAGCCTGAGCTATGCTAAAAAACAAACATGATAGTGACAGTAGTAGTACGACAAAGTGGGATGCTATGTGAATGATAAAGTAGATCCAAGTTTAGCTTAAATGTTCAAGTATCTATGCTGTTTTACTTATTTTGTTTTAATTATTTACATAGCTTTTGACATGGATTTACAGAGGAGAGTTTAATGAGTCCAGAGTTTGTTAGCAACTTCAGCCTAGGATTGCCCATTGTAAAACAGAGAAGTATATGTCAGATATAAAATATGTCTTGGCTTATTGACTGAATCTGGGGTAAGTGATAAATCATTTTTCAGTTCAACTAATGTTATTATGTCTCTGCAACATCTGTATGCTGGTGGCTTTGTATTTTTCCTGTCCACATTGCTTGTGTTGTGGTTGCTGTAAAATTGCACTAAATGTGCAAATGTTTTAACCCCTTAAATGGCCCAACGTTTTATTACACACTTCTATAACCTACGAATTACCCAGCAGGTTTGCATCGTCGTCCCTGTAGTTACTGAATAATAAGCCTGGAATTTTAATTAATAATTTAATTTTATTAATTTCTGGCTTTCATACTTCAGAGATAATTCTGTAATTGTTTGCTGGTTGTCTACTCAACTCGCTGATGGTGTACAAGCCTTTATCACTCTGCAAAGGAATGGAGGTGTCCGTATGACTCCATATGATCTCTTGTTGTTTTTACTGGCCATTTGCTGATACTCTGCCCATCTCATTTATGATCATTTACACCATTCCTTGGCCTAATAAACACTCACAAAACTCCATTGTCTATTGCTGTTATGTATATCTTCCAGGTCCTAAAATGCTTGGTATTACAAATGATGAGAAAAATCAAGCTCTCAAGTATGTGTTGAATATTCAGTAAATCTGAACTTCACCTTGTCAGCATTCACTTTTTTTTTTGGTTCCAAGATGAACACACTCTGATCCACAGCAGTGAACCAGGCAGAGCTGAGAGCTGGAGAGTGTTTTCCTCACCAGGAACTGCCTCAGTGGGAAAGAACTGTAGGGAGACCTGAAGATCATGATGGAAACAAGTTTAGAGTGATTTATCTTTTTCACAATAATTCTGAGAAAAGATACTAACTAATTAATTAATGCTAACAATTACATGAAAATATGCAAACATATCAAAAATATCAAAGTATGTTATATCACCTTGTTTCTGAAGCATTTTTCAACATTAAAATTCTTGCTAGCAGCGATGACGTTCTCACTGGGCAGCACACAGTACACCAGAACCTGCACTACAGGAGCCAGTTCAGCATCAACAGACAGTCTGAATGAGACTTTTCCCTCAATGAGCTTTTTGAATTCTTTCACTTCGACTTTCTCATATCCGTGATGGACTATGGCTCCTTTAGACAAGACCTGCGCCAAAGAGCCAAAATGATATTGACAAACAGCCAACTGTATTTCATTCAGAGCTGTCTGAATAGAAGAAAGTGTTCGCTTTACAGTATAACTGTATGTACTTACTGTGTAAATAATATCAGTGCTGTAATTCTCTGTGGTTTCTCCAACAATGTAGTACTTAATGTTTATGAAAATTTCAGAACCACATGGAATCGGTTCCTTCAAGCTCTCTATTGATAATGCACTATCCACAGGACTGTAAGGTGTAACAGGTTGAGGGAGTGGTATAGTCACGTAACTATCTACAAAGTAAGGTCCTCCATATCTGGCAGATTTAAAATCTGGATAGATACTTGCCTGGATAACAGTGAGACAGGGTTTTGTTTCAGTAAATGACAGCATAGAAAATTTTCTGAAAATATTTGGTCATCATACAATACCAGCAGTGAAATCTCTGTTTGAGGGAGATCAGGGCCATTAATTGTGAAGCTGGCCAATCCATTAATATCTGTGGTAAGATTGTGTAGTAGCTTTGGAGACCACCTTTGACCTCCCAAAAGATATACTTTCTTGTTAGGTATTGGTTTTCCACTGAAGCTTGTAACTTTGATCTGTTTATCAGTGAAAGAATATTGTTATGTTATTAAATTGTCAATTTTAAAACAGTCAAAACCTCACAAAGCATAAAGAATATAAGATGTTTAGGACTTCTCAATGTAAAGACACATACCTTTCCCTTTATAACTGTGTCCTGTTTGAAGTTTTTTGGTAAATCAAGAAACTCAGTTTTACCAATTTTATAAGTAAGCTGTATCCGTTCAGGTTTTATAATGGAAATATCTAGAAAAAAATAAAGCGACACAAATTCCATTACTTGCTACATATGACTGAAATCTATAAAAAATGCACTTCAGTTTGATAGTCTGTTTCAAAGTTAGCAGACAGGCTATGTTATTAACTCACCTGTTCCTTCCTCTGTCACTGTAATAGTAATAGTAGCAGCCAAATAATTTTCCACATAAGGCTGAAATTCAGGCTTAGTGAAAGCTGACAGGTTGAAGACAGCAGAGGCACAGCCAGACTCATTCATCTACAAGCCAAACCACAAAAACAAATGCTGTTATTACATGTATAAAACTGCCTAGCACTTTTCTTGCTAGAAGCTGATTAGAAGAGGACGCTGCTTATCCTCCTGGGTCGAGGGGGATGCAGGAGCTGATGCTGGAGGCAGAGGGCAGGAAACACCCTGGACAGGTTGCCAGTCCATCACAGGACAGACACACTTACATACACATTCACACATAAGAAGAGGAAGAAAATGAAGAAAATTATATTATTCTAATGAACTCTTGGAGAAAACAATGATGGTTAGAACTATTTAATCTAATGAGAAAGATGTTCACTGCAGAAGAGTTTCTTTGTTGTATTTCAGTTGAGTTTCAGTCACTCTGACCACAGAAAGACTCACCTCTCACGGAGAATTTGAACTGACTGGCCGAGGCACTGTCCAATGGGAAACAATTGTATATCAAGCTAATTGCTAGTAGCATGCAGTTGCATCTCTACTTACCAATAAGCCTCTCAAAAAAGGTATAGGCCTAGAGGCTGAACCGTCTAGGCCTATACCTAGATGGTTCAGCGATAGACAGAGTGATTGAAAAACAAATACTACAGTGGAAAAACGTGAAACACAATACACACACGACATTACGTGAGGATTTGCATTGTAAAATGAAATGCTGAATTCATGTTGGAATTGAATACAATCTGAAATGTAATAAATGCATGAGTATTTTGCTTTCCACTGTGCTCTACTTAAAACAACGTTAAATCAAAGTAATGGATCTTTTACTTTTCATTTTGGTGTGTTTTCCACTTGTTACTGTTTAAATACAATCGCATGTGCATTGCATTTTTGGTTGCATTATAATGAAAAAAATACATTTGAAGTGCAAAAAAAGAGGTCAAGTCACATGAAAACAATGTAAAAGGCTTTGCTTTCCATTTTGGCTTATATTCTGCATGTCATCTATGGAAAAGTCATATCATGTGTGCATTGTATTTCACTGTTTTGTCTGTTATGATCGCATTTCAATGAGGAAAATCCATTTAAAGTACTGCATAGTGGAAAGCAATATAGTTATGCATTCATTATATTTTAAAGTGGATTGTATTTAATTCTGATGTGAATTCAGCATTTCCTGTAAGGGTTTTGTTTAGCAGAAAAACTGGTTTCTGTTTTCCGTTCACTGCAGTCTTTACCACCACTGTCCTCAACTGCTGCCCACAACGGCGACTAGTTTTGATCAACTAGTCTATGCAAGCCCTTTAACACATACTTACACACCTGCACTGTTTCATCCAGGCATGGTGAGATCAATGGGATATACTCCTGATAATGCTGTGTAGTGCACACTTTCACCAGTGCTTTACCAGGTACTGGCTGTCCATAAGTGTACCTTCAAAAATAAGCAAACTAACTAAGTAAAAAATGAATGGGATAAAGGCAGGAAATGTCATTTGTATTGCATTAACTTTGTATCATATTTACATAATTTACATGCAGATATTACAAATGTTCCATTTGGTTGAACTAAAATACCATTGATTACATTTAAAGATGGCACAATTAAATGAAAATATTTCTTCTTTCATGTTGAGCGCTTGTGGTTTACTCTTGAAACAGTCACTCACTTTGCACAAAGCTCTATCTTCAGTTCCTCCTCTCCAACACTCTGTTGTTCTGGTGTTTTCACTGTAACCTCAAACCTGGGTAAAACTAAAAGACAAATGGAATCTGTTATTACAGTAAATGGTGCTGATTATTACCATCAGAAAAGCTAATGTTCTAGTGCTGTCACTTACCGTACTTCTTCACCTTAAAGTAATGTCTGGTCTCTCTATCCCCAATGAAAGCCTGCAGTTGATAATGGCCCTCAGGAGCCTCAGGAGAAAGCTGCACTATCAGGCCTGTTGAGGACACATTCGTCCACTGACCGATCCTGTTACCTTTATTATCCTGTTTGGTTCCACAAAAAGAGGAAGTTTTTAAATTGTTTCATTGTGACAGTATTAGGAGGAACAAAAAAGGATAACAGATTTTAATCATTAAGAGTTTTAAAATGAAGATGTGTTTCCATCTCCTTACCTCAAGAGCCAATAATCTGTACTATAAAAGAGAATAGGACAATATGTTTGTGTCATTTTGATTAATAAATGTCATTTTGCATAGTATAATAAAAACCTCTAAAAGCATTTAACACATCAACAACTAAAATGGTTGATTTAACAGATAGATGGATTTTTACGAAAATGCCATTGGAGAGGCTTCTTGGGTGTAATTTATCTAATATATTTGTCAACTAAATTCAGTCTTCATCAGAATTTCTTAATTCATGGATTTTTGAATCATGACCATTTCTTTCACACTGGTTTACTTTTACAGTCAAAGAAAAGCTCTTACCTCTTGTTTAAGGGGGATGAAATTTTTATCCATAGTGACAACTCTGAAATTCACTGTTTGAAAGTACATTAACAAAGAAATATCACATTCTGAGACGTACGATTGGTAGTAATTACTTTGCTGTTAAACTGTTGCAGAAATGATGAATTACCTGTTTGGCCGGGGTTGTAGATTGGTTTATCAGCCTGAATGAATGTCAGCGGGTAGTAGGATTTAAACATGACTTTACTTCTCTGTGTTCTCCGATACTTTTCACCTTTGACCTTTACTCTGATCTCCTGAACTGTTTGTGCACCAGGTCTGCATTTTATGTGTATTTTGTTGTGTCTGCGATCTTTAGTGTGGTGTAATGTTTTCTGTAAAGCAATTTTTGACTTTTGTCTGTAAAAATTGCTATATAAATAAACTTTACTTACTTACTTACTTACTTGGGTCACTTTTGCAGTATGTTTTGGGTCATCATCAATTTGTACTGTGCACTGTCCTATCAGTTTTGCATGATTTGACTAAATCTGAGCAGAAAGTACAGCTCTATACACCTCAGAATTCATCCTGCCACTTCTATCAGCAGTCGCATGCTTTGGATCAAGAGCCCTTCCTTTCCTTTTCCATATTATTCTGGGAACATCATTCTGGTACAAGTTAATCTTGGTTTCATCTGTCCAAGGAATCCTGTTCCAGAACTGGGCAGGCTTTTATAGATGTTTTCTAGCAAAGTGGCTGTCCTCATCAGTTAGCCTTCTTATACCTGGACTCATGTAACTACAACTACTGGGCAATCGTGAGTTGCTGGCCATTAAATTAGCATTGGAAGAATTGCACCATTAGTTAGAGGGGGCAAACCATTCTTTTACGGTGCTGACATGTCATTGGAATCTGGATTACCTTTACAAATCAAAGAAACTCAATTCCAGACAAGCAAGGTGGGCAATGTTCTGCTGACCAAAAAAACACAAAGGCTCATCTCACACTTGCCAAAAACCATTGAGATGACCCCCAAGATTTTTTGGATAATATTTTGTGGACTGATGAATCAAAGGTGAAACTTTTTTGGAAAGCATGGGTCCCGTTATATCTGGCATAAAGCTGCATTCCACCATAAGAACTTCATACCAATATGGTCGTGCTGAGTGTGATTGTCTGGGGTTGCTTTTCTTCTGCAGGACCTGGACGATTTGTCATAACTGATTGAACCTTGAACTCTGCTCTCTGTCAGGAAATCCCCAAGGAAAATGCCTGCCTGTCAGTTTGTGACCTAAAGCTCAAGCACAGTTGGGTTATGCAGCAGGACATTGATTCGAAGCACACAAGCAAGTTCACCTTTGAATGGCTCAAATAAAAAACAAAAGTAAGGTTTTGGAGTGGCCGAGTCAAATTCCTGACTTAAATCCCATTGAGATGTTGTGGCAAGACCTTCAACAGGCAGTTCATGCTTGAAACCCTCCAATGTAGCCAAATTAAAACAATTCTGCAAAGAGTGGGCCAAAATCCCTCCACAGCGATGTAAAAGACTTATCGCAAATTATTGCAAATGTTTGACTGCAGTTGTTACTGCCAAGGGTGGCACAACCCATTATTAGGTTTTGGGGGGTAATTACTTTTTTACATGGGTGTTTTTTTTTTTGTTTGAATAAATCTTCATCTTCCACAAATGAAATGATCTTTAAACAGCTGCATTTTTGTTTACTCATGTTATCTTTATCTTATATTAGAATTAGTTTTATGATCTGAAATATTTAAGTGTAACAAATTAGCAAAAATAGAAGAAATCATATTTTTTCACAGTACTGTATATTTTGGTAAAAATGCTACTAAATTCTGTGGACAGGGGGTTTCTTAGGTATGGAGACACTCAAAGAAACTTTATTTGTGTTCTCTTATGAAGCTATAGTCAGCCAGAATGTAACTGCTGCACTATTTAAGGTAGAACAGATAAAATTGAACCAGGCAAATAGGAAGCTGACTTCAGCCTCATCGTTCTCTATGGCAAAAATCAGTGTACAACTCAGAACATTTAAAAATTACAGACAAAAAACTTTTTTTTGCATTGAAGTTGACTGTTGTGAATTGACAAGCTAATAGAGTTGCTTATGAAGCACTGCATTTACTTAAGTCAAGGGTAAACAAAATTATGAATAGATTAAATGTTTTGATATGTTTTCTTCTCTTCTCTGGAGTGAAGGTGGCAAGTAAATTGAGTAACTGCTCCATAGTAACACAGTACTGTGGAAGCACAAGTTCTTATCTCATAATTAATTATCACAAATTATTAATTATTATTACTACACATTTCAGGCTGATATGTTTGTTTGTTAATGTTGAAATTATTTTAGATATCAGCATAATAATAACAATTCCGCAGTGTATTATCCTTGCTCTGTTTTGGGTGCCTTTACATGCATTCAATAATCTGATCATAATTGGACTTCTGCAGTTATCTGAATATTCAAATGTTCATACAAACAGTAAATGCATATTTCTTATTTCGGACTAAGGTTTAAAAATCTGATTAAGAAATCCGATAAAGAGAGTTGGATTTTAGTTCAGTAATCAGATTTCTCAGTGTATGTAAACTCTTACTCTGATTTCTTTCGGATTTCTTAGTCTGCGCATGTGTGAAACAGACCACAGTACCAGAAATAAGCAAACAGCGTTGCCGTGAGATGGCAGCAAAACACTTTTGGAGTGACGCTGAAACCGACTACATGCTTAACAAAATGAAGGATTTAAATATTTTTCTTCTTCTGGATGATTTATGTTCATATTTTCAGGTAAAATGGCACGTTTTACATTTCTTACAAAAGTAAGCTCATATGTAAAATGTAAGTGTGACTTTCTGGAAAATTCCTACAGGCTTAACAATAAACTGCATCTTTTTACTTACTGTATTCAATCCATTTAAACTAATTCTGCTATTTTAAAGAACAACAGTGGGGTTTTCCTGAAATACAGTTGGCTGGAATGCCACAGGCAATGGCTGAGTATGAGGCTCACTGATGGTGAACACCCCTAATAAAGGCTCCGCTTAGATCAATCGGTTCCTTCCTGGAGCTTTGGGGGTCTTAGCTCAGTGCTGTCTGCAGGTCCTTCACAGGCTTCCATAGCACTCGACTCAGCGCTACAGTTCATTTGTGTGCCACAAAAAATTGGTGCCATCAGAAGGTGCCCAGTTGCACCTGTCTTTTTTTTAAATTGGATTCTTCGACCTTGTCTATATCCGAACATAGTTAGTTTTTTTTAATCAGTTGATGTCTGCTCGTACATTTTGAATTTGACATAGACTATTTCAAAAGAGAATTCCACCTGCAGAATGTAGACGAATGAAGATGCAACAGATTTTTTCTTTTCTGTTTTGTGCAGCACCTCGATATGAATGGTGACATTGATTGGAACTTGCCTGCACGATTTAATTAGCTACAATAGTATCTTAGTTTTCATTGGCTTCAATACTTCCCATTTGACTGGGTAAGCCTGTGATCAATCTGGGTGGACCTGGGATCAATCTGGGTAGGCTTGTGATCAATTTGGGTGGGCCTGGGATCAAACAGGCTAAGCCTTTGATCAGTCTGGGTAGGCCTGTGATCAATCTTACCCATGCTTACGCTGCTGTCACGTACTGCTTTTGCATACTATATAGTATGGATGTATGCCATTTCAGACACAGCCATTTGATTCTCTTAGGGCATGATTTGATATTTTTTGGAATGATTTAGTTTTTACTTTTGGTATGGTTTGGTAGTTTCTGGTATGGTTTGATCATGTGTTCACAGTTTATAAATGGTTTGTGGTTAAAAGTAATAAAACTGCTAAAGCTTAAACATGTGAAAATACTATAAAGGCTACTGACACTGTAGCTAATCCTGTTTATGTTGGTCACCGTTCATGTTTTTTAGAGGAATGTGTTCCATGCTTTGAAGGTGTTTATCAGTCTAAAAAAATGTGAGAAAAGATCTACCTCAGAATGTTTGGTCCTACTTTATATTAAGTGTCTCTAAATGTGTCTAATAACTTTACTTACATTGCCACAACAATGTAAATACTGGTTAAAGTATTCACTGTTACAGATGGATCACAGTAGTACCAACTTTTCCAGTTTTGGCTAGCTGTAGTTGTATGTTTGTGTGACATAGTAACCAAATGTCACAAATACCACCAACGAGGCTATGGACTCGATCTCCCAGAGAACACATGACCGCCTCACTGCCTACAGACTCCATTCCACACACGGACTACATCTCCTAGAGTGAAGAGCGAGATCAGCTGACTGCTGATCTCCACACTTGCTCTTATCAGCGTTCACAGTTTTAATGTGTAACACCTGTATGTTTTATCACATGACTACTTTAGTTTCAGTTTAGTTTCAAGTTTATTTGTCATTTGCACAACATGTCAGGACATTTATGCATTGAAATGCTTGTGGTGAGGCTCAGACAATCACTCTACAGAAACTAAATAAGTAAAAATAAATTACAAGAAAAACAAACTGAAATATATTAAATATACACAAAATATAGAGAAAATACAGATAAAATATACATAAATATAGAGAAATGTACACAAATATAGAGGCAATATACATTTTAAAGTGACTTAAGTGACTCAGTGTTATTGTTCTTTAAAGTGGCTTAGTGTTAAGGTGTTATTGTCCATAGCAGAGATGATATGATGTAATAATAATACTGACAAAGTGACTGAGTGAAATGGTAGTTGGTGAAGGACCCACAGCTTCACAGCTTGTTCAGAAGCCTGACAGCCTGTGGATAAAAACTGTTCATTAACCGGCTTGTCCTGGCCTGTATGCTATGAAATCTCCTGCCTGATGGCAGGATGGTGAACAGGCTGTGTGCTGGGTGGCTGCTGTCTGACCGGATCTTTTTGGTCTTCCTGAGGCAGCGAGACTGGTAGATGTCCTGTAAGGCTGGTAGTCTGTTGCCTATGATGGCTTCTGCCATCCTCACCACTCCTTTAAGGGCCTTGCGGTCACAGGCAGTGCAGCTGCTGTACCAGACAGTGATGCAGCCTGTGAGGATGCTCTCTATGGTGCATCTGTAGAAGCTGGTGAGGGTCTGAGGAGGCAGACCAAACTTCCTGAGCCTGCGCAGGAAGAAGAGACGCTGAGGGGCAGATCTCACGATAGTGTTGGTGTGGAGGGACCAGGTGAGGTCATCAGTGAGGTGTATGCCGAGAAACTTCACACTGCTGACTCTCTCCACTTCGGCTCCATTGATGAACAGGGGAGAGTGACCACCCCTCTGCCGCTTCCTGTAGTCCACGATCATCTCCTTTGTTTTGCTGATGTTGAGACAGAGGTTGCTGTCATGGCTCCACTCTGACAGAGCGCTGACCTCGTCTCTGTAGGCTGTTTCACCTCCATCAGTGATGAGGCCTAGGATGGTAGTGTCATCAGCAAACTTGAAGATGATGTTAGACGTGTGTTTAGCTACACAGTCATGTGTATACAGGGAGTACAGGAGGGGGCTAAGCACACATCCCTGGGGAGCCCCTGTGCTCAGAGTCAGTGTGGAAGAGAAGCCGTTACCAACTTTCACCACTTGGGGTCTGCTTGTCAGGAAGTCCAGTATCCAGTTGCAGAGATGAGAGTTCAAACCCAAGTCTGTGAGCTTAGGAATGAGTTTGGCAGGGATGATTGTGTTGAATGCTGAGCTGTAATCTATGAACAGCATTCTTACATATGTGTTCTTTCTGTCCAGGTGTGTGAGAGCAGTGTGTATTGTTAGTGCAATGGTGTCGTCTGTGGATCTGTTGGAGCGGTATGCGAATGGGTGAGGGTCCATGGTGGCTGGAAGTGTTGAGCAGATGTGGGCTTTGATCAGCCGCTCGAAGCACTTCATAACTGTTGATGTCAGTGCAACAGGGCGGTAGTCGTTCAGGCAGGTGACAGACGATTTCTTGGGGACTGGAACAATTGTGGTTTCCTTAAAGCACTTGGGAATCACTGACAGTCTTAAGGAGAGGTTAAAGACATCAGTGAAAACCTCAGCCAGCTGGTTGGCACATGCTTTAAGTACAAGGCTGTGGACGCCATCGGGACCGGGTGCTTTGTGTGGGTTAACTGCCGTGAAGGATCTCACCACCTCAGACAGGGGAATGGCTAGAGCACAGCTCTCCTCATCTACTGAGAGTTTCTCAGCAGGTGAGGTTTGGTAGCCTCAAAACGAGCATAATGAGCATTAAGTTCATCTGCAAGTGAGGAGGAAGAGCCCCTATCACAGGTCCCACCTTCTTTGTAGTCAGTGATGGTGCGCAGGTCACTCCACATACGTCTGAGATCAGAGCCAAGATAGTTGGATTCCACTCTGTCCCTGTAGCTCCTTTTGGCCAGCCTGATGGTCCTCTGAAGGTCATATCTGGCCTTCTTGTAGCTAGCCCGGGTCACCAGAGTTGTAGGCAGCAGCCCGAGCTCTTAGTTTGGCTCGAACCTCAGCATTGATCCAGGGTTTCTGGTTGGGAAAAGTTCTGACATTGATTTTTGGTACAATGTCTTCAGTGCATTTATTTATGTAGCTTGTGATGGAGTCAGTGTATTCATTGATGTCTGTGCCAGCCGCATCATGGAACATCTTACAGTCTGTGGATTCAAAGCAGTCCTGAAGTGTGAAGATGGCCTCCTCACTCCATTGATAGACTGATCTGAGAACTGGTTTTACCTGTTTAAGTCTTTGTTTGTATGCGGGCAGGAGAAGAATAGAGGTGTGATCAGCTTTGCCGAAGGGAAGGGGTTTGTAACTGTTCTTGATTGCGGTGTAGCAGTGGTCAAGAGTCCGTTCTCCTCGGGTGGGAAATTTAATGTGCTGGTAGTATTTGGGCAGAACCTTCTTCAAGTTTGCCCTGGTAAAATCCCCAACCACAATAAAAACAGCCTCAGGGTGAACGTTCTCAAGTCCATTAATGGTCTCGTACAAAACTTCCAAAGCACGTGACTTATCTGCCTTAGGTGGGATGTAGACTGTAGCTAAAGTCCCTGAGCTAAAGTCCCTGGGCAAAAAAAAGGGTCGAACTTTGACTGTTATGAGTTCAATGTCTGGAGAGCAGTGACTGGCTAGAACCATAACACATACCCCGCCGCCTCTGCCCTTACCAGAGTCCAGAGTTCTGTCCTGGCGGTAGATGGTGAAGCCGGCCAGTGTGATGCCATTGTTCGGTATTGCCGCGGAGAGCCACATCTCTGGGAGCACTAAAACGCAGCAGCTCTCGATGTCGCGCTGAAGCCTGATCTGCACGTTCAGCTCGTCCATTTTGTTGTCCAGTGATTGAACATTTGTAAGCAGAATACTTGGAAGCGGAGGGTTGAGGCACCTTTTCCTTGTCCTGCATAATATCCCGGCGCGTCTGCCCCTCTTGCGCTTTCTCCTGCTCCGCCGGTGCGCATGTGTTGGTAAACAAAGAGGCAGAGAAGCAGCGAAGGGGCAGCCGCTCACGTCCGAGCGTGTGTTTGTGTTAAAGTCCGTCTTGAGCGATGATCGGATGGTCAAAAGAGTTTGTCAATCATACTGAATGATCCCAAAAGCGGTATGTGTAAAAAAACAAAGAAACAGCACAATAGAACACAAAAAACTGTAGAGTTTACCCGGAGCTCTCACCAGTGCGGCCATTCTACAGCGCACCGGAACCGGAAAAAAAGAGTAGCTTATAAGCCCGGGCTTTAGCAATAGTTAGTTGCGAGGTATTGCTTCATTCGTGATCTACTGAGCATTATTTCTATTGTGTTATTTTTCGTGTATGACTTGTACTCTCGTTTCCCTGACTTTGATTTCTGGTTTACCCCTCTGGATTGTTTGCTTTGGTTCTCTGTTTTTATGCCTTGACATTTTTGCCTGCTTTTCGACTACGAGTTTGGATTCCGATTTCAACATTAAAGCCTGGTTGAACTCCTTTATCCGCAAGCGTCTATCTTCTGTAATCACCGTTACAGAATACCTTGCCATCATGCAGACGGCGGATCAGGAAGCTTTCCGGAAAGCTCTGACCGAGCAAGGACAGTTGCCTGGGCGTCATCAACAAGTGTTGACAGGGTTAACTCATTCTCTGGAGACGCTAGCTCAGCAACAAACCGAACAGCAAAGCCAGCTGGCTCAACTAGTGGAAAGTGTGAGAGGATTATCCAGCCAGTTGCAAAACATGAACTTAGCGACACAGGAAGTTATATCTCAGGCTCCCCAAGCACAACATGAAGCCTCTTCTAATTCTCTGTAAGTAAACATGATAAATTTGAGGGAGATCCAGATAGATGCCGTGGGTTCTTACTGCAATGTGCAGTATTTTTTGAAAACTCTCCCTTCAGTTCAGATCAAGCTAAGATAGCTTTTATAGTGTTGCGATTAGCTAATAAAGCCTTAGAATAGGCTACTGCGAGTTGGTCTCATATTCATCGACTATCCTGCCCAGTTTTTAACGGAATTCAAGACGGTCTTTGATCATTTGTACAAGGGCAAGGTTAGTGGTGAACTATTGTCTCGACTACATCAAGGCCATCGCTCAGTGGTTGATTATTCTCTGGAATTCTGAATTCTAGCAGCTAGTAGTGGGTGGAACGATGCCGCGTTGTTAGTTATGTTTCGCCAAGGATTAAATGCAGATATTCGGAGTGAACTGGCATGCAAGGATGATGATTTGAGTCTCGACCAACTGATCAAGCCATATGACTGGATCAGCTACTCCATCACCGCACGCCATCCAAAGAGGAAACAAGAGCCAAGAGAACATTAACCCGAGTTAAAGTCGTTTCCTGAACTGCTCGACGGCACCGAGCCCATGCAATGTGAATCTTTTTGGCTTTCCCAAGAAGAAAGACAACGACAATTCAAGGAACAACTGTGTCTTTATTGTGGGAAAGCCGGACATCGACTCCGTGAGTGCCGCACCAGGCCACAAATAACGAAGGCGCCGACCCCTGGACAGCACGTGGAGTTTACACGTGCTAATGTGGTGAGTGTACCCACAAAGGGGTTGGTTTCTAAGTCTGTTATGTTACCTGTTACGATATACTGTCAGCCACAATCTCTTGTCGTTTCAGCCTTGATTGATTCCGGAGCTGAAGGCAATTTTATACATGCAAGAGTGGTGGAGCAGCTGCAGATTCCAGTGGAGACTTTGGAGAAAACTTTGAAGGTGACAGCGCTTGATGCATGTCCAGCAGCGTTGGGGATCATCTCAGAAGTCACCAGACCAGTACAGCTAACAGACAAGCGCACTTCATTCAGAGACATTACCCTTATTAGTATTACCCTATTCCGAATTTGAGATGATTTTGGGTCTCCCGTGGCTAGAGAAACACAATCCCTCCATTTCCTGGAAAAAGCATGCCATTGAAAAGTGGTCTGACTTTTGTTTACAGAACTGTATCAGCTCCCCCTCCATCAACTTAGCATCCACTTCTATAGAAAGCCCCAATGTTAACGACGAATTCCAAGTCCCAGCTGACTATCTCGATCTAAGAGAGGTCTTTAGTAAAAATAATGCCACAAAGTTACCTCCACATAGGTCATATGATTGTGCCATTGAACTTGTAGAGAACGCTGTTTTCCCCAAGGCTCATATATACCCACTGAAACAAGAAGAAGAGAAGGCACTAGACACATACATCAATGAAGCCCTAGAACAAGGATTTATTAGACCATCCACCTCCCCCGTTGCCTCTAGCTTCTTTTTCATTAAAAAGAAAGACGGGGGATTACGCCCTTGTATCGATTATCGAGCCCTCAATCAAGTCACCAAAAATTACCCTTATCCTCTGCCCCTGGTACCTGTTGCATTAGAACAATTAAAAGGAGCTAAGTACTTTACCAAACTCGATCTCAGAAGTGCATACAATCTAATTAGAATAAGAGAAGGGGATGAGTTAGAAGACAGCTTTCGTGACCACTAGAGGGCACTATGAGTACCAGGTGATGCCCTTCGGGCTCTCTATCGCCCCCTCTGTTTTTCAAGCCTTCATAAATGAAACACTCAGAGAGATGCTTGGGAAATATGTAATTGCATACCTGGATGACATCCTAGTCTATTCCCCAGATAAGGACTCGCATGTTAAGCATGTTCGATCTGTCTTGCAAAGATTACTTGAGAATAGTTTGTACTTAAAAGGAGAAAAATGCAAGTTTCACATACAAACAGTGTCATTCCTTGGTTATATTATCAGTCCACAAGGTGTGATCATGGATGATCACAAAGTAGATGCAGTGCTTCAATGGCCCACACCCACTTCAGTAAAGGAATTACAAAGATTTCTAGGTTTCGCCAACTTCTACTGTCGGTTCATCAGGAACTTTAGTGGTATTGCGGCTCCTCTCACTTCATTACTCAAGGTTGCCAGTAAGAAATTAATCTGGACAGAGCAGGCGGACAGGGCTTTCCAGAAACTCAAACTAGCCTTTACCACGGCCCCTATTTTGAAACACCCAGACCCTTCCAAGCCCTTTGTTATAGAAATAGATGCTTCTGAGACAGGAGTAGGGGCAGTGCTATCTCAATGTTCAGGATCACCTCCCAAGTTATTCCCTGTAGCCTTTTACTCGCACAAACTCTCCTCAGCAGAACGAAATTATGGTATAGGAGATAGAGAGTTATTGGCAATTAAATTAGCTCTCGAAGAGTGGCGACACTGGCTAGAAGGTGCTACACACCCTTTCGTGGTACTAACCGACCACAAGAATCTAGAGTACGTTCTGCTAAACGATTGAATTCACGCCAAGCTAGGTGGTCCCACTTCTTCTCTCGCTTCAAGTTTAGCATCATTTATAGACCCAGATCCAGAAACACCAAAGCGAATGCTTTATCTAGAATCCATAATTCAGACACCCCTAACAGCTCGGTAGACCAGGTGGAAAGTATCCTTCCACCTGAAGTACATATAAGTGCCATTAGCTGGGAGCTAATGGCACTTATAGAAGAAATTGAGAGAGCACTACCAAATATAGAGATACCAGATCATTGTCCTTCAGGGAAGATATATGTACCCAACCAATTCCGCACTTCCCTAATTACCTGGGCTCACTCATCCCTTGCTTCAGGCCATCCAGGAGAGACCAGGACACAGCAACTGATAGCCAATAGATACTGGTGGGAGACTATGAATAAGGACATTCATTCTTTTATTAGTTCATGTTCCACATGTGCCCAATGTAAGACCCCTAAAGCATTGCCAGCAGGCAAACTCATGCCCTTGTCCATTCCTAGCAGACCCTGGTCTCATTTAGCAGTAGATTTTGTTACGGACTTACCCGAGTCTCAAGGCCATACCACGATCTTAACGGTCATAGATTGTGTTTCTAAGGGGTTCAGACTTGTTCCCTTTAATGCATTGCCCACCGCATTTCAGACAGCTGAGGCACTGTTTCAACAGGTTTTTTGATTTTATGGGGTACCAGAAGACATTGTGTCAGATAGGGGATCACAATTCACTTCCCAAGTTTGGACTGCCTTCTTTGAGAGTTTGGGGGTTAGCATTAGCCTCACCTCTGGATATCACCCACAATTGAATGGACAATGTGAAAGAGCTAATCAGGAACTGAGTAAATTTCTGAGACTGTTTTGCTATGACAACCCTACCGACTGGTCGCGTTTTCTACCCTGGGCGGAAATAGCACAGAATTCGTTAGTTAGCTCTACCACAGGGATGACTCCATTTCAGTGTATTTTGGGGTACCAACCACCATTAGCACCCTGGACGGGAGTAAGCACTGACGTCCCTGCAGTGGACGAATGGATGCGGAGGAGTGAACAGGTGTGGGAGAAAACACATCAACGTATTGAGCATGTGCTGAAAAGGAGCAAGGAACAAGCGGACCAACGCCAGAGTGAGACTCCGGTTTATCAACCTGGGGACCGTGTGTGGCTCTCCACGAGGGACTTTTGTCATTTAGAGGGAAGCAGAAAGTTACAGCCCAAATATATAGGGCCGTTTAAAATTGTGAAACGAATAAAGGATGTAACTTATAGACTAGACTTGCCCCCCTGATATCGTGTTTCACGTTCTTTTCATGTATCTCTCCTCAAACCTGTTGCTCCAGGTCCTTTGGACGAGGTTACGCCGGGCGAGGTGCCACCTCCACCTGTGGAGATAGATGGGGCGCCAGTCTGCACTGTCCGAAGGCTGCTGGACTCCAGGAGGCATGGAGGACAACTCCAGTATTTAGTGGACTGGGAGGTATACGGACCGGAGGAGCAGAGTTGGGTGTCAGCAAGAGACGTCCTGAACCCAGGACTGGTGGCGGACTTTCACAGTCAACATCCAAACAAGCCTGCTCCTTGTCCCCGAGGGCGCCCAAATAAGGGGCTCTCTAGCTCCCTCCCTGCTCGTATGGGGCATCCACGACAATGGTCCTCCACTAATCGGCGCCTCGGCAGCTCTGGGTCGGCCCCTGTTCATGGTTCAGGTGGAGTTAATGGTGCTCGTCCTGGCCGGCCTTGTTCCGAGGCAGTCCTGGACTCTTCGGGGGGGGGGTAATGTCACGAATACCACCAACGAGAATTCTCTGGGAGATCACATGACCTCCTCACTGCCTACAGACTCCATTCCACACACGGACTACATCTCCCAGAGTGAAGAGCGAGATCAGCTGACTGCTGATCTCCACACTCACTCCTATCAGCGTTCACGGTCGCCTGAGTTTTAATGTGTAACACCTGTATGTTTTGTCACGACTACTTTAGAGTAGCTTATAAGCCCGGGCTTTAGCAATAGTTGCGAGGTATTGCTTCATTCGTGAACTACTGAGCTTTACTTCTATTGTGTTATTTTTCGTGTATGACTTGTACTCTTGTTTCCCCAACTTTGATTTCTGGTTTACCCCTCTGGATTGTTTGCTTTGGTTCTCTGTTTTTATGCCTTGACATTTTTGCCTGCTTTTCGACTACGAGTTTGGATTCCGATTTCAACATTAAAGCCTGGTTGAACTCCTTTATCCGCAAGCGTCTACCTTCTGTAATCACCGTTACACCAAAGTTTTGGCTTTAAAGCATTCTCTAATATGATGTATTCATATTGTAAACAGCAGATTTCTTTTTGTCTTTTGTGCTGTGAAATTTGAAACAGATTGATTATTACTAATTTGTGTGATCTAATCAGGTTGTCATGTTACAACACAAATATTCCACAGTAAATCTATTAAACTTTAAAATGAACAGACAGTATATATTTTAATCAATTTCATACAAGTTACTGTTAAAGATATCAGCAGCTGCTGTGCAAAACAATCACATTACAGAATAGTTTAAAGCCAGAAATTTGGTTACTCTGTCACATAAGCAGAAAACTCCCCTTCTCTCCTTCAGAGCTCTCACCTGATATCCTTCTAGATTTGGTCTTGTTTTATGTATTCATTTTTATATCTGTTTTCTGTTGACTTTTTGGAATATCTATATTTTAGACTATTTGCATTGTTTTCTGGGGTTTTTGGCAAAGAGTTTGTATTAAACTAGTTTTTGGATCTTAAATTTGTCCTTTTACTTCTCTGGTTACAACAACAAAGCAGCACATGAGTTGCCTGACATCCATATTTATTGATCAGAAACAGTCTTATTCCGTTATCTCTTGAGAACAGAAAGTAAAACCGATATACAGATGGTGTAAGTGTTCTCTGTGTCTTATACTGTGAGGCTGCAGGTCTGAGTGCTCACACACAGGGGGAGGAGTACTCTGTCTCAGACTGGTCACCTAAATGAAAGAGGTAATGAAATTCAGTAAATGAAAGCAATACAATTACCTGAATAGTGAATCATAAAGCCCAGGAAAATCTTACTTGTTTGGTAGTAATCATAAACTTTGATCACAGCTGGTTTGAGGTTCTTGACTGGAAGCACCTGTTTAAGATGTAGCTGATAATTTATAGGAATATCCTTTGGTACCTGTTGAAACAAACCAGACATTGTACTGTAAAAATGCTCCTGTTTTACCTGTTCAGTTTGCTGCAGAAATCAGATTCTTTTGTTTCACACAAAGTTTAAACAAGAACTTTTTCAATTTACCATTTTCAACAGTGATCATGTTCATGCCTCATATATACAGACAGATGACACATTAAAGGAAAGACTGAATACATCGCTGCTGTCAGAGCAAAACCTCGTATCTCCATTTTTGTTGTTTTTCAGTTTTTGACATAATTTGAAAATACCTACTGTCCTTAATATTATGTGTAAATTTCAAGATGAATGGATCAAGAGAAATTGCCCAGAATTACTTGTAAAAATGTCTGGTTCCAATGACTTACATTAAAGTAAAGTATGTTAGTAACACTTTACAATACTGTTTTGTAGTTATTAAGTGACTACTCGGGAACTAAGAAGGAATGAATGAGTAGTGCTGCATTAACACTTAAGTAACTACTCTTAACTACCAAGGACTACTAGTTAACTACTCAGTAGGTAATAGTGAACTAATGATTAGTGTAGTTCATTATTAACTAAACAGTAACTACTGAGTCTCATAGAGAATTACTTAGTAACTATGGTTTCTTAGAATAACTACTCATAAATTATCGACCAATTCAACATTAATTGCTTAATAGCTGACTCTGACAAGGTTCCTGCTGAACTACTAACTGATGTAGTGTATTCCAACACTTCTAACAGTAGTGAAATACACTACACAGTGTGCAGTCTCTACAATATAATGGATTATATCCTCCATTTCTATTCAAAGAAACAGGTATCCTCAGAGATGGCTGGAGGCATCACACCACACTGCCCTGACTGATGTCCCTCATGTGTTTGTTTTGATCAAAAACCTTAAAAGGCTAATGCACATCTTCATATTTGGAAGTGTGAACCAATTTGCACATCAACCTACAAATGGGACAACTGTTAAAATAGTACAGTATTGAGTGGACCAGTCTGCTTACTACTCATCTTTGGAAAACAAAACACCATTCTTTTCTGCACGAGCATGTGTGCCAATGTGTCTTCTGAACAGTAGTTCTCCTTTAAAGTTCTCTTGAGGGCAGGGTCAGTGGAAGAGTGGGCTCATGGAAATATCTGACTGTGTATGTGTCCTGCCTTCAAATTCACTTGGTTCTAAATATTACCAAGTGATCATGTAATTACTATCTGTTAGATAATGAATGAGGTGTTGCTTTTCTTTATTAGGAGTTAACAATGATCAGGAACAGTATAACATGAAACAATGGTAATGCATTATTAATAAACTAGGAGTTAATAATGATAAAGAATAGTATAAACTGAAACACATGGTAACTCATCATTAACGAACTAGGAGTTAATGAAGATCTGGAACAGTATTATAAAGTGAAACACATGGTAACTCACTATTAATGAATTAGGAGTGAATGATGATCAGGTACAGTATTATAAGGTGAAACCCATAGTAACTCATTGCTAATGAACTAGGAGTTAATGATGATCAGGACCAGTAATATAAAGTGAAATACATTATAAATAAATGTACTGCAGTACAAGAAATATTGAAAAAAGTAAGAGTAAATAAGTTGTTTGAGTATTTTTTAATGAACAGTCTAAATATGAAAACATTCCTGAGTTAGCTAGCTATATCATTGAAAATAATACAAGCGAACAAAATTAAATCAAAATCTGTCATTACTACTGAAGGAGAAAGTCTGAGAGCTGAGACTGATCTGATAGTACAGTAATTACACATCTTTGTTTCATATCTGAGGCACAACCTTTTACTGCCTATTAGCTTAGCTCATGTTTGCTAAATTAACTAGCTAGCTAGTATGCACTCATAACAGAACATCAGCAGCAGCTTTAGGTTTAATAAAGCACTAACATGTGCTTATAATTATGAACCAACCTGCTAAAATGGACGTTGTACATGAAGACCGTACCTACTTAGCTCAGATTAGTTAGCGAGTCAGCTAAGTGTGTCTTTACATTAGTGCTGTAGTCTAAAGAAAACCTAAAGAAAAATCAAAAGTCTCACATTAGCAGCCCGGGGGTCTGTCATGAGTCTGATTTACTCATCGTACATCAGGAGATACATACATACAGACATCATCTAAACCACTTATCCTTCTGGGTCACGGTGGGGTGCTGGAGCCTACCCCAGCTGTCATTGGGCAGAAGGCAGGATACACCCTGGACATGTTGCCAGTCCATCGCAGGGCAGACAGACAGACACAGTCACACACACTCACACCTAGGGGCAATTAAGCATGTCCAAGCAGCCTGACTGCATGTTTTTGGACTGTGGGAGGAAACCGGAGTAAACCCACGCAGACACGGGGAGAACATGCAAACTCCACACAGAAATGACCCCGGTTGCCCAGTCGGGAATCGAACCCAGGCCATTCTTGCTGTGAGGCGACAGCGCTACCCACTGCGCCACCGTGCCGCCCTCAGGAGATACAGACAGTCAGAATTAAAACAGAATTATGAACAGAATTATCAAACTAATCCACTGAGAATGCAGGATTAACTGCTCTCCTTTACCAGCATTTGCAAAAATTTCACAGGCACTCAACAGAAACACCAAAGCATCATAATAAGGGTCCTGTGCAACTCTACTGTTAAATGTAAGTTTATTTAATTCAACAGAACTCTAAAATGTTGATTATTTTAGATGTCAGGTTCTCTTTATATTTATACTACTACTAAAAAAAAGGAGTGGTGAGAACAAGACAAGATTGAAACAGAGATAAGATTTTTCAGAATCTAAAAATAAGAAGAAAGAAGAGAAAAACCACTGAAACCACCATTCATTATACATTATATATAGATGAATATTATACTTTTAACATATTTTGTAAAACTAAACATTAAATAATATATAGATTGAAAATATTGTGAAATATTATATTATGATATTAGTCCTATTCTGTCCTATTAGTCCTATCTTCTTCTCTAAAATCTATTCAGAACCACAACCTAAGATCAACTAAATATAAACCAAACACAAAACCATTTTTATTATTAAATGAAAAAAATCTGGTCTGCCCAGTTTAGCCATCATGGAAAGATCAATTAGACTTTATTTGGAATAAAATATAAAATACAGAGTGCTAAAGTCAAATTGTTTATAGGCCAAGTGTCAGGTGGGCTTCAGCAAAAAGGCCTGGTAGAAAAAAATGTAGGTAAAAAAATGTTCTGCATTTTTCATGGAAGTACTGCAAATATGCACTCATTTAGGTGCATCTTAGTCAGTGCTTATTAGCAAGTCCTCTATCACCACAATCCACTACTACTGATTACTATTATTATTATTATTATCATTATTATTATTATTATTATTATTGTTGTTGTTGTTGTTGTATAAATAAAAAGATGATTTGACATTTAAAATAATTAACATTTTAGTGTTCTGTTGAATAAAATGAACTTACATTTAACTGTAGAATTATGACAGCATTGACATTTCTGTTAAGAGCGAACTAGCACAACAGACTCAGCACAAATGTAGAGATACAGTTGGCTGACTCACTTACTAATCTGAGCTAAGTAGGTATGGTCCTCGGGAACAATGTCTTTTACCATGTTCGTTCATAATTGTGCTTTATTAAACCTAAAGCTGCTGCTTATGTTCTGTTATGAGTGCATGCTAGCTAGCTAGTTAATTTAGCTAACATGAACTAAGCTAATAGGCAGTAAAAGTTTGTGCCTCAGATATGAAACAGAAAGATGTGTAATTAATGTAGAACATGCTGTGATCAGTCTCAGCTCTCAGACTTTCTCCATCAGTAGTAATGACAGATTTTGATTTAATTTTGTTTGCTTGTATTATTTTCAATCATATAGCTAGCTAACTCAGGAATGTTTTCACATTTGGACTGTTCACAAATAAAAAAGGACTCTATAAACAACTTGTTTACTCTTACTTTTTTATAATACTGGTCCTGATCATCATGAACTCCTAGTTCATTACTAATGAGTATCCATGTGTTTTCCTTTGTAGTACTGTTCCAGATCATCATTAACTCCTAGCTCATTAATAGTGAGTTACCATTGTTTCATTTTATATTGTTCCTGATCATTGTTAACTCCTGAATAGCAACACCTCATTCATTATCTAACAGACAGTAATAATATAATCACTTGGTATATTTAGAACCAAGTGAATTTGAAGGCAGGACACATACACAATCAGATATTTCTGTGAGCCCTCTCTTCAACTGTCCCTGCCCCTTAAGAGGACTTTAAAGGAGAATCACTGTTCAGAAGAAACACTGGCACACATGCTCCTGCAGACAAGAATGGTGTTTTGTTTTCCAAAGATGAGAAGTAAGCAGGCTGGTCCACTCAATACTGTACTATTTTAGCAGTTGTCCCATTTGCATGTTGATGTGCAAATTGGTTCACACTTCCAAATATGAGAATGTGCATTAGCCTTTTAAGGTATCAAAACCCATGCTCTGTGGCATGTATTAAGATATTGAGCAGGCCCAGTTGACATCAATTTTGGATAAAGGTGGCAAAAAGAAAAGATGTGACTTTGAAACTTACTGCTCAACTGGCTAGTGTTTCAATAGAACAGTGACATTTATATTTGTCTTAAAATATCACCTGCAACCAAAGGAGTGTATTTTTGGCCTCTAGCGAATAGTTTTATGAACAGTCAATTATTACTTTGTTTGTTTATAATTTTTTTCAAATCTGTACTTCAAGCTGACATGCATGTAAATTGCAGGGTTCTTGCTGGGTTTGGAAAGTCTGGAAAAAGATGAAAATTTATGGACCAGAACATACATATATATACACATATGTATAGATATTCTATCGCCAAAATAATGATTGCAAAGTTGAAGCCATTTATGGTTGCTAAGATGATGTCAGGCGGTTGCTATGGTATTTTATATGATTACTATGGTGTTGATATGTATAGTTGCAGTAGAATTCCAGGTGGTTGCTGAGGTGTTGCTATGTGGTTGCAATAATGTTGCAAGGCATTTGGTATGGTATCCCAGGTGGTTGCTAAAGTGTTACTAGGTGGTGGCTGTGGTATCACAGGTAGTTGGTAAGGTGTTGGCAGGCAGTTGACATGGTGTGCGAGGTGTTTATTAAGTTGTTTGTAGGGAGTTGCCAAGTGGTAGCTGTGTGGTGTTGGAAATGAATGGGAGTGTACAAGAGGAGGGAGGGATGAAAAAATGACACACAGAGGACTGCGGGTCAGTATGGCTGTGCATTAGAGTTTGGCGAGCTGCCCTGAGTGAGTACATGCAGTTCCGTGGCTGTCGTGTAAAGGAAATAAAAGGGCTGGGGTGTGGGCGAAAATCAATGGGACTCTAAGGGAGAAAGACAGAATGAGAAAAAAAAAGGACAAACAGATAAGTGCAGGTGAGAACAACATTGAATTCATGCTTAGGGGTCTGCACTGACATAGCATATGCGGAACAGATTATTTTGGTCGAGCAGAAATACAGTGTACACAAGCACCCCATTCCCGATCAGACCAAACATTCCGGAGTTGAATCAGTGTCAATATCTCAAAAACTGCAGGATGAATTAGTGGACAAAAATCCGGCAGAAGAAGAAAAAGAAAATGAAGTAGAAGAAAAAGAAGAAGAAGAAGAAGAATCAAATAACAATAGTGTTGCTTTGCAGTGTGAAATTACTAATAATGTTAGCAGATGTGCTCTGCCAGAACTCATTCTCGACTACACAAACCACTACTGACCACAACCACAGGAGACACATTCTACTTAAGTATATAATACATGTTGTATTATATAAATGTCACATTAAATCTTATTTGGAAAAGGTTCTACAGAAATAATATAGTTCATATATTATAATAATATTATATATATATATATATATATATATATATATATATATATATATATTTATAGATAGTTCATATAATATACTAATCTGTTCACATTAACAATTTAGAAAATCACAAACTAATAATTTAACTGTTACCAGAGGCCATAGAAATATGAATAACAATGCATACCTTTGGTTAGAGATGAGATTAGTTAATCAGTTAATAAATAGAGGGTACAGAGACAGGCAGAATATTCTCTGTCAACCACAGGAGGATCATCAGAGTTTGTACAGTTAATTACACTGTCTACTGAAAATGGGGAAAACCTTTTTAAAACTGAAATAAATTAGGTAGCTCTACAAAAACAGAAACAGAACTGGTTATATTCCATGACATGTCTGGTTACCAGCAGAAAACTGTAAAAAAGCAGTTGGTTATTTTATTCAGAGTCAGGCTGGTATTAGCAAGAGCTATAAGTTATATTTTAGAAGAATAGAATTTCCAGTGACTGGCACACTGAAGTTGTTCTGGTGAAATGTAGTGGCTGTGGTTTTTGTTTGTGGTGTTGGTTTTTGTCACACGTCTTACTATCAGTACTCTGCAAAATATTTTGCCAGTTAAAATTCTATAGAATTAATGCAATAAATACAAATAACCACTATATTGATGATCATCTTGGATAGAAGAATATCGATATAACAACACAGGTTTTGTTCCTGACTTCATTGTGCACTCTAGCTATTTCATGCACTGTTAAAAAGGTTTATTAGATAAACCTAAAATTAAAAGTACTTCATGTGGTGGAAAGCAATATAACTGTTTTTTAAATACATATTTTAAATTTGTTCATCTACATTTTAGTTTAGATAAACAAAATCAACATTTTAAATCAATTTAAGTTTTTACAGTACAGCAGCACATGTTTATGTCAAATGAAGAACTGATTATGTATTTGACTGAATATGTCTGTGACATCTTCACAGTACTGTACGTGTAACATAAAGATAGTAAGCTGTGATTTTCTCTCACCTCTTTTATATACATGAGTACATGGTCATCTTTGGAATCGACTCGCTCCACAAGTGGGCTGTTTTTTAGCTGAGGAAACAAAATAATTACTTCTCTTCAAATTAATAAATACTTACAAAGAACTGGTTGGTCTGAACTGCAGTGTGAGGACAAATGAAATAGTCCTGAGTTTGGAACTTTTTTTTTTATTTTTTACCAAAGCTGCAAGTTCATTTTTTATAAAATGAAAGAGCAAAAACATTTATTATTGTCACTGAGGTTAACATGAGGGTGAGGTCTGTGTGTGTTTGTTACAATAAACACTACTACTTACATTACTGGGATCTGCTGTGAATCCTGATAAGATTTTTATATCCACTATCACCATGTTAGTACTGTTTAGAGCCCCATTATATCTGAAGAAGAAATTAAAGAAGACTGGTCATTAATCACAGAATTTACACTGACATCAAATGTACAGTGTTTTTTCCCATATTGAAGGTAGCTTTAACAAACTATTTAATGCGCAAGTTTCAGACATGTTGTAAAGTTTAATTCAGCTGTAAAAGTTCAGTAACCTGTGGTTCTATGATTTCAAAATCATGTTTGTGTGTTTGAAAATAATTAAAAGCAGTAATTTCCTTTAAAAAAATCAGAATGACTGCAAACAAAAGACTCCTTATGATCTAAAGTTATCAGTCTATAGTTCCCTCATATCAGATGACATTTTTATCAAAACACATTCGTACGTGACTGTGAAGTTGATGGCCAGAGTTTGTCCAAATGATTTTGTACAATCTCCTTCAGTTTTAGCCTTGATGTGTAATGTACTGGTTTCAGCAGGTGGGGGGATATTGTAGAAAAGCGTCATCTGCAGGTGGGGATAAGAGAGATAAAACCAGTGAAACAGCAAATAAACACCTGCCATGTGTACAACAAGCATTTACATGGAGGCCTGCATAAAGGTTAGCATTTCTGAAGACGGCATTAAAGTACTGGCTATTCTCAAAGAAATTTTCTGCAACTAATCCTAGGACTTGCAGATATGCATTACCTTGCATAGAATTTAAACAGGACTATATTTTAATGAAAGGTTATACTTTCTAAGCTACATTTTCACTTGATGACCCCATAATCACTAGTTTCAGTCACTATTGTTGGTTTCCTAGACAGACGCTCCTGTCTAGGAGCGTCTGTCTAGGAAACCTTAATATTACTTGGGGGTCGCCCAAGTAACATTAAGAAGACTGGAACACTAGCACATGCCAGCATTCTGCTGATAGCATGTTTTCAAAGAGTCCCTGCACTTCTAGCTTTCATCCTATTGTAACACGACAGAACTGACCAGACGCTCACGAATAGAATTGAAAAAGAGGCTTTACTAGTTAAAACGTTGTCCAACCTTTTGTCAGGAAACAGGCATGGGTCAGATCCAAAACAGTACAAAATACAAAAAGACAAACATAACAAAGCCAGCAAACAAGGTCAAAAAGTGCAGAGGCAAAAGGCATAGTCACAATCCAGAAAATACAGTCCAATACACAAAAGGCAATACACAAAAAACACTCAGTAGCTCAGAAGAAGAAGCAATACCTCGATGTGTGACACCTATTTTAAAAATACAGTTCTAAACAAAAGGGAACTGCTACATCTGGCTCTCCAGAGTCAGTGTGGCATCCTTGGGCAAATATACCTGGTCCTACCTCAGCTAAAGAACACTAGTTATGAATATAAATGTGGTACTATGAATTCCAGAAGTCAGAGTTTTCACTGCTTTGGAATCTGCAAGAACATTTTGGACAATGTTGTTGATGTGACTTGAGTATTTGTGTTACTGGCTTTCATGTCTTGCCACTGTGTGACTATGTTGGTACAAAATATCCACTGAGATTCGCAGTTTCTTTTCCAGGCAACCCTAACCACAGCAGCATTCTTAACATATATAATACTCATAAAATGTTTAGAGAAGTGCTTTGAAAAACTTTATGCAAACTGCATGAATGCAATGCCAGGAAGATCTAGACACACTGACCTGTACAGTAACACAGGTAGAGCCCTTCACCAAAATGCTGTATTTGCCAGGAACATCCTGTAGTGGTCTCTCTTGGTACAATAGCTTGTTGTTCTGGTTCACATCAAAGTGGTGACTCTCTTTGTCTTCTGACAGCACAGTTACTGTGCTGGAGCCATCAGAGCTGAACACTTTGGTGGAGTACAGAGCCAGAGCCTGGAGGGCCACCACTGTGTCCTGATCCAAACATAAAATCATTAGGAATGACATCATTAATTTCTGTTTGTTTATGAGATTAAGAATATAGTCTGAGTACCTGCGTGGAGGAGAAGCCTCCATAGGGATTTTGCTGCCTCACCAGCCAGCTAACAATCCTGTTAGCATAGCCTAAATCAGCAGTAGTGACTTCAGCTGCAGTCAGAACAGCTAGCAGAACATAGGAGCTGATCTCCACTGACAAGGAGTCAACGTCATCTGATGCAGACTGAGACCAGTGAAGGTGACCATCTGTAGAAAAGAAGAAACTTTAGCTAATGTAGAAATACTAAGAGATGAACCTACAGACAATAATACAGCACAACATGGCTTAACATTTGAACTTAAAGTTCAAAGTTTCATACCTCCTGAAATGGCAACACTATCCAACTTCTTCAGCAGCTGCGCACAAGTGTCTTTCTCTCCAGCCAGACTGAAAGTGTAGGCCAGCAGTGCAGTGGCATAGGTGTTTGTTAGGTTGCCAATAGAAGACTTTAAACATGATAATCCTTTACTCACAACAGGATCCTACAACAAAAATATCCAAAGAAGTGTAGAAGAAAATGTAATTGTTTGGATGTTGTCCCCCAAACTCTGTTCACAATCAGCATCGACTGTTAAGACTCATGTGAAGTCACTGCTTATTGTTCAGTCAGACTATCTCATATTACCAATAACGAATATAAAAAAAATTAAATGACTTGCTAACGGAGAAAGACAGGTATCTGGAAACCAAACCGAACCAAAGCTGACATTTTTTTTATTTATTTGTGGCTTTGGAGATGAGTAGAAAACACAGTCCTGCCCTTTGTCATGACATGGACTGTCTTTTACAAGTCACACAGGCTCTACGCGCTGCACTGCTGGCTCCAAGACTGGTGTAAGAATAACGACGTCGACTATGTGAGCAACTGGAGTGCTTTCTGGGAGTGACTGGCATTTTACCACCGGGACGGACTGCACCTGAGAGGTCTTTCATTCTGTCGGAGAATGTAGAGACGGCACTGCACCAGGCTCAACTGGACTTAACAGTAGTAAACAACAGATGGGTAAGTTGTAAAAACAGCAGACAGGTAAGTGCTTTTCATGATATAGACAATGCCATTAATTTCTATCATTCCCCTCTCTCTCTGCTTTCTTAATACTAAAACGTCTGCTAGCTCTGTAGGGAGAATTTGCTCCAATAACGTCATTAGAGTCATCAAACCCTGTGTGGCATCAACTAATCACAGCAGCCCTACTGACATTAAAATGGAGATGCCCTGTTGTCTACAAATTTGTGATTGTAAAAGTACAGCAGCATGTAAGGAGACAGGATACATTTGCCAGTTCATTTTATTTAAATCCAAGATTGTAACTGGTGTCAATGAGCAAGTGGAAAGAAATTGCTTCAGGATCCATTAAGACAGAAACTGGGAGCAACAAAATTCATGGGAACATAAGAAACACAAAGATGCATGACAACTAGAGCAAAACTGAAACTTGTGAACTAGCCTATACAAACACAACAACACATCAGATGAATGCCACACAAGCAAAGGGAGATAGAATACTGACAAGACACAGCTAGGACAATGACACAAGTAAGAACCCCCACCAGTGCACTCTCCCAAGCCGTGAAAACAAAATCTCCATATGTGGAGCCAGATTTGCAGGGGGAGCTGGGATAGAGGAGGGGCCTGAAACAGGGACAGAGACAGGACTAGAGTAAAGACTAGAGACAATGGTCAAGAAAAAGGCAGTCAAAGGGACTGGGATTATGCTGGCCTGGTATGAGATGGTGGCACAGCCTGGAGACCAGGTACTAGAACAGAGAGCTAGCATGGACAAACAGTGAGAGGAGAATGGAATCTGGCAGAGCAGGATACTTGGAGGCCTGCAGAGGGACTTTTCTGAGTAAATGCAAACCATGCTGCATTGTTGTCCCACGTAAAGCTCCAGCACTGTTTTTGGCCACAAGGGAAATTGGAATAACGGCGTCTTCAGCTATGAGCTATGAGGAACTACAGCAGTGCTGCTGGTTAGGGCACTGGGTGACAAAGCATTCTACAGAAGCTGGTGTGACAGGATACATGTGCAAATTCATTTTATTTGAGTCCAGATTTGTGACAGGAGTCAATGAGCAAGCGGACAGAAACTGGGACCAAGTTGTGCTGTGTGCCTGTGCCGCGATAGCCAGCAGGAAGGCAGGGCCCGAACCCTGAAAAAGGACAAGGAGAACTGCAAGGAGAACTGCAAGGGAGTGATGAATGGCGTGCCCCGAGCCCTGCCTCCTTTTCTGCAGCAGTTTGATCCAGGCGGCTGAGCTGGGGAGTGGGGGTGATAATGGGGAGGTGGAGCAATGAGCTCTGTTCCTCTCAGCCTTAATGAGAGCTGGCTGATGGTGATCTACCATTGATTGTGTGAGCGCCTTTGAAAAGAGCAGTGTTTGTTTGTGTTTTGTGAGTGAAGAATATGGCTCCTGAAGATGTTTCTCCTGCCTCCAACAGCCTTCTTTAAGCCAGGGTAGCATATAGTGTGCTACAGAGGTGCCAAAACCCAGGAATTGGGCGCAGACACACCAAGGGAGTCTCCATGGCAGAAGAAGAGGCAATCAGACCATCATCCACCTGCACCTGGCTGGCTGGCAGGAACTGCAGGCTGCTTTTCATGATGCTGAAAAGGGATGGAAACAACTTAAGGAGCCGCAGGTGGTGATCAGCAGGTGCTGGCCACTCCAGTCACTGCTCTGAGGAGGACCAGAGCCTCCCTTCCCCCTCCCCTCCCGGCTTGGAGTTTCCCTTCTTTCCCCTCCCATCCCCGCTCTAAGAAAGCCCAGAGTGCTTCTTCTCTTCCCTACTGTTCCGCAGAGAGGCCTACACCTCACGTTTGATCCAGGTGGCCAAGCCTGGGAGCAGGAGCGGTGACAGGGAGGTGGAGCAATGAGCTCTGTCCCTCTCAGCTCAGGAGCTCACACTGCCCTTTATGAGAGCCAACTGTTGCTGCTGCTGTTGCCTCTCTGCTCTTTTCAAAGGTGCTCACACTGCCAACACCAAATTTGCGTTGTGGGTCCGGGGGACAGTTCTGTTTTATTGGATCTGCTTGCTCAAGATCAAGAGTAAAGAACACAACACTGAACATGCTAATAGTTCCAGTAGTTAGGACTGGATGATTTTTGCTAAGACTACCTTAATATATTAAGGTACATGTCGATATAAGACTTTACAATTTGCACAGGTTGGTCAGTGTCCTTACCTTGGACGTATGGCCCAGTTCAAGCAATGATGCAGTGATGTAAGCTGTTATGGTCACATCATCATTTACACCACCCTACAATACATGGGAATGTTACTCAAAATAAAAACCATTTTGGTCAGAAATTGTGTAGACTTTAGATACACTATATGGCCTAAAGTATGTGAACACCTAACTATTACACCTGTGTGACCTATTTGACATCCCTTACCAAAACCATGGGCATTAATTTAACAGCTTCCAATCTTCTAGGAAGGCTTTCCACAAGATTTTGGAGTGTGTCTGTGGGAATTTGTGCCCATTCAGTGAAAAGAGTATTAGTGAGATCAGGCACTGATGTTGGGTAAGAAGGTTGGCTCACAATCAGTGTTCCAGTCAGTCCCAAATTTTCTGACTGCCAGATAGTGAAGCGTGATACATCATTCCAGCCAGCATGTTTCCAGTGCTCCAGAGTCCAGTAGCATCATGTTTTACACCACTCCAGTCGATGCTTGGCACTGTGTATCATTATCTTAGGTTTCTGTGCAGCTACTTGACCTTTGAAACCAATTTCATGTTCCTGACACAAAGGTCTTGTGTTGATGTAGCTTTCAGAAGCACTTTGGAACTAGTAGTGAGTGATACAACAGAGGTGGTTTTTACACGCTACACGCTTCAGCACACTTCACCCCTCTCTGTAAGCTTGCATGGTGTACTGCATCGTGGCTGAGCTGTTGTTACTCCTGGACGCTTCTATTTCACAGTAATAGCACTTACAGCACTTGTAGATCTAGCAGAGCAGAAACTTCAGAAACTGACACATGGCAAAGGTGGTACCCTATGACAGAGCAATGCTCAAAGTCATTCCTCACTTCAGTACAACCCATTCTGCTGTTTGTCTATGCTGATTACATGGCTATGTGCTTGATTTAGCAAAGGGTATGGCTAAACCACCGTAACTCAATAATAAGGAGGGGTGTCCACATACTTTTGGCCATATAGTGTATGTGCCATCTAATAACACACCTTCATTCTGTTGTTGAACAGTCGTCCTTGTCTTATAAAACAGCCATCTGGTCTCTGCTTACTTATCAGCCATTGCTTCGTACTGTCAATGTTTCGTGGATCAATAAAGATGTAACTCTGTGCTTTGCCAAAAGTCCTCTGTACAAAAGCAGTTAACCTGGTGGTGGGGAAATATATTTGTATCTACATTCAAAACTGCCTGTTTTATAACATAATCCGGTATAATACAGCAACTGAAAATTGTTAAGTGAAAGTTTGGCTATCTAGTCAGAATGTCAAGGATGTTCAGTAGCATTGTACTTAGTGGCTATTTGTGAAATCATTTTTTTACCATGTAATCAGTTATTACCATGTATTCCCCTCTCCGCTGCCAAATGTGCTGTATGCACCATTATAATGCTTGTAGTTCAGTTGCCTCTGATATCCTGTGTAAAGACAAATTATTCTTAATCAATTAATCAATAAATTCATTTTATCCAGCTCAGAGTCTACTCAGTAGGCCTGGTGTGGCTACTAAAAAAAAGCTTCATAATGGCAAATTCTCTCACCGCTCTTGAGGAAACCAGTAGCTCTCTCATGGATGGCTGAAGTAAGCTGTCCAGTGTTCTTGAGGTACTGAAGAATGTAGATGTTGGGGGAAAGAATAGCAATGTTTTGTTCCCCACAGCCATATGGCATCTTCAGCAGTCCATCAAGATTCTTTAAGGCACGGCCCAGTAAGTCTCCTTCAAAAGAATCCATTAATATTTATTCAAACAAATGTTGTCTTTCCAGCTGGTAAAATAAATCTGCAGTCTCATAATAACCAGACCAGACCAAATAATTAAACCATAATACTCATTACAGTCATGGAAAAAACTACATCCTTCTTCAGTTATACGTTTTTGATTTTTCAGGGCCCAAATAACAAAAGTGGGATCCTCACCACTTTCTACAAACAAAAAAATAACCTCAGGTGACAACAGAAAACACAACAGATTTCAAAATGTAGTCATTTTTTTTCCAAAATCAATTTTCAAAAACCAGGTGGGGAAAGAATAAGTACACCCTATAATTTAGTTACATGTAGAACCACCTTTAGCACATCGTTTTGAAGAAATTTTAGCCAACTCTTTACAACATTGCTTTATTTCATTGATGTTTAAGGACTGTTATGGAAATTGTATTAATTCAGTGCATTTGCTTTATTGTTTGCAGAGTGTATGTACGGGCAAAACACAGTGTAATTGTTCCCTGTCCTGATTCACCAGTACAAACACCAATTTTCCTGGTAAAAAAGGCCCGAAAACCTCCTTAACCTGACGAATGGAGGTTTGTACAAGACCAGTAAATTTGGCCGTGGTGCAAAGGGCCCCAAATACACCAAATCTATACACAATTCTGAGTCAAGTTCCTGTGGATAGCCAATGGTTTTCGGTAGTTGATCTGGCCAACATATTTTTCAGTGTTCCCCTCCATAAAGATTCTGATTTGCCTTCATGTCTGATGGAAAACCATATACATTTACTCTGCTGTGCCAAGAATATTGCGAAAGCCCCACGATTTATAATCAAGCACTCAAACACAGCCTGGACTCACTATCCTTAATGCCAGAAACTGCCCTTTTGCAGTATGTAGATGATTTGATGATCTGTGCGGCAACTAGAGAACAGTGCGTGCGAGACACTGTGGCATTGTTGCAACACCTCACTAAAGAGGGCCACAGAGCTATCCTTTCTAAACTGCAGTTCACTCAAAGATCAGTCAGGTTCCTAGGACATGACATCTCAGCAGAAGGGAAAAAACTGTCTATGGACAGAGTTTCTGTCATTCAAAAAATTCCAAAACCTTGTACCAAGAAACAGGTACTCTCATTTTTAGGCATGTGCTCATATTGGAGAACATTCATTCCAAATTACTCCCTCCTGGAGGCACCAATTAGAGATATTGTGCATGCAAAGGTCCAGTGGACCCCAGAAGCTGATAAAGCATTTGAGAACATGAAAAAGGCCTTGCAAACCACCCCCTCTTTGGGTCTACCTGACCCAACCAAGCTCTGTGCTGTTGCAGACACATGTGAAAAACTGAGACCAGTGGGGTATTTTTCTAGCAAATCAGACCCAGTAGCAGCAGGCCTGCCCCCATGTCTCAGGGGGGGTAGCAGCTGCAGAAAAGGTGGTCACCTCCTCACGAGACCTGGTACGATATTCAGATCTTACTTTGCTGGTGCCACATGCAGTCTCCATGCTTCTCTCAGAACAGAGATTGTCACATCTGTCCCCACAGAGGTGGTTAAGGTACAATACTGTGTTGCTTGATATGTCAAACATCACAATTAAGAGATGTACAACTCTTAACCCAGCCTCTCTTCTCCCCAAAGAACAGTATTGGGAGCCACATGACTGTGTGGCACTAACCAGTAACCTTTGAACTCCTAGGTTGGACCTTAAGGATGTCCCCCTACATAATCCAGATCTTGTCCTGTATGTAGCTGGATCAGCATCAAGAGACCCCAAAACAATAAAGTAGGGTTTACAGTAGTAACAGGTCACAAAACAGTTGTGTCAGGTGCCATACCAAGCAACAGAACTTAGCAGCAGAACTTAAGGTACTTACAAATATGCCAAGGGCAAGTCTGTCCCAGAAAGTGAGTCACTCGCAATTTCGGCACAATTTGGAAACTGAGAAACTTTCTGACAAGCTCAGGCACACATATTGCACACCACCACCTTGTTTCAGCTCTCCTGGACTCTATCCAACTTCCAAAACAAATCGCTGTTGCAAATGTGATGCACAAAACAGACCCTGTTTCCCTAGGAAATGCAAGAGCCGATGTAGCAGCAAAACAAGCTGTTTAGACCCAAGAAATCCTCAGACCCTGGATCCAAGCTCCTTTGCCCAGCTGCCAACATAACAGATAGGCTGATAGAAACCCCAGTGAAGGCTCTGACTGGGGAGATCAGAGACCGCATCACCAGGTGCCTGCTTTCCTCACCAGACAGTTAGATAATTAACCGCGAGTACAAGGGAACACAGGAGGGACTACACACCTATTATGTCTCAGTTTGTCGACTTTGCCCTGGCCATAGAGACAGGGTTCTGCATGTAATAGGGATTGGGGTACTGGCCCAGTGGAGAAATAACCCACCACATCCGCTCACTGAAGATGCATTCCAGTGGTAAAGAGGGTGTGCTGGAGCCCCGCTGAGGTGGGACAAATGCTGATTGGCCGTGCCCGCACTCCGAGCACCAAAATACATCAAGAAGGCTAAAAGCTCACCCCTATATGCCAGAACCATATTTACCGCCTAGAAACATTGCCTGTAGACTATTCAGACACAGTTTAGGGTGCAAAAAGTGTGCAGTAGATAGAGATACTGACAGATTGATTCCTCAAGAATGAACAGACGCTCAAAGGACCAAATATGTTGCTCAGGGCATTGTTAATATTGACTACAGACTTAAATCATGGAAAGGAGCTCTCTCTAACCATTATGAAAGGAAACAAAACCACCTTTAGTTTCGACTTGTGGAAAGACTAATTGAGACTGCTCTCATGAAGGAGGATTTGAGACACATGTATCAGATGATGGCGGCTATCAACGACCACGACTCCTTTAGTGGGGAAATGTTATGGAAATTGTATTAATTCAATGCATTTGCTTTATTGCTTGCAGAGTGTAAGACTATGTACGGGCAAAAGGTCATGGACAAAACACCCTGTCCTCTCACTGATAGCTGCATAGATACAAAAACAGAATGTATCCTAATATAGTGATTGACCTCAGTTATCTATCTTACACCTCCCTAATACTTCTGCTTTTAAAAAGATATTCTAATCAGGGCATCTCTAGTCATGCACGTACAGCATGATCAGAAGATGCTGCATGTACTTACAACCTTATAAGGCTATATTATCAGAAATCTGCTGAAGACTGGTAACAGCAGCTGTCATACCTCCCCTTATTTGGTACCCAGCCAACACCCAGGGTATAAAACACCTACATAAGGGAGACCGCTTTAGAGCGCTCTTTGCTCTCATCTCTTCGCTATCATCTTCTCACTCTCTGGTCTATATCACTTTCATTTCCTAAATAAATAACTCTTGCTTATTCAGAATTTGTGATTTGTTCGGTTGTCAGGATTTCCATGACAAGACCTTGGGGATTTCCATGACAGGACATTCATTTATCTTTTAAGATCCCTGTACAGCATCTTAATGGGGTTCAGGTCTGAACTTTGACTTGACCATTCCAACGCCTTAATTTTTTCCTCTTTAGCCATTCAGACATTGATTTTCTGGTGTGCTTTGGATCATTGTCCGGTTGCATGACCCAGTTTCGGCCCAGCGTAAGCTGCTGGACAGCTGGCCTCATATTTGTCTCAAGAATATTCTGGTGTAAAATTCATTGTTGTCTCAAAGACGGAAAGTTTCCCTGGTCCTGTGTCTGTAAAAAGCCCACTCCTTGAAAGATGGGCAACTTTTGTTTACTGCTTTACTTTCAGGAAACATTAAATATTAAAATCTTTTGCGTCTTTTGTTGTCAGCTGCCTTCATCCCAATGACAGCTGGAATGGGCTCCAGCATGCCCCGTGGTTTTTTTTTTTTTGGTTAACAGATGTTGATGAGGACCGCACAATTAGTATTTAGGCCCTAATAAAACATGTGAAACTAGATACTTAAACCACATCAATAAAAATGAAAAACAAAGAAATACAAAACATAAATGATATTTCATATGCAATAATGTGATTCCTCATTTAATGCAGTTTTTAAAATTACACTGCTTTACAATGTCATTTGTTAAAAATATTTCTTTAACCTGCTTCTTGATGAAAACACATTGGTAGCTTTGACTGGAGGGAGAGAAACCAGCTGATCAGGGCACTTGTTTGTAAAGTGGGATGCAAATCGTTCCAAGTGTGTTTCTTATTTTCAACAGGTATTTGACTAGGCATGGGTGCTGTAATCAGATATACTTGATGACTGAGAAGTCACCTGATGGCGATGTGTAAAAGGCAATAATTGCCTTGTTTGGAAGCTGACAAAGAATTAGACAGGACTAATTTACCTCAAACAGTTCCTACATATGTTGGGAAATTCTAAGGCTAAGAAACAGGATCAGGAAAAAGATATAATTAAAAAATATTTAATACTACTTGTTGCAGTAAATTACAATACTTTTTGTACACCTTAAGTTTCCCAATTGTTGGTAAATTATGAATACAATGAAAATATAATATTACATGATTTTCCAAAGGCATCTATAGCTGAATTCCAGAGTGACTCTGCCAAACACCTATTTTTTAAAGACGTAAACACGTAGGCATGGGTTCAGTATATCATTTGTAATAGTATAAGATATAATTGTTAATTGTGATTTTTTAACTACATATTGTGGTATTTTATTTTTTAGATATCACCCAGGTCTACACTACACTGGAATCAACTGATGGTGTGGATAATCTGGTATTGTGAAAAAGGGAAACCAGCTTTAACATTCTAATCAAGCTGTAATTTTCAAACATTAGATTTTTATGACTCAAAATGTTCATGAGTCCTGTAGTATGAGGTGACAGATGTAACTGAATGAGCAATTCAGGCTACAGCCAATGAGAGAGCTAGTAGAAAGGAAAAAAGGTGAAGAGACGTGCAGGCACACTGCTTGTGTGAGAGGACAGTCTCTGTATAATTTCAAGTCAGCTGTCAGTTAGTAGTAACATATTTCTCCAGCTCTCACTGTGATATCTGCATTTCTCAACCACATATTCATCCCCATTTCGTTTTTTTTCTGCTTTGTGTGTGTGCATAAAATTCTGTAGAAGATTGATGTTAAGTGTGTGACGCTCTATGCCTTCAAATACTGTAGGATTTACCAAACTGCTGTTATTCTGGGCTTTAAACCAGGGATTTCAACCAGGGATTTACCTATAGTGAGGCCAAAAGCAAAAAGGTTATTGACAATCTTGTAGACAAGTGGAGTCATGGGGACCTACTCAACTGTTCCCTGCTCATCAATTGATTATCAAGCCTTTCATGAGCTGGATCAAGTATACTGCATGCAGACAATACCGGAAACTGCAGGTCAGTGGGTCCCCAGAACTGGAGCTGAAGATCAGTGCTCAAGGGTCATCAAATAGATTTTAGCCGGGCCACCTCCTCACAGAACAGACATTCTTTAGGTCAAATTCCTACACTGTACATTCACTCTTAATATTTTATGTCCTTACCAAGCACTGAAACTGAAGCTCGTGCTGATCCCTCGATCACATCTTCAGGAAGAACCAACTCCAGCTCCTCTGAAACGTTGTTTCCTGTGAATCAAAGTGTAAACAGGTGGCTCATTCTTTACTGAACAATACATGAGTGTTGATGCATTGGTGTGAAGAGTAAGGTGTAAGTCAATGCATAACCTACCCTGTGGACACAGCAACCAACTCTGGCTTGTGGTCTTCTCACTTCCTTCAGCCTACATGAGAAAATTGTATGATCAAAGTAACAACAAACATTATTTACATTAATGTAGGCTGGATTGGGTAGTAATGGAATATATGAAAAGACATTATGTAATCAGGAATGGGAAAGAAAAACTGTAATTTTATCTGCAAAAAAATCCAACTTAAAATGTTTCGGTCATTTTAGGTGACATTTTGTTGGTTATTTGAACAAAGAATTATGTTGGGTTAAAATGTTCATTTTAGTTAGTCCAACACAGTACTGGGAACACTACCACATATCATAGTTTGCAATTTATTTCAGATTTAGTTTAATTTGACTTAATTTTTTGTGTTCACTGAACATCAAAAAGTAAGTTAATAGAACAATAAAACGTTTGCTTAAAGATGTTCACTTAACCTTTTAAGTCCACCATGTTACTTTAAATTAAAACAAACCTTTCTCACAGTGTCGCAAACACTTTCGACATGCAGGCTTATAAGCACCAGAGTGGTTATCATTTGCCCCATCTGCAACTGGTAGTCAATGAGGTGAAAGCACAACACCTCTCCCCGATCCTGGGGGCACTGTGCAACAGTGAAAGTCCCACTCAACAAGGAAGTTGTTGTAACAGCCTGGTTTTTGTACTAGTGGTTTTTGAGTGGTCAGTTTACTTGCTCACAGTTTACTGAGTGGTCAGTTTACTTGCTCACATACCTCATCATTCGATCATTCGATGAGGTATGTGAGCAAGTAAATGCTGGATATCAAATTTGCTATCTAGAAACAAACTGTCTAATTTTACACTTAAACTTAACACTTTCTCAGTTGTGTCAGGTTCATCTCGATAGATCCTGATCTGTCCTTTGACGCACATATAACGAATATTACTAGAATAGCCTTCCTGCATCTCTGCAATATTTCTAAATTAAGAAATGCATTATCTCTACAGGATGCAGAAGGGCTAGTTCATGCATTTATTACTGCAAGGCTAGATTACTGTAATGCCCTACTGTCTGCATGTTCCACCAAAAGCCTTAACAAGCTTCAGCTATTCCAGAACGCTGCAGCCAGACTCCTTACAAGAACCAAAAAGTTTGACAATGTCAGCCCAGTTTTATCAAACCTACACTGGTTGCCGGTTAAATTTTGCATAGATTACAAAATTTTCTTACTGACCTATAAAGCTCTAAACAGACTCACCCCTCAGTACCTGAGTGAACTTCTCACCTACTATGAACCATCACGCCTACTTAGATCACAAGGTGCTGGCTTACTATTAGTACCTAGAATTAATAAAGTTACATCGGGGGGCAGCCTTCTCATACAAAGCCCCCCAGCTTTGGAATAATCTTCCAGTCAGTGCTCGGGACTCAGACAACAGTGTTTATGTCTAGGCTAAAAACTTACTTGTTTAGTCAAGCCTTTGGTAATTAGTTTTCCCTGTCATATAAAAGGTGCTGATCTGGGGGTTCATGGACATAGAGTATCATGGTAAACTGGGAGTGTTGGTGCTGCCGTCCCACTGCTCTCACGCGTTCACTCAAGTTTGCTGACGGTGGAGCGGAGGGGCAGTGACATTATGTACAAGTACACAGTGGAGCGAAATTACGTTCCTCCAGGAACAAGGTGCAACAAGGCACAAAAGTACAAAAGTACAAAATTATAAAGTGCGAACATGCAGACAGTGTGCAAACAAAAATTAAGCTAGAAACAATACAATAAATTTGATAAATTAAACAGATATTACACACACATATTAAACAGACAGGACAGTGTAGCACTGACACAGCACAGATTTCTGGACATGAGGTAGTGGAATAAGGTGCAGACATATTTAACATGCTGTGATCTGTAAGGTACATCAAATAACATACATAAACACAGCAGTTACTGAGGTAGTACAGCAGTGTAAACACAGTATTAGTAGCAATGTTCCAGATAGATAGTGCAAGTAGAGCATCAAAAGAGGTGTGTGTGTTGGTGGGGGGGGGGTGTTTAGTTCAGTCCTGGTGGCTTTCCGGATGCAGCGTGTGGTGTAGATGTCCGTGATGGAGGTGAGAGAGACCCCGATGATCTTCTCAGCTGTCCGCACTCTACGCTGTAAGAGTCTTGCGATCGGAGGCGGTGCAATTCCCAAACCAGGCGATGATGCAGCTGCTCAGGATGCTCTCCACAGTCCCCCTGTAGAACATGGTGAGGATGGGAGGGTGGAGATGAGCTTTCTTCAGTCTCCGTAGGAAGTAGAGGCACTGCAGGGCTCTCTTGGCTATGGAGTTAGTGTTGAGGGACCAGGTAAGGTTCTCTGTGATGTGGACCCCGAGGAACTTGGTGCTCTGGATGATTTCCACAGCACAGCCAGTAATGTTAAGTGGGGGGTGGTCTTCAGAAGTCATCAACCATCTCCTTAGTTTTGTCTACATTCAGAGACAGGTTGTTCGTTCCACACCAGTGTGTTAGCCGCTGCACCTCCTCTCTGTACGCTGACTCATCATTCTTGCTGATCAGACCCACCACAGTCATGTCATCAGCAAACTTGATGATGTGATTTGAGCTGTGCTTTGCAGTACAGTCATGAGTCAGCAGGGTAAACAGCAGCGGACTGAGCACACAGCCCTGAGGGGTGCCAGTGCTCAGTATGGTGTTGCTGGAGATATTATTACCTAGTTATTACCTATCCTGACTAACTGATGTCTCTTAATCAGGAAATCCAGGACCCAGTAACAGAGGGAGGCGTTCAGGCCCAGCAGGCTCAGTTTTCCAATCAGCTACTGAGGGATGATGATGTTGAATGCTGAACTGAAGTCTATGAACAGCATTCTGACATAAGTGTCTTTATTGTCCAGGTGGGTGAGAGCCAGCACGTTGGAATGACTGCAGTGCTCAGAGAGATGTTGAATATGTCAGTGAGAACATCAGCCAGCTGTTCAGTGCATTCTCTGAGCACTCTGTCCGCTATGCTGTCGGATCCTGGAGCTTTTTGTGGGTTGACTCTGTGTAGAGTACTCCGCATATCAGCTGTGGACAGACACAGGACCTGTTCACTTGGAGGTCGTGTGGTTTTTCTCGCCGTCGTGCCGTTCTGTGCTTCAAACCGGCATAGAAGTTGTTTAGCATGTCTGGAAGGGAGGCATCACTGTCACAAGCAAGTGGGGGTGACTTGTAATTGGTGATGGCCTGGATGCCCTGCCACATGCACCGTGTGTCAGCAATGTCTTGAAAATGTTCATGGATTTTCTTTGAGTAGGCACGCTTAGCCTCTTTGATGGCCCGGGAAAGCTTGGCTCTTGCTATCCTGAGGCTTGCTCTGTCCCTTGACCTGAAAGCCTTGTCACGGGTTCTCAGCAGCATGCGCACCTCCATGCAGCAGTCATCCATGGTTTCTGGTTGGGGTGAGTTGTGACGAGTTTAGAGACAGTAACATCATCAAGGAACTTGCTGATGTAGCCAGTCACTGATTCTGTATACTCCTCCAGATTGATGGAGTCGCCGGAGGTTGCTGCTTCTCTTAACATCTCCCAGTCAGTATGCTCAAAACAGTCCTGAAGAGCAGAGATAGCTCCTGACGGCCAGGTTCAGTGCGGCGTTAGCATTAGCACTGGGAGCTATGTACACCGCTACTATGTACAGCGTATTTAGCTCTCTTGGCAAGTAAAATGGCCTGGCTCTGACAATCGCAAACTCCACCAGCGGTGAGCAGTGACTAGAGACTAGCATCGCGTTTTTACACCCTTCAGTGTTGATGTAAACACACAGTCCCCCACCTCGAGTCTTACCGCACAGCTCAGCGTCTCTGTCCGCAAGGAAGCACAAAAGGCTGTCAAGCTGAAAGTCCGGAGTGGAGCTCGTCATCCATGTCTCTGTAAAAACAAAAACACAGCAGTCTCTGAACTCACACTGGGTAGCCCGCTGAATCAGGAGGTAGTCCAGTTTATTCTCCAAGGAACAAACGTTTGATAGAAGAAGCGATCGGATGGCTGGTCGTCTGGGGTTAGCCATTAGCCTAGCGCGCACCCCGCCTCGCTTGCCTCGCTTCCGCCTTCTCGTGCATCGCTTTCGGCCAGCAGGCTCACGCAGCGCTGTGGATCTTAGCAGGCCTAGCTCGTGCAGCTCTTCCTGCAGTTCGTTTGGAAGTAGAGATTGAGATTGAGGCTGATTTCTCAGCTGTAGCAGGCTCTGGCGATGGTAGACGCTGGCGCTGGTTGACGCAGTCATGATATATAGTTTTGGTCGGGTTACACGACAGATAGTAGACAAAAACAGCAAGAAAGCACCGTTTTGTTGTTCCCGAAGTGACCGCTGCAGCTACCCGCCACGCCGCCGGAACCGGACTCTGAACTAACTCTCTGTGTGTTTTCCTTTCTTTGCCAAGTTGAACAGCTGCCCATCCTGTGCTTCTGATGCTGTTGCTTGTTCTGCCTTGATCCGGTGCCCACTGCTCGCCAGCCTTCTGGACGGGCTTGACGATCATTGAGCTTCATGCTGTACAACGCTGTGCAAACCTCACCCTCATGAATTGACCCTCCCGATGATGCTGCTGCCGCTGCATGAACTAAAACGAATCTAATTAACCATTGCTCCGCCTGTTTTCCCCGTTTTGTACTATAATGCTTTATACTAACGCTGTTTGCTGTCCGGTGTCGACCAGAGGAGGATGGGTTCCCCTTTTGAGTCTTGGTTCCTTTCAAGGTTTCTTCCTCTTGCTCTTAGGGAGTTTTTCCTTGCCACTGTCACCACTGGCTTGCTCATGGGGGCTTGGGCCCAGATTTTCCTGTAAAGCTGCTTTGTGACAACACCTGTTGTAAAAAGCGCTATATAAATAATCTTTGCTTGCTTGCTATCTGGGAAGTCTGTTCACTCCGCGACCACCTTTGCAATGTCGCCGGGTAGTTATTTCCAGCCATATAAGACCAGGGTCTCTTTGAATGGGGAGCGACCAAAATACTTGAAACCGAAGGGCAAATTACCACTTAAAACCATTTTTTGGTTAAATAGTTTGCAGCAATTGGCTCAGTAGCATGGGTTCTCAGGTTGCTCTGGCTACTGCACTTGTGCAGATTTCCTCAATGAGGGAGTGCTTTCCCATGCAAGGCTTAACCAAGGCCCTAGGCTCAAGAGGCTTTTATTATCACTCCATCTATGTATAAGTACACAGTGGAGCAAAACATTCCGGAAACGTTCCTCCAGGACCATGGTGCAACATGGAACAAAATAAGACTGTACAGACAAAGTGCGAACGTGCAGACGTAAGTGTGCAGACATTAAACTAGAAACAATACAATAAATACATGGCATGTTGAGCATTACAAGCTTATTTCAACCAAAGAAAAGTGCTTTTGTACAGCTGTCAGTAAAGGACGATTCATTGTTTTGATGCTCCTCATTGGCTTCTTCCAACATTAGTCTCTGGAGCACAGTGACATGGAAATCACATCTGAGCCTAAAGTATCTGAGGAGCTCACTTTTGGAGTTTTATGTCTGAAGTATATTGTTTGGTTGGTAGAGCTGTAGTTGGATGTCCGCCGGACACACACTGTGCGCTTTTAGAAATCTTGCTATCTGGTGACTCCCACTGTATGAAAATGCCCCATCCATGCTACGTGAAATGCAGCTCTAGAGACAGCTGTGTCCATGAACAAAAAAATCACTGTATTAACCTTGCAGTTCTGTTCAGTCAAACAGAGTAAAGCAGGAAATATTGACTCTTTTCGTCTCTGTTTAGCTGGCCTATGTGTCTCGACCCATATTTTTTGTGTGTTTAAAAACAGACAAAAATGAATAGTATTAGTGTTTCTGATGGGATCATACCAGGAGAGAATGTTAAAAGTGACTGATGGCTTTCTGTCTGACCTCCAAAATTTGTCTGAGCAGAGCTTCCTTCACTGCCAGCTTCATTCATTTCATTTGCGCAGCAGCGTACACTTGGCTTGCATCACACAGTATCAGAGGTATCAGAATGTTGGTATCAGTGAATTATTATGAGTATGAATACAATAAATTATTATACAATAAATAAATGAGCATTGTGTCAGACTGATACCCAATACCAGTATTGGTATCGATGCATCCCTAGTTACATTGCTGACCATCTCACGCTACAGGACTCATGAACGTTTTGAGTTGTAAATATCAAACAGGCCTCTGGTCACTTCAGAGCTCAATCGGAGGGCTAAACATTCACTCTCTCTCACTACCAGATCATCCATGCAGCCAATTGCTTCAGATCGAGCTCCTGACCTGGAAAATTGCTTCAGATTGGGAAAATTCATCAGAAAGGGCAAATTGAGGTTAAAATCTTGCTAAAAATGTACATGTAGTCTAGGCCCAGCTCAGGACAATTGACTCCCACATAGTTTTCATTGAAATTAATGCCTTTTATTCTCATATTACACATTGATTTCTGTAGACCGCTGAAACTACTGAAAGCTGAGGGAGCGTCTACAAAGTACTATCAACCAAGCACGATACAATAATATTAAAAAAACCACAAATGATGGCCAGTCAGAGTTTTTAGAATGGTCTGTATTTTGTAATTATTGTTGATGGGGGGGGGTCTGAAACAAACACTTCTACCAGATTGATCTTTTGACTTTGGTATAAAAGCAGTTTCACTCCACTTGCTTTTACTCGTCTTTCAGTTTCCTCCTTTGAGTACCATGCTGTCACCTTTATCGTCCTCCCGCTCCTCTAGGCAACTTCATTGATGAGTTAGATATACTTCCGAGTCTCTTCCCCATCGATGGAACCCCACTCATACTTTTGGGTGTCTTCAAACTGCCATCGGACAAGCTGCAGTTATCCTGCCTGTTACTACTGCTATCGTCCTTTGACCTCACCCTCAACCAGACTCCTCCAACGCCCAGAGCAGGCAATACTCTGGACCTGATATTCAGCAGACCTACCTCTGCGCTGGATGTGACAGTAACTCCCCTTCACCGCTCTGATCACCACTTTCTATCTTTCACACTCGCCCTCCCTGCCACTACTGTCCATACCACCCTTTCATGCTCTTCTGCTCAACGCAACCTGCACTCCATTCCTCCCTCGTCTTTCACCTCAACTATCCTGACCACGCTTCTCCATCCTGACTCATTCTCTTCTCTCTCACTGGACACAGCTACAGATGTTTTCCTTTCTTCACTCTCATCTGCAATTAACTTTCTATGTCCTCTCTCCTCCAGGCCAGCAAGATCTTCCCCACCTGCCTACTGGCTGACAGGTGTCCTATGCAGCAACTGGCAAGAGCAAAGGAAGGCTGAGAGAAGGTGGAGGCAATCCCAGCTCAACTTGGATCTTCAGTCCTACCAATCTCTCCTTTCTAAGTTCTCACTTGAAGTTATTGCTGAAAAGCATTTTCTTCTCTCTCCTCAACCCTCCTCCTCCCCCTTCACCCTCTTTTTTCACCCTTGAGGATTTTATCACCTTCTTTGAGGAGAAGGTTGATAGAATCAGCCAGTCTTTTAGCCCTGTCTCCACTTCTTCCACTAGACCTCGTTCTCTAGTTCTCAATCCCCTAAACTGTTTTTCTCCCCTCTCCACAGATCATGTCCTACAACTGATCAAATCCAGTAATCCAACCACTTGCCCACTGGATCCCATCCCTTCCAATTTGCTCCAGTCAATTTCCATGGATCTACAGCCCATCATCATTTTTCTCATAAACAACTCCTTGTCATCAGGTCAAGTTCCATCAACTTTCAAGACTGCAAGAGTGCTTCCCATCCTGAAGAAGCCCATGGTTGACGGTTCTGATGTTAACAACTACAGACCGGTATCACTTGTTTCTTTCCTTTCAAAAATTCTTGAATGTGAAGTCTATAATCACCCATCTCTCTTTTTCACACAGAACCAGCTCCAGGACCCCAACCAGTCTGGCTTGAAACCAGCGCACTCAACAGAAACTGCCCTTATAGCAGTGACTGAGAAGCTCCAGTCAGCAAGATCAGCCAAACTGTCATCTGTCCTGATTCTTCTTGACCTCTCATACAATACAATCCTTCTGGACGTCCTCACCAACCTTGGAATCACTGGCTCTGTGTGGAAGTGGTTCAAGTGGAGGGTCACTCTTATCAGGTAAAATGGAGAGGGTCCACATCCGCACCTCTGGGTAATGTAATATCCTCTCATGGCTTCTCTTATCACTGCTATGCTGATGACACTCAACTAATGCTTTCTTTTCCACCTTCTGACACACTGGTTGCTTAGCTTGACCGGCCATCCTTCAAGACACGCGGAAGACAAGCATCAAGACTTTTCTCTGTCCTGGCACCCAGGTGGTGGAACGAACTCCCACTCGCTGTCCGAATAGTAGAGTCTCTCGTGGTCTTCAAATGCAGACTGAAGACACATCTCTTTTTACAGCACTTAAGTGAGCACTGAGTTAAGTATGTATTGTAATGTATTGTACTGCACTTATTGAAATGTATTGCAATGCACTGTGTTTAACTCTGTTCCTTTTCTCTAGGTATCAACATGGGCTTTTTTTTCTAGTAGTATATGAGCTCAGGACTAGCTTTCTCTCTAACCTATTTGTAACTAGCAAAGATACTTTCTCTAGATAGACAAAGCAGTTTTTGTTAGTCACTCTAGATAAGAGCGTCTGCTAAACGCTGTAAATGTAAATGTATAAAAAGCAACAGATTTTAAACAAATAAGGCATCATCCCAGGAGAGCAGTTTAGTTTTTAACTATAATGCATTTGCATATAACTCAATGACCACTTATTTCCTTGTGTTTTAGTCTCAGAGCTTTAGTCTGTGTTCCAAAATTGTTCTTTTTCCTGTTAAAATATTTTTTGTTTTTTTGGAGAAATCTTTTTCTTGGAGAGATGTCCCCATTGTCACTGCTCGTAAGTGTACATGTTTAAACTCAAATTTATACAAATTTGTCAGCTTTATGTTTGAAATATTTACATATATTCTTCTTCTTTGGCCATTTTGCTAAATGTGAGGTTAGTGACTATTTATGCAAGGCACAATATTTAAGTCACCTATAATCTATAATTATGTTTCATAAAACATAGTGCAGTTTTCGTGTTTGCCTTGTGTTCATTTAAATTCTTGTCTCTAAATTGAAATTTTGATTTTAGTTACATTTTTCTCTTGTCTTTATCAAATTTTATGACTTTATAAAGACAAGCAATCCAAAAGTAACAGAAACTAATCAGATTATTTTACTTTTAACAGGTAATCAGTAAACTGTACTGGAATACATTTTTAAAAATAACCTTCCCAACTTTGTATAAATGTATGAGTGCATTTTCAAAGGCAAATTTTTAGTCCTACCTGTACAATCAGGCTCCGTGTGACTGTGTCAATGCGGCCTCTCTCAGGCACACTCACAATCTCATTGTCACACACAGTCTGTGACTGTTCTGCCTCAGCACTGACTGTCACATTCAAGACCCCTAAAACACATCAAAAGATGCAAACAGGAGTTTATTAGCACTAAAAACAATTCAACAGAAATGTGAGATTATGTCTGAACTTGAGAGGTTTAGAACTCACCAAGCACAGAGGGAACAAGAGTCCATTTGAAGGTCTTTCTACCATTTGCACACAGACAGGATGAATACTCTCCATCAGAGGAGGCTTTCAGAGTGTAGGTTGAGGAAGGAGCTGGAGTCACTTTAACCTGTCCGTGAAGCACAGGAGATCAGCTTACTGTGGACGTAAGTGATGAGAGACTGGTGAAGACAGAAAATGCTGATTTTACAGTACCATAATGCACTTGGAGAGATAGTTGAAGACAGTGGCCTTCAGCTCAAACTCTTCTCCCCGGATGATGGAGTAGGGCAGCGAGAGCTCCAGGAAGAAGGGCTGGAAGACACGAAGCTGAGCAGGAGGAGCCACACCCAGACCTCTAGAGGACAGACAGAAAGCCTCCGTCTCCCAAGTGGTGATAGTGTCAGGAACAGTGACAGGAATCTGTGCTGATCCAGAGTCCCTGTGGAAAAGTTGCATTGACTCTGTTTAGCTTTCATCAATAAAATAAATCATGATCATAGCACATAACTCAGGTTTAAAGGGCAGGCAGCTCAGTCCACCTGCACTTTCTGATTATGGATTATTACTGGAAAAACCTGTTACCTGCTGACCT